>NC_068916.1:80962058-81587058 GCF_023091745.1 Budorcas taxicolor
TAAAATATTTCCAGTTTAGCAATTAACAGACTACTTCATTCTGTGGATATTTATTGAACATCTATTATTTGACAGACCCAGGGAAAGAATGGGTCTAATCTTCTCTGCTCTCAAGAGCTCATTGTAATAATGCAATTTCATTACCATCATATTACTAAGGCAATAATATATTTTGGCTCTATCTTTGCTTTAGGACAATTAAGGAATTTTCTATCCATGCCAAAGAACTAAAATTATAATCACTGTGTATGTTTTTAGTTAAAAGTTTAGTAGCATGCATTGACATTTTTGCTAAATATTTTGGAAATAAATGAAAGCAGAAACAAATTATTAAATAAAATAATTCTATGTTAAACTGTAGCAGGAAAAAAAATTCAGTAAACATTAATTAGCTCCACATGAAAGCACTGCCTGAGATTTCAGAGTGAAATAAAAACATACTAATGGGGAGAAAAGGAAAGCTAGTCCACTAAACTTTATAAGGTAGCAGGTATTACTTCTAATCACTTGAAATGATGGTTTACTTTTCAATGATAATATTGTATGTATATAATAATAATTTTATATTTAGATAAACCTGGTTTTCACTTAGGTTAAAAATAACAGGCTAACAGGCCAAGCAAGATATCTCCAAAACAATCATCCTAAAATCTCTCTTTTCTTACAAAATGAGTTCTTAATTACTAAATTTTCCTCCAACATTTCTGATCTTATTGTGTACTCCCCTCTAGACAAATCAACAGGTAACACACTTCATAGAATCTGTCACAGAAGAGTAGAAACACAGGTTTCTGTGTAAACCATCCCTACATTTTCTCCATCAGTTCTCAAGGATGAACTATAACAATGCCTGGAAACACATTAGAAATGACAGTGCTCATTCTTTTTCTAAAGTTAATTATTATAACTTATCTAAAATCTTGTTACTTTAAAATAAAAGTATAAGAAGCCATACAAAATAAATTTGAGACACTATGTAATTTTATAAAGCAAGCATATGGTTAACCACCACCATCTCAGAAGCCCAGGCCACAAGCCCCATTTCAATCAGAACCTCTTCCTACCTCTCACTGTCCTGACAAGTACAGTAGTCATTTTCTTGTGTTTTTTATAGCTTTGTCATCCAAAAGTACATTCCTACACACTATTAACTGCTGATTTCTAAAGATATTCTTATTTTACAGTTGGTACTCCATACAGATTGTAAATAATGTATTTTAAAATATAAATGCAAGAAGATAAAAATTTTACTCATTTAAATGCTTCCTTTCTTATTTTTTCTCACAGTAAGTATGAACAGGGTGTTGTTTTTTTTTTAAAGAAAAAGATATTAACTAACACTGCATCTATAATTATTTCACAAATAAAATGATACAATGACAAAAGTCTGTATTCTTAAACAGGCAATGGTTAGAAAACAAATCAAAAAAAGTTAAAAACCAAAAGTCAAAAAAATGTTGCTGGGATAATTATTATCAAAAAAGTTATGGGAAATTATAGAATGGCTCAAAATAACATCTATTCACTTTACCTATCTCTCTTTTAGTATGTGTATTTACCCCAAAAAAAGTTTTTAATGGGAAGTACTACATATGTTTATGACTATAACATGGTACATGAAAACATACGACCACTTCAAATTTACTGGTTTTTATTTTCTAATTTTAGAAGATTAGAACTCACTGTAAGGTGAAATTTGATCTGCTTTAAAGTAACTTTCTTGAATATAAAATATAGAAATAGATAAAAATCATGCATAACCCCAATGTCAAAAGCTAACACTTTTAACATTTTAACCTATTTTTTAATTAAAAGGATTATTCATAATTTACCTTATTATCCCTCTACTATTTCTTTTTAAAAAGCAGTTTATTCTTTCATTATCCATTCAATCTCAAAGATAAATGAAGACTATAAAATAACAGGACTTTTTAAGTGTATCAGAATTTACACATGGAAGTATTTTTTTATTCTAAAAACGCAGTTAATAAATAAAATATTTTTAAGAATGTTTCTTTGAGAACTACCTTGAAATTCAGTGGGTATATATATTAACCACTATTCTAAAATGGTTCCCAGTGGACTCTAATATAACAATATAACAGGACAGAATGTTACCAAAATCTGTTTGTTCCTGTTTCCTGTTTCTTCCCTGAATCTTTCAAACATCATCTACACCTTAAACATGAATCATGTTGATCATTCAGAAACTGTCTACTATTAAGAATTTAGGAAATCCCACCCACAAAAATTACCATAAAAGTGTGCTACAGGAAACAAACATTCTTAAAAATCCAGTTGCAAAATAAAATTACATAAGCCAAACTCTACCTTTACAGCAACCTCCATTTAAAAAACATTTAGAGATGTATTACTGTTAATTAGAGATGTATTACCATTAAAAGTAAATTGACTTAAAAAGGTATAATAAAAATTCCATCTAAGAAATCAAATCTCTTAAAACTAATGTTTAAGATAAAAGTGAAGACTCTTGAGAGTCCCTTGGACTCTAAGGAGATCCAACCAGTCCATTCTGAAGGAGATCAGCCCTGGGATTTCTTTGGAAGGAATGATGCTAAAGCTGAAACTCCAGTACTTTAGTCACCTCATGCGAAGAGTTGACTCATTGGAAAAGACTCTGATGCTGGGAGGGATTGGGGGCAGGAGGAGAAGGGGACGACAGAGGAGGAGATGGCTGGATGGCATCACTGACTCGATGGACGTGAGTCTGAGTGAACTCTGGGAGTTGGTGATGGACAGGGAGGCCTGGCGTGCTGCGATTCATGGGGTCACAAAGAGTTGGACACGACTGAGCAACTGAGTGAATGAACTGAACTGAACTGAACTGATGAAACACTTGATAAAACATGTGCTAACTGATAACCAATTGCAAAATCCAAATAATGATTTTTTTCTAAACTACATTTTCTTAGGACCAAATTAAATGAGGAAGAGTTATTCTTCCTATAAAATCTACTCTAATTTCACTCCTACCTCTGGTCATTGCTTGTTTTCAAAAACCTTGAAATATTTAAGTGGGCTTCTCAAGTTAACAAGTGTGAGTACTCTCTGAAATACTGAAAAATGCCTTATGAACGCAAAATGATTACAATGATAATGGCTAAGGCAATGACAATGGTGATTATCCAATGCTTCCAAGAAGGAGATACTAATTAGTTCAGTATTCCTTTTAAGATCTCCATGGTGAATAGACGGTTGCATCTTTCTATACAATGGGATTTTGAAAAAATGCTTATATAATTGATTTCTTAGGATGTAGATCCATAAATACTGTATGTCATTTACAGCAGAACACTGGTACGCTCTAACGCCATCTAGTTGTCAAAATTATCCCATTAAGGGCAGGCCAAATCTAGGCATGTCTTTCCTGACGTAAGAGACAGATGAGATGAGTATCTTACTCTAGCCAGAATCTTCACACTATTCATGGTTGGGTCTCTGTTTTCCTTTACAGCCATTACCCCAAGGGTGAAAAGGGAGAATCAGATTGTTCAAATAAATGCCGTGGCCTGGGCCCTGTCTTCTCTGCCTTTTCTGTGCTTTTTCTTTATATGCAGCACCATCCCTTTTACTCACCTTGTCCCCAAGAGCTAGTGTTTAGCACACAGCAAGCTTTATGAGTACAATCAATATCCGATGAAGTAATCACAAGCAGTCTCACTTTAATCAGTTTAGTACACGTTTAAAGTATTACACAGTCCCTGTCAGATGCCCAAGATTTTCACTGAAGTCTGCGTACTCTTCCTTGTGCTATGTTTGGGGTTATAATTCTGGCTATTTCCACCCTCCAGTCTAAGGCTGAAATACTTCCTTTGGAAGTAGTGGAAGAAGTTCCTTTTCCTTTTTGAGGCCTGGTTCTGGTTTTGAAGGGTATTTACACAGAATGATGCCACCCTTTCACCAACTAAACATGCATCCCTCTGGTAAATTTTCAGGTACTTAAAATCAATATTTCCTCAGGCTCCAGGCCTAATTGCACTTCCTCTAAACCAAGGAAACTAGTTTTCCTCCATCCCAAACTCAGTCTGCGCGTCTTATGGTCAGTTCTGCAAACAGTGTTTTCCTAGCCCCTCTCTCACTGAAGCACAGTCTCACTGAAACTTCCCAGGTGATCCAGAGGCCAAGATTCTGATCTCCCACTGCAGTGGGCCCAGGTTTGATCCCTGGTCAGGGAACTAGATCCCACATGCCACAACTGAGATTTAGCATGATGTAACTAAGGGATCCCACATACCACAGTGAAGATTGAGGGTCCTATGGTTCTGACACTGAGACCCAGTGCACTGCAGCCAAACAAATAAATTTTAAAAACAAAACAAAACAGTCTTGCCATTATTCAATGCCACTTTTCCCTAAAGAAAACCTACTCCCCCTGTCCTCCACCTTTCTTTTACAATTCTGCTTCCTTGTGCCATCAATTCTCTAAAATCACATTTATAATTCTTCTTAAAAAACACACACAATATATATCACCTAGTCACGGATAGTCCACTGCCCTGAAGAACTTAACAAAAAGTCCATATTTTCATTTTTTGTCCAGATATTTTTGCTCTCTTATCTTTTATTTCCTTTAATTCACAATAAATTTACTTATGGAACTGAATACAGCCTTATAATAATGTAACTCAAAGTTGTAAAAAGAATAATGTAATACTTCTATATATTTTTTAATGGAAATGCAGAAGAACTTTTATAACATTCTTATGATGACTTTTTTGTGGAATAATTACTACTTAATTTTTACATATAGGCAATTACACAAATCAGGCACACTTAAAGGTAAGAAACACCTCTAATAGCTTGAAGTTAGGACTACTCTCTTGCCCTAAGCTTCTTCAACAAGACTCACACATCCATTTTTGTTTCACTTTTAAAGTGATAAGCCTATTTCCCAAGAAAAAAAACAGTAATTCCTTAAGTACCAAAGGAAAAAAATGGATGGTCCAATATATTTTTCAAGAACAGTGGTTAAAAACAAAACTGACAATATAGCTTAGTAAAACTGTACAGAAACTTACGTAATCATGGAAGGCTTTTGCTTCACTTGAATGTTCACATGTTTCCCGTCTTTCTGGAGCTGCACAGTAGAGATCCCAAAATACACTAAAAAAGTAATTATAGAAACATTAAGAAAATCATATAATGTCAAATGAGAGAGCACAATTCCAAAAACAGAAGGCAAATATTCCTTACACAATATGTGTTTTCTTCTTTAGGACAAATATTTATTTGAAAGATTTAAATTCAGAGAAGGCTCTTATTGTAGTAATAGGTATAACCTAGCCATCATTCAGAAATGCTAAGATTTTTCTAAAATGACAATAAAAAAATTAAAACTGTCATTCTTAATTGTCTTAAGAATGACTTAAACATTTGATTGAAATAATTATAACACTTTTCACAACTTTCCCATGAAGAATAAAAGATTTCTTAATATCAATAAGAATAAATTAACTTTATTTTTAAAAGTGAAATTCACTTTTTAAAGATAATTTTATTGTCCAACCCCAGGCCAATACCCTAACCATTAGGTCACACCTGCCAAATAAATATATTTTCTTAAAATATCCTCTGGTTTTCCTTCGAAGATAGGTTGGTCATTTTGAAAATTAAAAAAATCACACACTACTTTTTTTTCTTCCTATTCAAGAGCAATAAAAGCAAAACAGAACTGGCTGGGAAAAATAATTATACTGCTTACAAAACACATAAAAATTAACAATCATGTTTCATAAAATTAACAGTGAACATGAACAAGGGATTAAAATCAAGAAAGCAAATGTCTGAAAGTCCTAATGATAAACAAAAGCAGTTTTACTGATCAACAAATATTTTTTTACCGTACATTTCCCTCTCTAGAGAATTGGAAAGTATGCTAAGCCAAATGGTTAATGGCGTAAGTTTAGGAATAGGACATATCTGAGATAGAAGCTGGCCCTTCCACCTACTAGCTCAATTCGTTTAAACAAGAAACGATTTTCTCCTCTATAAAATGGGGCTGTTGAGAAAATTAAATTCTATAAAACAAGCACAGGGTCTTACAGTAAACATATTATTAATAATATAACTAACACTATAATTAGCTTGCACAAAAACTTAAAATGCATACATATTGTTAAGGCAGGTCATTGGGCTGAGGGCACAGTTAACAATGGCACAATGAAGCTTGGTAAATCAAACTGGTCTCTTTGTTTTGACCTTTGAAGTCTCATTTCATCTGGATCTCTCTCCTGAGATAGGATAAAACATTCTCTAGGCATTGTAACAATTAATTCAGTAAAATAAGATTACTCTTAGAGGCAAAATATATGAAAGATTAAGTACTGACATTTATTTCCTTTTAAATTTCTACAATAAGCAAGAAATACAAAGCAAACAATAAAGACCAAATTAATTCAAATAATTTCAATTCCTGAACTAGAGTGCAAGCAGTTTAAAGTTGTGCTTGGCTTTCCTATATCCCTTTTGGGATAAAAAGTATAATAATTATACACAGACAAGGATACAGCTTAAAGTTTTCCACCTAGATCAGGTGTGTTATGAATTATTATGTATTGCAATTATACTTATTTTCATGTTCTTAAGGAGCTTCAAAGTTCTTAAAACTAAAATTTTATAATGGCTGTCTTTAAATTGTATTTAATCACAGAATATTATATGCAATATCATGACAATGTTCCTCTTTATGGATTTAGTAAGTGGTCAAAAATTTATAAGAGCCAGAATAAGGATAATAAAACAAATTACTAACGTAGCATAACTTTATATATAGTGTTTCTAACAATCCTACAGTATTAGATATATAAAAAAATATAAAAATAAACATTATTTTCCTGAATAAAGGTAAAGAAATATATCCTTTTAAAAACATTTACCCAAAGAAGAAATACACTGTTCTACAATAATAGAGATAAGGTGAAGTCTTAACCACTGGACTGCTAGGGAAGTTCCTAAATTATTTTAAAACAGCATACAGGTATTAAAAATATTCTAGAAAGACTCATAGAGTTATTATGGCCAAAAAAATTTTCTTATTAACTAAGTAAAATTTGTCTCAATTTCCTTTCCAATCCTTTGTATTTAGTGGAAAATTCCAAGTTGTTGTTGTTGTTGTTGTTTACAATGTCTTCCCACCAAATCATCCTTTGTATTCCACATTCCTTCCCTACTCTCCAACACATTTCACTTTTTCCATACAGTCTGACCACTTCTGTTGTTTACTTTCTTTCTTGCTAACACTATTTATTCCCTTCTTACTGTGATTATACTCCTCTTTTTATCCTAGTTGTTGCCTCCTGCTGCTGCTGCTGCTAAGTCGCTTCAGTCGTGTCCGACTCTGTGCGACCCCATGGACGGCAGCCCACCAGGCTCCCCTGTCCCTGGGATTCTCCAGGCAAGAACACTGGAGTGGGTTGCCATTTCCTTCTCCAATGCATGAAACTGAAAAGTGAAAGCGAAGTTGCTCAGTCCTGTCCGACTCTTCGCGGACCCCGTGGACTGCAGCCTATCAGGCTCCTCCGCTCATGGGATTTTCCAGGCAAGAGTACTGGAGTGGGATGCCATTGCCTTCTCCCCATCAGAGTGCTAGCATGCTGCAAAATTTGACTTTTCCACTGCCAGGCGACAGAAACTGGATTCTTATGATAACCTTATTTATTGGTTCATTTTTTTCTGCAATGTTATACATATTTAATTACAGGATATAAATACATGAGCCCAAAGACATTCCAAAAGGTTTTTATATATAAAATTAAATTTTAAAGTTTCTTCCATTAAAAGTTGAAATAGGAAGTTTTAAAAAGTGTGTATTTTTAAATTATACAAATAAAAAAAGACATTAATTTCAGGGGAAAGAAGTTCTTTGGCATTTGTATCCCTGAAATTCATGGAAGAGAGCTGGGAACTTTTATTAAAGCATATTAACAGGAAACATGGTTTCAAGATGGATTTGATCACAGTGAGCGTAATGAGCACGGGAGAGAGGCATAAAAATTACAACAGTACTGGGCATGATACAAACTGAAAGAAGAAAAGAAATCACAAGGGACATCATATTAGGAACAAGAAAAACATTTCCAGAAAGTAAAATCACACACTTTCCCCTAAGCCATACTAAAGGGAGAAATTTCTCTCCTCTCCAAGGCCTCTGCCCCTCATTTCTGCATACTTTATTCTGCATTTTTGTTCACGTTTATTCTCTTTCAGCATCTTCAATCTCCCCTACTCTTTTTACCTCCATCTATATACATGCTGAAATCTATTCCAAAAATAAAAATACAAAAATGCTAGGTACTATTCTATGTTGTTAATCCTGAAACTACTATATATATCACCACATACTTCAACTATTCTTCATAACCCTGGAGCTGGAAAAATGGAACATAACAGTCCCCTAAATTTCATGTTCACTATTCCACTGAAACTGTTCTCCCCAAGAAGATCTAAGAAAACCTTAGTTCCCAATTCAGGAAAACTTTTTTTTTAACTTATACCTGCTGCAGAATTTACTCTCTCCTTTGAACACCTTTTCTAGTTTCCATATATTATTCCTCCCTGATTACCCTCCTTCCTCTCTAGGTATTTTCTTTTGAGGCTCCTCTTTATCTGTTTACACTTAAATGTTGACCTTCCTCAGAGTCCCAACCCCAGGCTCTGTTCTTACTTGTTACGCTGTATATTACTATAATTGTGGATACATGTCATTATACATTTGCTTAAGGCCACAGAATGTACAACACCAGAAATGAACTGTAATGTAAATTATGGACTTGGTGTGATTATAGTGTGTTAATGTAGGTTCA
Organism: Budorcas taxicolor; assembly: GCF_023091745.1. Classification (NCBI taxonomy): domain Eukaryota; kingdom Metazoa; phylum Chordata; class Mammalia; order Artiodactyla; family Bovidae; genus Budorcas; species Budorcas taxicolor. The sequence goes on from NC_068916.1 coordinate 80,970,881, forward strand.
TCAGTTACAACAAGGGTACCACTCTGGTGGGGAATGTTGATTATGGGAAGGCTATACATTGTGCAAGCAGGAGTTATATGGAAAATCTCTACCTGCTCCTCAATTATGTTATGAACTGACCAAAAACTACTCTAAAAAAGTAAAGCATTAATTTTCAAAAAAAAAAAAAAAAAAAACAAAGAGATCTTTGAAACAACGGGAAAAAAAAGTTAGAACCCTGCTGGACTTAAGGCCCATAATAGTCATGGTTAGCTACACACAATGATCAGAAAAGCTTAGGATCTGGGCAATGTCCTGAAAGAGGGGATCCTTAGCTTTTCATCAGTTCTCAGAGGACCCCATAACTTCAAAATCATTAAGAATCACTCATTTATATCGATAAAACAGGCACCTCAAAAGCTACATTTAGTAGTTTTAGGGAAGAACATTAAAAACACTGAAAATAATGTACCTTTCGCATGTGCTAGACTTAAATGAAAATAAATATGGCCTAAAATATTTATGTGCCCTTTATTTACAATTTCTTTGATATCTATAACTAAGTAAAAACTACTAAAAATACCAAAACCACAGAGAAAGAGCTCCTCTGAATCTAAGAGCCACGGAAAAAGGAAGAGCCATAGCAGATTTAAGAGCTGCACCTACTGATAAAAACGACCAAAAAACTGAAGTCTGATAGAGCAAAAAGCCAAAGTATTCAGTGACTTATTATCAACCATCTACAGGAAGAGGACAGGTTAGATTCATGAGGAAGGGAGTAAAAGAGAAATGGGTGTGAGAAATGGAATTAATTCTATAATGAAAAACTTAAAATCTTCATTTTGTTAGCCCACTAATCCAATAGGGACAGACCTCTAACGTGGTTTCTTGTGTCACTTTATAGATATAATAGGAAACATATAAAATATAAGGGTGTCGATAAGTGGGGAACCTCAGTTACATTCAGCAGGTAAGCATTTATAGTCTAGATCTAGATAGCATAAAAACAGCTTATGTAAAATGAAAAACTGACTTTTAAAACATTATGTTACAAGATGTCAGTCTTAAGCCCCAGGAAAAAGCACAACAACATTGCTTAACTGCAATGAACCGTTATTCCGAATACAGGAACAACTCTGAACCAAAGGACCGCACCTGTTCCTGCCATACGTATTGGGAGACTAACAAGGGAAACCCACAATCATAACTGACCAAGTGTGGTTCCATTCACCATGGGACTTCTAGTAAAGCATGTTTTCAGGAGAGAGATTAAAAAGATGATGGCATTAAGTAACAGACCAGGAAACCACATTCACAGCTCTAGAATAGAACTTTTATTTTTGTTTTTTCCTTCTAAGTATGATGCTAAGAGATGAGTCTATAATATACTGAACAGGAAATGCTTCTAAATGAAGAAATTTTTTAAAAAAAAGAAAAGAAAAACTTTAGCTTGTCCATTTGAATACCTAGACTAATAACTGCTGCTGCAAAAAGTCACAAACCTGGGTGTTCTGGTGCCACAATAAAATTTATAAGTTCTGTTATCAACTGAGCCTTTAATACTGACTGACCATTTGTGTGTACATTCCTAGGCAGTTCTATCTCTGAATCTATCTAGAACTATTTCAAACTTTTTTAGACTATTCTAAAAATTCACCACCACCACCAGCACAAGTCACAAGGGTGGGGCCCTCATGATGCAATTAGTGCCCTTACATAAACAGCCGTCAGAGAGCTAGTCAGGCAGTCAGCATGTGCTTGCTCTGTCTCTCTCATTCTCTTCTGTGTGCGCTCTCTCTATCCATGTGAGGACACAGTAAGAAGGCCACTATCTACAAGCCAGGAAGAGAGTTCTCATTAGAAACACACCATGCTTGGCAGATTGAACTCGGGACTTCTGGCCTCCAGAACTGTGAGAAAGGTAATTTCTGCTGTTTAAGCCACCCAGCCTATGGTATCTTCTTATGGTAACCAGAGTTGACTAATACACACTCATACTTACAGCTGGAGAGTCCAAATTGGTCACAATTCCATCTTGACTTAATAGCAGTATCTTTAAGTTAACTATATTTAATGCTGGTTTTGAGCTTGTTTTTATTTTTTTATTTTTATAAGTGCTACCTTTCAGAAAATAATTGCAGAAAATTAAAAAGTATAAATGAGAAGCACGAAACCACAAACAGGTACGTGCAAGCCTAGTGAAATGCATCATCAATCTAATGAAAACGGAATAAAAGATACTTACCACCACCAAGAATGTAAGAATCCTGGTGGCTCCCCCAATGTGATGTTCTTTTCCCATCTTATCTAAAATGAATAAAATAGATATTAAACACTTCTAATAGTACTTTCCCCACACATATGGCAAAGCAATATTTTCCCACTTAAAATATCAAGATAATATATAGGATTTTAATCATTTTCATGTTATTCTTTATCCAAGTTTTACAAATACTCATTTTATATTATAATTTGCTGACTGAATAGTCGGAGAGAAATTGCCACCATTATTTTCCTGAATTTGCTTCCCACTGTGTCAGAATTTCAGAAGCTATTTCAGGATCCTAAGGCACATGAAAATCACAATTATTAACACCAATATGGAAATCAGCTATCACCACTAACCCAGACACTTGCAAGTACTTGGGCTTAATATGTACAGACTCCAAATTAAACTTCAAGGATTGAATTTTTGAATAAGTTTCTGATTTGAGGGGATGGAACTAAGAAGGCATATGTAAGAATTTTAAAAGATGGTAATATTGACTTTCCAATTATTTATATTTCAGATGAATTGAAGTTCACTATAATAAAAATTTAAAACAAGGTCAATATTCTCAAAATTAAAAGTTCTGATTAAATGTTTTTTACAAATTAAATTTAAAAATTGCAAAGCTGAGTGTGTATTTATACAGTGCCTTTTCTAAGCACTGGATAGCATTAAGAAGAAAAGATGAAAATCTTTGCATTCAAGGAGATTACATTTTAGAGGAAGGATTGCTGTTGTTTAGTCGCTAAGTCATGTCTGACTCTTTGTGACCCCATGGACTAGCCTGCCAAGCACCTCTGTCCATGGGATTTCCAGGCAAGAATACTGGAGTGGTGGTCATTTGCTTCTCCACAGGATCTTTCTGACCCAGGGACTGAACCCACATCTCCTGCATTGCAGGTGGATTCTTCACCATTAAAGAGAAGCTCAGTAGGGAAAACAGACCATAACAAACAAACGCCCTTGCCCCATCCCCTCTCCAAAAAAGACTGCATTTATACTAAAAGGTGACAAATGCTATGGAGGAAAATAAAGCAGGGAAGGAGGATAAAGAGAACAGACAAACTATAAGAAGTTATAATTTTAGCTAAGGTGATCCAGCTTCAAGAACAAACAACCCTTATATATAAGTATAGCTTTTAGTTTATTAAATAACTAAAAAATGATTTAACAATATTCCAATCAGTAAAATGTGCCTGTTGGCCCTTACCACTACTAGGAAGCAAACAACTATAAATACTGACTGATTCAAAGAATTCTTTTCATCACCTACTATGGAAGACGTTATCTCAACAGGATAAAAAAAAACAAAAATATTTTAAAATAAAAACTCATATTGTGATTCTCAATGTTAAAACAAACAAAAAAAAAACCCTCTTTAAGGAAGAGATGTAAAACTTAAGCATAATTAAAATCACTGAAACTGACAGCATTTTTACAGTGCTTATGCATACAAAATATAAATCAATGAAAACTCTGATGTAAAAAAGCAATTTGCTCTCAAAAACCAGAGAAATTCTCTGAAGATTAGAAAATTATGTATGTGATAGCCATTTTAAGAGCTAAAAAGTGAAACTCTAAGAGTTAATCAACTTAAATTTATAAAGTCTAAACATAAACAATGAACCAGAAATGTTATATAAATGGAAGTCAGACCCTAACTTGAATTCTCCAAAGTAGAAACATTCGAATTTTTTTTTAATCTATGCTACCTTTTATCTGAAAATTTCCGATGATCAATATTTTCTCTTTTTTGGTTCATGAAAAATAAGAAATGGTACTTAATGAGTCTTATGAGAAATAAAGCTCTAAAGCTCTTCAGACCGCTAAAGTTATAATTTAGTCAAAAACCTGTGTCTCATCTTTTCTCTCAATCTTTTCTCTTACCATCTTTTCCCAAGTTGATGTCTTTTTGAAAGGGCATAATGATGCACCTCACAGATGTGCCCCAGACATACTAATATTCCTAATCCCTGGAATCATCCTAAGCATATAAACAGGAAGTTTTTCAAAGTAGAGTCCTTACGTTTCATCTCAGCTCATCTTGACTTTTCCTAATACAACTGTGAAATACTTAAAAGGAGAATGTGAGAAGACTTATGAAGAGTCAAAGCGGCATGACTAGGTCTGAATGACAGACTGTGCTAGAGGTTATTAGACTCACAGTCTAACAAGAGTCCTGCTGCACTGCATCACCTACTAAGCAGATCATTTTCTTGCACTTTCACAACTTCCACAGCCAGTCATCAGATGTTTCTGGAGATAAGGTACTCTAGGAAAACACCTATATGATTTATATTTGATATGGTCTTCTATAAGAGGAAGTCTGAAGGTAATGTATTTGGATTTTAAACAATATGACATCTTATTACTCCTAAGAGAAACAAAATGTTTCACAAACATCATCTCTTTCATCCTCAAAATACTCTTTTCTATATCATGAGGGAAGTTCACCTTTCTCACTTTAAATCACAAGTCTATGGAAGAAACAGCTAAAACTTTGGTCAAACATATTTAAGTTAACACAGAAGTCATCCTGTCACAGTTATTCAGTGAACAACAACCAATGTGCAATGTATTTACAAAAAGGAGATGGTTCTACACAGGAATTATGTTTCCACAGTGAATGGTAGTCTTTTGCCTCCAAACTAATTACTATTCTTGCTACATGCGTGCTTAGTCGTGTCCAACTCTTTGTGACCCCATGGGCTGTAACCCACCAGGCTCCTCTGTCTATGGGATTTTCCAGGTAAGAATAGTCGTTGGGTTGCCATTTTCTTCTCATGGGGATCTTCCCAACCCAGGGATCAAACCCATGTCTCCTGCACTGGCAGGTGTATCCTTTACCGCTGAGCCACCTGAGAAGCCCCAAATACTATTCCAGATAATACTTATTTAGAGAAAGCATGAGGTGATATTCAGGAAAACAGACCCTGATCTACAGAAAGCTTTGTCACATTAACTGCAGCACTGTTACAAACAATGAAAATTAGAAACAGCCTGAGAAACATTCACCAACAGTGAATGCAAAATAAAATTTACTACTTAAACACTACAGAACAGTGTGTAATCATTAAAGAGAATAAGATAAATCTATATGGAAAAAGCACTATGATAGACTGGTTTTTCAAATGAGATGAAGAAAGGCTACAGAATAATACATACAGTATAAAACCTTTTCTGTTCAAACATATGTGTGAATATGTATGTATGAACTTGGTTTTATGTATATTAAAAAAATGACACCAAACTTATAACTATTCTCTCTGGAAAAAGGTAAAGGACTTACATTTTGAAGTCATATTCATACATATAATTTTTTTAGCAAACGTAATGATGGATGAGCTTGAGGAATAGCCAGAAAACACCTCTAAATGTCAAAAGTCACTTTAGAAACAATTCTTCTGCTATCTAAGAAGAGGTGTTTTCTGTTGTACTGAGTTTCATGGGCTTCAGGCTTGTTTAGGTGCTTAAATGGTATCTATGCAAATAATTTCTATTTTTTCTTCTTGTATTATCCCAGCCTCTGTATGTATTCCCTAGTCCTTAGGCTTTTTCTCTTTAAATCCTCCACCTCCCTTCCTTCCATCATCAGTCCAGCTAAAAGCTGTATTCTCCTGTAACCTTGTAAATTGCAAGGCCAATGCCTACCACCATACTTTACATCTAAGGGCCTTGTCTGTGATTAGGCAGTGTCTCTGTAATACAATCTAGTGTTTTCAGCATTTCTACATAAATGCAGAGCCAAACACTGAATCATGAATGAACAGTATACTGGCAAGAATAAGATATGCCATATGGTTTATAAATGAAAATTATAAATTTCAATGAACATACTCTCTGATACAGCCATTCTTCTAGGAATTTATTAATACGGTCACATGTGCAAAGTTACATATAAAACAATTTTTGATGAAACATCATTTATAATTGCAAAAGACTGGAAACAATATAAATGTCCATTAGTAAGGGGACTGGTAAACTATATTATGGCACAGGTCATAGAATGAAAAATGCTACAACCACAAAAAGAGAATATTTATAAAGTTTAGTGAACTGACAGAAAACAAAGTCAAGTAAAACAAAAATCAAAGCACAGTAAGTGTGTATAATAAAGAATCTGTGACACATACACACATACATACAGATGTACTTATTATTTCAGCATTATTTGCTCTGGCAAGGTATACTAGTCATTTATTTACCTATTACCTCTCAGCCCCACCCCCACCGTCCTATATCCTCCATTCTCCACTCAGTACTTGGATTTTGAAAATTACATTTCCTAGTCTCCTAGCCAGCTAGTTTCCCTTAAGTTCTATCAGGAGATACTACTAGGAGATCAAAGGGCAGGAGGAAGAAGAGAAGCTGCCTGCCCCTGGCTCCAAAAGAAAAGTGGTTGCTTGTTGCAGAAACAGCAACAAAGTAGAGGTGGGGCAATTCTGGATGCTGGTAGCACCTTTTTTGGGGGGTTCAATGGCACCCCACTCCAGTACTCTTGTCTGGGAAATCCCATGGATGGAGGAGCCTGGTGGGCTACAGTCCATGGGGTCACGAAGAGTCGGACTCGACTGAGCGACTTCACTTTCTCTTTTCACTTTCATGCACTGGAGAAGGAAATGGCAACCCACTCCAGTGTTCTTGCCTGGAGAATCCCAGGGACGGGGGAGCCTGGTTGGCTGCCGTCTCTGGGGTTACACAGAGTCGGACACAACTGAAGCGACTTAGCAGCAGCAGCTTTGTCAGTGTGGGACCACGTCAGATAATATAGATCTACTTCACCAGCATCGCCAACAGCACAGCAGTACATCCGAAGCTCATGAAATCCAAACTTTACAGAGTATTCCTAAATCCTTCCATATTTTTTGAAAACCAATATTAAAAATTTAATATCATAAAAGAATAAAGCTAGTTCCTATGTTAAGAAAAGAATCTGAATACCTATGTATATATAGGCTTCCCTGGTGGCTCAGATGGTAAAGAATCTGCCTGTAATTCAGGAGACCTGGGGTCAATCCCTGGGTTGGGGAGATGTTTGTTCCTAGAAAAATTCCTGAGACTTCTAAGTTAAATATAATCTACTGTTTACACTAATTTTCTAAAACCATCCATGTATAGAAGTATAGGTGCAGCTATACACTAAATGTAATAAAAGTTAAAACTTTTACATTCTAATTTTAAAAATTAAAGCAAACAGATGTACGACAGGAAGAAAAATCTGACTGCCCTCTGAAGGAAATGTAATTCAAAACTGTGCTATTTAATGTGGTACTCATTAACCACATGTGGCTCTTTACATAGAATTAATTGAATGTTCTTCGATTTTTCTAGCCACTTTTTAAGGGCTCCGCTGTCACATGTGACTAGTGGAGAATTTACTAAACAGCAGAGATTAGAGATCATTTCCATAATCACGGAAAATTTTAGAGAATAGTGCTGTTCTGCTTTAGAAGGAATGCAGAAGTCTTTATAAAGGAAATTTTTTTCTTGGGAAATTGGGAAAACTCCTTGATGAGTCCTTCATATTTCTGGCCCAGAAAGGCAGAGGCTCTTAGAAATGGTTTGAAAGTAAAGAACAGATAGCTAACATTCTACATAATAAAATAACAAGGATTTAGGAGGCTGCTAATTTAGGAAGGAGTACTCTGGGGGTCTGGGAGTATTCAGAAAAGGAGCAATTGGCAAAGTTGTAAGGACTCAACAAGACAAAAGGCAGGAGTTCAGGACAACAGCTTGTGAGAAATTCTCTGTGGCAAAAAGACCAAAGAACTTAAGGATAGTTGTGTCTAATATCCGAGTCAATGTTGTTGCTTGTGCTGTACTTAATCAACGCTTAATAGTCTTCAGTTTTTCCCTAACTTTCAGTAAGAATCCTTCATACCCAAGAGCAATGCGTTCGTGGGGCTTTAGGCTATGAAGGCAACAGGAAAGCTGAGGCAAAGAAAAGCTATCAAGCTCTTGCCGTAAGGAAGAGCAGCAGTGCTGCAATACTGAGTGAGGGCAAGAAATTACAGCAAGTGAAACATTAACAACCTCCCCTTCCTTGTAAGCCCCAGAGATATGAAAGAGGACCTGAGACAATGTGTCACATTAGGGTTTGAGTTGGAGTCATTTTGGCAGAAAAGGTAACCCTAGGAAGTAGGAGGGTTGTGGGCTATCGAGGTGACAGACACTTGGAGCTATATGGCACACAGGCTATATATTTATATTATTGTTGTTCAGTCGCTAAGTCGTGTCTGACTCTTTGCAACCCCATGGACTACAACACACCAGGCTCCCCTGTCCTTCAGTATCTCCTGGAGTTTGCTCAGATTCATGCCCACTGAGGTGGTGATGCTATCTAACCATCTCATCCTCTTTTACAGTTTTATTTTTAAAGAAATAAACTACACAAGATAGAAAAGAATTTTCAAAATAGCACTTTTGAGCACTTACCACATGCCAGGTCTTTCAAGTTATTTCATAGGTACTAACTCATTATTATCTTTTTTTCATAATTGAGAAAATGGAATAAGTAAATACGATTTAGAACACAATTCATATCCAGCAGTGTGGCCCCACAGTCGTTGCTCTGACCCATTATACTATGTTGCCTCCAAGTTAAAGTTCAAGAAACATAGGGAAGTCACTACTATTATTTCCTCTCTTCACATAGATGAAAAAATAAACAGAACAGAATTTTTGAGTCTATGGAGTTCAATAATTTAGCATTCCTAACAAAAGCTGAAGAAGCCACCCACTAGATGTCTTTAAGCTTCTATTTCTGGCTACCTTACTGGCTAATTTATGGCAAATAAGGGTTAGTAATATAGTATAAACAAGGTAAAATTATTAAGAAGAGAAAATCTGGGTCTCTGCAACACTTTTAATTTTATTTGCCTCATTCTGAGGCACAAATGCCATGCAAAATTTCAGGAATAAACAGGAACTATCTTATCTAAAATGAAACAATATAATCCAGCAAAAAGACAGTTTTTAATGAGTCCAAAGTAACATTTAGGATTTAGACATGGTTTGGAATCTATGATGAATCAGAGGTAACAGTGAGCTGGTCAACACAACCTGGCTAGACAAATGTTTTAATTTCTATTGTTAGTCCAATGCTACCTCTTTTAACTAGGAAAAAAACTGCTGGACTATGGATGTGAGAGTTGGACTGTGAAGAAGGCTGAGCACCGAAGAATTGATGCTTTTGAACTGCGGTGTTGGAGAAGACTCTTGAGAGTCCCTTGGACTGCAAGGAGATCCAACCAGTCCATTCTGAAGATCAGCCCTGGGATTTCTTTGGAAGGAATGAGGCTAAAACTGAAACTCCAGTACTTTGGCCACCTCATGCAAAGAGCTGACTCATTGGAAAAGACTCTGATGCTGGGAGGGATTGGGGGCAGGAGGAGAAGGGGACGACAGAGGATGAGATGGCTGGATGGCATCACTGACTCGATGGACCTGAGTCTGAGGAACTCTGGGAGTTGGTGATGGACAAGGAGGCCTGGCGTGCTGCAATTCATGGGGTCACAAAGAGTCGGACACGACTGAGCGACTGAACTGAACTGAACTGAATGAGTGTCCTACTATTTTGACTGATAACCAAAGCTACCAAAAGCAATCCAATTTCTGACAGGCTAAGCTAAGGGCACTATCAGAAAGGCTAAGCCCAAGTGAGAACTTAGATGCTGAGATTCACATCTTCCTTGCTCAGATGATGCCTGGAGTTCCAACTTGACCTTCTCACAACTTCATCCAGAAGGCAAACCCACACAAAATGAAAGAAGTGGCCCAGCACAGAAAATCCTGGCTGACAAGGGCTCACTAATGTCATAGCCATCCATATCCTCACTCATCCTAAGGGAGAAAGCCGAAACTGGTAGAAGCATTCTACTTCACCTTGAGCCAGAGTGAGAACATTGAATACTTGAGTAATTGGTGCCACTTCAGTCATTTCCTTTTTATCACAAATATCCAATTCAAATAAGTAAGTCTCATTTTTTAAGTTCCCTGTTTAACAGTACTGAATTAGGTAAAAATCTAGTATAGTGTAAGAATTTAGGTAACATGGTCCTTTACTACACAATTGACTCAAGAAGTCATTCTACAACGTTCTGAATGTGCTAAGTCACTTCAGTCATGTCTGACTCTGTGCAGCCCCATGGACTGTAGCCTGCCAGGCTCCTCTGTCCATGAGATTCTCCAGGCAAGAATACTGAAGTGGGTTGCTATGCCCTCCTCCAGAGGATCTTCCCACCCAGGAATCGAACCCATGGCTCTTACGTCTCCTGCATTGGCAGCTGGGTTCTTTACCACTAGCACCACCTGGCAAGTCCCATTCTACAACAAGCAGTCTTAAATTTTCCAGATGATCCAAGTGAAAGTAAAGAGAGAAAAAGCAATGCTAAATAGGATATAAAGCTATAAAAGATTACACTGTCCATAGTTTAAGAGGATGGGTATTCACACAGACACTACAGTACAAAGCTAATGATGCTATTCTTTTACTTAAAAGAATAAAAGTTCCCTTTTGCTGAGATGATAAGCCCAAGCTTCTTGGCAGAATATGCAAAGGCTTTCATGTTAAGAATGCACTATCAGCACGGAGAGGTGGAGCCCTGAGAAAGGTTTCCTAGAAAAAGCTACCTCTGAGCTAGTCAAGGAGAGAAGGGGAGGAGATTTTAGGCAGTGAATAGCACTGACTTTAAGCCCAGATGAGAGACGTCTTCTGGTACGTATAGACAAACACAAGCAGTTGGTATGATGGAAACTTAAAGCATGAAGGAGGACAATATAGCAAGCTATTGAAATTTCACCAACTGAAATTATAGTCAACGGTCCCTATCTGCAGGTTCCACATCCACAGATTCAAACAACCACGGGTAGAAAATGCTTGGAAAAAATGTTCCAGAAAGTTTCAAAAAGTCAAACTTGAAGTTGCTCACAATGGGCAACTATTTACATATCATTTACATTGTATTTACAACTATTACACAGCATTTGCACTGTATTAGGTATTATAAATAACCTACAGACGATATAAAATACATGCAAAAATGAGTGTAGGTCATATGCAAACCCTGTGCTGTTTTACATAAAGGACTTGATCATCTGGATTTTGGCATCCCCAGGGGAGGGGGGCAGGGTCCCGGAACTGATCCCCAGTGGATATGGAGGGATGACTGTATCTAGAACTCTAGGGTGTACTCAGCAGTGGCCTATTACAAATCTACCGCCAAACTTTCATTTTAAAATCAAGATAATTTTAACTATACAAGTATCTGTGTGTGTGTATGTTTGTATATATTTGTTTTTTAAACCCTACAAGTATTTTTTATTGCAGGATAAAAATTCCTTTCTGAATACTTTTAACATCTGCACTCCCACAAACAACTACTCTGGAATGTATATTCTTTCAGACCTTTTACTTTACTTCACATTCATAAATATGTACCCACAAAAATATATACTATTGCTTTATGTTCAATGGTTTTCATGTAACTATCCTGGGAATCACATACACTCATCTCCAAAGTCCAGTAATACTGTATATCATCCTGGTGACAGGAGTTTATTTTCAGCTTAACTGATTCCCCTTGTGAAATCAAACCAGACTGATAATGGAGAAATCCTCAGTTTTATATTCCAAATGCAACCGGAGAAACTAAAATCATGGTAAATACTTGTTTAAAAAATGTGCAAATCTCTTCTGAAATTATAATTTTATTTTTACCAAATAGCACTAAAAACAGTTTCCATTTTCCATTGAGTTCAGAAGCATATCAGTACAGTATCTATTATCTGCTCAATCTACATAACTTATTTGAATCCAAATATCTGAATGTCCTTAAATAAGTTAGCAACATTTCTTTTGTTTGATGAAATGATTATGAATGTTGGCAAGAAAAAACAGATTCAGAAAGTTGAGCCAATTCAAACAATTCTTTATCTAGGAAAAGTGATCAGTAACTCCTTTCATCAAGTTTTCAACTGCATTAAAACAAAAGTTTAAAATCTCCATAACTGACTTTAGTTTCTTTTAAATATAAGTTGGCAGTAATTAAGGATATAATTATTAAAAGTATCCTGTTTGCAATTTCCATTGCTTCCTTTGTAACATCAAACAGTGATTGTGACTCAGAAAGGTGATAGACCAAAGTCTTCTAATTAATGATTTAATCAGGGATAGATACGTTAAACGTGTTTTGATTTAAACATACTTTGAAATCACACTTTTATTACACTGCATATATTCCTTCTATGGTAAAACAACTGACTTAAGTTCTGAGCATACCTCTCAATTTTCTTACTTGCAAATAGGCCCCAATGGTTCACATATACTAATTAATTAGTTCAATTAGACTGGGGGGATACATGTGTTTGTTTACTTGTGTGCTCGTTGGGGGATAGTGAATCTCAAGAAGGCTGTACCTCAGGCAGGGACTTTGGTCAAAGGGTTGCCTGTCATGTCCCTGATCTTGTAGAGGCAAACTAATGAGATCACTAGAGACAACAAAATTTTGATCAGCACTGTCCCACAGAAACATAATCATAGGCCACAAATGAGAGCCACAGATATACTTTTAAATTTTCTAGTAACTACTTTTAAAAAGAAAAATAATGCTAGTAATTTTATTTCACCTAATATATTCAAAATATTATGCTGTCAATGTGACCAAATTTTTAAAATTATTGATATTTTGTATTCTTTTTTTCACAGCAAGTCTTCAAAATCCAGTGTGTAACTTCATATTTATAGCACTTTTCAATTCAATCAGTCATATTTCAAGTGCTCAAAAAGCCACAGTTAGCCAGTGGCTACCCTACTGGACAGCACAGATACAGAGGGAAAAACAGGGGCTTGGGAATTAACATGGACCTAAGGTTTGAATTCTAGTTCAATAACTTACTAAGCTGTGTGACCACAAACTAGTTATATAGAGCCCTGAAGTCGTTATCAGTAAATCAGAAATAATAGCAGATGCCTGGCAAATTTCTTAGAAGAACTAGAGATAATATGCTCACACATAATGTAACTCAGTAAAGTCCTCCTCTTCCTCATTATTACATACATTGAAGAAGAAAAGGTAACACTGTATGAAAGCTAAAATTTAAGGTTTAAAAATTGTGAAGGAGAAAAAGAGAAACAAGAACTTGAAGCAAGATTATCAAAATCTTTTCTAACTTAAGTTTGGTCATCAACCCACTATTATCTATACAAAATAAAAACAAAAACCATATTTTCCAAAACTGTGAATAATGCCAAAATAAAATATTTCTAAAACTAGAGACATGATGGTGTTTGCCTTTTTTTCTTAAAGCAAATATGCTTTCTTGATTATTGTTGCTGAGGGTACTATTAGTTTCTATTCCTCAGGGGGGATAAATAGCTAGGAAGTTGAGTAGGAAGTTATTTGCATGGAAGTGGCATCTTGGGATACTGCAGATGCTTCCAATAATCTGCAAAGACTACATTACGCATTTGGATAACTGAACATTCACTATTTTCACATAACTGTTACATTTTATTTTTCATTCACTTATATAGGATATCAAAATACAATGCAGAAAATATACATAACATACCTCTGATAAAAATGTTTGGGCCGATTTCTGAGCTCCTACATGGAGCAGATACTCATATACGTAGAGTGCTAACCTGGGAAAAGAATAAAATATTTATTGAGAAGAGGTATATTTAAAATTCATTCTTTAAACAACGCATACACCTTTTCATTACAAAAGTATTTTTCACACTAACAGTGACAGAAAATCAACTCTTCCAACATCTTTTCAATGGGAGTTTATGCATGTACGTTCAGAAAGAACTTAATAATTAAAACAGGACACAAAAGAATAAGATACATTGTATCTTTTGGCAAGAAACACCTAAATTGTCTTGTATCATCTAATTTATCATACCCTAAATTCTCTTTTGTGTCTAACATGAATTATCAATTTAAAACCAAACATTAATAATTCCCACAACCTATGTTAAGGTATAATTATTAGTATAATAAATAATTGGACTTTTAAAACAACACTATATCCTTCCATCTTTTTAGTGAATGTTATTATAAACTTCAGCTGTTTACACATCCATATGCCAAAATGGATGTTGAACATCCATTGTAATATTTATTCAGCACTTTCTCCTTATTCTTTAGATGTTCTTGTTAAACCAACAATATTTTAGTTAATAAGAAACTCAAATTAACTACAAATCACATCATTAAGTAAACTTTAAAGATACTAGATTATATTAGGCATTTGGGGACTTACAATTTAAAGGTTAACACAAAAGTACATATAAATTCATCACTCAAATATAGAATATTAAGTATGCACTATCCTCTTATAGTACTCTCATTAACTAGTGGATTCAGAATTTTAAGCTAGACCATGTGGCTCAATTTTAGTTAAGCTGTTAACAAAATATTATTCATAAACCCAAATTAGTCTGAGGCAGTATTTTTAATGATATCTTGGACCAATGCCCAGATAGCTCACAACACTTCAGTTTCTGCTACACTGTATTTACCAATATTGAGCCAGGTTTACAGTAAACAAAACAATGTAACAATAACCACAATTCTGTGCAGCTACACCATTTATCTTGCCAAGTGAATTTATGATTGTTAAAGACTGATGGCATTTGCAAAAATGAGTATTTTCTTCATGTTTATGAAAACATAACATGTACTTGCTATGAAAAGGGAAAGCCTGTATATAATAATTGCTCTGTCCATTTAATTATTTCTCCATTCCCAAACTGTCAGACACTTAAGATGAGAATCATTCTGTAGTTACTAAGCACCATGAATAGATACATGTTAAAGTTACTCATAGATGAAAAGCATGTTGTTGACAGTGAGCATAGGAATATAATTTAGAAACATCTATTCTCCTCAAGTTGAATGCCATTTCCCAGGTCAGTGCTTCTCAACTCGTCTTCTGCCCTAACACAGCTGAGGCACATGTCACATATCTGTGTGATGCTCCGTGGGGAAGGTTCATACCCAACATACATCATATAGGATATGGGAGCTAAAATGTTCCTGTAGTTTCAAACAAATAAACCCCACTGGTGATTCTTATCACACATTCTTCACACACACATATTCCACATACCCTGTCCCTCTAGTAACTGCTTTCAACCCTATCACATGATGCCCTGGCAGGTTTCATCTTGAAAGAGAAAATATCCGTGAATTTCGCCTAGAGAGACCAAAGCCTCAAAATTGCCTGCCAGTGGCATCATGGCCCTCCTGCTGTTGCCCTAGAGCCTCACGTTATTCCTGTGGGTTGTAAAATCTTAGGCCTAGAGCCAAACCAGTCATGAAGGCTAGAAAAGAAAGCCAGGTCCAAGTCAAGGGCCCAGTGGTGAGGATGTTCCACCAAGGTGGAGAAGCTGTAAGTTGAGAGGCACTGAGTGAAGCGGGGGCATGGTGGCAGATCCAGGGATGGGGATGAGGCAAGAGAACTGACCGGAGAACAGTCAAGGCCAGGGCTCGGCTTAGCTGTATCCTTGCAATACAAACCATTCCTTAAAGCTGAGCAAGCCATTTCCTTGGAATCTCTTCTTTGTAATATTAAAGAAGATAATATATTTCTTATATGTTTCTCCCAATTAATTAGGTAACAAAAAGTGTATCTCTTTATGAGTAGAATTTAAAGCAACAATCTCCCCTCTTTGAATGACTCCAGGACAGTGATTCTAAAAGATGTACTGGTGGGGGTAGAGAGGAAGGGGTTTCAAACTATAAAACTAAAGATTCTGAAGCAGCTTCCTAGGTGTGTGCCTGTCCTCCTATCCTTCAAATCTCAGCTGTAACAGCACATCATATTTTTACCAACAGCATGAGAAAACAGGACAGGGCTGAGAAAATCTACCTACAACACCGCCTAACATATCCTAACATTCTATCACCTCCCTGGAACAAAATGAATGCTTCCCAGGCAGTCAGGACCTGTGCTCTGGAAAGAGTGGCAGGGAGCATCAGACAGGTGAACAGTTAATCAACTCCACTGCCATGGTGACTATGAAATACATCACTAGCAAATCTCTGAATTTCGCTTCTTTTTTTTTTTTTTTTTACTTTATTTTACTTTACAATACTGTATTGGTTTTGCCATACATTGACATGAATCCACCACGGGTGTACATGCGTTCCCAAACATGAACCCCCCTCCCACCTCCCTCCCCATAACATCTGTCTGGGTCATCCCCGTGCACCAGCCCCAAGCATGCTGTATCCTGAGTCGGACATAGACTGGCGATTCCTAGAGGAGAATATAGGCAAAACACTCTCCAACATAAATCACAGCAGGATCCTCTATGATCCACCTCCCAGAATACTGGAAATAAAAGCAAAAATAAACAAATGGGATCTAATTAAAATTAAAAGCTTCTGCACAACAAAGGAAAATATAAGCAAAGTGAAAGACAGCCTTCTGAATGGGAGAAAATAATAGCAAACGAATTTCGCTTCTGTCATGGTGTCCAACTCTGCAACCCCATGGACTATAGCCTGCCAGGCTCCTCTGTCCATGGAGATTCTCTAGGCAGGAATCCTGGAGTGGGTTGCCATGCCCTCCTCCAGGGCATCTTCCCAACCCAGGGATCAAACCTGAGTGTTTCACACCTCCTGCACTGGCAAGTGGGTTCTTTACCACTAGCGCCACCTGGGAAGCCCACCTCTGTGCATAGGATTTTCCAAACCCATCTCTTTAAGTCCAATCCTCTCTACCAAGCTACAAACCAGCTTCTCCAAATCAGTTTGAAATTTCTAGCAAGGCAGTTCTCTCTTAACTTGACCATGTCCAGGGTTAAATTCACCTTCTCCGTCTGTTTACAGTACCCGTGCTCACTTTCAAGGAAACATAATTTCTGAGTCAGTTTCCTCATTTGCAAAATGGGAAGGATACTTTTCTTGCAGTGCTGTTGAAAGGATTGGAGAGCACAGCAAATAGTAACAATGATTGCGACAGTTTCAGCTAATTATGTCACGTATTACATTGCCAAGCTAATTATGTCGCAGCTAATTCTGCCACATATTACCAAGTCACCGATGCCACAGTCGCTCCCACATTTGCCATTCCTTTCACTCCTCCCCTGCTCCCCTGCTTAGTGGTTCTCCTGAAGGGCCACTAAGTGCCACAGTGACAGAAGTATTTATTTTACCTTCAGGTACAGATACTGTTGATTCCCATTAGCTTCCTACAGAGGCATGAGGGTCACCAGAAATAAGAACCTTCAGCTGGTTCTGAGGGAAAAGCCCTGGAATAAATTAATTTTGTATGACGACAAATGTTTCCAGGGGAGTGGGGAGTGACACCTGTCCATCCGTGCACGTGAATCACAGCTTGGTCCCTTACCCACTAACATGAGGTCACCAAACATTTTATTCAGATTCAATTTCTACTGAACAATGAAAATCTAAAGGTAAATACTGAATGCACAAATATTTTAAATGGGTACACTGTCATATTAACATGTGCCTTTTCCTTCTTAGGATCTTAAGAAATTTATCTACTTTTGAAAAAGCACAGAGTGGCTATTTAATCTAATGGCTCATGAAATGAAAAAGTGAAAGTTGTTAGTCACTCAGTCATATCTGACCCTTTGTGACCCCATGGACTGTAGCCCTTCAGGCTCCTCTGTCCATTGAATTCTCTAGGCAAGAATACTGGAGTGGGATACCTACTCCAAGGGATCTTCCCAACCCAGGGATCGAACCCAAGTCTCCCACGTGGTAGCCAGACTCTTTACTGTCTGAGCCACCAGGGAGGCCCCAGTGGCTTAAATAATGTAATTCAATTACATAGAAAAAAAAAAATTAGCAATCATGCAGCTAGAGTTTGGTTCCAGAAAGCAGACACACTTTTTTTTGAAACACAGATTAACAAAAAAGTACATCAAAGGTACATGGATCATATATCTTTTTCTTCATTTCATTCTAAATTTCAAATAGATATCAATGACTGAGTTAACAAAATCATTTGACCAGCAACTCTAGAGAGAGACCCAAATCTGAAATAGCTCAAGACCTGCTTTACTCCCTGGTTACTGTAGGCACTATACTTTTAAATTAAGAGCAAAGACAGAGGTTACAGAGGAACACTGAAAACAGCTAAAGCCTGAGCCCACTTGGCACTGCCCTCAAAACACCAATTACATATCAGCTACAAATGTGATGCACATTCAGTTCACTGTCTGCAAGTTACACACATATACACTCATGGTGCCACAGGAGGCAGAACAGAAGAGGCACTGACAAAACTTCACAATTCAAATTCTATCAATCTCCAGTTCTGATGGAGTGAAATCTATTTCAGCTAGGTTTCATGGATTCAAAATCTCTAGTAAGTTGGGGTGGACCAGTCTACAGTTTAATGTTTTAAACTGTTTACAAAAGGAAAGGGGGTAATTCCAATCACATTTTATTTGGTACGTAATTCTAACAAACGTAGATTTTTTTTATGAGTCACAAAATATATAATTAGAAGGGAATTAAAGATATATAAAAATGTTAAAACTCTGATGATCCCTCAAAAAGAACCAAATAAAACTAAAAAGTAACAATGGACTGAGAAAAATGGATATATGACACATAGGACAACAAAAAGCTAATATGCTTAATACATTCTGCTCATATACTATGACCTGCCAGAACATGAGAAATCTTAATTTTTAAATAATGAGCAAGGATGGACGTTAAAGGCCAAGTAAGAAGAATGGCTACCTATGGCCAGTAAATAATCCTAAGGAAAAATATTCAACCTCCCAGCCATAAACAATATTTTAAAATTTCACCAATGAATGCAGCAAAGACTCTACAAACATTAAAGCATTCAGTGCCTAAACGATAACATATGGAAGTGTAAATGTACAAGTGAAAAACATAGGATGTAGAATAGCTTATATAGTACACTCCCGTGTGTACTACACATACACATGTATATTCCGCCAGAGACAGTTCACACACATACAGGCACAGGAGCAACAAGTGTCACTCCCCAAGCTTCCCCTTCTGGTGAAAACATATATAGCCAAACAATATCTTTTATTGGAGGATTTTTTTATCCCTAGGGAGTGGGAGCCTAGGATAAGAGGTAGACTTTTTTTTAACTGCATAAACATTCTTCTGTTTGATTATTTACCCAGTACTTCTATTACCTATTTAAAAAAAAAAAAAAGGAGTAAATGGGAAAAAATTAAAATAATAAACATTTTGTAACCCCTGATCTAGTAATTTTTATTCTAAAAAACTGTTTTAAAGAATTAATCAGAAATCCAAGCAATTTATAATGAAGTTTATGGCAAAAGTGTAGCAGTGAAACACTGGTAACCTAAATATCTGATGAGAAAAATAATTAGATTGTGATATATGCAGGTAATGGGAAAATACATTTTTGAAGATGTTTAATGAAATGAAGAAATGTTCATAATTCATTGGTAAAAGTGCAAGAATGTATATGCACAAATATACCATACTACATTTAGAAAAAGAGTAGAAGGAAATTTGAGTTATAGCTACTGGTAAAAACATCAATAACTGTAAGAAGAAACAGATGATAAGCAACTAATATGGATGTGGCGGAAACAATAAACAAAGCATAAAACCAGTATGGTCTAACTAGGCTAGGAGAAAACACCCCCATGCCTCCTTCAGAAGGCCTGAGGACAACTCTTGTAATAGCACTGTCATTATTATATACATATCATTATTAATAATTAATAATCATAATGTTAGCTTTGGGTCTCCAGTAAAAGATCACACTTTGTGCCATTCATGCTGCATAAAGATCCAAGATATGTGGCTAGATAAAAATATTAAACCGCTGATGTTTTCTGCAAACATTTTTCCCCTAGTTTGTTATCTGATGTAATTTTGGTCAGGTTTTCTGGGGCTCCCCTGATAGCTCCGTTGGTAAAGAATCCACCTGCAACGCAGGTGACCCCAGTTCCATTCCTGGGTCAGGAAGATCTGCCAGAGAAGGGATAGGCTACCCACTCCATATTCTTGGGCTTCCCCTGTGCCTCAACTGGGAGAGACTGCACCTGCAATGAGGGAGACCTGGTTTGATCCCTGGGTTGGGAAGATCCAGTATTCTGGCCTAGAGAATTCATACAGTCCATGTGGTTGCAAAGAACTGCAAAATACAGCTGAGCGACTTTCACTTTTGGGGGGGGGGGGAGCGGAGAGCAGAGAGGGGTGACACATTTAGACACTTCTGATTAAACTTTACATGTAGAAATAACTATTAATAACATGAAAATAAAAATTCTAAATTTCATAGAAAATGGGCAGAAGCAATAAGAAACATCACAACTAATTTTGAAACATGGAAAACATTAAACCTTACTGGGAATCAAAAAATACATATTAAAGCAACAATGGGCTTTAAATTCTCACTTAAATAATATGTTTAAAAACTGGATATTCAAATACTACTGATGGCAATAAACTGGTACAGTTTTCAAAACCAATTTGGCAGTAAGTATAAATCAACAACTTGCTAAAAAAGTTCACACACTTTGATCCAATAATATAATACCATTACTTGATAGTCTAGCCTAAAGAAATTTTCCTAAATGTAGAAAAGCTTAATACACAAAAATTTTTAACCAAAGAACATGTAGAACAATAAAAAAATAAAAAAAATAAATAATAGGAAAGTGGCTGGATCTGTAGTAAAATATTTTGCATTAATTTCATGTTTGAAAATATAATTCAGAATTTATATATATTCATTGAAAAAGCACTGAAGAGACTTCTCTCTGCTTAATTCTTGAACTTTAAAATGTGAAAAAAATGTCATAACCATACCCTCAAATAAAATTATTTCAAATTTACCTTGTGAAAATTGCCAAATCTAACAAGGAAACAAAGGTTTACTATTCATGTAAATAAACTCTATTGCATGGTTGCCACCATGTATCATTGGAAAGACCTAAGGCAATGAAGCATTTAACTAACAGCACATCTACAACAGACACTGTCATTTAAGAGTTTGATTACAGCAAATTCTCAACTACACTTATGATAGGGACTTTACAGTCTGGAAAAGGAGTAAAGAATCCACTCTATAACCCAGCTATCTAATTTGAGATTAAATCTCTTGCTCTGGAAACTGGAGCCGATTATACAGAGTGAAGTAAGCCAGAAAGAAAAACACCAATACAGTATACTAACACATATATATGGAATTTAGAAAGATGGCAATGACAACCCTGTATGCAAGACAGGAAGAAAGACACAGCTGTGTATAACGGACTTTCGGACGCAGAGGGAGAGGGAGAGGGTGGGATGATATGGGAGAATGGCATTCTATCATGTATACTATCATGTAAGAATTGAATTGCTAGTCTATGTCTGACGCAGGATACAGCATGCTTGGGGCTGGTGCATGGGGATGACCCACAGAGATGTTATGGGGAGGGAGGTGGGAGGGGGGTTCATGTTTGGGAACACATGTAAGAATTAAAGATTTTAAAATTAAAAAAATAAAAAACTATTTAAAAAAAAAATCTCTTGCTCTGAAGGAAGCAGTAGAAAATAAGGAACTTTGACGAACGTATAAAAAGAGTTTTTAAGACTACTGTTAATCTACAAAAAGGTTTTCCAAGCTACATATAAATAAAAGGTGAATAGTGCCTGTAGTACAGAGCTAATTCCTTACTCACTCTCTACATGCACATATATGTATGTATGTCAATGTCTATGTATGATAGATCTCTATAGAAAAATTATTATTTCACAAAAGTCAGTCAATAAAAATGGCCTAATGTGTTTGAGCTGAATTTACAAAATAGTTAAGATGGATATGACTGTTTTATTCATAGATTTTTAAAAATCTGGTGAGCAGGATTCATCACAAGTTTTCTTTACGTTATACATGCTAGTTATAATAATGATTTAATGTTTATAAAATGTTTGTTTGGGGAATGTGCGCCACTCTTGGATAATATTTAATCATGCCCCCACAATATTCCTGTGAGGCAGACAGTCATGAACTATGTATAAACATCATTAGGTAAGAGCTCATACAATGAAAAGTCCAACAACCAATAAACACGTATGTCTGTCAGCCCGGCCACAATATCCTATATTTACTTTTCACAGGCAGGTCTACTATCTACTACCTGCCTTTTACATGTGATTCTTTTAATATTCCAAAAAGATGTAACATTGAAGGTGAAAAGCAAGATAAAGTGTGTGTGTGTGTGTGTGTGTGTGTGTGTGTGTGTGTGTGTGTGTACGTGCGCATGTGCGCACTCAGTCATGTCCAACTCTTTGCAACTGCAGTCCACCAGGCTCTTCTGTCCATGGAATTTTCCAGGCAAGAAATACTGGAGTGAGTTGTGATTTCCTTCCCCAGGGTGATCTTTCCAATCCAGGGATCAAAACTGTGTCTCTCATATCTCCTGCACTGGCTGGCAGAGTCTCTATCACTTGTACGACCTGGGAAGCCCTCAAGAGAAAGTAACCATTTAATATGAGAAAACAGATATCCATCCCAAATTTCAGTGATGGAAACTGATTTTGTTAGTATTTCACCATCTTATGTTTAGCAAGAAGAAAAAAGATACAAGTAAACATAAAGCCTTCAGAGTAACAAATTCCAAACTCATAAAATTATTTTGGTTAATTCACCTGTCTGCCCAAAGGTAGAGGGAAGACATGGTAAGAGAATAACTTCAAAAAACAGCTATTTCTAATTTCTATTGAAATTTAACTACTATAACACATTTTGTTTCATTTATCTCTGTATCTCCAGGACATAAAGAAGTGCGTGCCCAATAAAATAATTTTTAATGAAAGAATGACTCTCTTAGACCAGGCATCAGGCATTAACAGAACTTTCTGGTTTCCTCTAATCAAAGCAATACAAGGGGAAGCACAAGGAATCTCCTTAGCTATTTCAGCATTAGCACCCTCTTACCATTCGTAAGATTCAGCCTCTCAATAAATACTACAGTTTAACAACATGAATGGTACCCAAACAATTTCTTCACAGATTCCTAATCCTTATATTCAAAGGATAATTTTTTTTAAGAAACAAATTAGTCCATCAAGTTGTGGGTGGTAGATATTTGTTGTTTTGTTATTTTTAATGAAACAAATCCTCAAAAGACAACAACCTCCCTATTTCCTTACAGGAAATAAATCAAGGTCAGAAAATAAACAATAAAATGACTGTGGAGGGTTAGATGAGGGCTATTTTATACAGAACGGTCTAGCTGTTACATTTAGCACTGGTGGGCAGTATGTGGTGCAAACTGGACATCCAAAATGCACTCCCCATCTTTTGTCATTAACCATGTCAAATCTGCATGTCATTAACCAGAGAGGCCTCAGAGAATTTAGAACAGAATTAAGTTCTCCTGTGCATGCATGCTAGGTCACTTTAGTCATGTCCAACTCTTTGTGACCCCACTGACTGTAGCCCACCAGGCTTCTCTGTCCATGAGATTCTCCGGGCAAGAATACTGGAGTAGACGGCCACACCCTCCTCCAGTGAATCTTCCCGACCCGAGGATCAAACCCACATCTCATGTCTCCTGCATTGGCAGCTGGGTTCTTTACCACTAGCACCACCTGGGAAGCCAAAGTTCTCCTAATGGACTATTAAAAGTCATGTTGGATCTAGACTCCTGCTGCTGCTGCTGCTAAGTCGCTTCAGTCGTGTCCGACTCTGTGCAACCCCATAGACGGCAGCCCACCAGGCTCCCCCGTCCCTGGGATTCTCCGGCAAGAACACTAGAGTGGGTTGCCATTTCCTTCTCCAGTGCATGAAAGTGAAAAGTGAAAGTCAAGTTGCTCAGTCGTGTCCAACTCTTCGCGATCCCGTGGACTGCAGCCCACCCGGCTCCTCCATCCATGGGATTTTCCAGGCAAGAGTACTGGAGTGGGGTGCCATCGCCTTCTCTGCTAGATTCCTACCCACTGCTATATTTAAAATGAATAACCAACAAGGACTCACTGTATAGTGCAGGGAACTTTGCTCAATATTATGTAACAACTAATTGGGAAAAGAATTTGAAAAATAATAGACAATGTACACATGTAACTGAATCACTTTTTATATACCTAATCTAAAATGTTTGTTAGTTTCAAATATATTCCAATATAAGTTTCTTAAAAAGGTCATGTTGGATCTAGAAAATAGAATTCTCTTATTCCTGATGCACTGTATAATTCCAGTGTTGACTAATGACACATATCAGTGTCCGAATTTGTCTCCTAAGTGATAAAATGCCAAGAGTTAGCTGGATCACAGCTAGCTAACAAGTAGCAAGGAGCATTTGGCAGCCTCTGAGAGACTGCTCATGGGATTTTAAGTAGTTTAGCAATGAAACTATATCAGCCTGATCAAATTTTCAACAGAGCTTACAACCTGGTGCTAAGGAGGTGTGAAAAATTAGAAATCTGTTTCTAACATTGTCTTTGTAAAGTTCTTCATCGTTAACAGTGAAGTGAAAAAACAGGTTTAGCATGTCAAAACCAGTGTCTATGCAATCACACAAAATATTAATATCCATCCTTTGTTTTAAATACACTTAGAAAGTCTATTTTTTTATTCTCAATATCAGTTTGAGAGAAACAGATACCTCATATACATAAAGATATTGAAGATACTAAACCTTCTATTGATCTGTACTTCCCAAATTTTCTATAATCAAGAAAAAATGATTTTAAAACTTAGTCATGAGCTCATGTTTCCTTCCCCAAGCTTATTTTAAATTATAATCTATGTGCAACATTTTCCTCAAGTACAAATGAACAATAACAGTTTATTCTAATCATGTTAATAGCCAAGAAAATACCTTCTTTCTAAATAAATTACATATCCCAAGAAATTAAGATGGAAAACATTTAAAAGCAGTTTAATGTTATTTCTCTTACTACTAAGCACTGAAAATAACCTACTCAGAATTTCTTCCTGGCTTTACCATTTTTTTTTTTTTTAATCTCATGCAAAAGTTTATCATAAAACTAAAAATGAGTTGTTCAGTCACTAAGTTGTGTCCGACTCTTTGTGACCGCATGGACTGTGACATGCCAGGCTTCCCTGTCCTTCACTATCTCCTAGAGTTTGCTCAAACTCATGTTCTTTGAGTTGGTGATGCCATCTAACCATCTCATCCTCTGTTGCCTCCTTCTCTTCCTGCCCTCAATCTTTCCAGGTGTCAGGGTCTTTTCCAATGAGCCAGCTCTTCAAATCAGGTGGCCAAAGTACTGGAGCTGATTGGAAATTAAGCTGCATTATTTAAATCTCTCTCTCTCTCCTACTTATTTACAAAACAGAAACAGACTCACAGACTTTAAAAACAAACTTGTGGTTACCAAAAGGGAAACATGGCAGGTAGGGATAAATTAGAAGCTTGGTACTAAAATATACACACTACTATATATAAAAGTAATCAACAAGGACCTACTGTATAACTCAGGAAACTCTACTTGATATTATGCAATAATTTACATGGGGAAAGCATCTGAAAAAGAATGGATATGTGTATATGTACCATATAACTGAATCACTTTACCATTCCCTTGAAACTCACACAACACTGTAAATCAACTGTACTCCAACATAAAATAAAGACTAAATTTAAAAAATCTCTTATTTCTGTTTTTTAAACAGTGCACATAGCAGAAGCTATATGTATAGGTAGCACTTTCTTATCATTAAAGATCATTTCCCTGGTGTACCACAGGTCACATGCCAGATGGTTGCAACCCACATCACACAACTAAGTCTAAGATCTGTAGTTCAGGATCTACCTTTTCTTCTGAAGCTGTTCAAACTTGGGATCACAGATGTGAACACTACATTCTGATAGGGTATTAGTAACTTGGATCCACCACAGGTCTAGGGAACTGTAAATCCTTCAATATCTTTCTATTCCCTGCTTCATGCAAATAGTCTCCTCACGAAAAGACTGAGGCTCCCTGATGTGGACTGAAGTCACTACAGCTTACTTCTCTACCCTCATGTTTCCATGTGATGAGGACTTCTAAGGGGACTTTCACTTTCACTTTAAGGAGTCCATGAATAGAAATGAGAACGTAATGTGACATTCTTATTTTTTAAAAGTCTTCCTGTTAATTTCCTTTTCTAATCTTTGCACATACTATTTTCGCATTTAGATCTATTCTGCTTTGTATCTGCTTTTCTTTAGCACTCACTTTACATTCCCTGTTATTTCTTGCACCTTTTTATGTTTCACCTTGTTCTAATTTCCTTAACCCCAGTCAAATCCACAGTCATCAGTTCAGTTCAGTCGCTCAGTCGTGTCCGGCTGCGACCCCATGAATCACAGCACGCCAGGCCTCCCTGTCCACCACCAAGTCCTGGAGTTCACTCAGACTCACGTCCATCGAGTCGGTGACGCCATCCAGCCAACTCATTCTCTGTCGTCCCCTTCTCCTCCTCCCCCCAATCCCTCCCAGCATCAGAGTCTTTTCCAATGAGTCAACTCTTCGCATGAGGTGGCCAAAGTACTGGAGTTTCAGCTTTAGCATCATTTCTTCCAAAGAAATCCCAGGGCTGATCTCCTTCAGAATGGACTGGTTGGACCTCCTTGCAGTCCAAGGGACTCTCAAGAGTCTTCTCCAACACCACAGTTCAAAAGCATCAATTCTTCGGCACTCAGCTTTCTTCACAGTCCAAGTTATAACATATTTGGTGATGTCTTTAGTTGGACCTACCTTGTTATTGCTATATTTCAAGTATCCGCATTAATATGCACCATTCATTGAGGCCAGTGTTTATAGTTCATTTTCCACTTTCCCTAGAGGAATTCTGGAAGACTATTTCTCTTAACAAATTCCAGCAATGTCTCTGATCTGTACTTCTTAGGGCACATGCAGAACTGGAAAGAAATGCTTCAGAAGAATACACCCATAGACACAGGACCCAGAACACCACAGAAGGAAATGGGCAGGTATTCAAAGGAAAATCCAATTCAGGAAAGATAACAGGATAATTTTTCTCTCTGATTTTCAGAAGGTATAAATGTATGATAATTGATTTTTTATCATTAGTTGGAGCTATTTTTTTTAAAGTTCCATATAAAATAATTAAGACCACAGGGTTTTTCCCTATGAGTTAATTCATTTCCTAGCATTAGTCAGAAATATTTAGACATTTAGGCATTTACTCTTTCATTCTAGTTATTTATCTCTTTATTAGACAACTCTTATGCAAACATCTATCTTGTGTAAATTACTGAGAACCAAGGAAATAATAATTTAGGACCCACCACAGCAGAATGTGTAGCAATATGGTCAAAGAATGAATCTTTACACTAAGAAAAAATTTTTACAAGTTAGTAGCATAAAGATAATTCTAAAATCTAATATTAGAAACAAAAATTATTTTGAAACATGAGAAATTTTATAAACACTTAATACTCATCCCCATCAACAGTTAGTAAGCTCCTACCATTATTCTAACTCTTAAACCAAAGGGAAAAAACACAGAAGATATACATTTTGTCTTCCAGGAATTTTCAGACTTGTTAATGGGAAGAAACATATAATTAAAAATAAGATCAGTAAACACAAAGTGGCATATGACTGGCACACAGGCAACAAAACATCAAGAATTCAGAATAGGAAGAGACCATTGTAAGAGACTCTTGACAAAAGGGCTTTAGCTGACAGAGGAAATAGTACTTAAGCTAGGTATTAAGGGAAATGGGATAAGCAGGAAGAAAAGAGGATGTTTAACCAAAGGATAATAGCCTGAAAGAATTACCTAAATTATATACAACACTGTGGCCAAAATAAAATTCTCTATATACCTTAAAGCAATAAGAATGGTTTCACAAAATATTATTGAGACAGATTTCTACTATCACTATGCAATATAAAGATTTTACTCTATTATATAAAACATGATGGAGTAATAGTAGGAACTTCTAGTATTTTACAGCTTATAAAATGTGTTCACATATGAAAGTAAATATTCAATTATTTACTAGCAGTTTATAGCAGTTATTTTATTAAGAATTCCTCCGCAGAGTTATCAGGTTTTTTTTCAACTTTTTAAAAAATAAGCTTTTCTATGTACATTTGTAATTCAGAAAAATGTTCATCTAAAAGGGATTCCTTATGGTATTTCCTATGGATGGATGTGCTGCAGTCCATGGGGTCACAAAGAATTGAACACACGACTGAGCGACTGAACTGAACTGACGGCATTTCCTAATTAAAATTTAGATTTTAATTTTAAAATACAAAAGCTTATTTTTTACCCTAAAATGTAAGCAGAAGCCCACATTTTTACGTATCAGAAAGGGATATATATCAAAGATATATATATTTTCCTACATATCTATACATTTAAATAAAGATATTCTGATTCTCCAGTTACATTTGTATCTAAAATAAATGTTTAAAATGTATCTCTACATAAGAAGCTAAAATAATCAATAGATAAAAGAGAAAGACAGGGGGAGATAATAGGATTAAATACAGGAAGCTCTACTAAATTAATCTCCAGATATTCAATTTCCAGTCAGTTCCACAAAGAAGCATTTAGCATCCATGGATGCCTAAATCAATGAAAAGAGTAAGCTAAGAGACTGTGACTTCCTTAAGTAACTATACAAATAATCAAACTAACTCCCTGATCTTAGATAAACAATCATAGCATAATCATCAAATTTAAAAATAAAACGGAGATAACTAACATATTTAGATTCCTACATTAGTATCTGAAAAGAACAGGTACTCTGAAACACCGCACTAAATCTGATAAGTTAACAAAATTAAATGTACAACTCTGCACTTGAATCAAAACTCTTGTATTGACAAAAATCTTGTAGGACTGACAAATGTAACAATAGCCTAAATTAAAAGACAGGTTTTAGTCGACTGCAAGTTTAACATGAATTAATAGTGTACTTAACTACCCTTGCCAAAAGAGCTAATTTTACCTTAAATGCATTAATGGAGTATAGAACTAGAAAAGGAAAGATAATAAGTCCTAGAAAGACAAGGGGGAAAAAAAAAAAAAAAGACAAGTTGTGAGCAATGACTGGAAGTATCACTGATGCATAACCTGAAGAAAGGGAAAGCTCAAACCCTTAATAGGTTGTCAGCTATTAGAGGGATTGGTCTTATTTCACATGGCTAAAGAGGGTGGAAATAAAACCAATGGGTTAAAGTGATAAGAAGGCAAATTGCAACTCAATATCCCAAAGACCTTTTCTGTAACCATTAGAGCTATCCAAAAATCTTATAGGCTGGAAAAAGAATCATTTTGGGGTTGGAAAACATGAGAGCCCAATCTCTGAAAAAGTAAAGGCACAGTATGGGTTGAAGCTGGGGATACTGCATGGGCTTTATTCGTTAAACAGAAGTTTGGATCAGAGGAACTTTAAAATACCACTCAGTACAAGATTACCTAATCCTAGTATCACTAAAATATGGCTCAGAGCAACTGAGGGGCTTCCATATCAACAGAACTATATGGTAAAAGGGTTGAGATTAGGATATATGACCCAAAGCTTAGTCTGCTATATTTAGAAAAATACTGCAAAACAGCCTAAGTCAATACCTTTCGTGAAGAAATTATACTGCACAGGAAATATCACTCTGTGACCAAGTAAAAGATGGAAAAGTAGCAAGTTTACCTGTCCAACTCGACCTAAGCAACTGCTGGTACAACCACCACTCCCGCATGCTGCTCCTCTGCTCAAACATGAAGCAGATTAACTGTTTCTCCACAGCCTAAGTCTGCGTGGTTCCTACAGATCATATGGCTCTATGCCCCAAGGTTTCCAAACCAAAAGTGGAAGATAAAAGCATGCTATCTATCTATACTTACGGGGAAAACCTAGCCATACGAGTTAAAGATTAGTCAACTGACTCCATGTAAGTTGGTTTGATGGGTAAAATCAGAGCATGCAGAGTTCCAATCAATAAGTGGAAAGAGGCATATCATAATAAAATTCCTATCTAACAGAATATGTGATTTCTAAACATATTTACTCGTTCCAAATTCTCCCAGATGTTAGCAGAGAATTGCTACATTCTACATTAGTTTAATCCTTTTAACCTAATCTACCCTATAATTAGAAACCATATATTTTATTCCAAAACAGTTGAGGATAAATTACACTAATGTTGACAATTACAAACCCAGTTAAATAGAAAATATTTTATAATAGGTTCATGGTACTAGACCAGATTACTATGTCATTTCAGTGTTTCCTTGGCATACCAAAATATAATTTATAGAATGGAAGGAAAATATTTTAGCAAAGGTCTGCCTTCCGTAAGTGACAGCCCTAAATATCTGCAAAATTAAATGTTTAAAAGCAGAAAGGTTTATAGATCTAAACAGTGTCAGGTGCACAGTCTATCTATTTTTAATACTTCCCTTACGATTAACCACAGTAATGTCCAGGAGAAACAGCACGGAAGCTCCAAAAAAACAGAGAAACCAAATTTACAGAGCTTTAAGTAAGCTTTTATTCACCTCCCTCAAACATGCACACACCTGAGCGCGCACACACGTTTAACCTCTTCTAGAGCAGAGACTCTTAAGTTGCTTGGAAGTCTCTCCTCTGAGCAGTGAGAAACCCAATTTTTAGCTTGACATATTGATACCAACCAGGGTTCTTGGCCTTTCCCAATCAACAGAAATTGACCAGAGGCCAGATAAATTCAGGCAAGGCTTTACTGGGGCCCCTGCTGCAGCAGGAGGGAGCATGAACAAGTAACTGGTTCCCTTGCACACGTGCTCCCTGAGTGGGGACGAGCTTGTCCTTTTTATGGGGTGAGGGTAGGGGTGTGTCCGGGCATTGGGGCATTGGGTGGAGGGGTGACTTGGGTGTTCTGCCCACCCCTCTGGTGATGGTCAGTGCAGGGGGCATGCTCAGCACTCTATTTTTGCTCCTGGTTCTTCAGAGGTGACAGATGAGTTTTTTGGTCTTCTGTATCTTTTGGTCCAAAATTTGACCCAACTATTTATGCAAGCAGTTGTTTTTAGTTAAATAGTTCTTTATATTTTGCTGTTTTAGGAGAGGTTAGTCCAGGTGCAAGTGTTGGAGCACTCGCAGCAAAGGGTTGCAGGTCTCAGTCTGTCTCAATATCACGCCTCAGCTAAAAAGCGTATGTGAGTAGCTCAGTCGTGTCCAACTCTTTGAGACCTCATGGACTGTAGCCCGCCAGGCTCCTCTGTCTATGGAATTCTCCAGGGCAGAATACTGGAATGGGTTGCCATTCCCTTCTCCAGGGGATCTTCCTGACCCAGGGATCAAACCCAGGTCTCCTGCATTGCAGGCGGATTCTTTGCCATCTGAGCCACCAGGGAAGCCCCAGCTAAAAGGTAATATTCCCCTATTTCCCTTGAATTTGGGTGTATTCACCTGCCTCAAGTTTGGCCAAGGAGATGGAGATTTAAGTTGGAAGACTTACACAAAGGGGTGTTGTTCTACATTCCCGTATCCTACATTCAGCCTATAAGGCTGGTATGACTGCTGGAGTTCCAGCCTCCCTCTTGGACCATAAGACCACTTTAGGAATGTCAAATACAATGAACTGAATGTTTGTGTCCTCCCAAAATTGATTTTGGTTAAAACTCTAATTTGATTTGTTAAAACTCTAATTCCAGTGTGATGGTATTGAGAGGTGGAGCCTTTGAGATGTAATTAGGTCATGAGAGTAGTATTCATAATGGGATTAGTACCTGACAGGCAGAGACTAGGGAGCTAGCTAACTTTCCACCATAGAAGGACACAAGAAGAAGTCTACAACAAGGAAAAGCACCTCCCTCCAAACACACCATGATGGCACTTTGATCTTGGGACTTCTAGCCTCTAGTGTTCTTCATAAGACACTCTGCCTACAGTACTTTATTATAGCAGCCCAAGCTTACTAAAACACTAGAATAAAAAGACAGAAGAGATATAGACCCATGACAGCTTCATGGAACTGCCATTTCAGTCGTGGATTCTCAACCTTCAGACTTCTTTTACTTAAAAGGAAATAAATCTTAATCTTTTTTAGGGTTTCCAATTATATGCAACCTAACCAATTCCTAAGTACACATGCTGATTAAGTCAGGCTTATTCTCCACCCTTCCCACTGTATGATTTCCACACAACTCTACCTGAACTGCTCTTGCTATGCAATCAAATGTGGTCACTGGTTATTCCTTGTCTTAGTTTATCCTGTTAGTATATTTGATAACACCACAGTACAAAAGCATCGATTCTTTGATGCTCAGCTTTCTTCATGGCTCAGCTCCACATGAAATGCACTGCTGCTGCTGCTGCTGCTGCTGCCAAGTCACTTCAGTCATGTCTGACTCTCCGCAACCCCATAGGTGGCCATTGCTTGCTCCTGAAATGCACTAGAGCATTCTGTTCTTAAAAAGGCCTGCCCTCAAGAGAAACCAGTTTACAGCCCAAACTGTTGGGTTTCCATTGGAGCCTAACCTACTGGCGTAAGTAACATACACAACATAATATACATCCTGTCCCACCAAAGAAGGTAAAAAACAAAAACAAGAAACAAACAAAACAAAAAACTGAGAAGCACTGGTGAAATTCACGGTCCAGGAACACAGGGTCACCAAAGACTAAGACCCAGTCCTAGGACCGTGGAATACACACCCCACCTCTTCACTGTATAGCTAAAGGCCTTCGTTACTACAGCTCCTTTTACCCAGCACATCATGTCCACCTTTCAACAAAAAGTTACAAGGTACCCAAAACGACAAAAACACAGTTCAAAAAGATTGAACAAACACTGGAACCAGAGTTTGACACGGCAAGAGTTTTGGAATTATCAGACCAAGAATCTTTTAAATTATGATGAATATGCTGAGGACTTTAATGTAAAAATTAGGCAACATGAAAAACATATGGTTAATGTAAGCTAACTAGATTATTATTACTAGAAACTTCTCCCTTAACATGACTGTAACAGTGCTCTCTTCATTTAATGGATTTAAGTTCTTATTTATGCTAAATGATATAATATTTATCTTGAAACGATCACAAATATTAGGTAACTTAAAGATGATTTTAATAAAGACTTTCAAATGCATAAAAATAGCGGTTTTAACATTATCCTCAATGGTGAAAAATTGAAAGCATTTCCCCTAAAGTCAGGAACAAGACAAGGATGCCCACTCTCACCACTACTATTCAACATAGTTTTGGAAGTTTTAGCCACAGCAATCAGAGAGGAAAAAGAAATAAAAGGAATCCAGATTAGAAAAGAAGACATAAAACTCTCACTATTTGCACATGACATGATCCTCTACATAGAAAATCCTAAAGACTCCATCAAAAAATTATTAGAGCTAATCAATGAATATAGTAAAGTTGAAGGATATAAAATTAACACACAGAAATACCTTGCATTCCTATACACTAACAATGAGAAAACAGAGAAATTAAGGAAACAATTCGATTCAGCATTGCAACGAAAAGAATTACATACTTCGGAATAAATCTACCTAAAGAAACAAAGTGAAGTCACTAAGTCGTGTTCAACTCTTTGCAACCCTGTGGATTGTAGCCCGCAATGGATTCTCCAGGCAAGAATACTGGAGTGGGTTGCCATTTCCTTCTCCAGGGGATCTTCCTGACCCAGGGATAGAACCCAGGTCTCCCACATTGCAGGCAGACGCTTTAACTTCTAAGCCATCAGGGAAGCCTTAAAGAAACAAAAGACCTATATATAGAAAACTATAAAACACTGGTGAAAGAAATCAAAGAGGACACTAACAGATGGAGAAATACACCATGCTCATGGATTGGAAGAATCAATATAGTGAAAATGAGTACACTACTCAAAGCAATCTATAGATTCAAAGCAATCCCTATCAAGCTACCAATGGTATTTTTCAGAGAACTATAACAAATAATTTCACAATTTGTATGGAAATACAAAAAAACTTGAATAGCCAAAGCAATCTTGAGAAAGAAGAATGGAACTGGAGGAATCAACCTGCTTGACTTCAGGCTATACTACAAAGCCACAGTCATCAAGACAGTATGGTACTGGCCCAAAAACAGAAACATAGATCAATCAAACAAAATAGATAGCCCAGAGATAAATCCACGCACCTATGGACACCTTATCTTTGACAAAGGAGGCAAGAATATACAATGGAGAAAAGACAATCTCTTTAACAAGTGGTGCTGGGGAAACTGGTCAACCACTTGTAAAAGAATGAAACTAGAACACTTTCTAACACCATACACAAAAATAAACTCAAAATAAATTAAAGATCTAAATGTAAGACCAGAAACTATACAACTCCGAGAGGAAAACATAGGCAAAACACTCTGACATAAATCACAGCAGGATCTTCCATGACCCACCTCCCAGAGTAATGGAAATTAAAGGAAAAATAAACAAATGGGACCTAATTAAACTTAAGAACTTTTGTACAACAAAGGAAACTATAAGCAAGGTGAAAAGACAGCCTTCAGAATGGGAGAAAATAATAGCAAATGAAGCAACTGACAAAGAATTAATCTCAAAAATATACAAGCAACTCCTGCAGCTCAATTCCAGAAAAATAAGCAACCTAATAAAAAAAATGGGCCAAAGAACTAAAACAGACATTTCTCCAAAGAAGACATAAAGATGGCTAACAAACACATGAAAAAATGCTCAACCTCACTCATTATAAGAGAAATGCAAATAAAAACCACAATGAGGTACCATCTCACGCCAGTCAGAATGACTGCTATCCAAAAGTCTACAGACAATAAATGCTGGAGAGGGTGTGGAGAAAAGGGAACCCTCTTACACTGTTGGAGGGAATGTAAACTAGTACAGCCACTATGGAAAACAGTGTGGAGACTCCTTAAAAAACTAGAAATAGAACTGCCATATGACCCAGCAATCCCACTACTGGGCATACACCCTGAGGAAACCAGAATTGAAAGAGAAACGTGCACCTCAGTGTTTATCGTAGCACTGTTTACAATAGCCAGGACATGGAAGCAACCTAGATGTCCATCAGCAGACGAATGGATAAGGCGGCTGTGGCACATATACACAATGCAATATTACTTAGCTATTAAAAAGAATGCATTTGAATCAGTTCTAATGAGGTGGATGAAACTGGAGCCTATTATACAGAGTGAAATAAGTCAGAAAGAAAAACACCAATACAGTATATTAATGCATATATATGGAATTTAGAAAGATGGTAACAATGACCCTATATGCAAGACACCGAAAGAGACACAGATGTAAAGAATAGACTTTTGTACTCTGTGGGAGAAGGCGAGGGCGGGATGATTTGAGATAACAGCATTGAAACATGTATATTATCATATGTGAAAGAGATCGCCAGTCCAGGTTTGATGCATGAGGCAGGGTGCTCAGGGCTGGTGCACTGGGAGGACCCTGAGAGATGGGGTGGGGAGGGAGGTGGGAGGGAGGTTCAAGATGGGGAACACATGTACACCCATGGCTGATTCATGTAAATGTATGGCAAAAACCACCACAATATTGTAATTAGCCTCCAATTAAAATAAATGAATAATTTTTTTAAATGGTTTTAAACTGATCCATGTGATCTATGGCCATTTAAATATTTCATAATGAAGGACTTCCCTAGTGGTCCAGTGGTTAAGAGTCCACACTTCCCAATCTAGATTTCCATCGACAGATGAATGGATAAAGAAACTGTGGTACATATACACAATGAAGTATTACTCAGCTATAAAAAATGCATCAGTTCTAATAAGGTGGATGATGCTAGAGCCTACTATCAAGAGTGAAGTAAGTCAGAAAGAGAAAGACAGTATCATATATTAATGCATATACATGCAATCTAGAAAGATGGTACTGATGATGCTATTTGCAGGGTAGCAAAGGAGATACAGACATAAGGAACAAACAGGGTCACAGTGAGGGAGGGAGAGGATGGGATGACTTAAGAGTGTAGTACTGAAACATATACATTACCATATGTAAAACAGACAGCCAGTGGGACTTTGCCGTATGATGCAGGGAAACCAAAGCCAATGTTCTGTGACAGCCTAGAGAGGTGGGATGGGGAGGGAGGTTTAAGAGGGAAGGGACATAGGTATACCTATGGATGATTAAAAATAAAATAAAAAAATTTAAAAACTACTAAAAGTTATAACTAATAAATAGAGGGAAGATGATTGCAGAAAGAAAAAAAAAGAACCCACGCTTCCATTGCATGGGGCACAGGTTCGATCTCTGGGTGGGGAGCTAAGATTCCCCATACCATTTAGCAAGGCCAAAATAAATACATAAATAAAAATGTTTTAAAAAAAACTGGCTTAAAAGTAAATATTTCTTAGTGATATTACAGAAAAAAGGAAGTGTCAATAAAAAGAAACAGCACACAGGCAGAACCTGACTTGCAAATATTAATTCTGTAAATCTGCCACATCTGAGAAATTCAAGTCCTTGGGCAGGCTGCCTGCCAAGATTCCAGTTCCCTTTTGGGCAACTATTATTAAATATTCCCCTCCAGTTTCCTGTTCTACTCATCCAACTTACATTACTCTACTCCCCTTTAACACCATCTTGAATCCATCCCATTACTACTCCATCTACCCTGAACTCCTGTTCTTCTTCTTCTAGGTGCAAAAGCTTCTCTACCTCCTGAATGATCTTTCATACATCTGGCCCCCTGCATAACTACTTCACCCATCCCCCTAACTGCCCAAAGCCCATACCTCCTTCCTGTCACAGCTGCAGGGGACACTCATTCTCCTATTGCCATCATCACTACCACAGTTGGTGAAGAAATCTCTGACTGCCAGTGGGTGGGGAAAAAAATGGAAACACCCCTGCTGTTTAAGGCATACGGAAACTGGGGTGGGGAAGGAAAGAACATTCTTCAGTTATTAAAATTTCTGGAAAGCAAAATACAGTCTCTGAATTTTAAAGTTACAGCTGGAACCTATATCCCCAAAGATGAGACCATAATATTGTTAGTTCTGGAATTCAGCTATATTATGGGTACCATTTGGGAATATAATTACAATTTATAATATTTCCTCTTTGGGGATATGTTCCCTTGTATCAAACAAGCCAATATACATACCACCTTTTGAAAGACAACCTACCTAAACACTGGTGACAGCACGTAGAGTTATTCTTTCATATTATCCTACAGTAAGAAATTAAAAGTATGAGGAGATAAAACTAAGCTGCTGAAGAGCAGGAGCCTTGACTGTCTTGTTCAGCATTTTATCTTGCACCCAGCATCTGATACACTTTAATCTCTCAACAACTATCTGGGGGGGAAAATGGTGGGAGGAGACTGAGGACAGGAAGAAACCCAACATCCACAAGAGTACTGTTCCATGATGAACTTGTGTCCATGATTAGTTAAGGAAGACTACAGTGCATTTCCCTGGTGGCTCAGATGGTAAAACATCCGCCTACAATGTGGGAGACCCAGGTTCGATCCTTGGGTTGGGAAGATCCTCTGGAGAAGGAAATGGCAACCCACTCCAGTACTCTTGCCTGGAAAATCCCATGGACAGAGGAGCCTGGTAGGCTGCAGTCCATGGGGTCCCAAAGAGTCAGACACGACTGAGCGACTTCACTTTCTTTCATTTTCACAGCACATTTCAGAGAAGAAAGGAGTCCTCTTTAATCTTTCAGGTTACCTGAGATAAGCGGGGATTTTATTTTTGAATAACCTTAATTTATTCATACCCAAAATCTTACCTATCCAGAACAAGCTATCAAAAATTAGGTCTGTACAGTTGAAAAATGAGACATTAAGTCATCTTTCACTGGTAACACTGCAAGTTGACATTCGATTTTAACTGGCCAGAAAAATTAAATGGAGGACTGAGAACATTTTTCTACATAAAGCTAAGAAGCAGAAGAAAAAAAGACTAGTCACAGTAGAAAACTCTCTCAGACTGAATTATCCAGATTGGCTGGGTTTGGTTCCACTTCTTCTTTCATTCATTAAAATAGTTATACTCTTAGGTAATGTTTTTATGACAACAGTCTATGACAGCTTTTATTGGAATTTACAACCTGGTATTTATTTACATAGAATGCTTCATTAATATCACTTGCCTGATCTTCTGTTTTAATTAGATTAATATCATTTGAAATGAAACCACTGTTTCAGGACTAAAGCACAAAAAGGTAAATGTAATAGTTAACAACTATGATCACTAGCTTTAACATTTTTAATATTACTGTTTCTTTAACTATTTAGTAGAAAATTTTGAAGAATAAAGTGAAGCAAGACCTGAGGTTCCAGTTCTAGTCTCATGTTCTGGAGATGACTAGAATCTCGTAAGGAAGAAAGTCAGTTCTTAAAATAGGCAAGGCAAAACACTGAATTAAAATATTACATTCCATTAAGTATAAATCCCTTAAATCCACTAATAATTACTCACACACCCAAAAGATACAGTAAGATGATAAATGTGTCAAATGAACAAACACTGACATTATAAAAATAAAGCCAAAATTATCTGCCCCTCAAGTAAAATTTTCTAAAAAAATTTATCTAAGATCTCATCTATACATCCTTTTGAAAAATAAGTTCTTTACAGGTGTTTTATATCCTAATTAATTTTTATATTCAATTTCTTTCTCAAGACACTATCTCCTCAAAGGCTAAAAATGATTTTGAGAAATTTATGTGACTATTTAAAATAGACTAAAGTAAGTCATACAAAGACAAATATCATGATATCACTTATATGCAGAATCTAACAAAGGCTACAAATGAACTAACTTATCTATAAAACTGAAAAGTTGCAGATGTAGGAAATAAACTTGTGGTTACCAGGGGGAAAACAGGGTGTATAAATTTTAAGACAGGGTTTGACATACACATACTACTATATATAAAACAGGTAACTAATAACGACCTAGAGTATAGCACAGGGAATTCTACTCAGTACTCTGTAATGGTCTATATGGGAAATGAATCTTAAAAAGAGTGTATACATGTACTTGTATAACAAGTTCACTTTGATGTATATCTGAAACTAACCCAACATTGCAAATCAATTATACACCAATAAAATTTTTTCTAAAATAAAATACTCAACTATGACTAACACAGAATATGAATGAACTACAAAGAAAATATACAGGAAGTAAAATATTTTACATATAAAATACCAACCTAAAAAGCATATCATCAAAATTAATTTTAAAAGTTTTTAGTATATTAAACTTAATTATTCCACTTCATATGTAAATGGTAAAACAGGTGGCCTAATATACTATATGATGCCATCTATACTACAGGTATTTAATAAACACCTTTGTCTAATGTTCTACCTATTTCCACAATTCTTAATTTATACTAGTTTATTTTTTATAAATGGCAAAAAACAGCTCAAAATAAAAAGGTAAGACAGTACACACCAAGAATTACCCTATAAACAAAAAACTCATTTTCAACAGTAAGGAAGGATTGATGGATAGCAAGAGGAGTGGAAAGAGAAAAGGCATTTATTTCAACTGTGCATGCTTTCGCCAAGTTCAGATAAAATAATAAACACCAATCTCCACTGTGCAACTTGAAAAAAAAGAAAAAAAAACGAATTAGCCAGTGGTTGACAGTAGAGTCCAACAAATTTTTACAATTTTAGTCTGTCAGGAGTAAGTTTAAGAAATAAAGCAAAAGTGAAAGTCTCTCAGTTGTGTCCGACTGTTTGCAACCCCATGGACTATACAGTCCATGGAATTCTCCAGACCAGAATAATGGAATGGGTAGCCTTTCCCTTCTTCAGGGAATCATCCCAAGGTCTCCTGCATTGCAGGCTGAGCCACAAGGGAAGCCCAAGAATACTGGAGTGGGTAGCCTATCCCTTCCCACCAGATCTTCCAGACCATGGAACTGAACAGGGGTCTTCTGCATTGCAGGCAGATTATTTACCAACTGAGCTATGAGGGAAGCCCCTAATAAAGCAAAAGAAGTGCATAATTTAAGCTTACTGAGCAAAAGAATTCTGATTTAACAAGTACTCTGAATGACAGTGGTATTCACTAGTTTAACTAAACTAATATAACTTTTTGTTAGTTACAAAGTCCTTATTCATCACACATTGTAAAGTATTAGTTTGAGACTGAGAAAGATTCAAGATCAAAACAGGAAAAATACTGCAACAGTCTAAACCAATAACTGCTAGGTGTAATGTAAGGTACAGTGTTGGTCATAATCACTGAATGCTCATTGCATCTACTCTGGGTAGCCATTCTTCAATTCCCACATCATGAAGAAAAAAAAAATCCACTGAAAAAATCATTAAGAACTTCCAGGCAGCTCTCTGGTGCCACTTTGCCCAAGATGGCAGCAGGACAGGGAGTTAAAGTGATTATCTTAGCATCACAGTCTTTACCCTCCCTCAATAATCCTGATCTCTGCAATAACTGCCATGCCCTGCCTATGCCTAACTCACAGGAATGAAAAGCAGTGGGGGAAAAGTGGAGATGAAGGAAAGAGATTAAGTCCTTGGTCTTAGCAAGCATCTTTCTGTTCCACTGGGTTATTTCTAAACAAGATACAAAAAAGGAAGCCAAAAATTATTAGTATGATGGATGCATAAAAAAATAAAAATATGTAAATGAGTAAAAATAAGCATGAGTTTTAAAAGACGAGAAATAAGTGGACTTTTCCCCTATTGTTACTCTCCAATATTATACCGAATCCTAACTAAAGGCTTTAAGAACAAGTTTTAAAAGATAAATTACAGACTATCATATGAGGAGAACTACAACAAAACAAACATAAATCTCTCAGAGATCCTATCTTGCCTGCAAAATTGAACTGCCCAATAAATTACCATTTGGGGTGGTTGTGACAGTTAGAGATCAGCTATGTAAAGTGTCTAGCCCAATGCCTAGCACGTTATGGTTAAAACAGTAGCTATTATTATTACGGTAAACAGTCAGAATATACTGATAAACTTGAACTTGACCACATTATGAAAGTACTATAATCCTTTTTCCTTCAAGCAGGACTTTAACAGCCAGAAATGTAATCCTCCAAGTTGTGTAAGACTTCAAGATTTCTAAAGCAAAACAGAAGAATAATATGGTCATAAATTCAATTGGCCTGATTAGCTCCAATCCAGCAGCAACTTCAGCTGAGACCCTGTAAAGACAGACTATCATGAGTATAAAAGAAAAGAAAAAGAAGTCCTAAATGAAACCCTATTACAGTACCTGGGGTAGCTAGGTTCAGGATTCCAGGATTCCTAAAGCTCATATCCTGGGTCTCCCAGGTCCTGAGTCTCTCCATCCTCCACCTCCTAACTCCAACTGTGAAGCCAGAAAAAGCCAGAGGGATAATGTGCTTAATCGCTCAGTTGTGTTTGACTCTTTGTGACCCTGTGGACTGCAGCCCGCCAGGCTCCTCTGTCCATGGGGATTCTCCAGGCAAGAATACTGGAGTGGGTTGCCATTGCCTTTTCCTAGGCCCATCTAATCCTCAAGTCTTTGTATTTCACTGTCCATCCTCGATCAATCTGAACAAATTCTTTTCTTTATTAAGCATCTAAGTGTCAAACACTCTGCTAAATGATTCCACTAAAGATGTCTCAAATGAAAAGAACTTTGAGATTAGGTTAATCTCATAAGGTCTTTTATTTTAGTCCTATCAAAACAAGCCCAGCAAAATACAAAACCAGTAAGGCAACAGATATTCTCATCATTTTATTCTATCACTAGCCTCCAAAGAAACCCTGGACTAAAATGATTACTTCCTTAGCAACTCAGAGCCTTTATACACAGTACGTACCATTCCATAAACCCATCTTACCTCTGAACCCCTTTTTCTTAGAATGCCAATTTACATAGTAATTGATGCTTTCACAGAGGATTAAAACTTAAGTTTAACTGCATCATTAATAAGGATGATTACAAACAAAGATACATGAGACTAATAAGTCAAACCTTGAAATAAATAAATGTCAAATTTATTTTTTCATAGAAAAAAAGACTCTGTAGTACTTGGAACGGACAAAAAATATAGATTCTTCCTATTACTCAGTGTCACTCATACACAGGGCTTTTATGCAAAGCAATGGAAGGAAAGTAGCGGATGCCCCAAAACAAGATTCTGAAGATACAAAGTATATGAAACGCAATGCCAGTAAGTTCTGAACAAATGCAGGAATGCTATTTTTCAACCAAACTTATCAATTTACTCTTTTATCCAGACATTTGAGAATGAATTCTCTGCTAGTGCTCCAACCCAGTAGGGAGAACCCATATGTCACACAACCCAATGCCAATTCAAATGGTGTCACTATTTTTATTGTTTTACTTTTGACTGTGTGGATCACAACAAACTGGAAAATTCTCAAAGAGATGGGAATACCAGACCACATTACCTGCCTCCTGGGAAACCTGTATGCAGGTCAAGAAGCCAGCAGTTAGAACCAGACATGGAACAATAACAGTGTTCAAAATTGGCAAAGGAATAAGGGAAAGCTGTATATTGTCACCCTACTTATTTAACTTAAATGCAGAGTACATCATGTGAAATGCAGGACTGGATGCAGCACAAGCTGGAATCAAGATTGCCGGGAGAAATATCAATAACCTCGGATATGCAGATGACACCACCCTTATGTTAGAAAGTGAAGAGGAACTAAAAAGCCTCGTGATGAAAGTGAAAGAGGAGAGTGAAAAAGGTGGCTGAAAACTCAACATTCAAAAAACATTCCAAAAGATCATGGCATTCGGTCCCATGACTTCATGGCAAACAGATGGGGGAAAATGGAAACTGTAACAGGTTTTATTTTCTTGGATTTCAAAATCACTGTGGATAGTGACTTTAGCCATGAAATTAAAAGATGCTTGCTCCTTGGAAAAAAAAACTATGACAAACCTAGACAGTGTATTAAAAAGCAGAGACATCACTTAGCCACCACAGATCCTTATAAGTCAAAGATATGGTTTTTCCAGTAGTCATATACAGATGTACAAGGTGGACCATAAAGAAGGCTGAGCACTGAAGAATGGATGTTTTTGAATTGTAGTGCTAGAGAAGATTCTGGAGAGTCCCTTGGACTGCAAGGATATCAAACCAGTCAACGCTAAAGGAAATCAATCCTGAATATTCATTGGAAGGACTAATGTTGAAGCTGATGTTTCAACACTTTGGCCACGTGATATGAAGAGCTGACTCATTAGAAAAGACCCTGATGCTAGGAACGATTGAGGGCAGGAAGAGAAGTGGGCAGTAGAGGATGAGATGGTTGGATGGCATCACTGACTCAATGGACATGAGTTTAAGCAAACTCTGGGAGAGGGTGAAAGACAGGGTAGCCTGATGTGCTATAGTCCATAGGGTTGCAAAGAGTCCAATATGACGTAGCAACTGAACAGCAACAATATAGGAAGGTAGATCAGAACTAGTTTTTGCCTCTTTCCATTATGTACCCTTAAACAGCTACATAATATCTTCATAGCCTTTAGCCTGCTAAGAGATCTGTGACCCACTCCAAGCTGCCATTAAAATCTCAATTGAACTACTGGACAGTGTAAGAAATGTGACTTCTCATGCTATGTCTAAACCTTAACATTCTCAAGCTCCAGTAGCTAGGAATAAGAGCAGATATTTATACACAGTCTCCACTGTTTACTACAAAAGACAAACTGGTCATTTTAATGAGGGATCTTTGTCTTTCACCCTCCCTTTTCCCCCCGCATATCTTATTCTGTATTCTTCGTGTGGTGGCTACTTTATTAAAATGGTTCAATATTTAATTAAGGATTAAATGGTAAAGCAGTTTGCCCATTAAATTATAAGAACCTTCAGTGTTTACATAGCTTTTTAAAAATTAATTAAATAACTTAATAGAAGTTTCAAAATTAGATTTAAACGTGAGCTTTGAGAACACAAATTATTTTGAAGATATTAAGCCATGACAAAACACATGCACAGTCATGACTTCAGAAGACATATGCAGTGTTTTCAGCCCAGGAGGACTCCCAAAGCACTAGCATCCTCCACCATTATCTGCATTTGTCCGTCAGATGGACACACAAAATTCAGCATTCATTTAGTGATTCTGTGGGACGAGAGAAGCAGATCACGTTATCTGAAGAGGCCCAGAGGGAAATGCAACACATATTTCCAGGGGAAAAAAGTCAAAATAAA
This sequence comes from Budorcas taxicolor, assembly GCF_023091745.1. Taxonomy (NCBI): domain Eukaryota; kingdom Metazoa; phylum Chordata; class Mammalia; order Artiodactyla; family Bovidae; genus Budorcas; species Budorcas taxicolor. Next base: position 81,015,252 of record NC_068916.1, read on the forward strand.
TTACTTTAAAACTCTGTTATTTAAATTCAGTTCTTCTCTCACCTAATTATTAAGCATTGAGTCTAAGTCTTCATGTTTATTTTCCTAGTAATAGAAAACACTGGATTTATTCATGCTTATTAATGCTTTCTCTTCAAAAAGGAGTTTAATAAAGTCAGCTTACTTCAGATTACCTTTCAGCTTATTTTAAACACTTTTTAAAAAAATTTACAGATCCAGAATTGAGTGCTAAGGTTTCCCTTGTACCCACAGGCAAATTCTACATTTTGTTTCCTTATTATATTTATTCTATTTTCATGTATAATAAATGTACTGAGATAGAGCTGAAAATATCTACTACCTAAAATATCAGAATAAATGCCAATGGAGCTTTCCTGTTGCTTTAGTTTCTTCGACATGTGAGCAGAAACCTGGAAGCTGAGGTGCTGAGTGAATACCTAAGGCAGGCAAAAAGCCAGGCTATCCAAGCCCTGTTAAGTGGTCACATGATCACTGTGGTCACAAAGCAGCACTGGTACTTGTCCTACCTAAGCAGTGAGGTGGAGGGCTGGTGATTCTCCTTAGTCACCTGGTACTCTTTTGTTCTCCTTTCTCAGTCCTCGCACTGTGGCATATAATTAATGATGGCATGATTACAATTTGTGAAGGGTGTGGCAGGTTTTCACTATCCTATTCACTAACTTCTATAAAAACTGTAAGCTTACATATGCTCTCAGTTACCTACCAGTCTTTAGAAATCCCATCACCAGCTCCCATTTCCCTGCCACATCAGCATCTGGTTAGTTCTGTCACTTACATTATATTATAAACCCACTGTTTTCCAAATTTTGCATGCATAAATACATACACATAAACACACACACACAATTTTGGAAATGTTGGGCTAAACTTGAGTAAGGTTCTTTATTGCTGGACCACTTAGAACCTTTAATGTGCTAATCTCAATTTCTTGACACAAACATAATATGCCACATTTCCAAGTCTATTTGGCGATAGAGACCTTTTCTTAAAGAACATTTTCAATGGTACACACCTTGAAAAACTCTCATCTAAATTACTCAGAACAAAATATTTTACATGTAGATATAAATTATCTATTATATATAAAACAAATATGTATATGTAGCAGCAAATATGTATATATCTATATGGAAAAAGTGTATATTCATACAAATATGTATATAAAACAAATTTAAATATATCAATTTATCCACTCATCCATTTACACACCCATTCCACCAGTCATCCAACAAATAACACAGAGTATATAAAAATGTAAACATTTCTGTGCTTGGTGCTCTGGGAGATAAAGAAATTTGGAAATATTTTTAACACACTTTCTATTATTTTCTTATTAATCTCCACATAAAACAATGGTGCTTTTTTTTTTCCTGTGCTCAGCTTTCTTTATTTTTATTTTTATTTTTTTTTAATTTTAAAATCTTTAATTCTTACATGTGTTCCCAAACATGAACCCCCCTCCCACCTCCCTCCCCATAACATCTCTGTGGGTCATCCCCATGCACCAGCCCCAAGCATGCTGTATCCTGCGTCAGACATAGACTAGCGATTCAATTCTTACATGATAGTATACATGATAGAATGCCATTCTCCCATATCATCCCACCCTCTCCCTCTCCCTCTGAGTCCAAAAGTCCGTTATAGACAGCTGCGTCTTTTTTCCTGTCTTGCATACAGGGTCGTCATTGCCATCTTTCTAAATTCCATATATATGTGTTAGTATACTGTATTGGTGTTTTTCTTTCTGGCTTACTTCGCTCTGTATAATCGGCTCCAGTTTCATCCATCTCATCAGAACTGATTCAAATGAATTCTTTTTAACAGCTGAGTAATACTCCATTGTGTATATGTACCACAGCTTTCTTATCCATTCATCTGCTGATGGACATCTAGGTTGTTTCCATGTCCTGGCTATTATAAACAGTGCTGTGATGAACATTGGGGTACATGTGTCTCTTTCAATTCTGGTTTCCTCGGTGTGTATGCCCAGCAGTGGGATTGCTGGGTCATAAGGGAGTTCTATTTGCAATTTTTTAAGGAATCTCCACACTGTTCTCCATAGTGGCTGTACTAGTTTGCATTCCCACCAACAGTGTAGGAGGGTTCCCTTTTCTCCACACCCTCTCCAGCATTTACTGCTTGCAGATTTTTGGATCGCAGCCATTCTGACTGGTGTGAAGTGGTACCTCATTGTGGTTTTGATTTGCATTTCTCTGATAATGAGTGATGTTGAGCATCTTTTCATGTGTTTGTTAGCCATCCGTATGTCTTCTTTGGAGAAATGTCTATTTAGTTCTTTGGCCCATTTTTTGATTGGGTCGTTTATTTTTCTGGACTTGAGCTGCATAAGTTGCTTGTATATTTTTGAGATTAGTTGTTTGTCAGTTGCTTCATTTGCTATTATTTTCTCCCATTCAGAAGGCTGTCTTTTCACCTTGCTGATATTTTCCTTTGTTGTGCAGAAGCTTTTAATTTTAATTAGATCCCATTTGTTTATTTTTGCTTTTATTTCCAGAATTCTGGGAGGTGGATCATAGAGGATCCTGCTGTGATTTATGTCTGAGAGTGTTTTGCCTATGTTCTCCTCTAGGAGTTTTATAGTTTCTGGTCTTACATTTAGATCTTTAATCCATTTTGAGTTTATTTTTGTGTGCGGTGTTAGAAAGTGATCTAGTTTCATTCTTTTACAAGTGGTTGACCAGTTTTCCCAGCACCACTTGTTAAAGAGATTGTCTTTACTCCATTGTATATTCTTGCCTCCTTTGTCAAAGATAAGGTTGTCCATATGTGTGTGGATTTATCCCAGGTCCAGACGGCTTCACAGCTGAATTCTACCAAAAATTTCGAGAAGAGCTAACACCTATCCTACTCAAACTCTTCCAGAAAATTGCAGAGGAAGGTAAACTTCCAAACTCATTCTATGAGGCCACCATCACCCTAATACCAAAACCTGACAAAGATGCCACAAAAAAAGAAAACTACAGGCCAATATCACTGATGAACATAGATGCAAAAATCCTCAACAAAATTCTAGCAATCAGAATCCAACAACACATTAAAAAGATCATACACCATGACCAAGTGCGCTTTATCCCAGGGATGCAAGGATTCTTCAATATCCGCAAATCAATCAATGTAATTCACCACATTAACAAATTGAAAAATAAAAACCATATGATTATCTCAATAGATGCAGAGAAGGCCTTTGACAAAATTCAACATCCATTTATGATAAAAACTCTCCAGAAAGCAGGAATAGAAGGAACATACCTCAACATAATAAAAGCTATATATGACAAACCCACAGCAAACATTATCCTCAATGGTGAAAAATTGAAAGCATTTCCCCTAAAGTCAGGAACAAGACAAGGGTGTCCACTTTCACCGCTACTATTCAACATAGTTCTGGAAGTTTTGGCCACAGCAATCAGAGCAGAAAAAGAAATAAAAGGAATCCAAATTGGAAAAGAAGAAGTAAAACTCTCACTGTTTGCAGATGACATGATCCTCTACATGGAAAACCCTAAAGACTCCACCAGAAAATTACTAGAGCTCATCAATGAATATAGTAAAGTTGCAGGATATAAAATCAACACACAGAAATCCCTTGCATTCCTATACACCAATAATGAGAAAGTAGAAAAAGAAATTAAGGAAACAATTCCATTCACCATTGCAACGAAAAGAATAAAATACTTAGGAATATATCTACCCAAAGAAACTAAAGACCTATATATAGAAAACTATAAAACACTGATGAAAGAAATCAAAGAGGACACTAATAGATGGAGAAATATACCATGTTCATGGATCGGAAGAATCAATATAGTGAAAATGAGTATACTACCCAAAGCAATTTACAAATTCAATGCAATCCCTATCAAGCTACCAGCCATATTTTTCACAGAACTAGAACAAATAATTTCAAGATTTGTATGGAAATACAAAAAACCTCGAATTGCCAAAGCAATCTTGAGAAAGAAGAATGGAACTGGAGGAATCAACTTGCCTGACTTCAGGCTCTACTACAAAGCCACAGTCAACAATGGTGCTTTTAAAAGAGAGTTAATATGTTAAAATTCTTGAAGAATCTATTAAAAGAAAAGATAACAATAACTGATGTTCCTAAAGGAATTATAAGTGGCAAAGTAAAAAAAGATCTACTTCACAAAAGTGCTTTAAAATACTAAATGTTACAAGTATAACTTAAATTATATTTATGTTACACAATTTTCCAGAAACAACTAAAGTTAAAATAATCAACTGATTTTCTAAGCAAAAATTTTAAATGTGCTTACATATCTACTCTAGGTTTTAAAAGCCATAAATACACTAAGACAGTTAAATGTATCTTAATTAGATTCAACTAATCAACTGACAAAGGTCCACTGAGTCAAAGCTATGGTTTTTCCAGTAGTCATGTATGGATGTGAGAGGACCATAAAGAAAGCTGAGCACAGAAGAACTGATGCTCTTGAACTGTGGTGTTGGAGAAGACTCTTGAGAATCCCTTGGATTGCAAGGAGATCAAACCAGTCAGTCCTAAAGGAGATCAGTCCTGAATATTCACTGGAAGGAGTGATGCTGAAGCTGAAGCTCCAATACTTTGGCCACCTGCTGTGAAGGACTGACTCACTGGAAAAGACCCTGATGCTGGGAAAGATGGAAGATGGGAGGAGAAGGGGACGACAGAGGATAAGATGGTTGGAGGCATCACCGACTCAATGGACATGGGTTTGAGTAAACTCCAGGAGTTAGTGATGGACAGGGAGGCCTGGCATGCTGCAGTCCGTGGGGTCGCAAAGAGTTGGACACAATTGAACAACTGAACTGAATCAACCACTGTGTAATACCAATTACTTTGAATTTTTGCCCTGAATTCTTCTAAGCCAAGCCTTCTTTCAGTTCTCTCATTTTATTCCTGACTTTTATACTGAAAAACTACCAGAAAAATCTTTAAATTATTTGACCATAAATACTTTTTATCAAGTAAAACTTAAGGAACCAAGATGCAGATGTAGAGGACAGATTTCTGGACACAGCAGGGGAAGGAGAGGGTGTGACAAACTGAGAAAATAGCATTGAGACGTATATATTACCATGTGTAAAACAGATAGCTAGTGAGAAGTTGCTGTATAACACCAGCAGCCAGGTGTCCTGTGATGACCTAGTGGGGTGGGATGGACCGGGGGTGGGAGGGAGGTTCAAGAGGGAGGGAACACATATACTTATGGCTGAGTCACACTGTTGTAAGGCAGAAACCATCACTATATTTTAAAGCAATTATCCTCCACTTAAAAATAAAATTTTTAAAAAGTGGTAGGACATTCCAATCTGGACAAGTAGGCAACCAAATACACCCATGATTAGTATGTGCTGTACTTTATAAGCAACCTTCCTTAATTTAAACAAAGACTACTTATGGCTCCGGTCTCTACAGCTTTGCTAGGTACTCCTCTGACCTTTCCCTTTCACACATCACTGCCTTGTCATGGCGAAGGGGCAGAAGACATCAAGAAGAGATGGAAAGAATACACAGAACTGTACAAAAAAGACCTTAATGAACCAGATAACCACGATGGTGTGGTCAGTTGCCCAAAGCCAGACATTCTGGAGTGTGAAGTCAAGTGGGCCTTAGGAAACACTGCTGTCAATAAAGCTAGTGGATGCAATGGAATTCCAGTAAAGTTATTTAAAACTTTAAAAGATGATGCTATCAAAGTACTGCAGTCAACATGTCAACAAATCTAGAAGACCCAGCAGTGGACACAGGACTGGAAAAGGTCAATCCTTATCCCAATTCCCAAGAAGGGCAGTACTAAAGATATTCAAACCACTGGACAATTGCATTCATCTCTGATGCTAGTAAGATCATGCTTTAAAATCTTGCATGCCAGGCTTCCCCATTACATGAACCAAGAACCTCTAGACATCCAAGTTGCGTTTAGAAATGGCAGAGGAACCAGAGATCAAATTGCCAACATTCATTGCATCACAGAGAAAGCAAGGGAATTCCAGAAAAACATCAACCTCTGTTTCATCGACTATGCTAAAGCCTTTTGACTGTGTGGATCATAACAAGTGTGGAAAACTCTTAAAGAGATGGGAATACCAGACCATCTTAACTGTCTCCTGAGAAACCTGTATGTGGGTCAAGAAGCAACAGTTAGAACCCTGTATGGAACAACTGAACGGTTCAGGATTGAGAAAGGACTGGCTATTTACTGTCTCGATGTTTAATTAACTTATACTCTGAGCACATCATGAGAAATTCCAGGCTGGATAAGTTACAAGCTAGAATCAAGACTGGAGGGAGGAATATCAACAACCTGAGATATGCAGATGATATCACTCTAATGCCAGAAAGCAAAGAGAAACTAAAGAACCTATTGATGAGGGTGAAGGTGGAGAGTGAAAAAGCCAGCTTAAATTGAATATTAAAAAAAAAAGTAAAAGATCATGGCATCCAGCCCTATCAGTTCAGTTCAGTCGCTCAGCGTCTGACTCTTTGTGACCCCATGGACTGCAACATTCCAGGCCTCCCTGTCCATCACCAACTCCCGGAGTTTACTCAAACTCATGTCCATTAAGTTGGTGATGCCATCCAACCATCTCATCCTCTGTCGTCCCCTTCTCCTCCCACCTTCAATCTTTCCCAGCATCAGGGTCTTTTCCAATGAGTCAGTCCTTCACAGCAGGTGGCCAAAGTATTGGAGCTTCAGCATCAGTCCTTCCAATGAATATTCAGGACTGATTTATTTTAGGATTGACTGGTTTGATCTCCTTGCAGTCCAAGGGACTCTCAGGAGTCTTCTCGAACACCACAATTCAAAACCATCAATTCTTCGGCACTCAGCTTTCTTTACAGTCCAACTCTCACATCCATACATGACCACTGGAAAAACCATAGCCTTGACTAGATGGACCTTTGTTGACAAAGTAATGTCTCTGCTTTTTAATATGCTGTCTAGGTTGGTCATAGCTTTTCTTCCAAGGAGCAAGTGTCTTTTAATTCCGTGGCTGCAGTCACCATCTGCAGTGATTTTAGAGCCCAGAAAAATAAAGTCTCTCACTGTTTCCATTGTTTCCCCATCTATTTGCCATGGAGTGATGTGACCAGATGCCATGATCTTAGTTTTCTGAATGTTGAGCTTTAAGCCAACTTTTTCACTCTCCTCTTTCACTTTCATCAAGAGGCTCTCTAGTTCTTCACTTTCTGCCATAAGGGTGGTATCATCTGCGTATCTGAGGTTATTACATTTCTCCTGGCAATCTTGATTCCAGCTTGGGATTCATCCAGCCCAGCATCTCGCATGGTGTATTCTGCATATAAGTTAAATAAGCAGGGTGACAATATACAGCTTTGACGTACTCCTTTCCCTATTTGGAACTGGTTTGTTCCTCCATGTCCAGTTCTAACTGTTGTTCTTGACCTGCATACAGATTTCTCAGGAGACAGGTAAGGTATTCCCATCTCTTTCAGAATTTTCCACAGTTTATTGTGATCCACACAGTCAAAGGCTTTGGTATAGTCAATAAAGCAGAAGTAGATGCTTTTCTGGAACTCTCTTGCTCTTTCAATGATCCAACGGGATGTTGGAAATTTGATCTCTGGTTCCTCTGCCTTTTCTAAATCCAGCTTGAACGTCTGAAAGTTCACAGTTCATGTACTGTTGAAGTCTCGCTTGGAGAAGTTTGAGCATTACTTTGCCAGTGTGTGAGATGAATGCAACTGTACAGTAGTCTGAACATTCTTTGGCATTGCCTTTCTTTGGGACTGACATGAAAACACGTTTTCCAGTCCTGTGGCCACTGGTGAGTTTTCCAAATTTGCTGGTATACTGAATGCAGCACTTTCACAGCATCATCTTTTAGGATTTGTAATAGAAGGGGAAAAGGTAGAAGCAGTGAAAGATTTCCTCTTTTTAGGCTCTAAAAATCACTGCAGATGGTGAATGCAGCCATTAAACTAGATCTCTCGGCAGGAATGCTATGATTAACCTAAACATCACAGTCATGTATGGTTGCGAGAGCTAGACCGTGAAGAAGGCATAGCACCAGAGAACAGATGCCTTCCAACTGTGGTTCTGGAGAAGACTCTTGAGAGTCCCCTGGACAGCAAGGAGATCCAACCAGTAAATCTACCCTGAAAATTCATCGGAAGGACTAATGCTGAAGCTCCAATATTTTGGTCATCTCATGTCAACAGTCAACTCATTGGAAAAGATCCTGATGCTGGGAAAGATTGAAGGCAGAAGGAGAAAAACGGTGTCAGAAGATAAGATGGCTGGATGGCATCACTGATGCAATGGACATGAACCTGGGCAAACTCTGGATGATGGTGAGGGACAGGAAGGCCTGGCGTGCTATAGTCCAAGGGGACAAGAGTCGGACGTGACTGGGCAACTAAGCAACAGCAATAAGCTCTGTGCTTTTCCTTTCATTTATGCAAGGTCAACACAGCTTCCTGAAATTAGTTCAACCCCTAATCCTGTGCAGTTATTTTCGATGTTTCCACCCTACCAGTATCTATCTTACCCATCTCAGAAATCACAGTACTTATGATCTATTATCACTCATAACACCTATTATGTTTCAGCTTATATTATTACTTTATACTGCCATTTAGCCTTTCGTGTATCATAGTTTTCTATCTATCTATACTGTAACCTCTCTGAAGACAAGGAACATTTCTTACCCTTCTTTACATCCTGTAGTAAACCTTAAATAAATAAGTACACAAATTACTTCACAGAATAATAAAGTTTCACATCTGAACGTGCAGATCTCTCATTTTGCAAATATGAAAGGAAGTCGAGAAAGGTGAAGTAACTTGCCCAAGGTTATTCAGTCAGTTGGGAACTGAATCAGGGCAAGAATTCAAGTGCGTAGATCTAATCTAGCATTTTTTTTGGTTTAGCCTAAGTTAAAAGAAAGAAATTGTGCTAACAGATACTTGTTTACTTTGCAGCTTTAATAAGCACAAAAAGCCAACCTGTGTGTAACCAAAAACTTTGCACTGCCTCAAAATTTTCTTCAATATTAATCACTGGCAATCCTAAGAGTGATGATGATGATACATATAAGATGAAGGCAATCCAGTAAAATGTCTAGTGGCCCAGAGCAGTGTTACTTCTTCCCTTTAAAGCATGATACAGTGGTGGTGGTAGGGCTGAGGGTGTTAACAAACTAAACAGGTCGGTTACCAGGTTTAGTTAATTGGGGTTTTATCTAAATAACACTAACGAGCTACTTGTCTCCCTCTAAATCTTACTGTTCAAGAAGTCTTCTCACCATTTATTTATGGAATAATCTTAAAAAAAAAAAAAACTAGCTGCTTGATAGTCTGATTAACCTGATTTCCTTCAGAGACTCTTCTATCATCTGCCTAAGTCCTCCAGGGAAGTAGGGCCATTTAGATGCACAAGAGAACAGCTGGAGCATGAAGTGACAGATAGATTTACTTTAGAGATTTGCCCCAAGAGAAGTGCTTGGTTCTCAGTTAACTTTGTGTATTCTAACATAAGAAAATACCAGGGAAATAAAATTATATATAGGGGTATTTCCACAAACTACTCATTAGATAACTTTATAGCTCTAAGAACCAGAACAGGGAGAGTTCTGTCAAAAGTGCCTTCCATTGGCATTAAATTAATTTCATCTGAGAGTTAACAGTGCAGTGAAGATCAAATGAGTTTCTATTAAGCTTAAGCTACTGGGGAAGAAAAAAAAAAAAAAAAGAGTCCTGACCTCCAGTTAGGCTTCTTTTACTAAAAGGTTTAAGTGTTATTGGTTAAACAGTCCCCACCCAAAAGAGATTTGTTAGAATACTAGCCCCCAGTACCTCAATGTGACCTTATTTGGAAACATGGGTATTATAGATGCAATTTGTTAGGATGAGGTCATATTGGAATAGGGTGGGCCCCTAATCCAATATGACTGGTGTCCTCATAAAAAGAAGAAATTTGGAGAAAGACCTGCTTAGAGGGAAGATGATGTAAAGAACCACAGGGAGAGGATGGAAAGAGGTTTGGCCAGGCTACTCCCTCATAGCCCCCAGAAGAAACTAATCCTGCCAACAGTATGATTTTGGACTTTTAGCCTCTTGAACTGTGAGACCAGAAATTTCTGTTGTTTAAGCCACTCACTGTATGACACTTTGTTCCAGCAGCCTTATCAAACCAATACAAAGGTATCTGTAAGGTAAATGTAAAATAGCAATAAGCTAGAAATTTAAAAGTCCTAAATCCTAGGTTTCAAACTGGTTACTTCTGGCATAAATCTCTGCTTCAGTTCCTTACCTAAACCTCTTTTAGGCTGTTGTGAAGATAAGGCTTAATAACATGTATGATAGTTCTTAAAAAGTACAAAGTATTAAACAGAAAATGTTATTTCCCAGCATTTAAAATTCACTCAAGAAAAAAAGCAAAGGCACAAAAAAGGTATATATGATCCCTACATTTTTTTCCTCAGAAACAAATTAAAGTATTAGTCACTCAGTCGTGTCCAACTTTGGCAATCCCATGGACTTTAGCCCTCTAGGCTCCTCTGTCCGTGGGATTTCCAGGGCAAGGGTACCCACTGGAGTGGGTAGCCATTCCCACCTCCAGGGATTTTCCGGACCCAGAGATCAAACCTGGGCCTTCAGCATTGCAAGTAGAATCTTTACAGTTTGCTGGCTCAGACTGTATGAAACTAATGACTTCAGATGTTAATCAAAAACGAATTCAAATACACAGTGCAAATTAAAGCATATCATGGTCAATATTTCCTTATCTATTAATTTTTACAATAGCAATCCCCACTAAAAACAAATAAACAAAAACCACCCAGAAACATTCATAACTATCTAATGATTAATTTTTCTGATCTTGTTCTATGTCTGCTATATTCCAGGAACTGGATACCAGAGCTCAGAGACATGAGTACTAATTTCGAGGCGCTCCCTCTACAGCAAAGGAAATAGGAAGTGATTAAACAAAGATTCATATAAACTATGACACAGTTATGCACATAGCACAATAGAGCAGATACAATTATTTGTATGTATACTGAATACAATAGGGCTTAATTTTCTGGAATTAACAATGCTTTACATAGCACATATAGCAACACTTTAATGAGTTAATTGAAAAGCTATTCAATGTTTTTTCTTAACTGTGAATCATTGCTTAATGTTAGAGATAGAGAACTTTATCCCTCATATTTTTTAGAGCAGCCTTAAAAGCCGGTTGATTGTTTTTTTTCTTCTTTAATTTGCTACACTTGTATTTTATCATTCTCTTTTACTGGGGAAGAGAATTATAGTTGAAGCTAGGTAACTGGATATTTATTTTCATAAGAAAATTAATGTTCTAGTCCACACTGAAAATTCTACTAAAAATACCTTTCATATCAACTTTGTATATGTGGCCTGTGTTTCCCAATTAAAGCTGTCTTTGATGGCTAAAGATCTCCCAGGTCCTTAGGAGTCAGCTGAGTACCAATGATCCAAGCATGGTCTTTTAACTAAATACAAAAGAACAGTATTCTGGGTTGATCTTTACCCCTAGGTGGAGGATAACTGGGAGAGGCAGGGACTAAAAGTCAATTTAAAGACAATTAAATCTACTAGAAAAACACTTTTACCGTAAATTGCTGTTGTTTTTTTAAGGGGGAAAAAAAGTAAGACAACGAATTCATTCTGAATCAAAGTTAAAGGTTGACTATGAATAGTCTGATCTAAGAGCCAAACTACACAGGAGTGTAAAAGTAAGCATGAAATAGTGAAATGACTCAAAAAGTCTTTATCACCCTCTTTGTTTACTTATGTCAATAAGAACTTGAAAGCTATATTTGCAAAGGCTAAAACACAAAGCAGATAATCTCTCGATGGATAACTGAGTTGACACTACTAGGATCTGGGAGTTGCAAAGGCAGCAGAAGCAATGGCCCCCATTTTCTGGAAGTTTAAAATTCAATGAGCAGAGAACAAGTAAATTAAATAAATGGAAACAGAAGCAAATACATATTCAACTATATAAGTAAGTCTCTCTGAATTTTTTCTCCTGATCTTTCTTTTCTAAGTTGTACCCCTTTCCTCTTTCCTGCTTTCTCTTCTACAGCAATTAAGACAATAACCTCTCGAATACATAGTTTCCTTCATTTTCTCCACCACTGTGTGCACAGTTCCCCTTAATAATATCTGAATTACAACTCACAATTATTAACAAATCTTAACCTAGCTCATGATATACAAAATACAGACATATGAAAATGTGAAAAAGGAAAAAGAGAAACCCTAGAAACTTGACATATTTATGTCCAATTTGATCTCCAAGAACTTAAGGAATTAAATCATAAACGGAAAAAGAAAAAATAGAGACTTCTAAATGATATGTGGTTTCTAAGAATTTAAGATAGATTTTTCACCTTTCTGAAAATTTAAAAATAAGTCCATTTTAGTTTCTTTATATACCATTATTCTTTTAGAAAGAAAAAAAAACTTATAAGAACAGTAAGATGAAAAAAAACATTAAAAACTCACCATAGCCAGATGTGTAACACTTAGAGAATTATTCTTTTGTATATGTTAGGAGTAAGTCGGTCTGGGAGGCAGAGGTTCTCTTTAATTCAGTATTTTAATTTAAAAACTTAAAAATTCATCAGCAGAAAAGCAGACACCAATTCTTACCAATACTTTTTATTTGTGCTTTTAATTTTACACTGTCAATCCAAATACTCAACTGAACAGGCAGCTCTTACAGAGTACCCTCAAATTTACCCTCTTTATTAAATTAGAAGAGAAAAAAAATTTCATGAGAATGAACTCTGGCACAATAATTCCAACTCTACTACAATAATTCAGTAATGATTTGTTGGGGGTAAAAAAAAAAAACAACACCTCCCTTTTGATCCTAACTGCCATGAGTAGAAAAGGTTGTATGATACAATGGTAACTAGCAGCCCAACTATAATGGGATGTAAAAGGTAAATTAAATAATGGAGATGGGAATGAAAGAAGATTGTCTAGTAGATACTCTGGGAGAAAAACGTAGCTTCTTCACAAGCACAGTGCTTCCTGGTGTTTGACTGTAATTTCAGTGTTTCACATCACACATCATTTTTCCTTCCTAAATGAATCCCGAACAAGAAACTTTGTGATCAAGACTAGCACTGGCTAGTGTTCCTCTCAAACAGAACTGAAACGATCACAATGAGCTTTTAAATTACATGATAAATACCTACATAATTATGAAATTAAGTCAAATTTTTCTGTGAAATTCCTGAGAAATTTCTGTGAAATTCTGTGAATTTCTAGAAATTGGTCATTTTCTAGAAGCCAAAGTATATTATGAGAGGCTAACAGATGGAAACAGAACGGAAGACTTGAATTAGAAAATAACCTCTCATGCTTAATAATACCAAAAGGAAACTAAAAAGCACATTTCCATAGAAACAAAACAGTGTTTCAAATATAATATGAATACATAAGTACTAAGGAAATTCCAAGCATCACTCTCACAGAGTGAGTTGGAATAGTGATAGATGAATTCTAAAAACAAATAAGTGAGCCATGTTTGAATATAAGAAAGAAGGAAAAATATTCAGGGAAGAAAGAACATTACAGTCATGAAAACAAGAATAGAAATCTGTTAATCAGGTAAAAAAATTAAATGTGATTAGGATTTGTTTATATAAATAAATAATTATTTTAATATCTTTAACAAATTACAATAAATCCTAAAGAACAAAGGCAAGGAGATATATTTTTGAATGTACACTTGAATATGACTACATCTAATGCTCTTATAAAAATAAAAATAAAACCTTTTATTCTTTCTTTCAGGCATAAACTGAAATAGTTAAGAGGGTGCAAAAGCCTAAACAGAGAAAGTTTAATTCTACAAAGTTAATTGTTTATTCACAACTTGATGCAGGAAGGGAATTAAATAATTAGGTGCTTATCTTTAAGAACATCTTTCTTCCAGCGCCTACTTAAACAAAGGAAATAAAAAGCCAGTCTGTTTTTAAACAACTAAACTCAGCCAACTGACTGATTCTGCCCAATAATTCTCAATGAAATATCTGTTCCAAATATTCTCAAATATGGATAATTCCCCTTTGAGATAATTACTTTGTGAAATTCGAAAAGGGAGACAGTTTCCTATAGCTCAGCCCTTTACCAGAAATTCACCATATGTTTAAATAAAAGTATAATGAAGCAAGAGGTAGTCTTTGGAAAGTATGAATCAATGACAGTTCAATAAAGGAGGATCATCAGAAATATATCCATTTGTATAATGAGGGAAAAAGTAAAGCCTCTGAAGTGAAGTGAAGTGAAAGTCGCTCAGTCATGTCTGACTCTCTGGCGACCCCAGTCCTGTAGCCTGCCAGGCTCCTCTGTCTGTGGAATTCTCCAGGCAAGAATACTTGAGTGGGTAGCTGTTTCCTTCTCCAGGGGATCTTCCCAACCTGGGGATAGAATCCAGGTCTCCCATACCGCAGGCAGATTCTTTACCATCTGAGCCACCAGGGAAGCCAAAGCCTTTGAGCATATACCAGAAAAATCTAAGTAACAACTTATCTTCAGATAAATCATCAAAAGGAAAATATTTTTATTTCTATAGCCTCTTTGTGATAAATGATGCCTAAACAGATATATGAATTATGGCAAACAAATAAATTGATCATTCTGCCTGATAGGAGAAAATTTAAATCTTTATCTCAAACAAAAGAGATAATAATCACAACAGCATATGGAGGCAGTACAGCACAACCGTCAGGTGTGTGGGTTCTGAAGTCAGATTATCTAAATTCATATTCTTACTCCACCACTTCTTAGGTTAGTTGTGATGCACTATGGCAAAATTACATAACCTTTCTATACCTCAATTTCTTCATCTATAAAAGGGAGGTATAAGAGTACCTTTTCCAAAAAGTTGGTGTGGGGTGTAAATGCGTTCAGTGGAGAACTCAGACAGTCCTTGGCGCTTAGTATGCAACTGTAAACTATTTAAGCTATTTTTATTATCACTGTTGATATCATAGACATGACCTATTGTAGCTATCATTAACCACTAGCTCTACATGCAAAATACCAAATTATGACCTGAAGAAGTCATATGAGAGTTTAGCTGAAACAGAACTTGTGAATAGACAGAGGGATATTCACCAGGTTTTCTAAAAAGCAGGGGGTGGGGGGAGACAGTACTATCAATTAAAAAATTAAGATTTATGCTTTACGGTGGTAGACTGAACTTATATTGACAAGCACACTCTCCCACCAAAATGAGAGTAAAGGGTTTTGGGGGTTTGCTTTTTTGTTTTAAGGCTTAAATGCACAAGGACAAAGCATTTAGGAGACGAGGTTAACAATAACAAAATTACAGTAAATGTCTTTTCAGAACCTAGAAATGTGAATACTTAACAGACAAAAATGGAAAGTAAAACCAACTCAATAAGCATGACAGAACACCCGAAAGACAAAGGATTATAAACAGGAGGACTGGTTAAATATCTGCCTGAAGAGCTGTTATATTCCTAATTCCTCACTCCATTTCTCCGAAACTTCAGATAGCTTAACGCTCCTCCCCCACCCCTGAAGAAGACTAAAGGTTTCTTTTCTGGAGGAGATCTTTTTAAAAATGGCCGTATCATTACTGAATGACATAAGGCAAGTTTAGAACAGACGCATAACACTAAAAGAAAGAGAGGACTAAACAAAGTTTATGTACTGCTTCCTAAACCTGGCTTCCAAAACACTAGACAGGCTTATACCTTCCAGCCAGGTAATCAAGAGTCTTCTCAGGGGGATCTAAGCAGCCTCAAATAAATCATTTAAAAATATGGACATCAGAGATTCCCCAGCTGAACAGCGCAGCCCATTTTCCCTGAAAAGTAGATTACAAAACTGATATTTGTAAATTTACAAGCCTCATCCAGAGACACAGAACTACTGGTCAACTTTTTAGAACTCTTATCCCTGGGTCGGGAAGATCTCCTGGAGAAGGAAATGGCAACCCACTCTGGTGGAAAATCCCATGGACGGAGAAGCCTGGTACGCTACCGTCCATGGGGTCACAAAGAGTTGGACATGACTGAGTGGCTTCTTTCTTTAACTGAATAGATGAGCCAAAGGCCACCACACATTTAAGGACTCCTGAGGCAAGAAACGCAGAGATCAAAGCAAGCAAATAAAAAATCATAACTTGGAAGGAACAGATAACAAAGAGAAGAAAATTTCCTAAAACTGTCATTAATAATCTTCAAAGAAACAAAAGAAAACAAGCATCCATGAAACAAGAACAAGACAATACTAAAAAAGAGAAAGAGGTCCTGTAAGATGAAAAAACGTCTAATCTATAGATGATTAAAGACAAAACTTTATGGAAGATAAAACTGAGGAAATCTCCCAATAAAATAAAACCAAAGAGAAAGATGTGGAAAACAACTGAAGAGAAAAGCTAAAATAATTGGAGACCAAACCAAGTTCTTACAGCATCTGAAGAAAACAGGTATTCTAATGAGGGGATTAAGGGAAGGAAATTAAGAACTAACTCAATAAAACTTCCCCAGAACTGGGTCTGATTTCCTATATCAAAAGAAGCCACCAAATACTTAGGATGCTGCTGGAGAATGTGCTCTGCCAGAGGAGGACCCAACAAAGTACAGTATCAGGTGACAGGGGATCCATTACAATAAAGAAGCAGAAGGAATCTCTAGGATGATGGACAGGATGGGAAAGGAAGGGTCTAGGATAACAAACTATGAAAAAGACCAGAAAAATACCCAGTATAGATGAGAACAAGTCCAAAGAGACTGAAAGATTATCTTCAAGAAAATAAAATTAATAAAATAAGAGGATAATTATACAATAGGGTAAAATTTGAGGATAAGTATACAGAAAATGATGCTACCTTTTAACAAATAAGTGTATTCCAGGAATAAAACTATGTATAAGAAAGAAAAAATAATCATAGAATATTACTACATGACAGAGCTATGAAGAGCATCTATATCATTATAATAATGTCATCATAAAATACTGTTCTAACCAAAATTAGAATAACTGTCCTGGGAGGATGAGAAGGAAAGAAACGTATATACGGATGTGGAAAGAAGACAAGCAAGAAAACAAAATTTTCACCTTCAACTGTGGGAAGTCAAACAGCATCTAAAAAAATCAAGTAACAGCAATGTAAGTTTGTTATTTAGAGACAGAACAATACGTAGCAAAAGAATCAGTTAAAAATTGTTGAAGGCAGTTATCCCTCAGAAAGAGAATATGCAAAAAGCGTGATGGTAGCCAATGTAGTCTGCCATTACAAGCCTCACAGAACTATTTGGCACTCATTAAACACTGTGTTTATAAAACACTGATAAAAATTTTATTAGATCAAAATAAAAAATAATTTTCCTAATCATAATTTTAATACATGTTCATACAATATGAAAACTGCAGAGACTAAGAATAAAGTAATCTTCCCATCCAAATAAAACTATTATTAACATACTGCTGTACTGCTTTTGGGCTCCCAAATCACTGCAGACAGAGATTACAGCCATGAAATTAAAAGACACTTGTTCCTCGGAAAGAAAGCTATGACACATCTAGACAGCATATTAAAAAGCAGAGACATCACCTTTCTGACAAAGGTCCATAGAGTCAAAGCTATCGTCTTTCCAGTAGTCATGTATGGATGTGAGAGTTGGACCATAAAGAAGGCAGAGCGCTAAAGAACTGATGCTTTTAAATTGTGTTGTTGGAGAAGACTCTTGAGAGTCCCTTGGACTGCAAGGAGATCAAACCAGTCAATCCTAAAAGAAATCAACCCTGAATGTTCATCAGAAGGACTGATGCTGAAGCTCATGCTCCAATACTTTAGCCGCCTGATGTGAAGAACTGACTCATTAGAAAAGACCCTGATGCTGGGAGAGATTGAAAACAAAAAGAAAAGAGGACCAAGGGGATGAGATGTTAGATAGCATCACCAACTCAATGGGCATGAATCTGGGCAAACTTCAGGAAATAGTGAAGGACAGGGAAGCCTGACGTGCAGTAGTCCATGGAGTGGCACAGTCAGACATGACTTCTTGACTGAACAACAACTGCCTTTGAATACTGTGCTACACAAACTCACACGTGAAGTGTGGTGTGCGTGCTCAGTCATGTCTGACTCTTTGCGACTTCATGAACTGTAGCTTGCCAGGCTCCTCTGTTTATGGGATTCTACAAGAAAGAATACTGGCGTGGTTTACCATTTCCTTCTCCACACTTATGTAAGTAGACTTTTTTTAAATTGCGGGTTCATGCAGGATATGCAAATGTACGTAATTTTTAAAATTATATCATTAACATTTTTATGTCCTTAAATACTCCTTTAAAACCCTATACTATTCCACGTTATCCTCCAGCATCACATATTTAACCATTTTCCTATTTACTCTTCAGCAAACAAATGGTTAACAAAGGTCTCCTTTCTCTCCTGACTTCCTTCCTCTCTCTAGACCCTTGGGTCTCTCCTCTCCCCAGTCTCCCCCGTAAACATTAGTGTCCTGCAGGATTTCATCCTCCATTTCCTCTCCTCACTCTGGATAACTCCCTAACAACACAATACCAAGATAAATGACAATCACAGTTTCCTTAATTCAACCTTTAAAATAACTTGAATGTATCCATTTCCATCGATCTCCACTACTACAACCCAGTCTAAACCGTCATTACCCACCAGCCTAGAATCCTAGTTGATCTCCCAGACTCTATTTCTCCTCGCTTTCACAGCATTCTCTAACATAACAATTAGAATCTTTTAAAAACACAAATCTAATCTCACAGCACCCTCCTTCAAAGTTTTCAATAGCTTACTGTTGCAGAATAAACTCCAAAGTGCTTTCCTGCCTACGAGGTCCTGAATAATCAGGCCCCTGCCAATTTCTCCAGCTTCATTTCATACTACTCTCCCTCTGCTTCACTATGGTCTGACCACACTAGTCTTTCTGTTCTTTGAATTTACCAATAAGTCTCTTGCCTGGAGGGCTTGGCACATGCTGTTTCCTCTGCCTGAAACAATTCTCTCCACATTTCCCCAGCTCCTACCTTGGCTGACCCCCACTAACTCTGAACAAGACCTCAAAGCTGCTCATTTTATTCTATGTAAACAGTATCTCCTGCAGTTGGGTAACATGGGAGCTCTGAAACCTAAGGCAGCACTTTAATAAAATAATTTGTATTTTTCTGTTAAAAGTCTGTGTCCCATGAAAATGTAAACTCCATAGGAGCAACTTGTGTGCAATGCTGTTTCCTCAGGGCCTACCATAGTGCTTTATAAACAGTAGATAGCCACTGAGAAACTTTCAGTAGGCAGGTCAAGAAGCAACAGTTAGAACTAGACCATGGAACAACAAACTGGTTCAAAACTGGGAAAGGCTGTATATTGTCACCCCATTTATTTAACTTATATGCAGAGTACACCATGCGACATGCTGGGCTGGATAAATCACAAGCTGGAATCAAGATTGCCAGGAGAAATGTAAATAACCTCAGATATGCAAATGATACCACTCTAATGACAGAAAGTAAAGAGAAACTAAAGAGCCTTTTGATGAAGGTGAAAGAAGACAGTGAAAAAGGTGGCTTAAAAGTCAACTTTCAAAAAACTAAGATCATGGCATCCGGTCCCATCACTTCATGGCAAATAGGTAGGGTAAAAATGGAAACAACAACAGACTTTATTTTCTTGGGTTCCAAAATTACTGCAGATGTTGACTGCAGCCATGAAATTAAAAGGTGCTTGCTCCTTGGAAGAAAAGTTATGACAAACTTAGATAGCATGACCTTGCTGACAAAGGTACGTACAGTTAAAGTTATTTTTCCAGTGGTCATGTACGGATGTGAGAGTTGAACCATAAAGAAGGCTGAGCACACAAGAACTGATGCTTTCCAATCGTGGGGCTGGAGAAAAGTCTTGAGAGTCCCTTGGACTGCAAGGAGATCAAACCAGTCAATCCTAAAGGAAATCAACCCTGACTATTCACTGGAAGGCCTGATGCCGAAGCTGAAGCTCCAATACTTTGGCCACCTGATGTAAAGAGCAGACACACTGAAAAGCCCCTGATGCTGGGAAAGATTGAAGGCAGGAGGAGAAGGGGACGACAGCAGATGAGACTGTTGGATGGCATCACTGACTCAATGGAACTGAGCTGGAGCAAATTCTGGGAGATGGTGAAGGACAGGGAAGCCTGGCGTGCTGCAGTCCATGGGTTCTCAGAGTCAGATACGACAGTGACTGTACAATAAGCCGTTTGTTGAATGAGTAAGTGGCCCCCAAATGTATATTCTGTTGTTCAAAACTCTAAATTCTAAATCCATATAATCAACCAAAATCTTCACCTAGATGCCCTATAAGCACCTCAAACTCAACATACTCAGGCCTGAACTCATCCGTCAGATAGTATCTCCTCAACAACCTTTTCCTCATGCTTATTTTCCCATTAATGGTGCCCTGTTAATTCTGCTCAAGTCTTTCTTGAATCAGGCCCCTCTTCTCTACCTATTTCGTCAAAGGCTTTCAAGCTCAGAACCTTACCAAATCTTACCTTACTTACCACACTAGCTTAATAAGGCATCTCCATACCTTCACATCAACCTCACCTGTCTTCCAACCTCACTGTCAACATAATGATTTTTTTAACTAAAAAAAAAAAACTTGATACTATCACTCTCTTGCTTAGGCTTTTTCCATGACCTTTTCCCCACATGTGCAATATTTCTACTACTGGCAAGTCCCTGAATGTAGTAATCTCCCTTAATCTTGTGCTTTTGTCTTTTCTAATCCCTCTGCCTGTATGACCATCGTTTCTTACCCATTTTGTTATTTTTTTTTCAAGACTTGACTTAAAGATATGCTTTTCCTGACCGCCTCAACCCAGGCAGAGCTGGGAGCCCTTCTTCTTGTTTCCACAGCGTCCTAGGCATCACAGCATTTACTGCCCTATAACAGAATTTACCTGTCTGCCCCTCCATTCCATCCTCAGTGCACAAAAGTGCTACATGTTGTTTAATCTTTGAACTTCCTGAGTCTATTAAACAGTAAGCCCCTCCCCCCAAAAAATTTGCAGCATGACTGCTTAATATCATCGGTAATACAAAGTTTGGTATAAATTTTTCTAACTTCTGCATAATTAAATAAATATATGGTTTGACTCTCAGTAGAAGAATTTTCCATTTTAAAATGTCCTTTAGTTAATTATCCTTTAAATACTATATTCATGGTTCTAAAACTTAAGAAAATAGATTGTACTTATTGACTCAATACAACCTGTTGGAGACACTTCTCAGTGATCTCTCACAGCCCTATATGTCTTGCTGGGAAGGCCAGAAATGCGAGATCCTGACCACTCTGTACCACAGTCATTTCTCAGGAGTATGTCTGCAGTGAGCAACCTTGAGGGATGAGGTAGTATCACCCTCCAGGATAAAGAGCAGTCTTGGTTACTATGACAGCAGAGTCCCCATCCATGGTCCTTAGCAGCAACTCACTACATATACAGCACCCAAGTGTGCCACACTGTATCAGGGACCTGGGGCAAGCAGTCTTTTCTACCAGCAGTCATGAAACAGTAACAAGCCACTTATAAGCAGAGTGAAATCAAATCCCAGACCTACCAGCCCACGTCATAGCAATTCACCAACCTCTGGGACCAAATGGTTTAAACATGACATTTAAACCATGGAATGACACTGCCATTTCTTCTTTACCACCCACGGCATCACTGACTCAATGGACTTGAGCACACTCCGGGAGATAGTGAAGGACAGGGAAGCCTGGCATGCTGCAGTCCATGGGGTCACAAAGAGTCGAACATGACTTAGCGGCTGAACACCAACTTATTTAAAACAAGTATAATACATGAAAATCTACATTCCCCACAGAACTCAACTTATTATACTTGTCAATATTTTCTGCCTGCTTATTTATACAATTTTACTGGTTCAACTATTTTGTCCCCAACAAAACTTCATGATTCTATTTAACTTTTTTATTCTTATCCTTAAATGGAAGAATTTTCCAGTATATTAGCTCTCCAATAATAAGATCTAAAACCCACACCCAAATAATTCACAAAACCTACCTAAAAGGTACCAGAACCAATCCCTGGAGCATATGTTGTTGAGGTCTCGCCACGTTAAAAAAAGTCATCAACGCACAGCTAAAGCATCCTGGTACCTATTCTGAGTCATAAATGAGTCACAGAGAACTTTAGATTGAATTCTAGTCTTATAGGCCCCTGAGAACTCTTTTGTACCACCCTGTGGAAGTTAAGTAGGCTTTTCCATTATTTTAAAGTTTTTCTTTTTGATAACACTTTTCACACCTTCCCAAGCATTAATCAAATAACGAAGAAATTATACTTCTGGAAAAGACAGGGAAAGGAGACAAGGAAAGCTCATAGTGACAGATTATCAACAGGGAAATATTTTTTAGGAATTTACGTAAGAATAGTAGATGGGGGAAGAAACTACCAGGGTTTTTCAGGCAATAATTTAAGTAATGTACAGAGACAGAGGTCAGAGGACTAGCAGATCTAAAGTGGCAGACTAGCGAAGAAAAACTACACAAAAACTGAGAAAAATAAAAGATAGCAGTGAGAAAAAAAAAAAAAAAGAAAAGGGAACAGACATGGATTGGCTTTGAAAGCAGGTAAAGTAGGCTAGCTCTCACCAGGTCATCCAGTAACTACCATTCAGCCTCACACCATCAGCAGAGCTCAGGCTCTGCTAGGAAACCCAAGTGGAAATAGTCTCTACATTCAGAGGAAAGCAAGTGAGACTTCAGAAATCAGGAAGTCGGTGGAAGCTGAAGGTCGCACAGCTTCATGGAACTGAGGCTCTACATTAGTTAAATTTATTAACACAACTGTGGCAAGAAAGAATATAAAATTTGCACTTCACATATTCCCAGGAGTGCCGCACGTGGAAAGAGAATCTGTCAATATTCAATGAGACTGAATCCTTAGGGGAACCTACCTAAAAAATGCACTGATTAGGGTCTTCCCTAATACGCAGCCACTACTAGCTGCATCACAAATAAGACTGGAGCTTCATTATCACACGAAAGCACTTTGGGCCACAGAAACTCTAACGTAAACTTCTAAGGCCATTTCTAATCTAGAAATTGCTATAACCCCTTACAATAAATCTCTCACTTAAAATACAATTGATATTTAGTGAACACTAAATCTGTGATTTTTCTCTACTTTTCCTCCACTTATGTTTCTAATAAAAAACATGAAAGATACTTTTGCCAGAATCACATAATTCATCTTTTCTTCAGTAAACATTTGTTATGTTTACTCCTACAGTGTTCCCACTGAGGCATCCGTGTTTATCAATTAGGATCCAGATGAGGTCACCACAGGTTTCCAAACAGAGTATGATGATAACTTCCTGCTACAGAAGCCAACGGGCTGCCTTCAGGTCGGGAGCAGCAGCAGTATAGAAGATCTGGCCCTATGCCTTCTGCAGCGGTGACAGCTGCTGGTGGCTGCCCTCTGAGGTTACCCAGCTCCCTTCTCCAGGACTTACAGCCACCACGCTCCTCCTCTCTCGCCCATTACATCCCCCAAATCCCCCAGAAAAGCTAAGGCCCATCCCAAAGGACAGATTACCACCATCATCCAAGCGAGCTCATTACTTCTCAAAAGACAGGTCTTCTCATTGTCCACGATGGAGACAGAGAGGAAAGGTGAAGAACAGACTCCTCGCACTAACAGAGGGGACACCACAAGCACCCAGGATCTTTCTACTCATCCTGATCATGAAACTGAATTGAGGCTCGACCAGAGCAGCTAAGGGGACTCCAGAAGAGAGCTGGGCCCATGTTTTAAAAGGTACTCAGGACTGGTTTTCATCAGGTTTAGTAAGATGACAGGAATGGACACAACTGCCTTTCAAAGAAGAGTTTATTACTCTCAGTTCCTTAAAGAGGGCAAGTGGGCAGGCGGGCAGGCTGCACCACAAAGGGCTACAGGGGAAACACCAGATGGGGCAGGAGGCAGAAGGAACAAGGGGAAGACATGGGCACAAGCCTCTACTGTGGTTTTCCCAGGAAAGTCAAGGTAGGGCAGGGTACTTCACTCAGGATTGGCAAGTCTGAATCATTTCAGCAGCCTCTAGGTCACAGGGGCTTACCACTGTTTGGCTGCAACCTGGCCCTTGGGTGCTATTAGGGCCAAGGCATGGCAGGTTAGCCTGAAAGAGCTCAATAAAGGTGCTGAGTAAGGGCTCTTGGTTGGTGGGTTTGTAAATGCAAGGCACATTCCCAGAGGACTGCTATCTTGAGGAATTCTAGCTATCTCCAGGAATCAGCTAGTGCTGGGAGGGGCAATCTGACCCCAATCAGCAAGGTTCCAAGATATCAAGGTATCATAAAACACAGAAAATAAAAAATATGATTAATACAGCCAGATTGTATTTCTGGGCTCAGAGTTCATCTAGGCTGCTGTTTCATAATCTCTGGTCGCATGGCATGTTCTTAGCTAAAGAGTTTTCCTAAACTAAGAGCCCTCCTTGAAGCGCGATCAAGCCCACCTCCACCTTATATCACCACAACCATGTGTTGGTGGAAAATATATCAGAGCAGCCACTTCAAATGGTCTTCCCTTAGTCTCATGTTGATTACTTTTTACATCACAATTTGAAACCTGTATCACAACCCATCCAAATGATGGCTGGCCTTTGTTACAACTTCTGAAGAAGGCACACTACTGCTGTCAGAATCATTCAGAACAGTAAGCTTCAGGTGCTATAAAAGCATACACGCTAAGCTTTACAAGCTCAACTGTTAGCTACTGTTCAGATGTTTGCATAAAATTTCAACAAAAAGAACACAAAAATAATGCCTCAGGATTTCAAAGACATCACTAGTGTTTATCATCGTCTAGAAAAAAGGCAAGAAAGCTGACTAGATAAATACCAAGGCATCTCCCCCTCTCCTCTGTTGCTAAGCTTTTGAACAAAATTTTTGCTCTACTTTACAAAGCCATCAGTAATGCACTCTTTGAATTTACAATTTGGGTATAACCATAGTTCAGTCCAGTAGATGTTTAGCCATAGGAAAAACTTAAATCTCTACACTCGTTTTTTTTCAATGCATTTCACTGTTGAACTATTTGTTATACATGCTGCTTGATTATTTCATGCAAAAGTAAAACTAGATCTGTGTAAAACACACACAAATAACATCTGTAACCAGGGGTTTTCTTTTTGCTCTATTGTTTTCACAGTCACAGGCATGCCTGCTTATTAACCTAATCATCACAAAACAAAATATTGGGTAGAACAGTGGTTTTAAAACAAAACTAAGTGGGAAAAAGTAGCCCAGATACACAGACAGGTTCAGTTCCACATTCTCTAGTATGTTTATCAACCACCCAGCTTAATACCATTTTCAGAAACTTCAGAAAATAGTCACAATTGTAGAAGACCTAAAATCTGCGAGCTACTAGTCTGGATGGATACCACAACAAATATTAAGACTACTACTTGATGGGATGGTTGGTCACAGAAACAAAATAAGTCAGCTATTTAATCCTTCTAGATCAGACTTAAGAATCACAAGATCTAAAAATATTTCCAAATATTTTTCTTAACTTCTGGAGAACTCTCCCAACCCAGACAACAAGCAAACAGTGGAATGGATTATGTTACAGTGTCTAAAGTCAACAACTATTAGTGTCTAGAATATTCAAGGAATCCTTGCTGAGTAGGGGAAATGGGCAAATGATATAAATAGCAAATTGACCTTATTCACTCAGCACATATTTATGAGTACCTACTTTTTTAAGTGCTAGGATTATAGGTGTGTACAGCACAGATAAACACACCTGCCTTCAAGGAACTTGAGCAGGAGAAATAAACAAATAAATGAATAATAAAGTTAACATAGTATGTCTTGTGATAAACACTAGGAAGAAAGATAAAACATAACAAAGACACAGGGTGATGAAGAGTGCTCTTTTCGATAAGATGGTCAAGGGTTTGATATTTAAGCAGAGATCTGAATGAAGCGGGTGAGCCAAGCAAGTAAGAAAGAGTTTTCTAGGCAGAAGAAACAGCAAGAACAGAAGACTCTAAGGATATTGGTTAACAAGTACATGAAAAGATAACCAACCTCACTAATAATCAGAGAAAGGCAAATTTTAAGTAATGCTATATACCACTTTACCGGAGAAGACAATGGCACCCTACTCCAGTACTCTTGCCTGGAAAATCCCATAGACGGAGAAGCCTGGTAGGCTGCAGTCCATGGGGTCACAAAGAGTCGGAGACAACTGAGCGACTTCAGTTTCACTTTCCTGCACTGGAGAAGGAAATGGCAAGCCACTCCAGTGTGCTTGCCTGGAGAATCCCAGGGATGGGGGAGCCTGGTGGGCTGCCATCTATGGGGTCGCACAGAGTCGGACACGACTGAAGCAACTTAGCAGCAGCAGCAGCAGCATACCACTTTACAAATATCAGACCCACAAAAATATAATGTGAGAGAACACCAAGTGTCAGCAGAAGTGGAGGGAGAGGGAGCCCTCGTGCACTGTGGGCTAGACTGCAGAGGTAAGCCGCTCTGGAAAGCCAGCGGGCAGTACCCAGTGAAATGATGAGTGTGTACACTCCAAGATCAACAGATCTTGCCCTGGAACATCAGAGCTCTCCTAAAAGCCCTCAAGAAGACATGGATGAACCTAGAGATCATCATACCGGGTGAAGTCAGACACAGAAAGAGAAATATGGTATGATATAGCTTATATGTGGAATCTAAAAAAATGATAAAATGAACTTATTTACAAGACAGAAGCAGATTCACAGACTGAAACACTGAACTTATGGTTGGGGGAAGGAGAGAGGGGAAGGACAGTTAGGAGTTTGGGACTGACATGTACATTACACACTGCTATATTTAAAATGGATAACTGACAAGGCTCAATATTATGCAATAACCTAAATGTGAAAAGAGTTTGAAAAGGAACAGATAAATGTATAACTGAGTCACTCTGCTGTACACTTTAAACTAACACAACAGTGTTAAGCAACTGTACTCCAATACAGCATAAAAAGTAAAAAAAAAAAAAAAAAGGTATTCCACTTTAATTCTTTTAAAAATTGTACAAAGAAGGTATGCTCAAAATGTGTTTAAATACATTAAAAATCAAATTTAAAAAAAAGACATGTATGAAAATGGAAATCAGAGTTACATAAAAGGTATGATTAGAGTGTTGAGTGAAAAGATCTAAAACTACCACCACTGCAGCAGAATACCATTTATATAAATGAAAAACATACATGTGCATAAAACACCAATATATTTTTTAAAGATACACACATATTCAAAAAACTCAAAAGCAGGTCTGGCTCAATCTCTGTGAGATCTCTGGGTCCTGGTGCGCATAAGGGTTTGTTTCAGCCATCCGAGCATCTCTGGCTGGTATGCGGTTTGATTCTACATGCGTTTTCACCCCTCCAACCATCTTGTTGGGGCTTCTCCCTTGCCCATGGGGTAACTTTTCTTGGTGGGATCAAACACTCTCCTGTCAATGGTTGTTCAGCATCAAGTTGCAATTTTGGAGTTCTTGCAGGAGAAGATGAGAGAAAAGTCATCTTTTCTCTGAAACGATGAGTCTGAAGTCAGTACTTGGGTGCAATCTCAAAAATGAGAGAATGATCTCTGTTCGTGTCCAAGGCACTCATTCAGTATCACAGTAATCCAAGTCTATCCCCTAATCACTAATGCCAAAGAAGCTGAAGTTGAACGGTTCTATGATGACCTACAAGATTGTCTAGAACCAACACCAAAAAAAAAGCTGTCATTTTCATCATAGGGGACTGGAAAGTAAAAGTAGGAAGTCAAGAGATACCTAGAGTAACAGGTAAGTTTGGCCTTGGAGTACAAAATGAAGCAGGGCAAAGGCTAACAAGAGTTTTGCCAAAAGAACACACCAGTCATAGCAAACACCCTCTTCCAACAACACAACAGAGAATTCTACACGTGGACATCACCAGATGGTCAATACCAAAGTCAGATTCATTGTATTCTTTGCAGCCAAAGATGGAGAAGCTCTATACAGTCAGCAAAAACAAGACTGGGAGCTGACTGTGGCTCAGATCATGAACTCCTTATTGCCAACTTCAGACTTAAATTGAACAAAGTAGAGTGAACCACTAGACCATTCAGGCATGACCTAAATCAGATCCCTTACAATTATACAGTGGAAGTGACAAATAGATTCAAGGGATGAGATCTGATAGACACAGTGCCTGAAGAACTATGGACGGAGGTTCATGACACTGTACAGGAGGCAGGGATCGAGAACATCCCCAAGAAAGAGAAATACAAACAGGCAAAATGGTTTTCTGAGGAGGCCTTACAAATAGCTGAGAAAAGAAGAGAAGTGAAAGGCAAAGGAGAAAAGGAAAGATACCCGTCTGAATGCAGAGTTCCAAAGAATAGCAAGGAGAGATAAGAAAGCCTTCCTTAGTGATCAATGCAAAGAAATAGAAGAAAACAATAGACTGGGAAAGACTAGTGATCTATTCAAGAAAATTAGAGATACCAAGGGAACATTTCATGCAAAGATGTGCTCAATAAAGGACAGAAATGGTATGGACCTAACAGAAGCAGAAGATATTAAGAAGAGGTGGCAAGAATACACAGAACTATACAAAAAACATCTTCATGATCCAGATAACTAGGTGTGAGTGATGGTGTGATCACTCACCTAGAGCCAGACATCCTGGAATGTGAAGTCAAGTGGGCCTTAGGAAGCATCACTACGAACAAAGCTAGTGGAGGTGATAGAATTTCAGCTGAGCTATTTCAAATCCTGAAAGATGATGCTGTCAAAGTGCTGCACTCAATATGCCAGCAAATTTGGAAAACTCAGCAGGGGCCATAGGACTGGAAAAGGTCAGTTTTCATTCCTTTCCCAAAGAAAGGCAATGCCAAAGAATGCTCAAACTACTGCACAATGGCACTCATCTCACACGCTAGCAAAGTAATGCTCAAAATGCTCCAAGTAAGGCTTCAGCAGGATGTGAACCAAGAACCTCCAGATGTTCAAGCTGGATTTAGAAAAGGCAGAGGAACCAGAGATCAAATTGCCAACATCTGTTGGAGCACAGAAAAAGCAAGAAAATTCCAGAAAAACATCTATTTCTGCTTTATTGACTACACCAAAGCCTTTGACTGTGTGGATCACAACAAACTGTGGAAAATTCTTAAAGAGATATGAATACCAAACCACCTTACCTGTCTCCTGAGAAATCTGTATGCAGGTCAAGAGGCAACAGTTAGAACTGGACGTGGAATATGCACTGGTTCCAAATTGGTAAAGGAGCTTATCAGGGCTGTATATTGTCACCCTGCTTATGTAACTTATATGCAGAGTACATCATGAGAATTGCTCGGCTGGAAGAAGCACAAGCTGGAATCAGGATTGCCAGGAGAAATGTCAATAACCTCAGATATGCAGATGATACTACTCTAACGCCAGAAAGCAAAGAAGAACTAAAGAGCCTCTTGATGAAAGTGAAAGAGAAGAATGAAAAACCTGTCTTAAAATTCAACATTCAAAACACTAAGATTATGGCATCCTGTCCCATCACTTCACGGCAAATAGATGCAGAAATAATGGAAACAGTAACACTTTATTTTAGGGGGCTCCAAAACTGTAAAATTTTAAAGAGATAGGAATACCAAACCACCTGACCTGCCTCTTGAGAAACCTGTATGCAGGTCAGGAAGCAACAGTTAGAACTGGACATGGAACAACAGACTGGTTCCAAATAGGAAAAGGAGTACGTCAAGGCTGTATATTGTCACCCTGCTTATTTAACTTTTATGCAGAGTAAATCATGAGAAATGCTGGCCTGGAAGAAGCACAAGCTGGAATCAAGATTGCCAGGAGAAATATCAATAACTTCAGATATGCAGATGACACCACCCTTATGGCAGAAAGTGAAGAACTAAAGAACCTCTTGATTAAAGTAAAAGAGGAGAGTGAAAAAGTTGGCTTAAAGCTCACCATTCAGAAAACTAAGAGCATGGCATCTGGTCCCATCACTTCATGGGAAATAGATGGGGAAACAGTGGCTGACTTTATTTTGGGGGCTCCAAAATCACTGCAGATGGTGATTGCAGCCATGAAATTAAAAGACGCTTACTCCTTGGAAGGAAAGTTATGACCAACCTAGATAACATATTAAAAAGCAGAGACATTACTTTGTCAACAAAGGTCCGTCTAGTCAAGGCTATGGTTTTTCCTGTGGTCACGTATGGATGTGAGACTTGGACTATAAAGAAAGCTGAGCGCTGAAGAATTGATGCTTTTGAACTGTGGTGTTGCAGAAGACTCTTGAGAGTCCCCTGGACTGCAAGGAGATCCAACCAGTCCATCCTAAAGGAAATCAGTCCTGGATGTTCATTGGAAGGACTGATGTTGAAGCTGAAACTCCAATATTTTGGCCACCTGATGCAAAGAGCTGACTCATTTGAAAAGACCCTGATGTTGGGAAAGATTGAGGGCAGGAGGAGAAGGGGATGACAGAGGATGAGATGGTTAGATGGCATCACCGACTCAATGGACATGAGTTTGGGTAAACTCCGGGAGTTGGTGATGGACAGGGAAGCCTGGCATGCTGCAGTTCATGGGGTTGCAAAGAGTTGGACACGACTGAGCAACTGAACTGAACTGAAAATCACTGCAGATGGTGACTACAGCTATGAAATTAAAAGATGCTTGCTCTTTGGAAGAAAAGCTATGACTATCCTAGACAGCATATTAAAAAGCAGACAGATTACTTTGCCGACAAAAGTCCATCCAGTCTAAGCTGTGGTTTTTCCAGTAGTCATGTATGGATGTGAGAGTTGGACCATAAGCCAAGTGCTAAAGAACTAATGCTTTTGAACTGTGATGTTGGAAAAGACTTTTGAGAGTCACTTGGACTGCAAGGAGATCAAACCAGTCAATCCTGAGGGAAATCAGTCCTGAATATTCACTGGAAGGACTGATGCTGAAGCTGAAGCTCCAATACCTTGCACCTGATGCAAAGAGGTAACTCAATGGAAAAGACCCTGATGCTGGGAAATATTGAAAGCAGGAGGAGAAGGGGACAACAGAGGATGAGATGGCTGGATGGCATCACCGACTTGATGGACATGAGTTTGAGCAAGCTCTGGGAGTTGGTGATGGACAGGGAAGCCCTGCATGCTGTAGTCCATGGGGCTGCAGAGTTGGACAGGACTGAGTGACTGAACTCAACTGACTGAACATACTCAAAAACATTAGCATGGATGTCTTTGGAGGGAAACGATAAAATCAAAATTGAGACTATATGAGAGTTGTTTCAAATAAAATAGGAGAAGAAGGGCATACTTGTCAAAGCTGACAGTGTGCCATTATCTTAAGAGTTCAATTCAACTTTTTTCGCCTGAGGTCAAGTAAGGAAACATGAAGCAAACACAAAGTTCTCTAGGATCAGAGGATCTAACTTGGGGAAGGGGTATTCCCGCCCACACCTTGGACCCACTGAATCAGACTCCAGAATTCAACAAAAGGTACTACTGTTCAATTTCCATTTCACAGACAAGAAACTGAAGGAAAGAAGTGAAATAACATTCCACGCTCATAACCCAGCAAGCAGAAGAGGTGAAATTCAAGCCCAGGGCCAGAAATGCCACACCTACTCACTGCGCTCCCAATGCTGCACTGCTGCTGCTAAGTCACTTCAGTCGTGTCCGACTCTGTGCGACCCCATAGACGGCAGCCCACCAGGATCCCCCGCCCCTGGGATTCTCCAGGCAAGAACACTGGAGTGGCTTGCCATTTCCTTCTCCAATGCAGGAAAGTGAAAAGTGAAAGTGAAGTCGCTCAGTGTGTCCGACTCTTAGCGACCCCATGGACTGCAGCCCACCAGGATCCTCTATCCATGGGATTTTCCAGGCAAGAGTACTGGAGTGGGGTGCCATTGCCTTCTCCTGCACTATTCTAACATAAAAACTACACATTGCTACCAAATTCAACTTCCTGAAGTCCTACTTCATGCCACAGTGCCATTGTTCTTGGCAACCTCAAAAAAGAATTAACTTCTTTATAGACTATATACTGCCCCCAATTACCTTCATCCACTCTTTCAAAAATATCCTTTAAAAAAAAAAAAAATTCTAAATCCTCTCTTCCAGTCACACTAGTCCTTATTTCTTTCAAGATACAGAGAACACCTCTAAGCACTTTCTCCAAACTGAAATACCGCTCCTCTCCTTGACAGTACTTACTCGTTTCCCGTGTGTCCTACAGGGTTCAGTATTCTGAACACTTGTGCAGCACTAACTGAACGAAGTTCCACAGATATTCCAAGAAGTCTCCCTCATGACGTCAGCACACACCTTTTCCTTCTTTAATGTCTTTTGCACTTATTCTCTGAGCCACTCAATTAGCCCCTATTACAGTAACACCTCATTTATCCAGCATCATTGGGAAGGGTAAGTGTTCATCAGAAGTGCATTTTCCAGACAACTTAAGCATTCATTTAGCAAGCAGCAAAACAGAGTGAAATTAATTGGGGAAGCAGCAGAGTCTTGCTGACTTAGCCACAGAAAGACTTAGGCTCAAATCTCACTACTAACTAGCTATGAGTAGGTGACAACTGTCTGTTTCATCATCTATAAAGTGGGGACATACTACTGTCTTCACAACACTGCTGTGGGTATTAAAGAAATCACACGCAAAATCTGGTACAACATCCCTTAAATCATGGCTGTGTAACTCCAACTAATAGTATACACCAAGACAAAATCATTCTTATGGAAATATTCATCAAATGTATATATTTTGAGACTCTTCTCAGAGAACAGTGAATGTAAATTGACTCTTGATAACTTATTATGTATTCAACGTTTACTCATTCAATTCAGTAAAGCTGTGGGATACCAAATCAATATACAAAAATCACTTTTGTCTACTAAGAATGAACAGCAACATTTTTACATCCCATTTATAATAGCATCAGAAGAATAAAATATTTAGGAATAAATTTAATGAAGTAAAAGATCTGTAAACTGAAATATAGTGATGAAAAAAAGACTGAAAACACAATAAATGCAAAGACATTCCATGTTCATGGATCAGAAACATTAAGACTGTTAAAATGTCCACACTATGATACCCACTCTTTTTCTCATTCTTTTGTGGAATAAATTTGACCTAGAGTCTGCATCCCAAAAGAAAAGCAGCAGCAATGATACAGAGCAATGACTTTCTAAATTTTAATAAAAGGAATAGCAACTAAAAAAAATAAAACATTTCTTGTTACTCCACTACCTAGAAACATAAATACTGGAGGTACTCTAATGGGGTCTCATTTAATATGACATTACCTCCTTCAGTTCTTTCTGGAAGTGTTAGAAAACATGGATATACAATTAAGAAGATATACATGAAGAAAGCTGAGCACTGAAAAATTGATGCTTTCTAACTGTGGTACTGGGGAAGACCCTTGAGAGTCCACTGGACTGCAAGGAGATCAAACCAGTCAATCCTAAAGGAAATCACCCTAAATATTCATTGGAAGGACTGATGCTGAAGCTCCAATATTTTGGCCACCTGGTGTGAAGAGCTGATTCATTGGAAAAGACCCTGATCTGGGAAAGACTGAGGGCAAGAGGAGAAAGGGGCAACAGAGGATGAGATGGTTGGATGGAATCAACTCAGTGGACACGAATTTGAGAAACTCCAGGAGACAGTAACGGACAGAGGAGTGTGGCATGCTGCAGTCCACGGGGTCACAAAGAGTCAGACATGACTTAGCGTCTGAACAACAACAACACTATTAAGAACATTGGCCTAGAACTCAAAGGATCCCAGTCCTTGTCCTGAGGGTGACTTGGTAACAAAGTCACCTATGCAAGTTAATGTCTTCAGTTGCAACCTCTCCTTTATTAAAACAAAGATAAACCTGATGTACTTACCACACACAACAGTGTGAATCAAAAGCACCAATATTGAGGGGAATATTGTCACCTACTAGATTGTAAACTAACAACACATCTTTTACTGCTTTTGTAATAAATTCAGATTGCTTGTCTGATGTCCAAGTCATATTGAAATATTAAGGGCCCCAAGAATGAATTAACTTTTGCAAATGACCAAGCCAATTTACAGACTGGTAACTGTGGCATCAAATGGAATAAACACATTTATTGAATCCCTACTACATTTGAGGCCCTACGCAATGCTACAACCAATTGCAAACAATAACTAAATTTGGTGCTTAATGGAAAATGAAGTTTATCTTTTAATTACTTATTGAGTTTAAAAAGTCAATGAGTTAAAAGTAAATAACATACTCTCAGATTTCTCAATGGTTTCAACACGTTAAACTTATTTACTTTTTGCAAATCACTGAATTAGGTTATATTTGTTCTTGTGTGTGTGTATCTACATATACATCTATAGAGAGATATATTTATACATACAGTAAGATAGAAAGACCTGAATTTATCTAAGATAGATGGTTTCCTTTGGGCTGGGAGTTGCAGAAATGGGGAATGCAAGTAGACTGGCATCCATGAATGAGTGTAAGAATAAATGATTGTGAATTAAACAATAGAGAGGCCTGACATGAACCAGAGATGATATTACACCATGAACTGGGGAATATTATTTACTCAACCCTCTATATTTACTGTATATTGATGGAGAAAAAAACTAAATCTCATAATTTAAAAAACCTAATTCTAAACAATTTGTTCATATTATTAATCTTTTTAATCTAAAAGACAAAATAAAAAGTAACAATTTAACACAATATATTTGCATAAAATAAAATTTCTCACAGACATGTGAGAGACACAGGAAAGACACTATCTTTCTCCAGTAGTTGGTTATTGTTTTAATTGAGATGTTGTTGGTTTTATTTTTTTTCTGTCCATGCTGCACAGCTTGCAGGATCTTAGCTCCTGATCAGGGATTAACTGTGGGCCCTCAGCAATAAAAAGTCCAGAGTCCTAACCACTAGACCATGAGGGAATTTCCAGAGATGTTGTGTTTTTAAAAATAAACATTATTTTTGAAAGAATTTTTAAATAAATTATTTTCTTTTTAAAAGACATTGTATTTTTTAAAAAAATTTTACATAGTCAAAAACATCTGTAACTAAAAATCTGCAGGCTTGAGTTTTATCTCGATTGAAAAGCAGACTGCTCATATAGAGTGATACACTGAAATACACTTATTCTGGAAGGAATGATGCTAAAGCTGAAGCTCCAGTACTTTGGCCACCTCATGCGAAGAGATGACTCATTGGAAAAGACTCTGATGCTGGGAGGGACTGGGCGCAGGAGGAGAAGGGGATGACCGAGGATGAGATGGCTGGATGGCATCACGGACTTGATGGACATGAGTCTGAGAGAACTCCGGGAGATGGTGATAGACAGGGAGGCCTGGCATGCTGCAATTCATGGGGTCACAAAGAGTTGGACATGACTGAGCGACTGAACTGAACTGAACTGATGGTACATAATTCTGATTTATATCTATCATTTAACTTTACATCATTGACTAGATTTTTTCAAGGAATATAACCTTCTGCTAATTAAAAAAAACTAGACTTTTTATATAGCTCAATCCAAATCTAAGTAGAAACTGAGGTTCCTCCTAAGTGGTAAAATTTCAGCAGATTCATTTTAGACAAGAAATGAACCAAAGTGATGAACATCTTACCTGTTATCATCACTAAAAAATCTATTTAATAAGCAAATCCCCCCCCAAAATCATTTCTAATAGTATTGTTACTGTAGTAAAAACCACATAACATAAAATTTACTATCTTAATCTGTTTTAACTGTGAAGGTCAGTAGGGTCAAGTATATTCACATTGCTGTGCAACAGATCTCCAGAAATTTTCATCTGGCAAAATTGAAACTCATTTGAAAATAAATGTTCAATGGAAAACAACAGGTTCAAATACGGATTCTATAAACACTAAAATGTATGACCTTAGGTTTTGAACTACTTTTGTCTCAGATTCTTTGTCCACAAAAGAAGATAATGTCCACGTGTTGGTATTACAAGACAATGAATGAAACCACTAATTTAATATCCTGTGTTGCTTAGGTTGTTCCTTAGCTGGTTCAAATATGTTAATAGTTGATTAAGAAACAATATGTAAACGCTTTACCTTTTTTAGATGACCAGGGATTTAAAGACTAACAACTAATATTTTCACGGAGCAGAATTATTGCTCTCAAGAAGTAATCACAAATCCATGTGACTGCCAAGCCAAATGTATCTTTGGCAATATCCTTTGGAAAAGTATCTTAGCTTATGCCAACTAAGGGAGAAAGATTTCCTGGCTGCCTAAATAAGCTTCAGGCAAAAAGTGCTTATCCATTTCAAGTGTTCCAGTAACCATTCCAGTAAGGAACCTTAAAAAATAGAAAGTCAATTACTTTATCCAAATAGAGTTCAATTAATATGATTTTTTTTCAACTTCAGATTTCAACATATCTACAGGAGAGATGTCATCCAAGTTAAAAGGATTCCCTTTCTTTTTCCGTAAGAACAACGAACCATTTATTTGTAGATTATTTGGGAGGGCTAATTCCCAGGGCTTCTCTTCTCCCTGTTGGCTCTGTATAACTTGCGAAAGTGCTAAGATAAAACCCAAATTGGAACTTCTATTATAAAATTAATTTACATGGAGAAATGAAAAGTTCTATCTTCATTTCAATTATGTCAAGAAAACAAAATCTTTTGCCTTTTTAACACTGTAATGTGTTGGAGCATCATATTTTAAGGTCTTAAAACTGTATTCAAAAGATGATTTTTGATTTAATGTCTTACCTCAAATCAAGGTTGTCTGTGATATTCACTTCTGTAAATTAGAAAATCTTTATAGTAATACTTAAAATGTTATATCAAGAGTAGAAGAACCTACTCAATCAGAAACATAATATAAATGGATTTCAGAAATTAAATATGCAAAAATTAATGGCGTATGATGTTAAACCATCAGGTTCTTCAACTGTTGCCCTAAATCTTTTATCTTAGTTTCTAAATATTAAAACTATCATTCTCTTTTTTCCAAAATAATGTTGTAATCCATGATCCATAGTATGGATAAATTATTTATTTTTTAAATACAATATGATATATAAAAATCAGAAATTTATTATTCCTGAAAAAAAAGAGATCAAATAAAATGTCAGGTCACTTTAAAAGTATAAAAATTAAAATCTGAAGTTTATTTGTTTAAGTAAATATTAACATTTATTTGAAGAAAGATATAAAATAATAGATAATTAAAATTTAAAACATACTTTCTATAAATAAAAATCATAAAGAAAAAAGACAAAAATGTGGCTCTTGGTAATCTGTATCAAGGCTGGGGAGCTTTTTTATTTTTTCATCTCCAAGAAATACCTTTATTGTTTTATACCCCTGCTCCAGTTTAGCAATCAATGCTATAAGTCCATTAGTAGGACTGGAGTTACTTATTTTTTTATTTATTTTAATTGGAGGCTAATTACTTTACAATATTGTGGTGGTTTTTGCCATACATTTACATGAATCAGCCATGGGTGTACATGTGTTCCCCATCCTGAACCTCCCTCCCTCCTCCTTCCCCATCCCATCCCTCAGGGTCCTCCCAGTGCACCAGCCCTGAGCACCCTGTCTCATGGATCAAACCTGGGGACTGGCGATCTGTTTCACATATGATAATATACATGTTTCAATGCTATTCTCTCAAATCATCCCACCCTCGCCATCTTCCAAAGTCCAAAAGACTGTTCTATACATATGTGTCTCTTACGCTGTCTCACATATAGGGTCATCGCTACCATCTTTCTAAATTCCATATATATGTGTTAGTATACTGTATTGGTGTTTTTCTTTAAACATATATTAAAAACCACTGGTCTTTATGGAAGAAAATAATAATAATTTACAGCCTAGACTGCAACACATGCAATAAGAGTAATGCCAATGCACTCGGCAAATTTACTCTAAACATCTTGCAAATAACATTTTAAATGTTTTAAACAGTTTTGCTTTCACATGTTCAACTTTCTATCAAATTCTATCAATTTTTATCAAAATTCTACCAAGATTGAATAGAACCTCCTACTTAATTTTTTAAACTAAGTTCTGAATGATAATCTACCAGACGAAATGACTATTTGCTTGTTTTTCCTGTTTTGTTGCTTTTTATAAGAACTTCCCTTTTTACAGATACAATAAATCACATATGCAAATACGTAAAACAAGCAGTCTGAATGCAGCTTTTATCTGTGATATGAAACTTTTTGTAGCTTGGTTACTTTGAGTGTTTCACATAGAGGAAAGAAATCTTGACTACAGGTGAAATTGAGTTTTGTATAGGTGCACCTATCACTACAATAAAGTATCTTATGCTCTTTCTAATAAACATTAAAAAAAAAAAAAAAAAACAGCCAGACATCCACAATCATTCCCCCTCTCCACTTCACTATTTCAGTAGCCTGATCCATTGCTGGTTAAGTGGTACCTTAACATTTTAAACAATTAGAAAAACAGCACACTCAAGAAACATTCAACTTCTACCTTTATACATTTTAAATGAATAATTCATCATTGGAAGGAAAGAGATCTGAGAAAGCAATTCTAAATTTAAAATTCTCCAACTAGGATAATTTCAAAAGATTTAAATATCTGAAATATTTTAATTGATTGTTAAAACTGTAGACTTTGTCAGACAAAATTAATATGCCCAGAATCCCCCAATAATCAAGGTCTTATTAAGCTTCTTTTAATGTCAATCAGCAAGATCAAATGCTATCAGTCAATAGAAAAAACATATGAAGGCCCCAATAGTCTCAGGATTCCACTGAACGAAAAATATAACTTGGAAGTCAGCCAGAGAAGAGAATTAGTCATATGGTAATAAACAGAAGAAATAGAGAGAGTGCCCATGACTTTCAAGCATCAGAAAAATGAGTCTCCCTTAGTCACACTAAATTACGATTGTAGGAATTCTCATCACACATCAACAGCTGGAAGAGAAGGATCAGAGACAGCCATTACGG
Organism: Budorcas taxicolor; assembly: GCF_023091745.1. Classification (NCBI taxonomy): domain Eukaryota; kingdom Metazoa; phylum Chordata; class Mammalia; order Artiodactyla; family Bovidae; genus Budorcas; species Budorcas taxicolor. Next base: position 81,054,365 of record NC_068916.1, read on the forward strand.
CCACACAGGTGGAAGCTCATTAGACTTCAAACGGAAGTATCTGCACTGATAAGTGATATGTAACACATAATGTGAATTTGTTATAATCTACCTAAATTGGATTACTCAAAATTAAACAGGCTCAAGAACTGTCCTTCAATACCCCAACTTTGCTGACAGATCATATCTATTAGGCAATGTAAGAAATTATTAACCTAGATTTTACTGATTCCTTTTTTCTTTCTATATAACTCACCTTGATCTGACCAAACATCGTACACTAGACAGTATTTGCCTATAGCAATATAATTTAGGAAACTGAAAGATCTCCCATAAGCCTGGCTATTTTTGTCTACATAGAGTCCTGAATACTAAACAGTACTTGTTTCATCTAGCTGAATTTCTACGCATTTAAAACTTATTCTCTGCCCTGTAAAGGAAGTCCAAAAAATTATAAACATCATCAGTCTTGCAATTATCTGGAGGAAAAAAAAAGCAAATGTATTAGCTAACGAGACTATGGGAAATGTGCATGTCGTATCATAAATACCTATTCATTCAAAGTAAATGGCCAAAAGGATGACATTTTCTGACTAGAATAGAGTTAAATCCTTTATTTTAATTACAGCCACTTAAATGAATTGGTAGGTGATGTGGAAAAGTAACACCAACCTGTTATCTGATACTCCGCCTTCTACAATTTTTTAAATATATGGATAAAAATGTTATTGTTTAATTTGTTGTATTATTTACATATTAACAGTAAGAAAAAAATGTGGTAAAACAGAAAACATAGCAAGATATCTCTAAGCAAGACTTTATATTTTAAAGGGCTGGTAAACCAACTATAAGGTATTTTTCATCTTGGTTTCCGGTTGCAGTCTGACAAAAATATCTCCTTCCCTCTACTTTAAATGACAGCAGGCTACTATCAATACAACACATATACAATTCTTAAAGTTCCTAGCCTTGCCAGGAGAACAAGCCAAACAGATGAGAAGTACAACCACAACCTCAACAAATTTCCAGTACACACCATGCAGACAACCAACCAGCACAGGAAATGGACTTAGAAAGGGCCGCATGAATCTATTAAATAGAAAGATTTATCTATGTTTAAGAAGTATTTATAAGGAAGACATTTAAAGGTGGTATGCTACACTCTGAAGCCAGTACCATCACTGCCTCTCCAATCAGTAACGGGTTGTCTTACAACTGGTATCAAGACCATTGCCCTTACTGGAAGATTTTGCAAATAAATGCCACTTTCTTCAAGTTCCCAAGAGAAAAATCAAACTGACTTATACGTGCTCCTCACTGTTGATTTTAAATGAATATAAGCATACTAAATTAGTGATCAAATGAAAGTATTTAAGAATTTTGCTGACAACAGCAGTGGTTGAAAACTTTAACTCATTTCATGTGGATCTCCAATTCTATTAAATATACACTGACAAACCTTAATTTGTTGTATCTTTTATAACTAGATAACAAAAAATAACACGTTAAATACATTTCAAAGCACAAATGAAACAGTCACAAGATTTATGTAAAAGGCAAATATGTTATTAACAATGTTATATAGAACTAATTCTTATACTCTAAATTTTAAAAATCCAAATATACTCTTAAATAACTAAATAATTGATGTTACTATTCTACAAACAGTAATTAACAACCTATTTTGTAAACTTCTCTACTGACAAGGCAAAGATGTTACAAATTTTATCATGAAATAGTAATATACATAAACAGAACACCAGTAACAAACTGTACTTCATATCATTTTTACATATCCATTTGTTTTCCTCTGTGCTTAAGCTGATCCTGTTACAAATAATAAAACACATTTATCAATCCATTTGTGCTTTTGTATCACATCTGGGTAAGACTGAATGGACATTTTTTTTTAAACATCTCAGATGACCTGTTTCCCATTTTTAAGCTGGTAGAAAGTAAATTCTAACCAAGGTACTTCCTGGCTTGAACCCCAAGTAGCCTCAGGGTGAATTCAGAACTTAGCATGGCTTTCACAATCTATACAACTCTCTAAATCCAACATTCAGTTTACAGGCGATATGGAGAACAGGAAATCACCTTAAAGAAACCAAACAAAGTGAATTTGAGTCATTCTATAGGACAAGGACTGGACTTTTCAACACTTCAATTTTATGGGGAATATAGGAGGAAGATAATGCTCCAGAATCAAGATTAAAAGATTTTTAGGAAATAAAATTAGTAAAAAGAAAGAAAAAAACTAGGCTTTTTTATCTCTGTAGCCTCCACAACCTTTTCAAAAATCACCCCTCCCCTCAAACACACAACTAAAGCGCTGCTGAACTTTGTTTCTAGAAAGGGTGAGAGTCCCTCTCACTTCTACACTTCTCCAAAGCACAACCTGCTCCTTATGCCAAAAGCCCTGCTAACTTCTCTGGCAGGGTGTATCTTACCCCTTGGTGTATCCCCATTGTCTAGCACATACCTGGCACAGAGCAGAACTTTGAATAAGTGAATTCAGTAAGTGAATACAGTAAATAATTTTAAAAGCTTTATTTTAACCTTCTGGTTTTGAAGAAGGAATTTACTGAGGGCTGGAAAATGATAAATGCCCACAAATGGAGCTTCCCAGGTGGCGCTAGTGGTAAAGAACCCACTTGCCAATGCGGTTAGATGCCAGCAACACAGGTTCGATCCCTGGGTGGAGAAGATCCCCTGGAGAAGGAAACAGCAACCCACTCCAGTATTCTTGCCTGGAGAATCCCATTGACAGAGGAGCCTGGCAGGCCACAGTCCATAGGGTCACAGAGTCGGGCAGGAATGAAGCAACTTTGTACACACGTACACATACACACACACCCTCTTATTTAAAAGAGTATGTTTTAGTCAAGTAACTTTGATGCTTTTCTTATTAGATAATATTAAAATTTTATATGTATGTATGTAGAGAAAAATCAGGAACGTTATATGAGTACTTTTATTTTCTTCATTTTGCTTATCTGCATTTTTAACACTGAATATTACTTAAATACTGAAAAGCATTTTAAAGAGTACTATTGGGCACTACAGGAGTTTTACTTAAGTATTCTCGTTTGTCCCTTTTACCAATTTTAAAAGTAGAAAGGCAATGTCACTAAGTCATGTCCAATTCTTTGCGACCCCTGTGGACTGTAGCCTGCCAGGCTCCTCTGTCCATGGGATTTCCCAGGCCAGAATAATGGAGTGGGTTGTCATTTCCTTCTCTAGGGGATCTTCCCCACTCATGGATAGAACCCGTGCCTCGTGCTGGGCAGACAGATTCTTTACCACTGAGCCACTTGGGAATCCAGAAAGGAAATGTAGAGATACTCTACAGGGAGGAGTTAGAATATGCTAACCAGAGACTTTAAAAAATACTTTCCCAGCAAACTTTTGCTTTAAGGCTAACAGTGAACTGACCGGTAGCCTTACAGGCAGCTATTAAATTCTTAAACTATTCCACAGTCATTTCCCAAGCATCACTTGAAAATGTTCCTTTCATTCCAATCTCCTAAGATTTAAAAAGGCTGTTAAAAATCAGCTGAAAAAAGCTAGCAATGTCGGAGAAGGCAATGGCACCCCACTCCAGTACTCTTGCCTGGAAAATCCCATGGACAGAGCAGCCTGGTGGGCTACAGTCCATGGGGTCACTAAGAGTTGAACACGACTGAGCGACTTCACTTTCACTTTCCACTTTCATGCATTGGAGAAGGAAATGGCAACCCACTCCAGTGTTCTTGCCTGGAGAATCCCAGGGACGCGGGAGCCTGGTGGGCTGCTGTCTATGTGGTCGCACAGAGTCGGACATGACTGAAGCGACTTAGCAGCAGCAATGTAACCCCACCAAAGAATCTCACTGCATCCTAAAAATTATTTTTAAAAATTCACTTTCTAAGCCCATCCACTAAAACTACACTCACTTTACCTACTTTCTTCTTACCCTTCCATATCCCCTAGAGAAATCTAGTTTTGTCATCTTTTAATAAAAAAAGTAGTCCAAAGCAACTGATAAAACTTCTTTATAAGATAATAAAACCAAATAGTGTTTCCCAAATAATACTTCCCCCCACCTGCCATGCAAAATTACCCAGTTAGAAAATCAATATCCTCTTCTATCAGACTTCTCTAAGCTTCCTTTCTCAAATGAAGGCTATCCACATGTAACGTCTCCACTTTCTTGCCTGATTGTTGTTTAGTCGCGACATCGTGTCCAACTCTTTTGTGACCCCGTGGACTGTAGCTTTTCACCAGGCTTCTCAGTCCATGGGATTTCCCAGACAAAATAACTGGAGTGGGTTGCTATTTCCTTCTCCAGGAGATCTTCCCGACCCAGGGATCAAACCTGCATGCCCTGTGTTGGCACGTGCATTCTTTACCACTGAGCCACCAGGGAAGCCCCTTCTTGCCTCACACCCAAGCCATTAAAACACTGCCTGTTTGCTTGGGTGTATTCCCTGGTGGCTCAGCTGGTAAAGAATTAGCCTGTAATGCAGGAGACTCAGGGTTCAATCCCTGAGTTGGGAAGATCCCCTGGAGAAGGGAAAGGCGACCCACTCCAGTATTCTGGCCTAGAGAATCCCACGGACTATACGGTCCATGGGGTCGCAAAGAGTCGGACGGAAATGAGCGACCTCCACTCCAGTGAAGCTGCTCCCCACAAGGTCACAGCGGATCTTTTATTCTAAATATTCACCCTGTCTAACCTCCTCATTCTTCTCTATCCTCTATCACAGAATCTTATGCTTCTGTTCTCAAAAGTCCCCTTCCTTGACTTCTGTGATGCCAGTTCCTTAGGAGTTTCCCCTCATAACCCTCTACTGCCCTTTCAGTTCCAATCTCAAAGCTTGTTCTTCAACCTATCCTTTAAATTGTCCCTCAAGTTCCAGCTTTGATCTCTTCACACTTTCTCCTTGGACATTTCCGTGCAAAATTACTTCATTCCCACCCAACTTACGGCTTCAACACACAAAAATGGGCCATATATAAGGGGTGAAAGAGGCAGAATGAACCTATGCTGTGAAAAGTCGGGGAGCGGGGTAGGTTGGGGCAGGAGGGTACAATGTGTCAAACTTCCAGAGTGCTGGTAATGTTCTTTGTCTTGATATGGGTGCTTGGTTAACACTGCTGTGTTTAGTAAAAATTCATCATGCTATATACACTTACGATACGTACGCTCTTCTGTATGACTGACTGTCTTACTTTGATAAAGAGAAAAAGTTTAGATTCCAGGTCAGCCATGTGTAACTTAGCTAACTCACGTATCCTATTAAAGCCTTAGTTTCTGCATCATTAAAACGGAGATGATGAGATGATAACACCTACTTCACAGCACTGTTGAGAATGAAATAAAATATAAATAAGTTGCCTGGCCCACCGCTTGAAACACAGGTAGCTTATGCTTACAAATGTTCCTGCTCTTTCCCCATACTTTCTCAATTCCATATCTCTAGCCTAGACATCTGTCCCCTCAATGCCCAACCAGCTCAAGAACTACATATCTAAATTCCCCCTAAAGCACTCCATTTCTAGGTCTGAAAGGCATCTCAAATTGAACATATCATCTTCCTTCTTAATAAATCTATCTCCTCTTCCTCCTGTAGTCCCCTGAAGTCTGACTGAAATTTCTATACAAAATTACAGCCTTAAAAACCCTCATTTTTCACATTTAAGCTACCAAGTCCTACGTATTCTACATTTTAAGACATCCATTGGACTGCCAGTAGTGTAGAATATGGTGTATTATTACAGCAGTTAATTTGTTACAACAGCTTCCCAATATCGCTCCCCCTTTATCCCAGCCTCCATACTACTTTCAGAATAATTATTCTAAAATGTACCTCAGATGATGTAACTTTTCTGCTTTAAAATCGCTTATCTTAGGGCTTCTCTAGTGGCTCAGGGGTAAAGAATCTGCCTGCCGATGCAGGAAACACAGGTTTGATCCTTGGTCTGGGAAGATTCCACTTGCTGCGAACAACTGAGCATGTCCCCCATAACTACCAAAGCACCTAGTGCCCACACTCTACAGCAAGAGAAGCCCCGGAATGAGGAGCCTGCGAACCACAATCAGAGAGGAGCCCCGCTCGCTGCATCCAGACAAAGTCCATGTAGCAATGAAGACCCGGCACAGCCAAAGTAAGTAAGTAAAATTTTAAACAACAACAACAAAAAAATATATATATATATATATAATTGCTCATTTCCCTGATCAAGTTGTCATTGAATTTTGTTCTGGAAATAGTTCCTGTTGGATATAGAGAACACACTAGTGATTGCCAGTGGGGAGGATGTGGGAAGGGCATATAGGGGCTGGGAAGTGGGAGGTACAGACTCCTGGGTGTAAGGCTACAAGGATGTATTGTATAACACAGGGAATATAGCCAATGCTTAGTAATAACTTAAAATGAAAAGTAACCTTTCAAATTATATGCTGCTGCTAAGTCGCTTCAGTCGTGTCCAACTCTGTGTGATCCCATAGACGGTACCCCACCAGGCTCCCGCGTCCCTGGGATTCTCCAGGCAAGAACACTGGAGTGGGTTGTCATTTCCCTCTCCAATGCATGAAAGTGAAAACTGAAAGTGAAGTCGCTCAGTCGTGTCCAAATCTTTGCAACCCCATGGACTGCAGCCTTCCAGGCTCCTCCATTCATGGGATTTTCCAGGCAAGAGTACTGGAGTAGGGTGCCATCACCTTCTCCATTCAAATTACATAAAAAATAAAATTAAGCAAATGAAACAGTTTCTGTTAAGAGTATTCCTCAACAGCACATCCAGGTGGCTCAGTGGTAAAGAATCTGCCTGCCAATGCAGGACGCATGGGTCCCTGGTCTGGGAAGATCCCACGTGCTGTGAAACAACTAAGCCCATATTCCACACCTGCAACTTGCTGCAGTTCACCATATTCTGTAATGCCTTCATGTTTCTGTACGTATTTCTCTCTCTCTCCCTAAAATACTCTTTTATTTGTCCCCTCTCCCAATTTGGCTAATGCTTATTTCTCATTTAATAAACATCCTCTTGGAAATATCTCCTGGGTGTGCCACAACTTCTGGCTGGATGCAATGTCCTATTGCAGAACTTCCACAGACACTCTGCAGAGCCATGACAGTGTGTGTAACCCAGAGTGGTGAGCACTGGTAGTGAGCCTCCCCTGACAGTGAGTCCCAGTGGGCAGAGAGTGCTGTTATTCAGATCTGACAGAAGGCTCAACAGAGACTGACCTATGGGAGACAGTGAGCATTTAAGTGAATAAAGGCATTAGAGATAGCAGAAAGCAGAAGGAATAGTATCCCTATCTCATAAAATGTATACAAATTTACAGTATCATAAAGTCGTGAAAGTGAAGACGCTCAGTCGTGCCCGACTCCGTGACCCCACGGACAGTAGCCCACGCCAAGCTCCTCCGTCCATGGGATTTTCCAGGCAAGAGTACTGGAGTGGGTTGCCATTTCCTTTTCCAGGGAATCTTCCTGACCCAGGGATTGAACCCAGGCCTCCCACATTGTAGATAGACACTTTATCATCTGAGCCACTGCTTATTCCCATGAAGTCCTTAAACAGGTTCTAAAAACTAATTTTAAGTGCTATTTTGACCAAACCCAATTTTTTAAAGAGCTCTGTTTTGTCAGGGCATTGTATACGAAGAACTGAAAGACTTACTTCAAATCTATAAAAATTCAGAACTTGAACACAGGGCAGATCTCTACCGAGTTCATCACCTCAGCTCCCTTACCCGATGGCTCCAGGTTGAGCTCTACAGAGAGGCGGCACTGACCAATCAGAGAGCAGGAGAAGAAAGAAGCGCCCCTCCCCGCCAGGCCCCCAGCCTCTGTTGACAGTGGGCTTGACGTGGCTGTGGTCCCCATCATAAAACCGCAGCTCCAGGAGGGGAGCCCTTCAACAATGACCACAATGTTCACCGGATTCTAGTAACTGCTCTCTCTCTTTTCCCCTCAGACTGGAGAGGGGAAAAGCTTCTCTTGTTCCTAACCCCTGGGTGTTAATCCATCCCTAGCGAGTTTTAATCGTGCACATACCTTCACTAAACTCTCTTCACATGTTCTTTTAAGGGAGCTATCCTACTGGGGATCTAACACAAACACAGAAATATTACTAACTAGCAGCACTTTAGACAGTGATTGCTATATCATGGACTCACTTGTTAATGATTCCCCATCTTACAGAAAAGCATCAACATCATTTTTTGGCATCAACTAACATTGCTGCTGCTGCTGCTGCTAAGTCGCTTTAGTCGTGTTCGACTCTGTGCGACCCCATAGACGGCAGCCCACCAGGCTCCCCCGTCCCTGGGATTCTCCAGGCAAGAACACTGGAGTGGGGTGCCATTTCCTTCTCCAAACTAATGTACATATATCCAATAATCACAATACACATCTTAAACTTATCCATACTGTATGTCAACAACATCTCAAAAACTGGAAAACAAAACAAAAAACTGAAATTTTATATTAACTATTTCCCAATCCAAAACCAAAAGAAAAAAAACTGCCTGTGCCTCACCCTGGATATAGCTTGGTACTTCCAGCTTAATATGGTCACAGTAGATTCTTCTGTGGGTGCAAAAATTGTATATTAGTTTCCTATGGCTAGCTTCCCTCATAGCTCAGTCAGTAAAGAAACTGCCTGCAATGCAGGAGACCTGGGTTCGATTCCTGGGTCGGGAAGATCCCCTGGAGAAGGAAATGGCAACCCATTCCAGTATTCCTGCCTGGAGAATCCCATGGACAGAGGAGCCTGGCGGGCTACAGTACATGGGGTCGCAAGAGTCAGACACAACTTAGCGACTAAGAGAGAGAATGTGTGTAACAGATTCCTATAAATTTAATGGCTTGAAACAACACAAATTTATTATCTTCTATACGGGAGATCAGAAGTACTAAAATCAAGGTGCTGGCAGGGCTCTGTTTCTTCTCAAGGGTCTAGAATCCATTTTCTGCCTTGTCTAGCTTGTTAAGGATGACTGCGTTCCTTGGCCGCTGGTCTTACCCTTTCCCTTCAAAACCGGCAGCATTCCCAATCCCCTTCTCTGCTTCTGTCACCACATGGCCTTGCCTGACTCTGAACCTCTAGTCTCTCTCTTACAAGGGCCCACGTGATTACACTGAGCTCATGCAGATCATCTAGGGAGGAAGTAACCCATCTCAAGATCCTTCATCCAACATCCTCGACTTAGTCATATCTGCAAAGTTCATCTCCTAGGTAACACAGTCACATGTTCTAAGGGTTAGGATGTGGCCATCTTTGAGTTGCCATTATTTAGCCTATCATAGTAAAAATCCAAGGTGCTGATTGGGGAAAAAACACAAAGACAAGAAATGGAAACATCATTTAAAGTTTTAGTTAAAAACTTGCCTATACTGTAATCTTTTTGGCCCTGAATCCAATTTACTGACTGAGTAACAATCTGAATTAAAAATGAATTAGTAAGTCATTTCCCAAGATGAACTTCTACCTGAAAACTATTCCCAGTATATACACACAAACATATATATTGTGTAAATGTATGCATTTTATGGTAAAAACAAAAAATCCTCACTGAAGTTTTTTTCATTACAATATTTCTAAATGAAAGAATAATAGTATCAGTCCCTCAGTTTGAGGGGGAAAAATGCTTATTGAAATACCTTTAATAGCTTCCTAATAACAGCTATTGCTTAAATGCACTGATAGAGTATAATAATCACATAATTTTAATCCCATTTTAATGACAAATAGCACATGACACTGTGAAAAGTGAAACAAAGGAATTGTTTCTATTTTCTCCAATAGTCAGTACTATAGAAATTACTATGTAATAGACTCAATATGGTTGTACTATTGCTCCTAGACCACATGGAACTTTCCAGATGCCCTAGTCCAAAAACAAAAAAAAGAAACCAACAGGCCATATGTTGGGTAGAAGAGAGAATGAAAGGAAACTCATAATTAGAGGAGAAAGCATTTTTTCTACACATTACATATTCTACTTATTTCTGTCTCTAAAATTTACCAAGTAAAGTAATTCATTCCAGATTACTTTGCCTCTAGATACAGAAAGAATGGAGAAACAGCTCTACCTGAAAATATAATCTGAACTCTTAATTGGCATCGTCCTCTCTGAGAAGCATTGTATCCAAATTGTTAAATCTCAGATACCAGCTAACAAATTTGGAGCTATGTGTGGAGGGACCACTTTGGGTAGCTATAATTCTGCCCACCTTTTTAGCAGCTGTAAAATGTTTTCTTTAACCTTCTTCCTTAACCTCTTTCTTCTTCAATGCATCCAACCCCAGGTAAAAATGGATATGTGTAAAGAGAACTATCCAAGCAATTCTCCCCCCCCCCCAACTACCCTCGTGACTTCCATTATTTTTTTTCCCATATGAGGCAATAAAACACACTGAAGCAAGATGTTTAAAATCGGCAGTGGACTCAGAAACCTGGGTCTGAATTCATACTATACAATTTACTACCTGGCCTTGGACAAAGTATATAACCTCAGTGAGACTCAGTTTCCCCCTATGTAAAATGGGGCTTTATATAAACTTTATGAAGCTAGTGAATGGATTAAGTGAGCAAATAAAAAAGCCAGATAAAAAAAGACAAACATTGCATAATTATACTTTGGCTCAGTTGGTAAGGAATCTGCCTGCAACGTGGGAGACCTGGGTTCAGTCCCTGGGTTGGGAAGATCCCCTAGAGGAGGGCATGGCAACCCACTCCAGTATCCTTGCCTGGAGAATCCCCATGGACAGAGGAGCCTGAGGCGCTACGGTCCATGGGGTCACAGAGTCGGACACGACTGGGCACCTTACAAACACACACACACACAAAGTATTCTTGCCTGGGAAATCCCACGACTGAGCGACTTTCACACATACATACACAAGTATTCTTGCCTGGGAAATCCCACGGACAGAGGAGCCTGGCTGGCTACAGTCCATGGGGTTGCAAGAGTCTGACACGACCTGCCGACTAAACCACCAGAGTCGGACACAACTTAGTGACAAAACCACCACCAAAGTATCCAGAAGAGTCAAATCACTGTGGCAGAAGGGTGACTGCCAGGGGCTGGGGGGGAGGAGAAATGGGGAGTTATACAATGTTTCAGTTTGGGAAGATGAAAAAGTTCTAGAGAGGGCTGGTGATGATCCTGCACAACAATGTGAATGTGCTTAATAACCACTATATACACACACATACGTATATTGTGTAAAAGTATTTTATGGCAAAAAAAAAAAAAGCCTCGCTGAAATTTTTTCATTGTGTGAAAGTTGCTCAGTTGTGTCTGACTCCTTGCAACCCCATGGACTGTAGCCCACCAGGCTCCTCTGTCCATGGAATTCTCCGGGCCAGAGTACTGGAGTGGGTTGCCATTCCCTTCTCCAGAGGATCTTCCCAACCCAGAGATGGGACTCAGGTCTCCCACACTGCAGTTGGATTCTTTACCGTCTGAGCCACCAGGGAAGCCTGGTGTTTTTTTATTCATTACAACATGTCTAAAAGAAAGAATATTATCAGTCCCTCAGTTTGATTCCAGGGGAAAAAAATGCTTATTAAAAAACCTTTAATAGCTTCCTAATAAATAGCTACTGCTTAAATGCACTGATAGAGGGTAATCATCACATAACTTTAATCCAATTATAAATGACAAATAGCACATAACATTGTGAAAAAATGAAATGTACACCTAAAAATGGTTAAAGTGGTAAATGTTATATATAATTTATATATATATATTTACAACCATAAACACAAAAATAAGAAAAGAATATTCTATCAATAATCCATATCAAAAAAAGTTCTCTCCCTTATTGGAGAGAGGCACAGAAGGAAAAAAAACACTACCTCAGCTCTCCAAATTGAACCTAACTGGCAAAAGAATAGAGTTCATCAACCTAAATTAGCATAAATCTTCACAGACTAGAAATCCAAACTACCTCCAAATCCCAAACCAATCAATTTATATAACAAAAGCATATGAAGTTCAAATAAATAACAGATTTTACTTATGGTGTAGCACTTTTGGAGTTAAGTAATTATATAGGATTCTGTATAACCCACGTTGTAACAATATTTTTCACTTAAAGTATTGATATATTCACTTGAAGTATTGACATGAACTTTTACCTATCTTCTAGTCCACAATTCTCCATTCAATCAAATCCATACTTAAGCTTTCTTAAAATATATATGAATCTCTTATTTTAAAAGAGGCAGCTGTAGTATAATGAAACAAACACTGACCTAGGAACCAAAAAAATCTAAATATGACTAAACTCTGCCGTGTATTACCTATATTACCACAGTTGGGTAAGTCAATTTCCATGTACAAAGCTCTACAGTCAATGGGAATTACCACCTAACTCATAGAATTATTGAGAGATTTAAATAAAGCACATTAAAATGCCTTGAAACTCTAAAGCATAATTCCATTTATAGTATTAATTTGCTGAAACACAAAAAGACTATTCTATCAAAAATTCATACTAAAAATGTACATGTATTTCACACTGATACAACTAGGTAATCTCCTATAGTTCTGAAAGCCACAGAAGGCACTAAACGCCTATATTAGAGAAGACTCTTCTTTAGGAACTACATACTAATCCTGATTCTAAATGTTAGAAATATTGGGGAGAAAATGAGCTAAATATAGTGACATCCTGTTGTGATATATTTATAACCAGTTACATCCTTGATCCATTAATTCCACAAATAGCTAATCAGAACTCCAAGCACTGTGTTAAGCAGTAAGACTACAGTGGTGAAGACAATGCCCATGGTTCTTTCTCATCAGGGAACTTCCAACCTAACCAGATGAGACATTAAACGAAACATCACACAAATGATCCATAAATTTGTGACAACATGAAAAACGAAAAGTAGAGGTTGCTATGAAGCACAGTAAGGGGGTCTTATCCAATATAGGAAATGGATGAGAAATAATTATCCAGTTGTACCCTCCTTTCTCAAACCAACCAGCCTTAACTGTTCAATAAATCTTAAATATTTCTTCCATCAATAATATTATAAAAGCCAAATGTTCCACTCCCTTCATTAGGAACAACTATATCCCTGTATCCCTGGGGTTCAGAAGCTAAAAGATAGGCAACCTTATTATTTAGGAAGACATACAAACTAAACTCACCACCCAATTGCTCAATAAGAACTAAAACCAGACTCTAGGAAGCATAGCTTCTTATCCCAATTTTGACTCATATTTTATATATCCTTGAGCAATTATGCTGATGCTGAGAGGTTACCTCAATGGTAGTTTAGCCTGTTTAAAATGCTCGAACCCCAAATCTTCTCATGACTGACTCTCAATATTACTCAGGTCTCTACTTACTCAGGTCTCCCCTGAACCACCCAATCTAACGCAGCCTCCCAGTCATTCTCTATATTACAATTACACTACTTTATTACCTTTTTAGCACTTCTATCTAAAATTGCCTACTGTATATATTGGGTTAGCCAAAAGATTCATTCAGATTATTCCATAAGATGTTCCAATATTTACTTGTTTATTATTACGTGCTTCTCTTTCAAACTTGAAAGTAAGTTCCATAAGGCAAGGACCCATTTCATTCTCTCCATATCTTCAAGATACATCTTCCTTGCCAAAGACCTCCAGTTGTGTTTAGGTAGTTCAGATACAAGGGAGGAATGTTCCCAGCCTGGCGATGACCAATTTCAGTCAGTTATGGTTATCCCATTACCGTCCCCAGTAACTGGTTTAGCGGAGGGAACCTAATAGTTTCTTCAATAAAGCATAAGAAGACATCTGCTAAGTACCTCAAGAAGAAGCTTTTCTCTCTGATTAATGAGACATAAAGGAAAAACTTTACCCCTTCTCCTACGTTTATACTTGGTTGTATGAGGAAGTGACTCTGGGAACCTGTTGCAGGGACACTGCATTCATGGAAGGGAAAAAATGAAGATGGCAGAGAAGCTGATCTCTTGGTGTTCTTGAGTCTAAATCAGCGCAGAAACTACCTCTTCTAGACATCCTGTTATATGAGAATTTCTTAAGCCCTGACCAGTTAAGCCATTTTCTATCTCTCGTTTTGATACCCGCCACCAAAAGCTTCCCTGGTGGCTCAGAGGTTAAAGTGTCTGCCTGCAATGCGGGAGACTGGGTTCAATCCCTGGGTTGGGAAGATCCCCTGAGAAGGAAATGGCATGCCACTCCACTATTCTTGCCTGGAGAATCCCATGGACGGAGGAGCCTGGTGGGCTACAGCCCACAGGATCGCAAAGAGTCAGACACGACTGAGCGACTTCACTTTCACTTTCCTTCCTTACCAAAAACACAATAATCTCCTAAGTCTCTCGTTTCTCCTGTAACATTAACAGAAAGCAGCACCTACAGTCTAGCGGATTCTTGAGATTAAATGAGACAATGCAACTAAAGTGCACAGCCACTAAGTCACGTCCAACTCTTTGGGATCCCATGGACTGAAGCTTGCCAGGCTCTTCTGTCCATGAAATTCTCCAGGCAATTTCCTTCTCCAGGGGATCTTCCCCATCCAGGGGTCAAACCCACGACTCACACTTGGTAGCCAGATTCTCTACCACTGTACCACCTGGAAAGTCCCAAGTAATGTGGCAAATATAAACAAATACTCAAACGACAGCATCTGCTGTTACTGTTGCTATTAAACATTTAACTTTCTATGACAAAACTCCACAAACTCTTTATGTAGTATTTGGGATTGTGTTATTTTACAGAAAAAAAAAAATCATTTTAATCCTGTTTAAATAAAATCATTTTTAACAGGATTACTCATTCACTTTCTTTACTTTTTTATATTAGTAAAGAAGATTTGGTTTTTTCCCTCAAGTTTGAAGTAGGTAAAAACAAGATTAATCAAGGTAAATATCAGATCACTAAAGAAAAATAATCATATTAATTTCAGGTGAGACTCTGTTTTTGGCATCAACTCCTCCCTTGACTTACACAGAACTAAATAAAAATTTTCATCTACTCTTCTTATCTTCACAAATATTTCATTAGTATTTTGAGATGGCTTGTGTTGTGTTAGTTGCTCAGTTGTGTCCAACTCTATGCAACCCCATTGACTACAGCTTGCCAGGCTCCTCTGTCCATGAAATTCTCCAGATAAGAATATAGGAGTGGGTAGCCATTCATGTCTCCAGGGGATTTTCCTGACCCAGGGATTGAACCCAGGTCTCCTGCATCACGGCAGATTCTTTACCATGTGAGCCACCAGGGAAGTAGATTACACTAACTACAAATGTATAATATGTTAGTAACTAAATCTATGTTATAGACACAATTACAAGAAATTCTTTTTTTTAAAAAGCGTTATCAGTTTCTACAATTTTTTTCTGTGCTCAACTACTTGTTTGATACGCCATGAAGCAAAATTAACACAGAAGATCAAAAATAGATTTCCAGGTCATTGGTTTAAGCTCACTCCCGCTGAATTGTGATCTAAAATGTTGATGGCTCATTACTATTGGAAAGGTGTATGGGTCCTACATGAAACAGAACAATCAAAATTCTTAAAGTAAAATATGAAGGTGGTTTTGTCACTACTTAAGAAGTGACACCAACTGAAGTGTCTCTTTTAAAGAGGAACAAAGAACAAATATTAATTCCTTCACTGCCTGGAAATGCCCAGGCTCTTGTGAGCTCAGATAAATTTCTGGTTCTGTCAATATTACAAAAACATTATTAGCACCACTTCTCAAAAATCTTTACTAACCCACTCTGACAAAAATTACCAGTTACCCATTATGACCAATAAAAATTTGAGCAACTTCTACAGCTATTAGAAGTTATCTGGAAAAACACTATTCTTCCCTGGTTTTTCTACCTGTTTTTCAACATCTCACACAGTGACTGAGATATATAGTTCAGGGAAGAATAGCCTCTACTATTTCTGTACTACTGAAAACAAGTAGGATATAAATCTTGGCAGACCACCTTTCGGATCACTCTTTAGCATATACACAGGGTTTTAGTAGTATAGTCAAATAACTCACAGTCCAACTCATGTTAAGTTGTATATATGAATTACATTAATAGATGTTACATATGTAAAACATATATAAAATCTGACAAGCAAATTTTAAAATCCAAATATAACCACTTGCTTTTTAATTCCAAACTCTTTTCAGATTTCAAAATATATCTTATTCTATTGCTCCAGTGCTATTTTAAGGCCTTCCTTTGATAAGCAGTAAGTTATTAATAAAGTAATATTTTAGCATGTTTACAGAGGCTTACTAACCAACAATACATCACTAGTACACAAATATTTTCTATCCTTCCCATACCAACGTCAAAGCAATAAAGTACACACAATAGTAGGGAATAATCCCACATATTACAGAATAAAATTATCTTCAATATATATTTTAAATTAAACATTCTTAGTAGTTTCCCGTCTTTAAAGTCTAGTACATTAAGCCTCAACCTTATGTCCCAACATTAATGTAACAGTTGTGATCTCTATGGAAGGGAGAACATTCTAAATTCCCCAAATTTTACTTCTAATTCTAAACTATTGGGGTGGAGTGTTAATAAACAGCAACCTCGGTATTCCAATCCTTGTCTACAGCGTATGTTTCAATTTTAAAACAAAATAATTCTATTTTCTGGTAGTAACTGAAGATGTAAGATGCATTTAGTTCACTACTGCAAAGTAACTAAAACTTAATTTTTTTCACCCTAAATTGGATTTATATGGCAAACTGGCTGTAGGGTGTGGAAATAAACCTGTTTTTTTTCTCTTTCACAGCTCTGAAAAAATACATCTCAACATTATTACTATTTCTAAGAGTAATAAACCTCTAAATAAACAATACTAAAAGTTAACTCTCAACATCTTACACTTTTTTCTTTAGATTTGTTCCTTCAAAAAAAATCATTTTTTGGATACTTCTAAAATAATGGAAAGGAGATCGATCATAAGTAAGGCTCCCAGAGCTGACATATCAGATACAAGTTATTCTGGAGGAAACATCCTGGGGATTGAGAAGGGAAGAGTCAATTGAATATCGTACAGAAAATTTAATCCCCATAAAGGTAGTCCTTCATTGGTTTTAGAAATCTTGAATTGTGTTAAATGAATTAACTGCTTCTCAATCAAGTTTCTGAAAGATCTGTATTATTTCACTTGCCTTATTTCCTTCAGGAAAAAAAGGAAGGAAGGAAGAAGAAAAGTTTACCATTTTTAGGGGGGAAATTTAATAACAAAAAAGAGGTCATGCTGATGCTAATATCTACAAACTCTCTCATATGGAGTAGTATTTATTGTTTTTTCCAAATTTCCAAAATTCATTTGACTAAATTCTATTTCATGCATAATCATGGCAGTCTATGTGAAATCATACTTAAATGATCATTAGATTTTTAACCACTTAAAAATGAGTTTATGTTGTCTTCATAGTTTAAAAACCAAAGTTACTTCTCACAGCCCAGGGTCAAAGGTACAGATTTCTATAATTTCTGACAAGTTTAACTTAATGTCACTATTTAGTATCTTTGTTCAATGTTGTTTTATAACACATTCATCTTTCTGTGCTATTACATAATTTTAAAGAAGAAATTAGTTTAACAAAAAGTAGTATCTCACTCATCAATTTGCAGGTGCTAGGTACTCTTTCTGTGGCAGTGGTGGCATAGAGTGGTCTAAAATTCAGCAACATTTCATATATAACTTGTTCACTACAATGTCTAATTTTAAAACTTAAATGATCACACAAAAGTTCCAGAAGGAAAAAATCTCAAGAAACAAGAATGTTTCATTATTTTAGGCTTTCAACTTTCCCTCCTAAAATTTGTCTTCCCCACACCACACACATGTCTGCAATCTGTCAAAATGGAGGTATCAGCATAAGGTGCACCAATGGTAAAGACTACATATCTGATCAAATATTTAAAGTCTGTTATATCTGATTATGTAAAGCTGTTCCCTAAATCTGTAGCAATCTACCCTAAATCAAGAAGGCAAACTAGGATAGTGAAAAAAATGTATCTTTCATCTTCAACTACAGATTTTAAGCAGAGATATCTTTGTTAGAAACCCAGCCAGTAGTGTACCTCTGGGCAAAGTTACTCAACTAGTCAAGAGTTCTCTTATTTCTTTAATGGAGAAAAAACAAATCAGTATCTTGCAGAATTGATGGGAGAATTAGAAAAAATAAAGTGCAGAACACGGTGACTTACACACAGAATGACAATTTAAATAATGATTACTCTTTTGTTATCAGTTATTTTTAAGCTAGAGAATATGGAATTCAAACTTTCAAAGTCCTTATTTTGAAGGTCACTGAAAATTTTTTTTTCACATTGAAAAAATGCCCTTGAATCTAACATCTTCATCTATTCAACAGTATTTAGTTGGTGCTTTTGACATTTGAAACTATTCAATGTCAAGGACACCTCAGAGAAGAAATAGAAGTATTATCCCTTGCCCTCAAGAAACTTACATTTTAGAGGAAGGCAGATATTAAACATCCAATTGCATAGTTTCTTAATTGCAATTGAGACTGCAGTACAATGTTACAAAGAAAGCCTGCTAAAGGGGGAAATGACCTAACAGGATCAGAATTTATATTTCTACACAAACATCCCTCCTCCCTCCAACGGTTTTCAATCACCCTGTCTATAATTAAACCTAATCCAAACTTCTGTATAGACTTGATCCGTCTGGCTTTTAAAACAATGAAATCAGTAATTAACCTGACTCTAGTCATTTTTATGTTCAGAAGTGTATAGTGAAAATATAGAACCTGCATAAAATCTACAAATTAATTTGAAGTATCCCATATAGTGACTTAATGAAAGAGAAAGCAAAGATATAATATAGATAAGGGCCTGTCTGCTCTCCTCTATGAACTTATAAGAAAATGGTATTTCTTGATGGATTATAAAACCAGTATTTTTATTTTATGTACATGCCATTATTTTTAATGATGACTCATTTTTCAGGATGTTTTTATTGTAAAATGTTTACATATTCATTACTGAAAAACATTACTTCTGTGACTTTTAAGGTCAGTAGAATTCTAATTTGCTATATAAAAGAACATTCTTCACTCAGGCACTTTTTGAGGTCTGCCTCCTTAAAAAAATTTTTTTTTAATCTGGTGATACCATTTTAAAGACAACTTCAAGACACCTATCTTCAGAAGTCAGTAGGTTATTGTGGAACAGGGCCATTAAAGTCCCAAGTACACAGAAAGGGCAAAAAATGAGTAATCAGATCAACTCTTCTAGCAAAATGAAACTTATTGCATCAAACAGAGTCTACCTCAATATTTGTCTTAGATTCAAACAACATTCGCCTAGAAATTAATGCAACAACAGTTAACTCAGAATGGTCATTGTCAATTCTCCAAAAGTGGCCTCTTTACCTATATTTAGTCCGTGAGGCAAAGCAATCCAGGATTCCTGCTGCCAATTATAATGAATGGAAGAAATTTATTTAAATCAAATAGCACCATCTAGCAGAACTCTCACCACCTGGCTTACAAGGGTAGATGTTACTTGGTGTTCAGTTTGGTAGACTTGACAGCAAAATGGCAATTATTTGTTTTCATGACATAACCACAGAATTAGAGCTAGAAAGGACTTAAGACACACCAGGTTCAACTTCCTCATTATTATGCTAGATGCTTTGAAAATTTTTTTTTGCAAAGTTATCATAACATAGATTAAATTCAGCCATCCCTGGAAGTTCAAGTAAAACCCAAAATTTGGATTCTCAAATTCAACCACCCTGAAAATACGTTTAAGATATACCTCAATACACATTTCAATTCCTTCACTCCCAAACATATGAAATCCAAATACTCTGTAATCATTAAAACATCTTCCCTAAATGTTTCTATTTTCTCAGATATATTGCCACTAAATGATAAACGCACACAAATTACGCTATCTCAAAACTTCAATTCCAGTAACTTGCTATCTCTTAACCAACCTATAATGCTAAATCTTTTACATACTCCTTGTCACAGCAACAAGATCCTGAATACAGTTCAGAAAATACCTTGGAGGTGTAGGGGGGAGTATCTTTTTTTGGTTTGTTTTGATACGCCAAGGCCGCCCCTAAATCCTATAGGAATTGCGTTTATTGCTGCCAACACAAAGATTAGCCAATGTTCCCAACCCTAGGGCACAAGAAACTTTCAGAAGACTACTAACTGCCTAAAACTAGGAGGCAAACCCGGTAGTTTCTGCACATTGGGTTTTTATTTACTCAGCTATTTCCTTGTGCAAGGTGACTAAAGTAGCTTTTGAGAGATGCTCTCAGACTTTTCTCCAGTCTGAAGTCCTCGGAAGGGCAGAGCACGTCCAATGACAGGGATACGCCTCATCCTCAGAATGGAGGTGGTTAGTGGGAATCACCATAAGAACTGCTGCACAGAAAAGAGGGGTTCTTCCTCAGTGGTCACAGTCACTATGCGCTCTCATTTTTAGTAACAACCAAATCACCGTTACAAGCACATAAGAATAGAAGCAAACAACCCTGCTTCGCAGCGTGCCGTGACGGTGGCATCCCAGGCCGGGAGGGGCTCTTTTCTCGCCAGCCTCCCCTGGGCTCCCACCGGAGTTAACACCTGTATCTCCTCGCCACACCGACCGAACAACTAACTCCTCCCCGTCTCCACGCTTCGACCCTTCCTGCAAGTCCGGGTTCGGACCACTGCCCCCTCCCCACCGCAGACAGCCCTCCTCGCGCCAGCGGCCGCGGCCCCCACCGCTACTCCTCTGCGCCCCGCGACCCCCGCTCGCCGCCCGGACCGCCACGGCCCTCTACGTTTGGGAGGCTGCAAGTCTCCAAAAAAAAAAAAAAAGTTCTCCAGCCGCCGCCGCCTCCGCCGCCGAGTTGGGTCGACTGCGAGCGGCAGAAACGCCAGCCTACCCCAGCAGCTCCCGCTTCTCGCCAGCACACTTTTCCTCCCCGGGAACTCGGTCCTTTGACTCCCAAACTTCAGCGGCGCCCCTGACGCCCCCTGCCCCAGGCTTGCGAGGCACACAGGGCTGCGAACGCGGCGTCCCTCCTCCGGACCAGGAAAGCCCCGACGCCCACCCAGCCCACGCCCCGCACACGCCCTCCGCGCCCCGCGCGCGTCTCCGCGCCCAGCGGGGCCCCGCTCGGCCGCTCCACGCCCGGCTTCCGCCCGCCGCGCGCCCGGCCCCGCTGCCTTCGCCTCGCCAGGCGCAACCGGCCCCGGCGCCCGAGGCCCCCGCCGCGGCGCCCCTCGAGCAGCCCGCCCCGACCCCGGCCCGCCCCCACCGAACACCCACATTCCCTCCGCGTGCCCTCCTCCACGCAGCTGCCCCCTCTCGCCCAACCTCTACCCCCGGAGGCTCTCCGCTCCCCGCAGCCCCGGACCCCAGCTCCAAAGTTACTTTGCGAGAAGGTGAACCCGCGGGTTATTTCCCTCAATCACCCAAACAAGTTTCCATCCCCGCCACCGGCACCGCCGCCGCCCCCCGACACACTCGCTCCCTCCCTCCCGCCAGACCCCACGGCCGCCAGCCCCGCGCGAGCCCCTCCTGGGAAACAGCCGCTCCCAGCACCGCACGCCCCCCACCTCGCGCACCCCTCCCCCTGCCAGCCCACCCCCCGGCTCTCCCCCGGCAGAGAGTGTCTGTGTGTCTGGGTGTCTCCGAGAGAGTGTGCGAGTGCGTGCGTGTGTGTGTGTGTGTGCGCGCGTGAGAAGGCGGAGGTGGGTGAGAAGCGGAGACACTTACTTCTCCCGGGCCTGGCTGTCGGACGGGACGGCGCTGCTGTTACTCTTGCCTTTGCCGTACATGCTTGTGCCGAGAGCAGCTCCCACTGTCACGCACCTGTCAACCCATCACAGCCTCCCCGGGAACAGCCCCGTCCCCATGGCGACCCACGCAGCCACCCCCACTATTGGCCGCCCCACGCCAAAGCTCCGCCCCCTTCGCCCAGGCAACGCACGAGACTGACAGGCCTTCCCCCCCGCGACTCCCTCCGGCCTGCCGAAGCGCGCGGCGGCGGCTACAGCCTAAGCGGCAGTCTCCTCCCTCCTTCCCTCCCTCCCGGGTTCCCTCCCTCCTTCCCTCTCCGCTCTCCTCCCTCCTCCCGCTCGTCTCCCTCCCTCCCCCCTCCGAACCCCGGCGCAAGGGGGGAATTAGAAACTGCTCTAGAAGGATTTTAAACAACTGGCTGTTCCCTCCGCCGCCGCCCCTCCCCCCGCACCGCCCGCGCTCGGCTCCTCACTGGAGAGAAGGCGCCGGGAGGAGGGGAAAGTGCGGCCTGGAGTCTCTGGCAGGAGCCGGCGGAGCCGGAGCGGCCGCGGCCCCAGACTTCAGGGCGCCCGCCGAGTACACAGGCAGATCTACGGCCCCAGCCGCCCTGGGGAGCCTCCCCCACCAGCCCCTTTCTCCCGCTCCTCTCCTGTCTGTGACCCCGCGCCGGTACCCAGGATTGATCTCTGCGGTCCTCGGCCCTACTCCCTGCGGTGTCGCCCCCGCCCAGCTCCCAGAGGGCCGGCTGGCGGGGGACACGCGCACTGTTCCCTCGACCTTCTGGCTGAGCGACTGGGAGCGACTCGCCTTCCCTCCTTGGAGGGACTGTGCCTCCGGCCCTTGGCGCCGCTGGGGTGGCCTCGCCTGGCTCCTGGGGCCGCGCCCTGCAGCGCGGGGGAGCACTCGGCCTCGGGCCTGGCTCCTCTCTTTAGAGGTGAGCCTGCCTCCAAAAGGTGGCCCAGTGACTCCTGGGGCCTCAGTGGCCCCCACCTTGTCCTCCTAAGATCAGAGCCCCGCGACATGCCAGACCTACTGCAGAAAAGGGTCCCTGGTATCCCCACCTGGCCTGCCTCTCTAGCCTGGGGCGTTGATGCCAACTCATCCTGACCTTTGGAGTGGAAAGGACCGTAGAAGGCTTTTAAAAACATCCCTGTCTTTGTCCGTCAGAATAGGCCCCAGCCGTGCTCCAAGGTGTACAAAGCTTTTGCCAGAGCTGAAACGCTGCCCAAGAATATTCATGGATCCCAGGCCCCAATCCCATTTCAGTAAAGGCAAAAAAGTTTCTGAAAACACACACAACCTGGCTCCCAACTGAACTCCATCCTTTATCTTGTGGAGATCCTTGGATGTAAAATGAGACAGAGTGCAAACACGTTTAAAAAGAAGAGATGGGCATCAAATAGGGAGTGACAGGGGGAGTGGGGTGCAGTTGCCGGTCAGATAGGGGAAAACATCAAGAAAGGATAAAAAGACCCGGAACAGCTATGGGAGGGGAGAGGAAATAACATTCAAATGGAGGAAGGTACCTTTCTTTTCCTCACATGCAGCTTTAAACTTTTAGTAGTAGGATCATAAAAATGTATATGGAGATTCTGAGATAGATGGAATGGAAAGAAATGGGCTTGTGTGGGCATTGACAGCAAGTGATAGGAATATAACATCAACAGAAGGTTAAGGAAGGGCAGTTAGTAAAAATGAAAGAATCAGAAAAGGTGCTGGCAACCAAACATAAATCAAACACTGGGGAAAATGAAGAGAAGGGACTTGATATGTTAAGGAAAACAAAAACAAAAAATGGAAAAGGTAAAGTGTAAAAAGAAAAATAAGAATAACAACCAAGATTAAATGAAGTAGCCATAGAATATGATAGCAAAAGATGACAATTACAGAAGAGGATTGACTAATACAAAAGGCTACAAGAAAAATAAACATGCTTTTATTGAAAGGACAAAAATTCAGCCAATAGAAGTGAAGATAAAGTCAAAAAAGTCACATTGGCTTAAGTTGATTTTTGAGAGGTAATTTACCTTTTCTTATTTAAAATTCTCCTGTTTACAATAACCTGCCGTGGTGGGGACAGGATATTCTTGGGCTCTGAGGTACTTGGAAGTGCTGTAGGAAGGGGGAACCCCTTCCAGGGCCTGAAACTGGGCTCTTGTCTAACACTCAGAAATGAATTGTCTGAGGAGACACATGTGCTAACAAAGCAAGAGATTTTATTGGGAAAGGGCACCAGGGTGGAGAGCAGTAGGGTAAGGGAACCCAGGAGAACAGCTCTGCCACGTGGCTCACAGTCTCGGGTTTTATGGTGATAGGATTAGTTTCCAGGTTGTCTTTAGCCAATCATTCTGACTCGGAGTCCTTCCTGGTGGTGCACGCCTTATTCAGCCAAGATGGATGCCAGAGAGAAGGATTCTGGGAGGTGGTCGGACATGTGGTGTCTCCTTTTGACCTTTCCTGAACTCTTCCAGTTGGTAGTGGCTTATTAGTTCCGTGTTCCTTACCGGGACCTCATGTCGTAAAACAACTCATGCAAATAGTTACTATGGTGCCTGGCCAGGGTGGGCGGTTTCAATCAGTGTGCTTCCCCTAACAGAAGGAGTAATAACCTCCCTCTTTCAACGAAGTTCGAAGTGCCCAAATGTCTATCAGGCTGTCACTGTTTACAAACTCTACCTTGAAGTTTGGTGCTATGTAATTTGCTGTTCAGTTTAATCTACTTCCATTAGCTTTAACTCAAAAAATTATTAGCATCCCCAGGTTCCATCACCCATAGAACATTCCCTATTAGATACTGGTTAGAGAATGCTGTCAAGGAGAAAACTGTCGGCTGCTGCCCACACCTGGAATAAGGTAAGGTTTCCGTTTAAAACCAAGAGTGGGCTTTGTACTATTACCTAAGTTCTATATTATCTTTGCACTGGTCTTGGGATCCTCTCTAATTCTCAGTCACAACACATTAGAATTGCTTTAGAACTTTTTTCTTGTTGTTGTTCATTTGTTTTTAAATACCAGATCTGGAACCCCAGCCCAGACTAAATAAATCAGAAACTTTGGGGATGGACCCAGGTGTCGGTATATTTTTGTAAGCCCCAGGGCTGTTGAACACCGCTTTCAGTACCAATTTACAGACAGCCAATGGGCACCATCTTTCAGAGAAAGATTTTTAGGCTGTGGCTCTACAAAGCAGATGACCCTCTCCATGTAAGACACTAAGACATCTTTACAGTGGACTTTACTTTTTCTCCATTGAGCTAATAGATTTGTTAATAGGATGAAAATATATGACTACCTGTGTTCTTATAGTACAAGACCACAAATAGCCATGGTTTAATTTGCTATTTCCTAAAGAGAAAGGAAAATGAAGAAAGAAAACAAGAAGGACTGTTCGCTGTTTATTGCTGTAAGTTATTCATTTGATTGGACTCTACCCAGATTTGTTACATGGAAGAGTCTTTGGAATAATGGTATGTTTTCTGATATTTAATAAATAAATTCTAGATCTGCACAGTGAGGTATGGGATTCAAAGCAATTTGGTCTTAGTATCTGGAAAGAATAAAATGCCAAAAGGTCTTAGTTCAGAACTTGCCAACTTAATGTCAGAGTTACCTTTACAAGAATGTTATCATGCAACAAATACACAAAGCGAAAACATGATTGTTACTCTATCTCATAACCTGACAACTTAAGTAATCAAATCAATTATCTTTAAAATATCTAAGCAGCTACTTGAAACATCATCTCTGTTTTATTTTTCTCTTAATGTTTACACACGTAAATAAAATGCTTCTTTGCCCTTGTTCAAATTATTTTGAGTACAAAGAGTGTTTTTTGCATCAGCAACTGTATCTCATGGGGCCAATATTCTAATTAATGAGATTTGAAACACATATTCAGAGCCAAATTTGAGATCCCAGACACAGAATTGAAGACCCATGTTTTGTTTGTTTTCATTTTTTACAAGCGTGAAGAATTAGGACACTTAAAGATTCCTACTGTAAAGAATCTCTCTCTTTTTTTTTAAGAAGTTTGAAGGTTTTTTACCTCGCCTATAAGGCTGATTAGATTTAGAGTAGGGGAATGCTGATCAGCTGAGCCATCAGAATGGAGCATTTCCATTTGAGGTTGATTGTTTTAAAAAACTTTTTTCTGTCAGATATAGAACACCAGAGTTATTCAATCATTAGGTCTTTTTTCCCTCCCGTTTAGTTTGGGCACATATGCACAATTTTCTCTTTCTGGAACCTGCATCTTATTCTTGGAAGTCTTTATCATTTTAAAACAGGGAGTTTATTATACCACCCTATTGAAGCTCTAGATTGACTATACATTTCTTAGATTCTAATTTTTCTCTAAAACATTGAGGTTAATAATGTCTGTATTCTTACAGTGCATGGAACTTTAGAAAAGATTTCCCTTTGCTATTAATACACAGAACAAAGAGACTATCACTTTATGTTTAAATGGAAGCTAATCATGAATTTAATTATTTCCATCACATGAAATACTTGGCATGTTAAAACAAGAAAAACATTTAGTGTAGAAAATATTTATTTAGAAAATTTAAACTATTTATACATAAAGATGGATTTTCTTGTTGAGGGGATAATTTTTCTGAAGGACAAAACTGTTCTATTGTTTGTTTTATAGAACTCATTCGTTTATGAAAATAATATCTCCCTACTTACATTTATATCACTTTTCATATGAAGTCACTTATCAGGATATATGCCAGTTAATTAGATTTTCCCGACCAGCTTTCTAAACCTGGTAAACTGAGTCCAAAGAAAAATTCATTAGCATTATCTGCTCCATAGAGAAAACAATACTAGTTCCAAGATGAGAACTCTGTGTTCCTGGCTGACAGTCCTGTTCCCAGACCACGAAGCCGCACCTCTTTCTCTCAGAAGTGACTATTCCACGGAGGAATGTGAGCAAGCTCTGAGATGTTTGTCACTCAGACTACTGTTTGAAACTTCACTCGGAAGCAGAAGAGACCAGCATGCTCATATTCACAAACTGTTCACATGCCATGTACCAAAGTAATGGAATGAATGGAGTCATTACAACTATAATATACTATGCAACATGGTCTCTCATACCAGAATAATAAGTAAAATGGGGACTCATATTAACATCATTTGACACACTGCTGTTGGTTTAACATTAGTTAATCTGAGGCAAGACTATTTTCTTAACCTATTGCCCTAGATTTTTTAAATCCCAATTTAGATATAAACACTTACCAATGACTTAGGAGAGACAATGTGAAAAGCTACCACTTTTAAATAGTTCCTTCTCTAGAGTGCCTAGTTTTTCTAACACTGTCAAGAATTTGCAGTGTAGGAACTTGGAATAATTCTGATTCAAAGAACTGTGCATAAGCTAAAGACGAATAAAAATTAAAAAAAAAAAAAAACAGGGCTACCATGTATGGGAATTTCTTACACTTTAGCACATTTTGCAAAATAAATTCCAAGTGTTGCAGTGTTCACTGGCTGGATTTTTGTCATTAAATGTTGAAAGTTATGTAATAGGAAGTGTGCCAAAGAGTGTTCCTTATTCAAAAGTATTACTATATTTTTTTAGTGCATTCCTAAATCTTCACAATGATTTTTCACCTACTAAGGTTGTGCCAATGTGATGTCTTTGCACTGTTGGAGTTGACAAAAGCCCCAGTCTCAAGAGGGAAGCTGTACAACATTTCAGGCAGTGTCATTTCCTTCTGTTGGGAGTGGAAACATAGGAGAAAAAAATAGCACTACATTTGCTTTTCATAATTTTCCAACATAACTGGATCTCCTCGACCAAGTGTGGCAAAAAAAAGGAAGATGACAAATATATTACTACGGTATTTTATTTACCTTGAAACGGTGTAAGTGTTAAAAATCTGCTTAAGATAAATGCTGAGTATTGTCATTGCCAACAGTCAGTCATAAGGAATAAACAATCTTTTCAGGGTCATGTATACTCCCAGAGATATAGAGGACACTTTAATATTTTATTTTGGGGGTATTCAAAAAGTGTTTGAAAGCAGTTGGACTCCATCCTATAAATTGCAGTGAGTTCTGAAGATTTACATGTACTCTGTGGTAGTTAACTGCTATCTGCTAGCATCATCATTGCATTATACCTGTACAAACCAAATTCCTCAACAGATAAATAATGTTATAATCCCATTAGCATCTTTCAAAACTCCTCAGGCCTTTTTCTCCGGACCTAAATATTTGATGCAGAAGAGAGACAGGTCCCTGCCACATGGTGCTGCGCTATTGACTACTACGAGGCAACCCCCATTAGCCTCACCCAACTTCTCAGACCCACGCTGTCTGGACTGGAGGGATAGTGTTAAGAAATTTAAGGAAGAAGACATTTTTTTTAATTTTTACTTTATTTTACTTTATAATACTGTATTGGTTTTGCCATACATTGACATGAATCCACCACGGGTGTACATGCGATCCCAAACATGAACCCCCCTCCCACCTCCCTCCCCACAACATCCCTCTGGGTCATCCCCGTGCACCAGCCCCAAGCATGCTGTATCCTGCATCGGACATAGACTGGTGATTTGATTCTTACATGATAGTATACATGTTTCAATGCCATTCTCCCAAATCATCCCACCCTCTCCCTCTCCCTCTGAGTCCAAAAGTCCGCTATACACATCTGTGTCTTTTTTGCTGTCTTTTGATGTCATTGCCATCTTTCTAAATTCCATATATATGTGTTAGTATACTGTATTGGTGTTTTTCTTTCTGGCTTACTTCACTCTGTATAATCGGCTCCAGTTTCAACATCTTTGTCTTACGGTCTGTTACTGCTCCTCTGAGTGTGCCTCCTACCCTGTAACACTCACGGGATTTTAGTTCTTTGCGGAGAAACTTTATCAGGGTCCACAGGCCTGTGGACACTTCTTAGGGCTATGTTGCTTTGTTAAGGAGAGTTTTGACCAAGGATACTGACCACTGGAATGTTTTTCTTTAATACAATATTTGGTGCCAAGGTGCCCGGAAATTAGAGGCTTCACAAGCACCGTGTCCGTTTGCCTGGCTTTTCAGCCTGGTCCCATTTCTAGGAGGAAGGCAGTCAAAGAGGTCACTCTGGTGATGGATGTGGGTAGTCTATGGAGAAGGGTGGTCATGGAAGAACCCGGCTCTGGGCACTTTCTGCTGCTCCTCTGGAAGAGCTACCCACGTACTGCAGCGTTCTTGTGCTGCTTCGCTTGTCTTTGCTTTGGCACTGTGTCCTTTTAGGAGCTGTCAGTTCTACTCTATGGTTTCGGTGTTTTATTTTAAAGGAGCATTTATCATTTGTGGAATGAGGGGACACATCCATGTCTCAGGAATTTTCTAAAAACCTGGCGAGTTCACTAAAGGGCTGTGAGAGGGGTTGCGGGGAACAGGGCTATATTTCATCACTTCAGCTTCCTGTCAGTGCAGGTTCTTCAAAAAGCTCTCCCATGTAAACTCCCACCTTCCCATTCCTTCTTTTCCCCATTCTTCCTCTCTTCCCTCTTCCCTCTCTTTACCCCTTAACCCCTGACAAAAGCACAAAATGTGAGAGAGATTGGCAAGTTTCATGGGAACACATTAGATTGAAATACGTGAAACTGCTATATTTGCAAGTCAAATATGGTTGATTTGGCAATGTTATATGGTTCACCATGCAAGAATTTCAGTTCTCACAGACCACACTACAGGCTTCTTATGTATTAACAACACTAATATTTATCAAGCTCTTGCCAGGTACTATCTAAGTGCTTTACATAGAATATCTCATGCAATGCTCTACCTCAAAGCATTTACTCTTTCATGCACCGTGATTCTAGAAGGGCAAGCTTCTCTATGAATTCAGGTTGGATTAAATATAGGCGGGGCCACTCGAGCAGGGCTTACAGGACCTTGCTTCACCATGGTAAGCAGCACTGAATTCTGTTCTTACAGCTAACCCCCTGATTAGGTAAAATCAAAAACACCAAGCCACACCCTGCTTTATTACAGCCTTGTCTTTTATCAAATACATCATTTCCTCCCATTTTGACTGTTGCAAAGTAAATCCCTTGGCTCACTGTAGGTTATTAAAAGGAAAAATGATGTGGCATGAATCTATGTTTTTATGTTTAAAAGAGATGAGTATTCTCCTTACTCTGACTAAATTGGTCAGTTCATGTCTAATTTCCAATCTTCACTTTGCTCATTCCTCTGAGAAATATCAACCACATTTCCCAGAACTAGGTGGCTGTGTGATCTATGGAAGATGAAATCCAAAACCAAGGTCTTCATTTTAACTCACATTCTGCTTAGGAAAAGGGAAACCTGAATCACTGGATTCCACTGACACCCATTCATTGATCACTGTAAATAAGTGCCCTACCTCTGGAAATGGTAAAAAACGTGTCCCCCGCATCTAAATCAGCCGATTGCAGTTCCCTTTGGGTCTGGTTTTTTTTTCCCCCCTGTGTGGTTTTCCTTTCCTGGTGAATTGTTGGAGTTCACTGTTACTTTTCCTTCTTCCCTTGTTTTTTGGCTTCACTTCCTCCTCCTATTGTTGTCGCTGTCTTTTCCCCTCATCACTTTTCCTGTTGCCTTTCCAGTTGGGTGGGGCCCCCATCCAACTCACTCACTGTCTGGCTCTAGAGACTTTTCATTTCAGGACAGAATAATCTTGTGCCAAATAGTCTCAATCTCTGGGGCATCAGAAGAAAGATCTTAGAGGCTATCCGTAAAGTTTTCTTTTATTGATCTTATATTAAAATGAAATCCAAGGATGCCTAATTAGGTAAGAAAAAATACTCATCCTCTTGGCCTCCTAGCCCCAGACCATTCTGAACTATGACAGCACCAACATCCATCAAATCCAACAATGAAATCAACTTTGGTTACTTAGCATAATAGAAATAAACTTGTAATATTCTATTAGTGAAGGATCAATGTCTCCTGTCTTGAAAATAAACATCAGAGCTTGGTCTCAACATTTATGTAGCAGCAGGAGACCATTATTTTGTGGCAGCATTCGATTACATTGACATCAAGACAGATTTATTAAATTAATAAATAGTACATGATTTTCAGCCTTTAATTTCCAATCCTCACTACCACCCCTCCTCCTTCTCAAGCTCAAGGTGATCTTCTGACATCTTTCATCCATATTTTGGATTCCCCCATTATCTATGATTTTTATTTCTTTTTTCGCTATTTGTCAGTTTGTACTCAATTTTTTTAAATATCCATTTGTTCAGATGGAGTATTTTAAATGGTTATTAAGAACAATGTTAATAATGAGAATCGCTGAATTGCTGATTGTTAAAATATTTCATTGACATAGTACATGAAGAAGTATTTCAGATATGCTTTTCAAAGTTCTGAATGTGGCTAATAGCAATAGCCCAGGATCTTGCCGCCTCTTCCTCTAACTTCCAACCTCAGGGCCTCTGTCCTGGCTGTTTCCTCTGCCTGGAATGCTCTTCCCTCTGATCTTTGTATGGCTGGCTCTTCATTACTCACGTCTGCAGGAATGTCAGAGAGGTTTACTGAGAGTCCTTTTTAAAGTGCTTACTCCTCCATCCTGTCACTCTTCATCCTGTTGCTCTGTTTTGGTTTCTTCAGTGTCACATGTCACTATCTAAAGGTTTATGGTATAAATAACCCTGTTGGCTTGCATACTCCATGAGGACAGCTGTCTTACTTACTTATACTAGACTCTGCTATGTTCCAAGACTTACAACAGTACCAGGTACCCAGTGGCACTCAATGAACAAATACAGTTGAACCTGAACAATAGGTGGGTTAGGGGTACTGGCCCTCCAGGCAGTCAAAAATTTGCATATAACCTCCATATACTTGGCTCCTCCATACGCTTGGCTCCTCCATATCTGTGGATCCACATCCATGAATTCAACCAGCCTGGAATTATGTAGTCCTGTATGAGGAGACCCACACAGTTCATATCCATGTTGTTCAAGGGTCAACTGTAGTCATCGAATGACAGACCCACTGCATGAATGGATAACTAAAATGACCAAACATGAATGAACATATATCCTCAGTTCAGTTCAGTCACTCAGTCGTGTTCGACTGTGTGACCCCATGGACTGCAGCATGCCAGGCTTCCCTGTCCATCACCAACTTCCAGAGCTTAATCAAACTCATGTCCATTGATCTGGTGATGCCATCCAACCATCTCACCTTCTGTTGTTGCCTTCTCCTCCTGCCCTCAATCTTTCCCAGCAACAGGGTCTTTTCCAATGAGTCAGTTCTTCGCATCAGGTGGCCTAAGTATCAGAGCTTCGGCTTCAGCATCAGTCCTTCCAATGAATGTTCAGACTGATTTCCTTTAGGATGGACTGGTTGGATCTCCTTGCAGTCTAAGGGACTGTCAAGAGTCTTCTCCAACACCACAGTTCAAAAGCATCAGTTCTTCAGTGCTCAGCCTTCTTTATAGTCCAACTCTCACATTCATACAAGACTACTGGAAAAACCATAGCTTTGACTAGACAGACCTTTGTCAGCAAAAAAAAAAAAAAAAGTCTCTGGTTTTTAATATGACAGGTTGGTTATAGTTTTTCTTCCAGGGAGCAAGCATCTTTTAATTTCATGGCTACAGTCACCATCTGCAGTGATTTTGGAGCCCAAGAAAGAAAGTCTGCCACTGTTTCCATTGTTTCCCCATCTATTTGCCATGAAGTGATGGGACCAGATGCCATGATCTTTGTTTTTTGAATGTTGAGTTTTAAGCCAGCTTTTTCACTCTCTTTCACTTTCATCAAGAGGCTCTTTAGTTCCTTATAGCCTGGAGGCGGGGGGGGTGGGGGGGGGGGGCGGGGCGGTGGAGGGGCTCCTTATATTCTTAGGAACAATAGTGATTGAACAAAAAGCATCAGCATGTCTTCAGATTTTATGCTTCAGCTTTTACTCCAATTTATTATTCCAGCATCTACGCCAATTTAGCAGAATTTTGGTGAGCAGGACATGGGAGAGAGAAATATTTCCTCCTCTTTTCTATACCATGTATCTAACTTGCTTAGAGTTCCAAGTGGTTTAATGTTGCTGACAATAAGGAAACAAGGAGCACAAGTCAGCAGATTAAGTTTTCAGTAATAAGTTTTCATCACATCACTCTCCTGCTCAAAAACTCAATTCCTTTTATAGGATAACTTTCTCTCCCCCTCAGATTTATCCAATCTGATCCATCAGTACCTGTGGCCGTCTGTGCATTGTAGTTATGTATATATGTCTGTCTTCCCTACCAGAGTATAGACACCTTGAAAATAGACTTTGAATTCACAGACATTTACAGAAGACCTACATGTTGAGCTTGATTAGGGAGAATATACTTTTGAAGACATTTTGCTACTCTCAAACTCTACAATTCCTACCTCAGTTTGTGCTTTGCCTTTAGGAAGTGATAACTAATGTTTCTGGAATTAAATTTTAGTCCCAGTAGCTGAATTCTGACAACCTGAGTTTGAATTCCCTGCTCCATCAATTGCTCACTGTGTCATCTTAGGCAACTCACTTAACCACTCTACGCTTTCATTTTATCAACAGCAAATCGAGATGATGCTTCTAACCATATGTTAGAGTTATTATGAGGACTCAATGAGCAAATGCACAGGGGCCCACATAGGGCTTGGTGCTTAGTGAAATGTTTATGAATGTTTTATTCCTTAGTAGAGCTTGTCTATGCCCTACATTGTCTGAAACCAACACAAAACGACCTGGCACCTCTGTCAGCACCCCATCGCTTTACATGCTGTTCACTGTGTCTTGAATGGCCTTACTTACTCTGGTTCCTAATTCCTTTGAAAGCCATTCTCTGTGCTTGTAATCTGTATCATGTATAAGAAAAAGCTACCTTTTACCAGAACTTAACTTTTCCTGTCGTCTCCCCAGTGAGATACATGCACAAGAATAATGCTGTGGTTCTTCAGCAAAGCCTAAGACAGTCCTACACTCACAGCAGGTACCCTCTGACTCTACCTGATGGCAGTGACTGCAGAATGTAATGCCCAATTCAACAGCCTCTTCATGGGTGGCAGTTGGTCACTGCAATGACATCATTTCAAATTTCATAGATTCAAAGGTGAAAACAGGGATTTTGATGTCATCGAGTCACCTCTGCAAAGCGGGAATCCCCACAGTATACCTTAATTCCACTGAGGAAAGTCTTTCTTATTTTTAACTATTGATACAATGTACTTTCCCTCATTGAATCAGCAATAACAGTGGGGGAAAAAATTACCTCCTCCTTATAATAAGCCTACATATACTTCAAGAGAGTCATCAAATAATCCTCTTCTCCCAAATGAATAATCAAAATATTTATTTTGCTGCTATCATAGTCTAGGCAAGCAAAGCCACTCTCCTATGAAGAAGTCAAGCCCAGTGTAGGCCTGATCATGCTTCAACCAGTCTGGTGGAGTTCTCTGGAGCAAATATTATCCATCAGAGTGTCCAGACTGCCTTCCTGGCTTCAGCAGAACCAAATCCACACCACTCCAGTTGCATGCTTAGATCTCTTACCCTTAGAAGTGCTATATTCAGAATTATAGAAATACCAAAATGGTGTTCAGAAAATAATTTAAAATTGAGTTTAAAATCAGTTATGAATAATAAAATAGCAATGGGAATTAGAAGAAAAGCAGGAAGTTTAAAGGTATTGATTGTTCTTTTCTTTCCACATGTATGGTGAAAATCACAGAAATAAGACAGCACATAAACAATTAAGCTCCATAGAACTCAAAGGAATAGAAGAAAGTAACGTAGAGGATTTTGGAACATAGGAGAAAACTGTGTTTTCCTTTCTCCATCCAGTCAGCTACAGTCTCATCTGAGGGGCCTCTTCCAAAACATTTAAATTCTCTTTGCTTGAATCACTGATAATTGGATAGTACTCATAACAGATATACTATCATGTGGAAATCATGCAATGAGGTACACTATGGAATCAGAGAAATTGAAAACTCAATAGAATGATTAGAGAAAGAATGGCTCATCCAAGCTCAAAATATCAGTCTTTTTCAATATCATGGCAGAGCAAGGCACAGAAAATAGTGAAGATCTTTAACTGTCATTTCTGTAACTTAGTACTATATACCGAGTTCATAAATCCTCATCCCTCAGAATTTATCACTATGGCTAAAACTCATTGATTAAGATTCCATAAATTTGCAATGTTACAGTAATACAGTATGTCATTATGGCTAAGAAAACATCTGATGATTTTTTTTCCTCTGAAAAGAAAGGGCCTATAATATTCTCCAGGCATACCTTCAAATTTTGGGACCAGCTATTATTTCCATAACGTCACAGGTGGTCATGATCTACCACCATAAGATCACAGGTGGTCCACTATCATGCACCAATAATGACTTGTAATTTTTAAACAAATTCACTTAATACCATTTTTTCGCATACTATGCAAATTATTTGTAAAATAATAAAATAGCATTTACTTAAAAAGATTATTTTTCACTGATTTGGATTGGGTGTTTGCTCCTTTTTTCACATAGGTTTAGTATAGTCTTAGTGTAACCCTTTTCCCCAATCCAACTAATGGAGCTCTACATTCCTACCTAGATGCCTTGCATGTACCAAAGAACTTCTTTTTACCCCTCAAAATCAGATTAGTGCAATAATATAGATGTGGGAAGAGACTGGAGAAAGAGGGAGAAGTTAGCTCAAAAATGGGTAAAGGATAATTTCCAAAGTAAATATAAACTTACATGTACCCCTAAAATATCTGAAGAGTAATCACGTCACAACAGTTTCCCACAAACGCTTTGGTCTTTGAATTTATTTATCAGAAGCTATATTATTACCTACATAAAATAATGCACTTTAAAGTATATCTTATGAATGGATAAAGAAGATGAAGCATATATATACAATGGACTATTACTCAGCCATAAAAAGTGTGAAATCATACCATTTGCCACAACATAGACAGACCTAGATATGATCATACTAAAATACTATACAATGTCACTTATATGTGGAATCTGAAATGTGACACAAATGAACACATTTATGAAACAGAAACAGACTCACAGACATGGAGAAGAGACTGTGGTCACCAAGGAGGAGGGGGGTGGGGGAGGAAAGGACTGGGATTGGGGATCGGCAGATGTAAACTATTACATAGAGAATGGACAACTACAAGGTCCTACTGTAGGGCACAGGAAACCATATTCAATACCCTGTGATTAAACCATAATGGAAAAGAATACAAAAATGAACACATATATATGTATAACCAAACCACTTTGCTATTCAGAAATTAAAACTACACTGTAAGTCAAGTATATTTCAATAAAAATTTTTATAAAGTAATCATCTTAATAACTTTTAAAAGTTTCAACAAATCAAGTTAAACACTTTGATGCTTTGATTTTCAGAGTGTATATATCTAATGAACAATTACATTAGTTTTTTTTTTTTTAGTATCATTATTGCAAAGAGGATCGTGGTTTTAGGCACTGCATCCACCACAACTGCCACAGGAAGACCCATGCTGCCCTAAGCCCTTCATCTCAGTGAACTATTAGCACTGGACACCATGTGCTGGAACTTCCACGTGTCCTCCTCCAAAGCCAAAGCCTCCACTGCCACTTTTTCCAGAAAATGGATTCTGTGAGGCACCTACCCCCTCTCTCACTGTTCTCTTCCCCAAGCACCTCTCCTCCAGCAAGTGGGACTGATTGAGCCTGAGTCTCAGATTTGGCCTCTTGCTACAAGAGAAGCTGGGAAAGTGCAACTGGGGCTCATAAAATGGGGAGGTAAGACTCAGACTGTGGGGAATTCCTCAAATATAGAAAGGGTGTTCAAAGGTGGTAAGTGGCCACAAAAACCTCAGCATGAAAGGCAACAAAAATACAGAGCTCAAATGCCTGGGAGTGCCTGGGAAGTTTCCCCAGTCAAGGAACTGGGTGACATACCAGTCTTCCCAGGGGGAGCTGGAGAGGAGACACTTGAGTGCTTCTTGTTGACATCATTCCTGGTGCGCCAGACTGTTCCAGATGTCAGGAAGTCCCTGCTCAGGCCTCTGGCTGGGCCTTTCTCCAAGAGCTGACCCTCAACTCCTGCACAGGGGCAAGCTGCCAGACCAGCAGGGAGGTTCACCTACTCAGGCATAGCCCATTCTCTGGAACAATTTGGAAATTTAACTGACACACAGTGGGGAAAAGAACAGGTTTTCAAGGCTTGTTATTATGCATATGCTAATTATTAGACAGAGGGGAACAGTATAATTGAGTTATGAAACAACTAAATACAAATAAGAGTACCTGACAGAAAGCTTCTTTACATGATGTTTTTTTACACAAGAATAAACAATGTGTTCTTTGTAGAGCTTAAAAAAAACAGGATTCATTTCATTCTGTAAACTACAGTTTCTTGTTGTAACTAGACTAGTGCTTGTGTTTGCTGACATCTTGATTTATAAAAACCTGAACAAGTCCAGTTTCAATAATTCTTTTTGTTCAAGCAATACCAGAGAAAGGGGGAAAAGATGGATGTCTGCCCCACCCCCTCCTAAAAATGGCATATGCAAAAGTTTTAGAATTCTCTTTGTTCAACTCTGGGTCAGATTTCATGAAAAAGTCATTGAAATTCCTCTTGCTCCCCATTCTTCCACGCATGTATGGAAGCTTGTGTTCTTAATGAGTACCCAGAAGCTTCCTTCTACAGAATGTTATCTTTGAAAGATGAAATCACCTGTTTCCCTCAACTCTTCTGTATCTTGTTTCTGTTTTATTAACACCCCCTTTCTCAACCGCAACAAACAACATGTGCTAATTAAACCACTGTTGAAAAAGTCAGTCTAATGCCTAAAATGGGTGCCATGTGCTAAGAGTCAAAGTAGAACCTACAGCAGAGAAATAAGGGATACCAGGTACTGTTTTTAACACTGAATTACTTTGGGTAAAATCAAGAGTAATTGTGCCTGTGAAATGACAAACAAGTGGTTCACCATATATTCAGATTATTGAATTTGTGTGACATGTTTAAATAAGACAGGTAACAAATAAAGATGATAATATATAAATGAAACAATTTGGAAAAAGTCTTGTGTAAACCATACTTATTGATAAGATGTTACTGTCTTCACATAATATGATAAAAGTAACAAAAGAAAGGAATATTCAAAGTACAGTTTCTGGCGAGAGAAAGCAACCAAATTGTCTAAAGAAAATGTCTCTAAATTAGATGCTAATATGTGATAACCACAGAGAAATCCCCCTTCTTTAAGTAGCCACTAAATTCAAATACATATATGACTATAAGGCAGTGCCCTTCCTTACCCATACTTATCTGTATAATTCACCGTCCTGGAATCATCCATGACTTCTACCATTAAAATAATAAACAATGGAGATTTCTTTAAAAATACTCTTGTCAGTATGACCACTTCTGGTAAATGTTCCATTTTCAAACAAATAAACCAAGGAATTAAATTCAACTGCTTACCCAAGCTCAACATATCAGAATCTACCAGATAAGTGATACTTTTTAGCAGGTTACCTACTGTCCCCCTCTTCTAAGTCAGTTCCTAAACCAAAGAAGTTGAATATTGTACAAGGGTAAATATTCAGAATGCTGTGTCATAGCTTAATAGATTACTACTATCCTGGAGCTGAAAGGGCTCAGAAAGAGATTCACATTGCTGTTGCCCATGGTGCACTGGCATGCTCCCATATATCCATCACATGAGACGGACAATGGAGAAGTATGGTGACTGATATTTTCTGCTGATCTGGTGTCTGGTGTCACAGATGACATTTTAGGCTTTGTGAACCAGAGTTATGGGCTTCCCTCATAGCTCAGTTGGTGAAGAATCCGCCTGCAATGCAGGAGACCTCAGTTCCATTCCTAGGTCGGGAAGATCCCCTGGAGAAGGATAGGCTGCTGCTGCTAAGTCGCTTCAGTTGTGTCCGACTCTGTGCGAGCCCATAGACGGAAGCCCACCAGGCTCCCCTGTCCCTGGGATTCTCCAGGCAAGAACACTGGAGTGGGTTGCCATTTCCTTCTCCAATGCATGAAAGTGAAAAGTGAAAGGGAAGTCGCTCAGTCATGTCCGACTCTTCGTGACCCCATGGACTACAGCCTACCAGGCTCTGCTGTCCGTGCGATTTTCCAGGCAAGAGTACTGGAGTGGGGTGCCATTGCCTTCTCTGAAGGATAGGCTACCCACTCCATATTCTTGAGCTTCCCTTGTGGCTCAGCTGGTAAAGAATCCGCCTCCAAATGTGGGAGACCTGAGTTCGATCCCTGGGTTGGGAACATCCCCTGGAGAGGAGAGAGGCTACCCTCTTCAATATTCTGGCCTGGAGAATTCCATGGGGTTGCAAAGCATCAGACATGACTGAGTGACTTTACCTTTCCCTTTCAGTCAGAGTTATTATCTCAGCTTTCAACAATGGGAATATTAACTGTCAGCTAACAACTGGAGCCAAACTTGCCTGAAAATCTGAGGAGGGAATTTGCCCCCAACGGCACTGTTTCCAAATCAAACAGACCCCAGTGGAAGTTCAGATGTGACAATGACCTATCTTATCCAGTTTATTAAATGTCCAGCTTCCACTCTGCTCTCTTGATTGCATCTTTGTCTTGGCCACTACACTGTTCTTCCACCAGAGAGAAGATCTGTAAAGAGAAAACTAAAATTGTAATTTGTGAGTTATTCCTTATTACCAGTATTTGGTAAAATAAATTGGGTTTAAATGTTTTGCAAAAAAATAAGTAAATAAAGTTTGAAGGTTATCTATGGGTTTGAATCCTTGTTCCTATTATAAAACCAAGTTAATTAAGAAATAATATGGTATTTTTACATACAATTATGAAGAAAAGCCTTATTGTTTCTAAAGTGATTTCATGTCATCATCTCATTAGAAACTCCTGAAATTCTTGTGAAATATTTTAAGCAGGTGTTATTTTTATTTTAATATTACCA
Organism: Budorcas taxicolor; assembly: GCF_023091745.1. Classification (NCBI taxonomy): domain Eukaryota; kingdom Metazoa; phylum Chordata; class Mammalia; order Artiodactyla; family Bovidae; genus Budorcas; species Budorcas taxicolor. Next base: position 81,094,078 of record NC_068916.1, read on the forward strand.
TGAAGTGTTAGTTGCTCTGTCATGCTCTGTCTGTAGCCTTCCAGGCTCCTCTGTCCATGGGATTCTCCAGGCAAGGATACCAGAGTGGGTTGCCATGCCCTCTTCCAGGGGATCTTCCCAGTCCAGAGATCAAATCCTGGTCTTCTGCATTACAGGTGGATTCTTTATCATCTGAGGCACCAGGGAAGACATATAACCAATTAAGCACTCCATTTTGCAGAAACTGAGGATGAAATGTTGAGGGTTGCCCAGGAATCTCCCGCTAACAGTGGTAAAATTGAGACTGCTGCTGCTGCTAAGTCACTTCAGTCGTGTCCGACTCTGTGTGACCCCATAGATGGCAGCCCACCAGGCTCCCCCATCCCTGGGATTCTCCAGGCAAGAACACTGGAGTGGGTTGCCATTTCCTTCTCCAATGCATGAAACTGAAAAGTGAAAGTGAAGTCGCTCAGTCCTATTTGACTCTTAGCGACCCCATGGACTACAGCCTAAAATTGAGACTAGATACCAGCTTTTCTGACTTATGATCCAAGGTGCTTTCTATGTGGTCATCAGCTCTGTTTCCTGGGTAATCACCTAGTTCTTAGCTGGAAGGGTCTTACATACAGTTTTCCACTTCATTAACTACTGGGTTCCAAAAATGTAATTGTAGAACCTAGAATGTACTGTCCTAGCAGAAAAACAATGCCTTTATCTCTGCGTCAACTCACAAGAACCTATGCCTGAGCCAAAAAGCTACATATATTACTTTTAGATAAAATACTTTTCACAGAAGAATATTCTCTCAAGAAAGTTTCAAGAATAAATTCCGAGGTCATATAAGTTTGGGAAACCCTGCATATTATATCATATCCCACTCAGAGAGTTCATAATGTACATTTGCATATTAAAGGCTTTAAGAAGTTCTGCAGGAAAGAAAACTGCTTAAAATTGTTCCATTGAGAATTCATCAACCTTCTTTGACTTTGAAACCCTTTTATTGAGTAACAGATATTAACACCCAAAACTAGAGCTCCCCAAAACACATTCTGAAAATTACTGCTGTAGGAAAAGATGTTGAGTTGCTATGTGCAATGTTAAGAGCATCTCTACTGCTCTAAGATTGGGTGTTACCCTGAAATTAAGACAGATACTGGTGATGATTCCTGTGAAATCAGTCTGGGCTTAAAATCAGTGATGGATGTTGGGACACAGAGCAGAGTCCGACATTGAAGGATAAGGAACAGAACAGTCAAGGATGGGAATGATCCCTGGGAACACTGAGCCGAGACCAGGACGATGGGCCTGGGGGCACGAGAATGGTACATATAATAAGAGAGCAGCTAACTTGGGGATTTTTCCTGCCTGCCTCTCTGTCGTTCCTCAAATTCTGTTACTGTAGACACTCCTGTAGCCAAACAAACCAAAAGTAGGAAGTAGGGATAAAGCTGAGAGAAAAAGGGGTAGACCCAAGCATTAGAGGCTGTCCTTATCTATTGATTAGTAACCTTAATTCTCTTTGCCCATGTTGATTAACACACTCACAGGTGGGATTAGAACACTTTTGGGGGCTATTATTCTGCTCACCACAGCATCCTAGCAGTCAGGCTCTTCCATGATTTTGTTCCTCGCCCCACTTCCCTTCGTTCCAGGCACCCCTGACCCTCATTGTTGTGTATAATGAAATTTTACTGAAGATTTGTGGACCATGAAGGGTGATCATAGTACAGTATAGTATAGAAAAGAACTTAAAATCAAATACAAAACTTCTTTGCTTCTAAAGTTTTGGCTACCAGGAGTGTCTTTTTAGCCACCTCCCCCTCTTGTCTGCTCATTCTCCCCATCTCCAAGTATCTTTCTTTCCCCTTATTCTCTCTTTTCCAAGTGCTTAGCCTCTCAAAACCTCGTCCTCCCAATTCTCACTAGAAATGGAAAATTCCCCTTACTTTATTATTTAAAGCACATCAGCTTGTTTTGTCTCAGTCTTCTCCATCCAGGATGTGTCCTGGGCCTTCCTTTTCATTACCAAAAAGATCCATCAGCGTCTTCAGAGACAAATTCTGAGTCCAATGTTCATTTTATTTCTTTTTAATAGTAATCATTTTCTTCTCCCTACACACTATCAGAGAAGGCATTAATGCCAGTTTTAGAAAGAACATTCCCTTTCCATTACAGGTGGGTGACCTTCTACAATGCAGGGACTAATTGGACAGTGGTTTACAAAGAGCTGAAACCAACTGGCATGCTGTTCCATGGGATGGTGAAACTGACCTGACTCTGGGGCTCAGGAGACCTGGCTAACCGATTCTGGTTGTGCTTAAATGGCCTGGTGATTTTGGGCAAAGCCACTGTCTCTCTGAGTCACCACTTTGTCACGTGTAAAACAGAAACATTGAATAAGATTTTCTCTGGGCTCCAAAATTCCAAAATACTTGGCACTTTTTTGGTGTAGACAGAGCATGTGGCTCTTGGAGAAATCAACTCTACATGATTCGGTAATGTTCAGCCAGTGGGTCACTCCTCAAAATTTAGAGGATTTTGATAAAATGATGAAGCTGGAATTGTATATTAAAAACATTCTTTCTAGTGCCTCAGGGGTCACTGATCACAGTGTAAATACCTCATTGAATTAATGGAGTTTATGTTTGTAGCCTAGGGGGTTTATTTGACATAATAAGCAGTTAGAAGCAAACCAGTGTCACAGGAGCTTTGGGGACTCCCAGAAACTCTGCTACTGGCCTAGCTGGCTTACTCTCCTGGGATTACATTCAATTTGGGGATCCTGGGCTTTTTCTTTTTTCTTTGAAAGGGCTGTTGGGATGGTAGCCAACCTGCAGAAGCCACAGTGATGGACTATAAAGAAAAACATGACAAGACCAATGTCTTTTGAGAAAGATTAATCTAGCAGTTAGGTATGGGATGAAATGAAACAGTGGGCACTAGGCGGCAGGAAAACCAATTAGGAGACAGTTGTAAAAGTACAGGCATAATAAAAATGTAACAGGATACTAGATGGGACCTTTCCTGTTGTCTCAGAGTTTCTGCCAAAGCACCCTGGCCAAGGACAATGGTCAGTGGGAAGCCACACGTTGTAAAGACAGTTGCTAAACTCATCCAGCCTAGACTTGCTAACTGGTTCTTTGAGTGTCCATTCAATTATGCTCCTCTCCTACATAAGAGAAGTTAGTGAATCATTATGGGAAGAATCTGGGGTAGAAGTGGAAAGGCCTACCATTTGTCTTTCTTCTCAAATTGCATATTTGCTGGAGTCTGGGGAAAAGAGAGGCTGATGCCTGCTTCTCACCTAGAGGTGGACAGGGGCAGAGAGAATAGCCATGGGAGAGCCTGGCTTCTAAAATGTGATGGGAAAGAGGGGTAAATTTCGCATAAGCTAAATAGCATGGGAGGTAGCTGGGGTCCATGGCAGCATACTGAGCCCAAGCATCACTTTCTTGGGAGACCAGAGCAGTGTCTGACATTCCTGACAGCAGAGTTTGGCATTCTTGACAGCACAGGGCTGGAGGGATGAGAACCCAGAAACACCCGTGAAAACTTTCCTTAAAGTAAAGGGCCAGCTTTGGACAGTTACTGTGACCGAAGCCATTTGAGAGAACTGTCATGAGAGAATCAAGGAAGAAGTACAAGGAGGAGCAGCTACCATCCCTTCTGGTTGCCTCCAGCCCTTCCACCCCCACCAGTATGAAGGAGCCACAGATGGGTGACAGAAGCAAAGAGAGCCAAGGAACAGACTCTGTGTTGCCCCCTCCACGGATCTGTGGGCCCCCTGGCAGGCCTGAGCTGGGAGGAGGGAAGAAGCTTTAAACTAGATGGCAAACAGCAGTTTCGCTTTATATTGGGCTAGTCCATTCTGAAGGAGATTAGCCCTGGGATTTCTTTGGAAGGAATGATGCTAAAGCTGAAACTCCAGTACTTTGGCCACCTCATGCGAAGAGTTGACTCATTGGAAAAGACTCTGATGCTGGGAGGGATTGGGGGCAGGAGGAGAAGGGGACGACAGAGGATGAGATGGCTGGATGGCATCACGGACTCGGACGTGAGTCTGAGTGAACTCCGGAAGTTGGTGATGGACAGGGAGGCCTGGCATGCTGCGATTCTTGGGGTCGCAAAGAGTCGGACACGACTGAGCAACTGAACTGAACTGAGACTTTTTACATTTCGAAAATGACACTGTTGTCTAATATCCTAAAGTAACAGGAAAGTACACAGAATCTGTCCGAAGTGTCACCCAGGGGCAGGAAAGGGAGATAAGACAGAACATGTTTAAAGGCAATGAAATTTAAAAATGAAGCTATTTTCTGTTTGTACCTCATATAGCCCAGATCCTATAATTCACTGGTATGACAATAATAATAAACAACCCTGACCAGAGTGGCAACAATAATAACAACTATTTGTTAAGCATTGGATACAGTGCGCCTGACTGCCTTAGATGCTAAAAATACATTATTTCATTGAATCCTTACAACAGATCTCAAGAGGGAGACACCCTCAAATTTAGCCCCATTTAACAGATGTTAAAAGTGAAACTTTGAGAGGTTAAGAAATATGCTGCAAAGTGCAGTTAATAAGTAGCTGACTTCAGACTCCATGGCTAATTTAAGGCTAGAATAGGGTGACAGTTATAGAAGATGAAAGAATTCAGCAAGGAATGAATAAAATAATCTGTTTATTATTCTAATCCAAGAATTGATGGCATAATTGACAAAAAGCCATGATAAAATTTTTGTCCATTGATAGTACTCCAGTTATCATACAGCCCACAGATATTCAGCATTTGTTGTTAAGGATAAAATTATACTTTAAATAACTTGTTTTTGGTGGGTTTCATTTTGTTGTTTGGTTTTGTTTTTTAAAGAAGTGTTGCCTGGTCATTTTGAAATTAGTTCTCTGGAATACAACCAATATATTAATTAGTCCTTTATACCATGGAGATGTTTTACTAGCTTAGGATACTTGATGGAAATAATCTAGTGCATGTTCATTGGTTTAGTGATGAAGTAGCCGCTGAAACCGTCACCAAAATTCAATAATGACTTCGATCCTCTGCCCTTCTTGAAGCAGGGATCTTGTCTGACTCTCAACCTCAAATTCATGAGATAAGTATCTGGCACAGTGTAGATAATCCTTAATGGAGAATCTTTTTATTGAGCACCTACTAGATTTCAGGCACTGAAGTGAGCACTACACGTGTGAGACAGAGCAAACCTCTTCATCGTGTGTGTTCACAACCCTAGCTACATCCCTGCTGCTCTCTAAAGAGAATGCTGTCTTTTGCCCACAGCTTCTAGTCTCTGCACTCTGAGAGGAATCAATGACTTTTGCCTGATTCCAGGACATTTGTGATACTGAATTAACAGACTAGGAGCCAGAGAAACAGAACTAATGAGGTGGGAGGAAGAGGGAGAGAAAGAAAGGATAGCCCTATGAAGGCTAGACTCTGGGCAGGAGAGTGGGGAGTTTATTTTAGGGAATGCCATTGTAGATGACAAATAGGACCTGCTTCATTGTGCTCTGAGAAACCCAAGTAAAGGATATCATTTGCTTCTAACTGCTCCTAGTTGCTATTTCTTCTCCAAGATAGGAACATGGGGGCTCAGATCATATGTGTATTGTTTCTAGTCCTTAAAACACCCTGCCTATGGAGATATTAATATCTTTAATTTCCAGGCGAAGAAAGAGCCTTGAAGCAGATAAACCATTCTCTCAGGCAGTACAACTAAGGCTAGGATTTGAATCCAGCTCTGGTGGGCCTGAAGCCTGCTGTCTTTCCAGAATGCCACAATACGTCCCCATCACCATCTGTTGAGCTGTGCTGAATCAAAGGGCTTCCTTTGTGAGGGACCTCTACTTATTCTAGTATCACACATAAATGGGAAAGTCTTATTTCTGATATTTGAATCAGAGGAGAAAAGCTTAACTCCTAGCCTGGAAACCAGGCCTGCTTGCTGTACTAAGCTTGCCTGTGGGCTTGATGGTTCATTTTGAAGTCCAATCACTTTGCACCCAGGAAATGGCATTGTTTACCCCAAAGATTCAGCTAAAATTGCTCTATGCCCATTCCTGTTTCTGGAAATCAATTTTCTGACTAGGTGGCTGCCTGATGCAAAAAGTGAGGAGTAAAAGGTTACTTCAAACAGCCAACCAAGTTACCCTAGACCTTTCAATGGCCAGGTAGTAAACAAAATTATTTACCTTTGTTTTGGCAGATTATCATTTTAAATGGCTTGAAGCAATAAGCTAATCATCTGTTGCCATAGAAACCATTATATAATTTCTTATAAATACCTCAGAACTAGGACTACCTACCCTTATAGAGATGGATAGTAAATGCAATGGACCTGCAAGGAAATAAATGACTGCTTGACAGAAAATAATACAGCACATTAAAAGGAATCTATGATCCAAACTCTAATGGACAAGCTGAGTGTATGAACAAGTAGGGAAAAAAGGATCTGAAAGTAGTATGAGGTGGTTTTGGAAGAGTTTGCAGATACCACTTTCCAAAGTTGAACGAATTTCTCACTTGTTGAGGAAACATTCCAATGAGGGGTTAACAGTAGACTGATTTCTTCTATATTCAGGGAGTACATGCCATAGAGTCATTATAGACCAGACAGGCGTTGTATAAAAATGACTTGACAAAAAGAAATAGTCAGTCTGCTATGCCAAAATTCAAAGCATTCTTCTTCAAGGTGAATCATATTCCCTTCCAAAATGTCAAGTAGATTTAGTCATTTTAATCTTTTTATTGGATTAAAACTTGATACCTTTATAATAGCTAAAGGAAATGACTGGAATATAAGGCCCCACCTCTAATAAATTGTGATAAATTGTGTAATCTTGGGCAAGTTGCTGGGCCTCTCTAAGCCTTCTCCATCTCTAAATTGAAGGTGGTGCTTTACTAATAGCAGAATTAACTAAAATGATCCGCACAAAGGACTCAGCACTGTCTTCAGCACTTTAGCGAGCAGCCAGTAATAAATGTTAGAAATGACTGTTTGTCATAAGGAATAATAAAAGTAATAAACTGATAATAAGTTTTCTGAAGTCATCGACACATACTGTTGGTTTTTACATTCTGCCTTTCCCTTGAACCCATGGACAGTACCTGATCTTAAATAATTGAAAAGGGTGCCAAGGAATAAAGAAAACATAGATCTTAAAGGCAGAATCAATGCAATCTCTGCATAGCTCTGACCACTCTGGGACTGGTGGATCCAGAAGTTTGCATGTACCATGGGTGTCCTTCTGAACTATTTCCTCCTGATGCTTGAAAAGAAAGTCTGTTTTCATAAGACCTTGGGTGTGATTTCCAGTGGGAAAAAGGCTGAAGAAATTTGGCTTCCTTTCCAAGTGTCTTTGCGCTTTTCCCAATTGCACAGAACCTCCAAGCTTCTCCAGATTACCTCGTTTCAATGACATCCAATCTTTCAACGGGAATGTAATAATTCCACAGAGAACTTAGCATTTCTGACAGCCTACCTCCCACTGTCCTCAGTGCTTCATAAATTATGCTGCTTCTGAGTGTGAGCCGGGCAGCACCATTTTCCCGGCCCCTTGTGATTCATGGTTTCTCTTAACTATGTCAGTGCCTCATCAGCAGAGCTGCTCCTTTTGGACAGAAAGTGATGTGATCTGCTTCCTGGAGGGCAGCTTGCTAATTATGCACTCATTTTATATACAGATGATTTTTTTTTTGTAAATTTCAAGGTAACTAATAACTATTAACTTTAGGAATTACTTCCAAACTCAGAAAACATTACCATTTAATTAACAATCTGCTCTCTAATACACTGTGACCTGAGAAGGCACTCTAATGATAATATGCTGCTATCATTAAAACGAACTAACAAACCAGAAGAATGGTGCTGTTCAGGTCAGATATGGAGAGACTATAATTAAAAGAAATTGAAACTAAAAACAAATATCAGACCAATCAACACAGCATGGATGGCCACTGGTCCAGCTTCCCTATTTTGCACTGCCCAACAGCTCCCTCCTGACCTGCGGCTCCCCAGAATGTCCAAATGTGGGTCCCCGTTGATCACAGGACGGAGCCAATTTGTCTGACAGTTTGTCTGGCGGGTCAAAGAAAATAGGAAGAAAAGTTCCTGAAAATGACTTGCTGCTAGAGCACCTTCTCATGTATCTCCTATCTTTACATGTAAGAATTAAAATCCAGTCTTATCTTTCCCTAGCCTCTAGGAACTCACTGGCGTCTTTCCAGCCACACCGGTTCTTCCTGACTTAGGAAACTTAGCTCAAGGGGATGTGATGGAAGTCGATATGTGGAGGCCTTCTTAGCATTTCCCTTAACCCCCTCCTATCCTCTCAAACCCCCATCTACTCAGAAAGGGTTCTGCCATTGTGAGGGTACTTCTTTGAGCTTAGGGATTGCAGAATTAGGAGAAAGGGGATGGGAGGGGAAGAAAAAAAAATGTGCATGGGATATGGCTAGGAAAAATGATCTAGAGGTTTAGAGAAGGAAATTCTCAAAAAACTATAGGATGAAGCCAGTGTGTTAGTTGCTCAGCTGTTATTTCACTCTCTTCTACCCCATAGACTATAGCCTGCCAGGCTCCTCTGTCCATGGAATTCTCCAGGCAAGAACACTGGATTGAGTTGCCATGCCCTCCTCCAGGGGATGAAGCCAACAGGAAAGCAAAAGGAGATTAAAACAAATACTTCGTGGATTATGTATTGACACCACAGTGTTCGAGAGGGGCAAATATTTAAATTATTTTGAGATGACCTTTTCGTTGGTGGGCCATGTTTCTTGGGTAACGTGGTGCCCCTGAGATTGGATTTCCTGAATTTCAACCTTGTAGAATTTCTTTGAGGTAGTAATGCAGCTTTAATGAATGTTAATACAGGTAAACTGATGCTACTACTCAGTTCAGTTCAGTCACTCAGTGGTGTCCAACTCTTTGTGACCCCATAGACTGCAGGACGCCAGGCCTCCCTGTCCATCACCAATTCCCAGAGTTTACTCAAACTCAAGTCCATTGAGTCGGTGATGCCATCCAATCATCTCATCCTCTGTCATCCCCTTCTCCTCCCGCCTTCAATCTTTCCCAGCATCAGGGTCTTTTCAAATGAGTCAGTTCTTTGCATCAGGTGGCCAAAGCATTGGAGTTTCAGCTTCAACATCAGTCCTTCCAATGAATATTTCAGACTAATCTCCTTTAGGACGGACTGGTTGGATCTCCTTGCAGCCCAAGGGACTCTCAAGAGTCTTCTCCAATACCACAGTTCAAAAGCATCAATTCTTCGGTGCTCAGCTTTCTTTATAGTCCAACTCTCACATCCATACATGACTACTGGAAAAACCATTGCCTTGACTAGATAGACCTTTGTTGGCAAAGTAATGTTTCTGCTTTTTAATATGGTGTCCAGAATGGTCATAACTTTCCTTCTAAGGAGTAAGTGTCTTTTAATTTCAAGGCTGCAGTCAACATTTGCAGTGATTTTGGAGCCCCCCAAAATAAAGCTGGCACTGTTTCCACTGTTTCCCCATCTATTTGTCATGAAGTGATTGGACTGGTGCCATGATCTTAATTTTCTTAATGTTGAGCTTTAAGCCAACTTTTTCACTCTCCTCTTTCACTTTCATCAAGAGGCTCTTTAGTTCTTCTTCACTTTCTGCCATAATGGTGGTGTCATTAACTTATATGGAGAGTACATCATGAGAAATGCTGGGCTGGAGGAAGCACAAGCTGGAATCAAGATTGCTGGGAGAAATATCAATAACCTCAGATATGCAGATGACACCACCCTATGGCAGAAAGTGGAGAAGAACTAAAGAGCCTCTTGATGAAAGTAGTTGGCTTAAAGCTCAACATTCAGAAAACTAAGATCATGGCATCTGGTCCCCTCACTTCATGGCAAATAGATAGGGAAACAGTGGCTGACTTCATTTTTCTGGGCTCCAAAATCACTGCAGATGGTGATTGCAGCCATGAAATTAAAAGACGTTTACTCCTTGGAAGGAAAGTTATGACCAACCTAGACAGAATATTTAAAAGCAGAGACATTACTTTGTCAACAAAGGTCTGTCTAGTCAAGGCTATAGTTTTTCCAGTGGTCATGTATGGATGTGAGAATTGGACTATAAAGAAAGCTGAGCACTGAAGAATTGATGCTTTGAACTGTGGTGTTGGAGAAGACTTTTGAGAGTCCCTTGGGCTGCAAGGAGATCAGTCCTGGGTGTTCATTGGTAGGACTGATGTTGAAGCTGAAACTCCAATACTTTGGCCACCTGATGCGAAGAGCTGACTCATTTGAAAAGACCTTGATGCTGGGAAAGATTGAGGGCAGGAGGAGAAGGGGACAATAGAGGATGAGATGGTTGGATGGCATCACCAACTCAATGGACATTGGTTTGGGTGGACTCCAGGAGTTGGTGATGGACAGGGAGGCCTGGCGTGCTGCAGTTCATGGGGTCACAAAGAGTTGGACACAACTGAGCGACTGAACTGAACTGAACATCTGCATATCTGAAGTTATTGATATTTCTCCCAGCAATCTTGATTCCAGCTTGTTCTTCTTCCAGCCAAGCATTTCTCATGATGTACTCTGCATATAAGTTAAATAAGGAGGATGACAATATACAGCCTTGATGTACTCCTTTTCCTATTTGGAACCAGATTGTTGTTCTATGTCCAGTTCTAATTGTTGCTTCCTGACCTGCATACAGGTTTCTCAAAAGGCAGGTCAGGTGGTCTGGTAGTCCCATCTCTTTCAGGATTTTCCACAGTTTGTTGTGATCCACACACTCAAAGGCTTTGGCATAGTCAATAAAGCAGAAATAGATGTTTTTCTGGAACTTTCTTGCTTTCTTGATGATCCAGCGGATGTTGTCACTTTGATCTCTGGTTCCTCTGCCTTTTCTAAATCTAGCTTGAACATTTAGAAGTTCACAGTCCACATATTGTTGAAGCCTGGCTTGGAGAATTTTGAGCATTATTTAACTAGCGTGTGAGATGAGTGCAATTGTGCAGTAGTTTGAGCATTCTTTGGCATTGCCTTTCTTTGGGATTGGAATGAAAACTGACCTCTTCCAGTCCTGCGGCCACTGCTGAGTTTTCCAAATTTGCTGACATATTGAGTGCAGCACTTTCACAGCATCATCTTTTAGGATATGAAATAGCTCAACTAGAATTCCATCACCTCCACTAGCTTTGTCCGTATTGATGCTTCTGAAGGCCCGCTTGACTTCACATTCCAGGATGTCTGGCTCTAGGTGAGTGATCACACCATCGTGATTATCTAAGTTGTGAACATCTTTTTTGTACAGTTCTTCCGTGTATTCTTGCCACCTCTTCTTAATATCTTCTGCTTCTGTTAGGTCCATACCATTTCTGTCCTTTATTGAGCCCATCTTTGCATGAAATGTTCCCTTGGTATCTCTAATTTTCTTGAAGAGATCCCTAGTCGTTCCCATTCTATTGTTTTCCTCTATTTCTTTGCACTGATCACTGAGCAAGGCTTTCTTATCTCTTCTGGCTATTCTTTCAAACTCTCTTTCAAATGGGTCTATCTTTCCTTTTCTTCTTTATTTTTTGGCTTCTCTTCTTTTCACAACTATTTGTAAGTCCTCCTCAGATAGCCATTTTGCTTTTTTGCATTTCTTCTTCTTGGTCTTGATCTGGATCCCTGTCTCCTGCACAATGTCATGAAACTCCATCTATAGCTCTTCAGGCACTCTGTCAGATCTAGTCCCTTAAATCTATTTCTCACTTCCACTGTATGACCTTTTATAAAGTCAACAGTCAGACAGCCTCAACTCTCAAATGGGTGAATAGAACTGAAGACTGAAACTAGTTTGCATCCAAGCCCGAAGCAGTAGAGCCCACCTGACTGCTGAAGTTCACAGAAAAGAACCTCAGAGTCAACACTGGCATAGACCCCTGAAGGGCCCCGGCCTTGTGATAAGGCTGCTCCATCCTATTGGGCCACCTCCATCTTGCGTCTCTCTCCTCTAAGGCTTTAAGAGATCCAGAGCTTATGCAGGGAATAAATATGTGCAGACAATGCTCCCTTAAAGAAATAGGGTTAGAAAAAGGTACAGGTCAGAGCGCTAAAAACCATTATGGGTTAAGTAGGGTTTTTCTCTGTGGGCCTGAATTGATAACCTGTCATTTGAATATGTTCTGATTTCCAAACAATGAAAGTACATAGGGATTTTAGAAAGACAGTTCAGTGGAAGGTTCCCTTTTAATGCTTCTTGAGTTACACTGGTGTTGGTTAATTTTTAAAGGACAGAGTCCCCATTCATATTTTAAAAATATGTATATGTAGGTATGCATATAAACAAGATATTGAATATTCACCAAGATGCTAATAATAATTATCTATAGATGGTAATATTATAATTGATACTTTCTTCTCTACATATTTTCCAAAATGAGAAAACTATGAGGATTTTTCATTTTTTAATAGAGCAAATAGGATTGAGAAATGAAATTTAATATAAGATTTAAAACCTTTGTAAATATTTAGGTATAATTTCATAATAAAAGAATTACAAGATTTCTGTGCTGAAAAAATATACAGTATTGCTGAGAGGTTTGAAGAAAAAAAACAAAACACCTAAATAGAGATAAACATGACCATGGGTTGATATACTCAATATTGTCAAAAAGTCAATTCTCTCCAAAGTGTGGTATAAAGTCATCGCTAGCTAAATCAAAATCTTGAGAGGTGTTTTAGTAGAAACTGATTTCAATAATACATGAGGAAAAACAAAGCAACTAGAATAGCAAAAGCAATTTTGGGGGGAAAAAAAAGAACAAAGTTGGAAGACTTTCTAATCTACCTGATTTCAAAATATAAAGCAATAATCAAAATGAAGTAGTATTGACAAAAGGGCAGGAAGATAAATCAATGAAACAAAACAGAGAAGTCTGGAAATAGACGCTCATTTGTAGGGTAAAAAGACTTTCAACAAAGGGGACAGAGAAATTCAATGGGGTTGGAAGGATGGTTTTATTTAGTAATCGGTTCTGTGAGAACTGGATAACTGTCTGTGCAAAAAAAAGTGTAAACACAAAACATTAGCTTCAGATGTATCCATAGACTTAAATACAAAAGCTAAAACTATAAATCATTTAAGAAGGACTAGGAGACATTTTTTATGATGAAAAGTAGGCAATGATTTTTTTCGACCAGACAAAGTCCTAATCATAAATGAGAATATTGATAAATTGGACTTTTATCAAAGTCAAAACACTCTGCTTATCAAAAGACACTATTAAGAAAATAAGTAAGCAGTCTGCAGAGTGGGAGAAAATATTCATAACACATAGATTAGGCAAAACACTTACATCCAAAATACATAAAGTATGTCTATAACTTAATGATTAAAAGACAAGCATACTTTAAAAATGCGCAAAAGACTTGGAAATGCCATGAAGGATGACATACAAATAGCCAATAGGTATATTAAAATATGTTTAATTCATTAATCATCAGGGAAATGCCAATTAAATCACTGATATGCCACCACATATCCACTAAAAAGACTTAAAAATCTAAAAGATTGATAACATCCAATACTGGCAAGAGTGTGGAGTAGAAAGAATTCTCATAATTGCTGGTAAATATAGTATAGTATATGGAGGGCTTCCCTGGTGGCTCAGAGGTTAAAGCATCTGCCTATAATGCAGGAGACCTGGGTTCGATCCCTGGGTCAGGAAGATCCCCTGGAGAAGGAAATGGCAACCCATTCCAGTATTCTTGCCTGGAGAATCCCATGGACGGAGGAGCCTGGTGGGCTGCAGTCCATGGGGTCACGAAGAGTCGGACACGACTGAGCAACTTCACTTTCTATAGTATATGGAATGGGACAATCTCTCTGAAAATTTGCATTACTTCTTATAAAGTTAAATGTATATGTACTCTATGATCCAGCAGTCCCACTCATAAGCACTTATCCATGAGAAAATTTTTTAAATGTGTTCAGAGAAGACTTGTGCCATATTCATAGCAGCTTTATTCATGATAGCCAAAAATCTGGAAACAACTCAGTTAGGAGGCTCTTCCTTGTCAGACCCCTACCTACCTGTCTATTGTCATCTTATATGAATCATCTTGCCCCTCCCACCCTTTCACTTATGCTCTCAGAACACAACACTCCCTCCCCTGTTCATGCCTCTAAAATGAACAGGGAAGCCTGGTGTGCTGCAGTCCATGGAGTCGCAAAGATTTGGGTATGACTTAGCAGCTAAACAGCAACAACAGTCTACCCAGATTCCCCTCTTCCTCTACTCCTGTTCTCCTAATATAGGATCAGCCTGTATTCTCTGAGTTGCCTTCCTTTACTCCTCTGTAATCTTGCTTGCTTTCTCTTAGGAACCTGGAATGATCGTGCTGCATTATAATTTTTTGTGCATGTTCATCTTCCCTACTGCTTCATAAACTTCTATCTTCATGTATCTCTTGCACATAGCATTGCACCTAGCATACAGTACATATTAAAAGAACATTTAAGTATATGATAGAATCTAACTTATGCTGCATTAAATACTGAAATATACACTTGTCATTTACCTTTCTTTTCAAATGCAAGTAAGTTTCATAATGAGGATTGCCAATTGAATACTTTCTCTGGTATGACCCTCTGTACTAAGCAGTGCCTGTAGGAACATTAGTCAGTGTTTGTACAGTGCCAGTTACTACAAGTTCTCATTGAATTTTACCTGTTGCTCTTAGCCCTTTCAATTTTTTGATGATTTATACACTAGTGGAGGATACTTAAGTAGATGATCCTCTGAAAAGAGTGCTTTTTACTTTTTAATAGTGGCCTTGGCATGTAGGTGCCTAGTCACTTATAACCTACATAAATCCAGAGGAAATATTACCTTTTAATAGTAGATACTTTCCTAGAGATGGTTTCTTTGTTGTAGAGGGCTGTGCAATGTATTGCATGATATTCAGCAACATCCATAGCTTCTACTCACTGGAAGCCAGCACCGCCAAATTACAGCTACCAAAATTGTCTCCAGGCATTGCCAAATATTCCTTGAGACATACCCTCACCTCTAGTTGAGACCTACTGCCGTTTAGTTTAAGAGAAGTGTCCCTGGAATTAGGCAGACCTTGATTGGCATTTAAGCTCTATTGCCGAGGGATCCAGGTTAGGCTATTACCACTCTAAATTTCTTAATCTATAAAATGTGAATTGTAGGTAAAGTCATGAAAGAAATTTAATGGACCAAACGATTACTCAGTGTCTTTAATTGAAAACAAGTCATATGCATCTGACATATCCTTCTCAGGTATCTGATTCTCTGGAATCTCCCAATTTTTGTTGTCTTTGAGCTACTGTAAACTATGATTTGGACTTCCCTCATAGCTCAGTTGGTAAAGAATCCACCTGCAATGCAGGAGACCCCGGTTTGATTCCTGGGGTGGGAAGATCCCCTGGAGAAGGGCTAGGCTACCCACGCCAGTATTCTTGGGCTTTCCTTGTGGCTCAGCTGGTAAAGAATCTGCCCGCAATGCGGGAGACCTGAGTTTGATCCCTGGGTTGGCAAGATCCCCTGGAGAAGGGAAAGACTACCCACTCCAGTATTCTGGCCTGGAGAATTCCATGGGCTGTATAGTCCATGGGGTCACAGAGACTCAGACATGACAGAGCAACTTTCACTTTCAAAGTATGACTTGTAGAAAATTAATAAAAATGTAATTCTTGATGATATAAGCCCAAAGTGTATCTGGCAGTGTGATCAGTTGCAATATTTACCTGTGGCTATTAGCCCATTTGTCCTGTTTTTGCATTTGTTTTAAAATTTACTTCCACATACATTATTTGACCACATAATGTGTGGTGGGTTTCTGAGGTAATGCAGTAGTAAAAAGTTGGCCTGCCAACGCAGGAGACGTGGGTTCCATCCCTGGGTCAGGAAGATCCCTTGGAGGAGGAAACGGCAACCCACTCTATTATTCTTGCCTGGGAAATCCCATGGACAGAGGAGCCTGGCAGGCTACAGACCATGGGGTCACAGAGGCAGACACTACTGAATGACTGAGCATACACACACACACACACACACACACACACACACTTATGTGTGGTTTTGTGAATTTTCTTTGAATCCACTGTAACATCTTAGTTTTTTACTAAGATTATTTTTTTAAGTAACAAATTAAATGAAACCTTTGACTTGTGTTAAAAGACAAAGGGGGTGATTGCTTTTACTGTGATTCACTCATTCTTTAGGAGATGAAAACAGACACTTGCCTAAAAACCTTTGAGAGGAGAGGTTTTCAAAATGCAAACTACTCAAGACAAATCACTCCTTTCTTGATTCTTTACAATGCCTATAATTTTTGTATGCATTAATCAAGGGGAATAAAGTGAGTGCTTTGGAAGAAATAGCACAGTCTACAATGCTACTTAGATTCTCTAAATTCCTTGTTTTTGTTGTAGACATCTACTAGTTCAAATGTCAATCCATGCTATATAACACTAATCCAGTTGGTGACAATATCTGGAAAATTATCCCAGATTTCCACTGGGACACGTCTGCCTCATTATTTGCAGAACCACAATGTATTTCATAGGTTGGTAGATATCATATTTCCTATGGAAGTTATTAGTTATAAAAACCAGTTTTGGTGTGTTTCCCTGGTGGCTCAGATAAAGAATCTCCCTGCAATGCAGGAGACCTAGGTTCAATTCCTGGGTCTGGAAGACACCCCGGAGGAGGGAATGGCAGCCCAAGCCAGTATTCTCACCTGGAGAATCCCACGGACAGAGGACCCTGGCAGGCTACAGTCCATGGGGTCACAAAGAGTCAGACACAACTGAGCGACTAACACACACACACACCTCCCCCATAGTGTTTCATTTTAGCCTACTTATTGAAGTGAAGTGTCCCTATTGCTAACAGGGCTTCAGAAGTGTGGAAAATTTACTGGAACTCCAAAAGCACTGTCCTGAGATCGAAGAGAAATTGACTGGTTCTTTCTAGCTTTCTGCCCCTAATCTGTATGTGACCTTGGGGAAGCTCTCGGATCTTCCTGAATCTCCCATGCCTTGCCTCTAATTTGATTAGAAACCCTTAGGTTATTTTTAGCTTCAAGATTCTATGACATCATGGTTCCTTCTCTATGAGTATTCTCTTGAGAACAAAGTAGAATCAATATTTTTCAGGGGAACACAAGTACAGAAAAAATATGTTGCATTGCCAAGTTCTCCCCCTCCCAGGTTAAGACACCTTCTGTTACCTTTGACTGGGCTCTACCTTCCTTCTTTGGTCCAGCAACAGGGCTGCCATCTGGGAACTGACACTCGGGCTCCAAGTCCTCCCCAGGAACAGCCCCAGCAAGTCATTTTACCCTCAGCTTCTCACTCTACATGGGTGAGTCTCTTTGAGAACATCTTAACGAAATATTCCCTCATCACTGTGGACAAAGGAATTTTTATTGTTGGGGTATCCCAGTATTTTCAAGCTCAGGGATTCCTCCTTTCTTGTTTCCCTTCCCTCTCATTCCTTTTCCACCCTCAGCTCCTCTTTCATGGCTGCATCTTTCTTCTTACAGTGTTGCGGGATAGGTCGGCAGCTGCAGGAGAACTTGATTAGTGCCTTGCCTCTGAGCAGATGCATTTCCCTGACAGCATCGATCCTGGGTGCTTTCGCTTTGCAGGCAGCTCCACAGAGGAGGAGCTTGGACTGCAAAGGAGGTGGACTATTGTCTGTTCAAGGTGAGTTTGGGGCAGGCGACTAATTCGTTTCTCTTTGCTCAGCTGTGAATTTTGCTTAAATAGGACCTGCTTGAAAATTTTTATTTAAAATCCACTGCCTGACTGAGACCTTGTGATGGCAAGATTCAAAGACAATTTTTATTGCCAAGTTATTAGTCCTTTGAAAGAAGGAAAATTTGATGTTTAATATTTAAACAGTTTCTATTTTGCTGAATTCTTTGATATCTGAACGTGAACTGGGTAACCATTTAAGGTCCATTTCTAGAGACTTTTCCAGATATTGCAAGCCCTACAGGAATTTATTTGTAATGCTCTTGCATGAAAAGTTGCCATTCATTTCTTGCCATGGTGGCCACTGCCAGAAGATATGTTCATTAGGGATGAAATAAAGAAATATTTTATATTTTGATGCATTTCAATTTGTCCACAGTACTAGTGTGTTTTTGAGGATAGATATCTTGACATCCTTTCATCTTGAAAATGTTATCGCTCCTCTAGATTTTGGAAAAAATTAATAGTATTTAGCACAGGGAAATTATCTGTGGGCAAACAGGAAAACTCCAAGCATTTTTATTTAATTTTTTCCCCTTGATTTTTGGTTTGAGGCTCAGGAGTCATTGAAAAAAACTGGCACAAATGTGCCTGGGTGTAGATCTGACTAAGGGCTCATTTTTCCATGCATTTTAAGGACATCCCCCACCTTTAGGGAACCTGTGCCTCCCTTAGCCAAAATTCCAGCTTCACAAAACCCTTAGCCAAAATTCCAACTCCACAAAAGCATCACATGACATTTCAAAAGCATATTCTATTACTTGTATAAAATTGAACTACAGTTATTGAATAACCCAAAATAATCTATTATTATTCTAAACTTATTCTTTTCATGATATCCATAATTCCTACAAGTTTGTACCATATAAATATAAGAAAATGTATTCACAAGCTTCCAGGGGAGTATAGTACTGACTGTTAGGTACAACATTAAAATGTGGTATTATGAGAGGAAGCTAAAAACGGCTGTGGTTTCAAATTAGCAAATTCATCCATGAGTGCTAATTGTGAATTAAACTGTAGATATAAAATTACCACCACAGCAACCTTCTTCCAAAACTTGTGTCCAGTTCTGTGGACAAAGAGACAGCCTATATATGGTAGAAAGGCCAAGGGGCTTTGGTATCTAGTCTTGGGTCCTCCATTTTCTTTGTCAGATGACCATCACCAAATCATTCAGCCAGTTGGCCACAGCTTCCTTAGGTATAAAGTGGAAATAGATAATTCAAGCTCAAAGGAGACTATATGAAAACATTCCCCAAACTATAAAGTCATATTCACATACTTTTCATTTATGATTAGAGATGTGTTAGTAATATTTGCTTCACTCAGAGCCATTTTCTCTAGAAACTGCCCAATTGCCCATATGCTAACCCTTCCTAAGGAGGTAGGCATAGCAATCACATTTGTGCCTCCCTTCCTGGTGACACTGGTGGACGCCTGATCAAGGACACAAATGGTGGTGAGGAATCAGATCCCTCAAAATTAAAGAGACTCAAGAGTGTCCTTAGATGGCAATCCAGGATCGTTAGAAACAGATCTATGGTGACCATTTTCAGCCATGAGCATGCCGATGCATAGGCAGAGAATGCTGGAGAATGAAGTAGATATACAGAAAGAAGCAAAAACAGTAATTGCATGCTCACAGGGGTGACAAAGGAAGTACCTGATCTCATTGTTAATCCAGCATATGGGCTGAACATTGATTTTTTTCCCCTAGGATGACCAGAAGATGGCCCATTTTAACGTCACAAAAGAGTCGCCTTGATGGCTTTCTCTTCCTGGCATCGAGTAGAACTTTAGCTAAGACATTAATACTGCAATTGAAAGGTCATTACCAAGAACACCAAAAAATTTGAAGATTTTATTGTACCAAAAGCAAAAGTTTCCAACTGTCCTTTGTAGCTACCAAGATGAAACTTTCCAGGTATGTTTTTCCAGCTATAAAATGCAGACTACAACATGGAAGATTCAAGAACAGGTTCAATTTGCAGCACATAAATTTACTAATTAGATTTGAAAATGTAATTCAACAATATGAGGTGTAACCCTCCAAATGAATTCTGTCCCTTTTAGTCCTCCCTAAATGAAACTTCAGAATTCACAGACGGCACCACAGGATAATTAAAATAGCATAAATTTAAAAGGTAGTCTCAGATGGAAGTTCTGGCTCCTCTAAATCTGAGATCTATAAATTTGGTTAAGTTATTTAACTTCTCTTAGCCTCAGTTTCCTCATCTATACATTAAGAATAACGATATTTCCCTTTCCGTCTGTTGTAAGGAATAAATGAGGTAATTTATGGGAAGAGTAAGTATCAGTTACCCAACAAATGTTCGTCTCCTCCTTCCCCTCACTCACCATGTAACTCCTACTTTTTTAAATAACAACCACATAATATAACTCCAGATTAATAATCAGAGTGTGGAAACTAGAAGGAAAATAAGCTCTGTTTGATTTCTTGGTCCAGTCAGCTAGAAAGTTTCTTACATTATTTTTAAAAAGAAAAAACACATAGGGCTTAAAATCAGACTTCAAGCAGAAGGGATTTTAATTCAGATATGCATACTTCGGTCAACAAATTAGCTTTTCCTTGTAGTAACATGTGATGCTAATACATGTCCAAGACAGTGTGTGCATGTGTCTACATGTACTAGCAGGACCCAGCCAACAGAGTGGTTTAGTTCATCACATAAACCCAAGATTGACTTGTTAAGCATATCTGCTCATTTGCATGAAGAAAGCTAGAAAGCTTCACCCACTGGGCACCCTGCTTCAATATTCAGTAATAAAATCTATTAAGCCCATAAGTCATTATTTAGCTTAGGAGAGGAATATTCTTGACAAGGAAGTCCTGTGAGAAATGTAGTACATGATATCATAGGAAATAATTTCTAGGGGATGGTGATGAGTCTAACCAAATCATCTCAGATCACTCTAGCCCTGTCAGTCCATGTAACATAGTAGAAAACCATATGCATTCATAAAAGGGTCTGATTCTGCATGTAATAGATACAGCAAATAATATCCTGAAACCAGACTTCGGTGACTATGATCAGTTGACAGTCTAAGGTTTAAATTGCATGTTTTCAAAGGAGGAGCACAAAAAGAGAGCAAGAGGACCATGCACTATTAGTTTCATATGCGAATAATTATTCCTTAAGTAGCCTGACATGAAAACATGCAAGAATCCCAAATACTTTTCTAAAGGTACTGTCTCTAGCTTCTCTCCATCCATCTATGTCTAGCCTTGGTGCCAGGCCCAAATAACCTGAAAGTGGATAGAAAATATAGAAAAATATTGATATTATAAAAGCTTTATTAAATGTGAGTTACAATATCAGCTATATCCTAATATTCTAACTATATTCTGACGTTAATATTCTTTTGTGGTTGTGGAAAACCATACTTTCATAAAGAATAGGAACAAAGCACTTCTATTTATATTATTATTCTTATGCTTATTATTCTTATTCATTTTATGCTAATTCAACATCCAAAGGAGAGGTATCAACAATGACAAGTCAAGTTTAAACAGGTTATTTAAATTGGGAAATATGATAGCATACCAAAATTAATAAATCATAATCCATTAGTCCATAGTTTTTTTTTACCAGTCTCTGACTATTTAAAGTCAATTTAGAAAAGTTTTCAAGCAACTACTCTAAACCTAACTCCCTTTTCCATTTGCTATCTGATTAGTGTTTAAATAAGTTTATGATATAAGAGCATCATGACTCTCTAAAAGAGCACTCCCCCTCCAACCCCCCCCCCCCGAAACCCCTCACTAATTTAGGTTAAAAACAAAGTAATGGCAGCAAAAGTGTCTTTAAGTTTTGCAATAATCCTTCCAGTACTTTTGCATCCCAAAAGGCTCCAGATGTGACCAGCCACTGCAAAATGGTAAGTTGTTTATCAGCATTCTACGCTGGGAACTGGCACCTGTAATTTTACTCTTATTTTGCATCAGCATTATTAAAACACCTAAAAAATGACCAAGTGAAGGTTTTGTGTAATCACACAGACACCTTCAGGGTGAGATGCCCTGTTAGCTGTCTGTGTCCGGAAGGTGTGCCGGCTGTAGCCAGCAGCTTCCTTCTCTGTCCTCTGGATAGCTGCTCTGAGCCTCCTTGGATAGGGAGTTTGTGCTGGTAGCTGGAGCTGGAAAATAATGGTGAAATGTGGTTCTGGCAGCCTTGAAAGAATCGATTGTTGATCACTTTTGATAATGCAAATACTCACAATCCTTCTCTTTCATTCATTTTTTTCTTTTTCTTTCTTTCCCCTTACTTGCTGTTAATAGTCCTCTGTAGCTAAAAAAGAGGCCCCTTATCCACCTCAATCCAGGGTGAAGATTTAAGAAATAAACATGAATCATGTGATGACAATTAACCACTTTGTTGAGCCAGAGATCCCACTTCACCCTTACCTCCTCTTTTTAACCTCCGGGCTCTGTTACATCTTGCCTACAGTTTTCCTAGCTGCCTGCTTCAGCCTGCTCCCATCTTACCAGTGGTTTAGAAACATGACAAACTACCTTTTGCTTGCTGGCACTTTAACAGTGTAGATTCTTGGAACTTAACTTCTGCTTAACTGCTGATTCCTAACCCCGTATGGCAACAGACTGTAATTTGGTACTGCTGTGCAGTCAACCCAAACTTGAAGTTTGCTTTCCTAAAGTTTCTTTTTTTGAGCCTATGAAATGATTTCCCACTCAGATGCTTGAAAATGGATCATTTTAAAAAGTCTTCTTCGGCAAGATCTTCATATACATGTTAAAGGGAGAGAAAACAAGTGGGGAAACTGAGGAGCAGAGGGTTTAAGGGACTCACCTGGGATTGCAGATTGAGTTGTCACCAAGCCGAAGCTGGGACTCAATATTCCTGACAGTTGATGGTCAGCATGATATATTTGATTACAATACTTCTGGAATTAAAGCTCCACAAAATTCTCCTTTCTTGGGTTTTGACTAGTTTTGTTTCAGCTTCTTATTCATGGTTGTACTGATATATTAAAATAACCCCAAGACCAAGGACAGTCTAGATAAGGTCATGCAGGAACATCTAATTGTTACTCCCTGAGGCAAACAGTGCTAAGAGTAGCCAGCAAAAACCTCCTGCTATCATTGTTTCAGAGTTAGTTGTTAAAGTATCTGTAGCGTCAGTGATGGTCAAAATGTTTGTATCTATTCAAATAACTTACTGTAAAACAGATCTTACATCCAGCGGTTCACCCATTGATCAGTGTTAGGAAAGTCTCTCATCAACTATAGAAGACTGTGAAATGTGTAGGTGTTTGGGAGGACAAGGAGATGATCTACTGGATATAAGATCTCATGCATGGCCTTTCAGGTGAGGGTGACCATGGTGCCCCAGTGAGGGCTAAATCAGGACGCAATAATGTTTATAGCTTATGGAGTCCATCATTAAGCGTGCCTCACCTTAACAGAGTTTGGGGGTTTGACCCCAGTCATCTGCATGTGACTTCATCTTGAAAAGCTATTTTTCAAAATTGGGAAAACTTCCATCATCAGAAGTCTCAAGGTAAGTTCTTTAATGGATAATACAGTATTTTCTAGTAATGTTAGTTATTTTAAAGGAATAAGGTGAGACTTTTAAGAGCTGGAGCCAAAAGATCCTTCTGATTTGGGGGCAGATGCCAAGACCCTACCTTCTCCATCATAAGCCCTCAGTGGAGGAGAGTCCTTTGAGAGCAAAGAGAGGTCTAGAGAGGACCAGGATCTCCCCCTGAATCAATCAGAAACCCTTGGAGGAGTCCTAGAACCACCTGTCTCTAATTAAACTCCTCTCCTATATTCCCTCAGCACTTACACACTCATAATTATATTTATGCTTGTAATTGTATTATATTACAGTTCAGATCTCCTTACAATAAATATCGCCATAATGAATACTTCACTATTATCAAAAATTCTCAGCCTGAGCCAGCAACTTACTTATTCAAGCATTTACCATAAAATTCTAGTGAAATAAAAGAGTTTGGATGTTATGTCAATTCAGTTATAATGGAATTTGACCTTGTAACTATAACTTTGTCATATGGAAGTACTTGGGCTCTTCTACTGGATCACAAGGTCCTTAACAAATAGTCCCCAACACAAAGTTCCATACATAGAAGATGCTTAAGGAACACTAGAATGAGTGTCCAACTTACAGTGAAATGTGAGAGCCATTATTGGTTATGTAGAAAATCAGACTGATCTCCCTGGTCTTCAGCAGTGGCGCTGCTAGAATGGCTGAACTGAAATTCTCATGGCCTTCATTTTTCATCACCATTTTCATCACTATTTGAAGGAACTGAGTGTGAAACTGTAGCTGGTCATATGAAATCTTTTAGACTCTTTTTTCATCCTTGATGCCTCCTTCAAAAAGTAATCAACTTATTATCATCCAATAACAGAAGGGCTAGTTGTGTCATCACCGTGCTGTTTACAGTGGCATTAACTGGCTGGTCATCATCTGGCCTGGGATATTCATATTTCCCTAAATTTGTGATCGTACTATTGACATACATCCTTTATTACTAGTGGAAAACAATTCTACTTGAATATGGTTCGACTATAGTATTATTTTTATATGCAAACCACAGCATATTTTGTCTATTCTTTCAAATATCTACATTTGAAAAAGGTAGTGCCATAGTGCCTACACTGAAAATAAAAAATTTTCAATGTGAAAAGATTAAGAAGAGAAGCAAAAAACAGTTTCTACCAAATGTGAGTGGGATCACTAAAATAAGGGAGCAACATGAGTACCTGTACTTCTACCTGATGAGAAAAGACAATATTAGAAGGTAATGGAATCGGGGAGAGCTTGAGTGTTACACTCTGGAAGGATATTTTTCTGGGTATATGCTGTGCATACTCATGAAGAAAAGAATTAAACATGCAGGCTCTATGTATTTCACAATCATTTCTTTCATCACTGGAAGTGGAAAAAACATCTAAATAAAATGGAATATGCTTGTAATTCATATTAATGAACTCATATTAATATGCAAAATAAAGTGACCTGAAGAGCAGAACACAGAAAACAGAATTCTGGACTTTTTTTTTTTGCACCAGCAACTTATTTAAAGGTAAATAGCTATTAAGAAAAAATTTCATTTCTCCATCAGGTATATGTATTTGGAAAAGTAAGAATCACTAGATCTAGGGAATATAGAGAGAATATATCCCAACCTTGAGAATATACTAATAACCATGAAATTGTGTCCTTGAAATGATTCACTTTATGGAATGTGAACTATATCTAAAGGAGAGGGACTCACCAAGTCTTTTAGGTCTTCCGGGTCCCACTGTGCCTGGGTGGGAATATTCACTAGTTCCCCAGATTGCCAGGGAGGGAGGTCTGGCTGATCCTGAGAGAAGCCTTGTGTTGTAAAAATCAATCAGCCCATAAACCAACAAACAAGGGGATAAACTTGTCATTTGTCTGAGTTCAAATGTGTGTTATATTCAGACTCCTGGCATTATGCCTAAAAGCCAACCCGTTTCCTGAGCTGTATAGGCAGATACCACTGTTAAGTCTGTGGCATGAGTTCAAGCCAACAGTGAACTGACTGAGGCCGCCAGGATTCCAGCGAATGACATCCTACTAAAAAACCACCCAGTTCTGAACGTGAAATAGAGCCAAGTGGGCATCTGATTCTGATAGACACATTTTATAGATGGCAGTTGGAGCCAGTAAACCTTACCCTCTAATCATCATGACCAGAATCACTAGTCATTCTTTTAATCAGACATTTATTCAGAAAGGTTTCATATATTCATATATGAATATATATACAATGAATATATTACATATGAATATATGAATACATATGAATATATGAATACTATGTATGAAAGAGGAAATATCTGTGAACAAACTCTGCCAGAGAAGAGAAACCTATTGTATTAGTTTAACGTGTGTAGCATTAGAGAAAGTAGATTTCACTACAAATAAAGCTGCTCTTGTCAAATGCTTGACAGGTACCAGCAGAGGTTAACTAGTCAAATCCTCAAGAACACTGCAAGGTAGGTCTAATGATCCCCATTTTACAGATGAGTAAACAGGAGCTCCTGGAATTTTAATTTCTATAAGCACAAACAGCTAGTAAATGATAGGGCTAGAATGCAAAATAAGAGCCTCTTCTCACCACACACTCTATACTCCTTGCATTATGAGAAGTTATCTTCCCAACAACTGAAAGCAATTCATGTTGGGAGAAGTATTCAGTTCTGCTTAATTAATAATGGCCCACAGGTTGATGAGAATCGAAAATAATTCAATAGGATGGAATGATAAACCTAGGAAAGATAAATAATTTCGGGCCATACCCCACAGGTTTTGAAAAACATGATGGGATCTTGAGAGGATGGAAGACTCTAGAGATTAACATTAAAATTAAAATCTTGAATTGCTGAAGGAATTATTGGATTATCAAATACAAGTTATGCTTTCTGTACTAGTCTTTGTTTATACATGTTTATACTCTAGCCTTTTGTCAAACTGGTATCCAATATCCAGCCCAAAACGAGGAGCTAAGATACCCCAAGATCTCTAACAAGAGGGGTTATGGGAACAAGAAATAAAACATAACCTGCTGCTGCTACTGCTAAGTCGCTTCAGTCGTGTCCGACTCTGTGCGACCCCATAGACGGCAGCCCACCAGGCTCCCCCGTCCCTGGGATTCTCCAGGCAAGAACACTGGAGTGAGTTGCCATTTCCTTCTCCAATGCAGGAAAGTGAAAGTGAAGTCGCTCAGTCGAGTCTGACTTTTAGCGACCCCATGGACTGCAGCCCACCAGGCTTCTCCATCCATGGGATTTTCCAGGCAAGAGTACTGGAGTGGGGTGCCATTGCCTTCTCTGAAAACATAACCTCAGACAGTTCAAATCCCAGCTGTCCTACTTAATAACTATATGGCTTTAGGCAAGTTGCATGGCTTTTCTGAGCCTCTGCTTCCTGATTAGTGAAATGGGGATGGTGGTACTACTAGTATATAGTTCATAGAACTATTTTGAGTATTAAATCACTAAATGCAAAAATCACATTTGGCACATAGCAAGTGTTCAACATTATTTAGTTTTTATTTCTAACAGTTTTTTGTTGACAAGTTAAAATCTGACATCTATCAAAAGTATTTTCTTTTTCTACAGGCTCAAATCTCTTACTAGATTCAAACTTTTTTGTTATATTGCTGTCATTAGAGAAGAGATGCTATTGTCTTTCAAAAAAAAGAAATAAATGATTATGCATTCTTCAACATTTTTGTAGGATTTGGGGATTTTGTAGATTAGTTAGGAAATAACACTAAAATTTGATTACAACTACTAACATTATTATTGTAGTTAGAGATTTTCCTCAAAGTTGAAAATTTTATAATAATTTATTTAAGGACATTATCATCCGTGCTCTAATATTCCTCCAGATTCATATCCCTGACAAAAAAAGCCACCAGGAGCTTCAGATAAATAATAAATGGGACTACAACCTTAAAGATATTTGAGCAATACTGTCTTCAAAGTTCTCCAGAATTAAAGGATGTACATTGGAATAAAACCAATATGTTTAGGAGGTGGGGTATTTGCATTGCTGAAGTGTCTCCTCACCCCCCCCGCCCCCCCCCCCCCCCCGCCCCAACCACCTGTTCTAGAGCCCATGTCAGCCATGGGAGTTACCCAGCCCCTCACAGCACTTCGTACACAATTCAAACAGCAGTTATCACACCTATGCTTTGGTTTGGCTTATATTTCATCCAATGGGTTTTTTTCCCTAAAGAATTGAAATCGAAATATGCAGCCTGCCTGCTCAAACTCTCTCCCACTAACTTCAGGCAAAAGGACCAAACAAACTCCTCAGTGTGGCATGACAAGTTGTACATGATCAGCCACGCTTCATTCTCCAGCTTCACCTTTTTCCTCTATTCCCCTCCTCACTCTTCATACTGTCGCTGCAACCCTGCAACTGCACTGCCCTGTCCCAGCCTGGGGCGGACTATGTTCTTTCTCCCCTCTGGGTCTTGGACCCATTGTTTCTTTACTGGAAAGCTGTCTCTACCCTTCGCTTCCTCCCTAGCACTTTCTCTGCAAAGCTTCCTTGGACTTTCCTTTCTCAAGAAGGGGTGGCGTAACTCTTGAAAATATTCCCCTAACAACCAATACATCCCTTAATACACACTTGGCACTTTTGAGTTGAAATGTGTGTTTTCTAGTCCTTCTTTCCTACTAGACAGTAAGCTCTTTGAGGGTAGGTACTGGGTCTTGCTCATTGCTGTAGCTCCAGCTTCTGGCCCATTACCTGGCGGATAAAAAGACTTAGTAATTATCTATTAAAGAGATGAATCTGAATCCATATGAAGAAACTCAACAAATATTACCTTTAAAATAATAGAAGGAGGTAACAAATGAAGAAAACACTATCTTCTTGCCTGCTGGTGTGAGAATTCCTCTGTAGGAAGAGGCTTGCTCTGCTGTGAACACTCTGATAAGCTTGCTGTGGTGTGAGAGGAAGGCTTGTGCTGGGGTCCAGGCTTTGTGCCTAATAAAGGAAAGGGGAGCAGGCAGGTGCAAAACCAAGGGCTTCTTGGAGGAAGGGGTCAGAGAAGATTCCAACAGTCTGCCCACCTACAAAGGGACTTTGAAGAAAAATGCACCAATGGGGGCATTATTAAGTTGTTTCCTCTGTGGTGTGTGATTAAAAACTTTCCATCTACACTATTAAATCTTCATTAGGTCTACTTTGATGATGCTTTTGTGTAAAAAGTTTTTTGATTTGGGAAGCTCAAAGACAACAAGGGAAACACTTATTACACATGTTTTTTTTTAAAGTATACCTCTTCCTGCATCTTTCTTTGCACTTTTAAACAAGTTGGGCTCCTAAGAGCCTATAATGTGAAGGTACCGGTAACCCTGAATTGTCCATAGATCTGTCTTTCTTTCTTGAGAGAGAGGATTCTGCAAAAATTATCCTACTCACTTGGTTACATCTTGAGATAAACCAATCCCAGCCTATCACATAAGCATACATAACTCAAGGTTACTTTGAAAGAGTTTATTTTCCTGCGTGTGACTAGGCAAGTTTGGAGAAAGTGGAGAAGTCTGTTGAAATGGCTATGCATAAAGCAGTTTTAAGAGACTGAGGAAGGAGGGGTGGGATTTGGAAGGCTGAGTATTACATTACAGTAATACATTGTAGTGGGGGGAAGGGCAGAAAATAAAAGAAGGTCTACTGTGGTGTGGGTCTAAGTGGCATGCCAGAGAGACTTGGGCAGAGACGCACTGCTGAATAAAAAGAGGGTTTATGAGAGTGTATCATGTGCAGGGTAAAACCTTCCTTGATCTTCCTTCTAAAAACTTTAGTAAATTTTACAAGACTGACTACTGTTTTGGTTTTAAATAGATCATAGCCCTGGGGGCTCAGATGGTAAAGAATCTGCCTGCAATACAGGAGACCTAGGTTTCATCCCTGGGTTGGGAAGATCCCCTGGAGAAGGGAATGGCAACCCACTCCAGTATTCTTGCCTGGGAAATCCCATGGACAGAGGAACTAGGGAGCGGCTATAGTCCATGGGGTCACAAAGAGACAGACATGACTGAGCAACTTTCAGTTTAGCTCACACCATCAGTATTTATAAGTGACTTGAGGGTGACTGTCAGGACTGCACAGAAAGCTTTGTTAGTGGACAACTGTAACAATTTACACAATTAATTTTTTTGCTTCTCAGATAGCTTACTGCTCAAAATTTCCCACTTTTCAATGATCCTTAAGGATTTTTTTTTTTTGCAAGAACTTTGATCATCATCACCCAGACTTTGCACTGGGGCAGTTTCAGAATCAGTACTGTTCTTCCTCCCCCATCTAATGCAGCACAGCGTGGTGTCAGCTAGCAGATTTGATATTGGGGTCTCTTTATGCAGAAGAGTTGTGTGGTCTAGGATGCTACTCTTGCAGAGGAAAATGATGCTGAATACTATGGCCTGACCTGGAATCTATTGGTCATATTCCTGCCATATTTTCCCTAGCTTTCTCATACTCCAAATCCCTGTGGAGGAAAGAAAGTAGATACTAATATGTTAGACATTTACAAGTCAGCTATCAGGATAAACACTTCATATGAGTTAACCCCAGGCCCACATATTTCCAAAAGTATCCATCAAGGAGACAAGGAACTTTATCTGATTATGAGCCATTTAGAGCATTGCCTGATTCTACAGCATTCCAGCCATAAAGATTTGTAGGCAGATTATTTGAGGCATGAAGACTGATTTCGTTTAGGGTGTTTAAACAGCCATATTAATTTAGAGACATTCTGGAGGACCCAGTTCAAGTTTGCACCAGGCCCAGAGATTTACAGGATGGGTTGCTTTTTTTTTTTTTTTTTTAATTAAGACTTTCTAATTGACAGTTACAGACTCTGTATCTTAAGAGTCATCTTGAAACCCACCCACAGGGTTTTAATCTATTCAGCAAGGCATCCCTCTTCTCCGGAGAAGGAAATGGCAACCCATTCCAGTATTCTTGCCTGGAAAATCCCATGAACAATGGAGCCCGGCAGGCTACAGTCCATGGGGTCACAAGAGTCGGACACAACTTAGGAGAGTAAACCACCACCAGCAAGGTATCTACAGAGCAGAAAGGGTTTCACAGAACACCACCTCTCCCTGCTTTATTTGGAACCCTGTGGTTTAGGATGGGGGAAGGATAATCTAGAGTTCTTTTTGTCTTCTTGAGTCAGAAGAAATGAGCGAGGGTGATTCTGACTGCAAAGAATTGTCTAGATCCAAATCCAAATGGGTTCAAATTCAAAACATCCCCAAACCCTAAGTTAGTAAACAGATCGAAGGAGGTGAGGCCATACTCTGGCCCTCTGTGGCTGCTAATTGTATTGGTACCACTTAGGGACAAGGTGACATTCCCACTTATATAATATCACGTATATGACTTCAGTGATGAATGCTGTTTAGAAGAAACTGAGATTTAGATACAAGGCATATCTAGGAATGCTGGAAAATCTTTTACCTTTCAAGGAATGAAAAGATTATACAAGGGTTAAAAGGCTTATTATAAGTGGGAAAATAGCATTAAAATATCAGTCAGTGTTAGAACCAAGTGGACATTTACTGAGGACAAAACTAAAAGTATAAATAGCTTTGTACATTACCATTTTGGGGCTCATAGTGTTCAAAATAGTTTTAATTCTTAAAGAGAAGGAACATTATGAATCCAAGATAAAAATAAGATATGATCTATTAAAATAGTAGTTTAATGAAAGCTTATTTGCCTTTGTTTTAAAATCTTAAAGCACATAGTAGCCTTACCTTGAATAAACATTGTTATTAACCTTCAGCTGTAAAGTGACTTTCAATAATCAGAAGAGGTATAATACAGTTTCTAATACAAATAACAATGTTTAGAGAGACTACATATAAGGTGAGACTTCTTCACTGAAACTGGCCAAAGGAAACTGCAAATTAAGAATTTACCAAAATTAGAGTGGTTTAGATGCTAATTCGTGTCTGACTCTTGCGACCCCATAAACTGTAGCCTGCCAGTCTCCTCTGTCCATGGGATTTTCCAGGCAAGAATACTGGAGTGAATTGCCATTTCCTTCTCCAGGGGATCTTCCTGACCCAGGAATCAAAATCTCCTGCATTGCAGGCAGATTCTTTACCGACTGAGCTATGAGGGAAGCCCCCAAATAGAGTAGGAACCCATTTTATTAGAAGTAAAGCAAAAGAAGGGTTCAGCCACCCAAAGGTCACACACAAGTGATTTAATTGGAAAGATTTTTCCTTGTAAAAAGGATTAGTTCCAATTAATGGAAAATTCAAATTATGTTTATCACTATAAACACTAACAAAATGCTATCATTCCATAGCATATTACTCGCACAACACCTATCCTATAAGACATTTTGTAAGAGACAAAGGTTCATTAATTTTCCTAATTCTCAGTTTTATAGATGAAGAAGCTGAAGCATAAAGCATTTAGAAGACAAGCCACTGAAAGTTTCCAGAAAAACTGAAAAAAATTCCTTTTGTTCATGGTACTCCCCCACGGGAAGAAAACTAAAAACAAGCCCTAAGTAGCACAAAAATGAAAAAGGGAAAGTTTTATAAGGGTCTATAGCAGCAATCCAGAAGAGAGGTGAACCTGAAAGTGAGAAATAAATATTTACAAATCTCGAAGACTGCAATTGCCTCCTTCTGGCCCTTCTAATAAGGTAGGAACCCAAGGTACTGCCTTTGTATCAAGGAAAAGCTCCTTGATACAAAGCTCTTAGGTTTGTACCTCCTGACAACCTCTTTTGTAGCACTTGTCAGACATTTAACATCCTTGAGCAGGCACAGTTCATGCCATTGTTGACACTACCAGCCACAATATAACCTGGAAAAATGGGGCTTCTCTACGGAGATATATCCTCAAGTCATAGGGCCAGCACAACCCCTGACCTGCTGCACTGGGGCTAAGATATCAATTAGTAAAAGCCCACAGCCCAGCAGGTAGGGGCAAAACCTGTCTGACCAACCAGCAGAGAAATACACCTACTGAGATTCTCTATGAGAAGCCAGAAGCCATGGTTGTGATTGTTCCAGGCTGCTGTGTGTGTGTGTGTGTGTGTGTGTGTGTGTGTGTGAAAACCCAAGGGATTTTTGTTGTTGCTACCTGCCTGCCCTCCAGAGGACCTTCTGTAGTTAGTTACCCAACAGAGGCTAGGGCAGGAGTCGAGCACCAAAAGATATGGGGAGGAAGGAGGGGCCAGGTCATGGAGGGCACATGCTGCTCTCCATACTGAAGGGCTCAGATTTCATCCAGAGGGCATTTGGAAACCAATGAAGATTTTTAGCACAGAAATGCACTTGAGAATGATCTCTCCTGCCTGCTGTTATACAGAGTGAAGTGAGCAGGTACTGCCTTGTTCATCACTTTGTCACAGTATCTAGGGCAAAATAACTCCATGGATGCTCAATACGTTATCTGTTGACTGGATGAGTGAATGAATGAATGAATGAATGAATGAATAATTTTAGTGGGGAGAAGCAAGAAGGGCCTGGCAAAGAACTTACTTTGTTGAAGGTTGCCAACAGTGTCTTAATCATAAGACAAATGAGATTTCTTAATGTACAAGGGGGATGGGGCACACTCTCTACTTTGTAGGATTGATGATGCCTTTTGGACGCTTTCATTATGGTAGAGGAAGCAGAAACAAAGACAATTGAGTAAACTATTAACAAATTGTGGTTGGTATCATGAGAGAAACCAAGGGCCAAGATAGAAAAGACCAAAGGGGACCTACTCTAAAGAATATGCTTGAAGAAAGTCTCCCTATGAATGTGGTCTCTAAGCTGAGCCCCAAAGGAACAGACAGAACGAACTCCGGGAAAAATCAAGGAAAGAGCTTTACAGGAAGAGAAATAGTTTATGTAATGGCTCAGAGGCAGGAAGGAATTGGTTTTGTTCCCAGAATGGCAAGAAGTGACTAGAGTGACTAGAGCTGAGAGCCTGAAAGAGGAAATAACTGAGGCAGAGGCCAGGTCCCCCAGGGCTGGGTGATCAGGAGCTGACAGCTTCATCCCGCCAACCCCCTTCCCTGGTCCAGCAGGAGGAATGAAAGGAATCAAAGAGAGCTAGTGGAGCAGACAAACGACTGGAAGAATGAGGGGAATGTCAGGCCAGTTTTATTCTAGGTCTTCCCCAAAGGGATCATCACATTCTAGAAACACTCCAAAAGGAAAGGAGAGCTTGTATTAAAGATAAAAGACTTAAACTCCATCAAAGGAGATGCTTAGGAAGCCAGATTCCTGGACAACCAGTCTTGCTCCAAAGGAAAATAATCACTAACCTGCCGCTTGGAAAGAAAGGCTTTGGGTTTTTTGTTTTTCCTTCAATATTTTAAGTAACCCCAAAGTAAAACTGATGAGGGGAAAGATATAAAACTGATGAGGGGAAAGATATGAAAGAAAGAACCAAGGAGATAAAGCAGACTGGGCAGGTAGTGAGGTGCTGGCAAGTCAGCAGAGGGAGAATGGCCCTCTTTGGCCCTGCCTCAGAGAGCTCATCCTCCTCCTCCTGATGGACTCTGGCCTGGCCAGGAGAACGATTAGAATAGAACAGACCCAGAGGGAAGAGGATTGTTTACCTTCTTTCCACCCTGAACATGGTGCATGACTATGGTGTAGTTTTCTCCTGAACAAGCTACACCTGCATAGGAAGTTTCCTTACAGTGGGGGAAAAGGCCTTTTCTTTTATTCTCTTTGATAATTCCCAGAGTTCTTCAGATTTTTGCCTGCAGCCCCGTGGTTCCACAAGTTGTCTAGGAAGAAACATTTTGTAGTTGAAAGCAAATGCGATCCCAGTAGTAGGGGGAGAAAGTGTGTATCCCACATGAACTGGGAAAGTCTGAGAGATGAAGACTGGCTGTATCTTGGGTACCTCTGATTGATGGGTGGGGTTTCTCCTTCCTGGGGCTCCTTCATGCTCAGCATAATAAGTGTGGGGTAAACCCCAGATCCACCATTTAAACTACATCAGTTCAGTTCAGTCGCTCAGTTGTGTCCGACTCTTTGCAACCCCATGGACTGCAGCATACCAGGCTTCCCTGTCCTTTACCAACTCCTGGAACTTGCTCAAACTCATGTCCATCGAGTCAGTGATGCCACCCAACCATCTCTTTATACTACCTGATCTTGAGAAAATTACTTAGGTGGGTCAAAAAATAAGTTTTCTATAGCTCTGTGTTTTTCTAAGATTGCCAACCATTAATAGGTCATGAAATCAATTTATAGGTCCAACAAATATGTTTTTGAAACAGTAATAGAACAGAGTATAAGTATTTTCCATGAAGCTTGTTTTATATGTGTGTGATGTGTATGTGATGGGGGTGTGTGCATATGTGTATGTGGGGAGTGGAGTATACACACTCCTGTGTTTACTGGTTGCAATGTTAGATGCATTGCTTATTGTATGTCATGATCAGAGAAGTTTGAAAAATACTGACAACTTATTTTCCACCTCCTATTCCTACTCAGAAGTAGGAAAAAAGGTGGAAATTGTACATTCAACACTACTCAGCATTTTTCAGTTTCCAGTTTGAAGAGGTTTTATGTCCATTCTCCCCTCCCCTTTTACTTCCTTCTTCTCTCACTCATGTTCCACCCTGCTTCCTTAGGCTGTGGGTTTCCACCTCAGTGCATGGTTTTGATGGAGTTAGAGCTTCAAAGAGACCAACAATAAACCCCTAACTTACCAAGATAGGGGAAGACAGCAGAAAATGCTTTTAAAATAACATTCCCCACTACATGTAGAATTAATTCAAGGCTCAGTTCCTTTATCTATTAAGTGTGGTGAAGATCAGATAAGTTTAACATTTAAATGCCTATCACATTTTAGGTACGGATAAACATGAAGGTCTTTCCTCTTCGGGCACTTATTTGCTGAGAGAGTTTCTCTAAGCCAGCCCTAGTCCTCTGGGAACTTGGGCTGTGATATGGATGCTATGGTACATAGAGACAGCAAAATGAAAACAAATCAATACATCAATGGAGTGGAAGGTATTTATACCATACTCAGGTCAAGTGCATTTTATGGCCCATGGCCAAAGGTCTAAGATACCTCAACTGATGAATCCCCCAGGAAACTAGTTCCAACATGCCCAGCTTTAAAGATAAACAAATACTGAATTACAACTGCATGGACACAGACAACCCTAAGCAAACATGAGAGCGGTGAAATGTCTGGACCTGAGCCCTCTGTCTGTCTGCCCTGCTCCCTCATTCAGAGCCTGATCTTCTCACTGAACGTGTGGTTGCCCATATGCTCCTTTCACAACCCAATCATCAACTACCCTCAGAAGATTCTGATAGCATGTAACATAACTGACACTCCAACCTTTTCTCACTGAAATGTTTCTGTGGAAACATACACACACACACACACACACACACACACACACACACATATTTTTCCCCTAAAGGAATTTCCAATAGAATCAAGGGGCCTGAAGGAATCTTAATTTAGCCCCTGAGTGTGGCACAGCAGGTAAGGAACAGAAAGGGGAACAGGGCCTATAGTCTGGCCTGCCCATAGAGCATGCCATCCTCAGCTAAAGACCCGACCTGGCCCTGAAGCAAATGAGGTAGAGAAAGATGCCTCCACCTGCCATGGATGGAAGCTTACTCATTTGCTGTTGTTCAGTCACTAAGTCATGTCTGATTCTGCGACCCCAAAGACTACAGCATTCTTGGCTCCTCTGTCTTTCACGGTCTCCTGGAGTTTGCTCCATTGAGTCAGTGATGCCATTTAACCACCTCATCCTCTGCTGTACTCTTATCCTCCTGACCTCAATCTTTCCCAGCATCAGGGTCTTTTCCAATGAGTCAGCTCTTCTCATCAGGTGGCCAAAGTACATCAGCTTCAGCATCAGTCCTTCCAATGAGTATTCAGAATTGATTACTTTAGGATTGACTGGTTGGATCTGCTTGAAGTCCAATGGACTCTCAACAGGCTTCACCAGCATCACAGTTCAAAAACATCAGTTCTTCAGTGCTCAGCTTTCTTTATGATCCAAGTCTCACATCCATATATGACTACTGGAAAAACCATAGCTTTCATTATATGGATCTTTGTCAGAAAAGTGATGTCTTTGCTTCTTAATATGCTCTTGACTGCAGCCATAAAATTAAAAGATGCTTGCTCCTTGGAAGAAAAGCTGTGACCAACCTAGACTGTGTATTAAAAAGCAAAGACATTACTTTACAGATAAAGGTCCATATAGTCTTAAAGCTATGGTTTTTCTGGTAGTCACATACAGATCTGAGAGTTGGACCATACAGAAGGCTGAGCACTGAAGAATTGATGCTTCCAAATTATGGTGATGGAGAAGACTCTTGAGAGTCCTTTGGACAGCAAGGGGATCCAAAACAGTCAATGCTAAAGGAAATCAACCCTGAATATTCATTGGAAGGACAGATGCTGAAGCTGAAGCTTCAATACTTTGGC
Organism: Budorcas taxicolor; assembly: GCF_023091745.1. Lineage (NCBI taxonomy): Eukaryota > Metazoa > Chordata > Mammalia > Artiodactyla > Bovidae > Budorcas > Budorcas taxicolor. The sequence continues at coordinate 81,130,843 of NC_068916.1, forward strand.
CACCTGATGTGAAGAGCTGACTTATTGAAAAAAACTCGATGCTGGGAAAGATTGAGGGCAGTAGGAGAAGGGGACGACAGAGGATGAGAGATGGCTGGATGGCATAGTTGACTCAATGGACATGAGTTTGAGCAAACTCTGGGAGATGGTGAAGGACAAAGAAGCCTGGTGTGCTGCAGTCCATGGGGTCACAAAGAGACACGACTGAGCGACTGAACAACAGCTTTGTCACAGCTTTTCTTCCAAGGAACAAGCATGTTTTAATTTCATGGCTGCAGTCACCATCTGCAGTGATTTTCTACCACTCACCTAATAGAAACTAAAAGGCCTCAAACACCCCCCACCCCAGGTCTGCCCCCAACTTTACTGCTATGATGATCATGATTCTCCAGAGGAAAAACAGAACCAAAGAAGGAGGGTGGGAGGGAGATAGTGAATTGAGATTTATTTTAAATAGTTGGTTCACAGGATTATGAAAGCTGGCAAGTCCAAAATCTGTAGAGTGGTTCGACAAGCTAGAGATCCAGAAAATAGCTGATGCTACAGTTGAAGGCTGTCTGTTGGCAGAATTCCTTCTTGTTCAGGGAGGTTAGTCTTTTGTTCCATTAAGTGAAGTGAAGTGAAGTTGCTCAGTCGTGTCCAACTCTTTGCGACCCTGTGGACTGTGTCCATGGGACTTTCCAGGCAAGAGTACTGGAGTGGGTTGCCATTTCCTTCTCCAGGGGATTTTCCCGACCCAGGGATTGAAGCCGGGTCTCCTGCATTGTAGGCAGACGCTTTACCATCTGAGCTACCAGCCTTCAACTAATTGGATGAAGCCCACCCACATTATGGAGGGCCACCTGCTTTACTCAATGTCCAGCAATTTAAATGTAAATTTCAGGAGGACTTCCCTGGCAATTCAGTGGTTAAGACTCTAGGCTTCCACTGCAGGGGGTATGGGTATGGGTTTCCCCTCTGGTTGGGGAACTAAGATCTCACCTGCTGCACAGCATGGCCAAAAACAAAAATGTAAATTTCACCCAGCAATTTACACCCTCACAGAAATATCCAGAATAATGTTTGACCCAGCCACCTGGTGATCTAGCCAAGTTTACAGGTAAAATTAACCATGACAACTGCTAAGGCCAGAGTGAGCCTTCCTCAACACACCAACTTTAATCCAACTGTTTTTCATCTCAGGCACTCTTTAAAAATTTCCAGATTCAAAATGCTTTATTCTAGCACACTTTAAGTTATTCAAGAATTTAAAGATTACTCATGGTTATAATTCCTTCTTCCTATTTGACACACAGAAACATTGTAAAGTATTAGAGGCCAAGATACTTTCATATATACATACAGTTCTCAGATTCTTTTGTTTCAGGATTCTTTTATACTCTTAAAAATTAAGAATGTAAAAGAGGTTTTGTTTATGTTGGTAATATCTCTAGATACTATGCTTTAGAGAAATATATGCATCATATTAGAAATAAAGATGAGATAGTTAAATATATATATTTATGAGTTTCATTCAAAATAATAAGGCAAACAAATGTTAGCATAATAAATTTTTAATTAAAAAATAACTGTTTTTCAAAATAAAATAATTGGTGAGATATGTATCACTCATTTAAATCTCTGCATTTCTCTTTAATGCCTGGCTTAATAGAATATGGTAGGATTCTCATACCTGTCTGCATTTAACCTGTGCTATGCTGTTTTAATTAAAATATATGAAGAAAATCTAGCCTCATATGAATATGTAACTGAAAAAGGGAAGACTTGCCCAGGACTACTCGGACCACACTTTGAGAATCACTTGTTTCAGAAAACTAACCTTGCTGTGAGTCAGAGGTCCCAGGTCCTGCTCTGCCAGTAACCAGATGTGCAACCTGAAGCAACTCACTAAACCATTCTGAACTGAAGCTTCTTTATGTAAACAAGGAAAGGAATTAACATATTATTGAACACCTATTATGTGCCAGGCACAATTCATTTAACTGAATCTTCACAACTTACCATGTAAGCAGTGGTGTGGTGGTAAATGCTTAACTATGGTATGGGGGAGGATAATCAGTCCAAGATGCTCACATGGACGTGACTTACATTGTTTAATGGGATGCTGAGCCCCATTTTCCAGTTTAATCTACTGCCTGTAAAGACCAATGTACACCCTGATTAGTTCTTTCTCAGGAAGGATGGTGAGGAAGGGGAAGAGATGCAGTGGAAGGGAAGAACCAAAATTAAATTTGAATAATGATGTAGGGTGTGCCAGAAGTGAAAGGGAGGGGCTCCAGCAAGACATGCTGCGAAGGTCAGGGGGTTAGGGTTAGCTTACTGGCCTAGAGGAGCCTTGGCTTGTAGTATTTGCCAATTTTCATGTATAAATATGTCCACCATGGCCAACTTTACGCTACCAACCTGACATTTGAAAAAGGAGTTGCAAAAAGCTGGGCGCAATTGATTTTCAAAAGCCAGTCCAATGTGAGCCTATGCTTCTTATAGTAAAAATGAGAAACTGAGGTTGAAGGGATTAAAGGAATGGACTGAGAACATGCAAGCATCCCTGGTATATGAAACAAAGTAAACCTCAGATTATAGTAAGCATGAACTCAGACACTTAATAATTTTTTTAAAAATGCATTTGCACATAAATTAACTGTATATAAATGATAGAAAAAGGTCCAGACATCTATACAACAAATTATACACACTGATTTATTTGGGGGAAAGAAATGACACAGGCATGAAGATGATAAAGAATTTTTATTTTTCTACTCTTTATATTTCTGTATTTTTTTTTAATGTAAGTGAGCCTGTAATTATGTGTTCCTTGTAGAATCTAAAATAAAACATTTTTCAAAGAGACTTAGGGATATGATTAGATATTTAATTATATAGAGTTAACAAAAATGATTCAAAATTTTCAATAGGGGACTTCAGAGAAAGAGAAAGAAATTCAGAGACAGAAAAAGACTATATGTTGATGTAGTGCCTCCTCTGTCAGGTGTCTTGGCAATTCTCTTTTCAAATAATTTCTCTCCGGTGGTTATACTTGAAGTAGTTAACATAAAATGTCTTATACTATCTGGCTAATTGGAAAGGCCAGTAGCTTTTTTGAGTAGACTAATACTAAAATAAACCTTGAATCCCATATACAAGCCAGAGCTCAGGTCTTAGTTTGTCAATACTTAGTGAGCCACTCGGAGAAGGCAATGGCACCCCACTCCAGTACTCTTGCCTGGAAAATCCCATGGATGGAGGAGTCTGGTAGGCTGCAGTCCATGGGGTCCGCGAAGAGTCGGACAGGACTGAGCGACTTCACTTTCACTTGAATCCCAGGGACAGGGGAGCCTGGTGGGCTGCCGTCCATGGGGTCGCACAGAGTCGGACACGACTAAAGCAACTTAGCAGCAGCAGCAGCAGCAGTGAGCCACTTAGCTAAATTGGTTAAACATGGGGTCAGCCCCAAAGCAAGCTTCAAGTTGTCAACCTTTTAGTCTTCAAGGGGGGTGGGGTGGGTGTGGGGGTGGGTGGGGTGGGTGTGGGGGTGGGTGGGGATGTTGTATGCATGAATATATGCATGTGTTGGTGAGAGTGCTTTTTGGTGAGTTGAGCTAAGTAAGAAAGAATAGAAAGGGACCCAGCCAAGATCATTTTCCCACATGTTCCACAAATTAATAATTATCTTAACCTGACAAATTCTTTTAAGGACAAGACTCATCAATATCATAACATAAATTAATTTAGTTAGGCAAATGTCTTTTTTTTTTCTTTACAACAAAAACTTAAGGAGTCAAAAAATTAGAGAAAAGGAGAGAAGTTTTTTGTAGTATGGGGCACTAAATTTGGGTAGAGAGAAAGGCTCCCACAGTGGTTTGGTGGAAAAGGCAGCCTTGATGTAAATCTGGGCTTTGTCATTTGCTAGTATTGCTTCCTAGGGCAAATTTCTTAACCTCTTCAATGCCAAATTTCCTCTACCATAAAATAGAGCTTGTATAAAAAGCAAGGTCATTGTAAGACATCTATATGTGTGTGTGTATAGACATATATATGAACATGGGACCTGGCATAGAGCCTGGTACATAGAGACTATGCAATAAATGGCAGCTACAATTTGGACAGAAAGAAGGGATAGTCAAAAAGTCTTGTGGGAAACTCTCTGAATTGATACATTTAAATAAGCTTCAACTCTATAAAAAACAAACACTTTTACTTAAGCACCTACTGGTTAGACTGACATTCAGACATCAATAGTTGGAACCAGCCACTTTCTGAAAATGGGGTACCTGGACACACTAGAAGCTGCAAGGTACAGAAAGGGCTGCAGAAAGAAGCTGCAGGAAAACACTATTCTGGGGTGACAGAAGAAACTACAATGCCTGTTTCTCAACTGTATGCCTAGGGACAAGCGGATCCAGGAGAGTGTGGGTGATGGCTCACTACCATTCTCCTTAACTCAGAAAACACCACCAGTGGCCAGCCTAGGAGGGTTGGTCCCCAGTGCCATTTTTCTGGAACAAGAACATGGTGTTAATGTCTACCTGCTTTACCCATAAATAGCAATGATGGTACCGATAACAAATTAGATGAGGGAAGCCAGTTCCCTTCAGGAACTCTCAATTCAAACAGAGGGCATTTATGCTGAGAAGAATGGAAGATATGAAAGGCAGAGGCCAACGGACGACAGGGAGAGAGATTAGCTCCTGTCATTAGTCACGACCGACACTGGGTGTTTCTGAGATTGTTGATGGTTAAGGAAAGAAAATTACAGGAGAAAATGAATCTTTTAGAAGATGTGAGGTTGCTTAATCTGGAAGACAGAGGAGAAGTTTGAAGAAGACTGGAGTGATGGGAGGGAAAGATTACTCTGAGAGAATTTTGAACTGACTGAATCAGAGAGGAAAGAAAATGAGTTTGCAATAGTTGAAAGTACCATGACACTGGGGAAGGTGGTGTGGTGATGGTGATGACAATAATTTCAGAGAGTTTAAGAGTACAACATGAAACTACCCTTCACTTCAGTTCAGTTCAGTCGCTCAGTCGTGTCCGACTCTGCGACCCCATGAATCGCAGCATGCCAGGCCTCTCTGTTCTTCACCAACTCCCGGAGTTCACTCAGACTCTACCCTTAGAGATACCAAATTACTTTCATATTCATCTTTTCATTTTTCCCTCATAATGCCCTGGGGGTACATAGAGATGTACAAGTCAGAATTCACCCAAAAACAAGATCAGAATTTGGGGAGAAGGGATGTAAAATTACCAAGTTTTTACATACAGGTTTCTCCTCTTTGTGAAAGTAGAGCATTCCTAAGAAAGCTTTCCTAAGCTGGAATGATGTGAAGCAAAGAAGCAATTACCTTTTTTAATAAAAGTGAAAATTCTCTTTTGGTTCATGAAAACAGGTACTAAAATAGGTCTTTCGTAAAGGAGAAGTGATGTAAATCAAACTTTCAAAACAAAAACAAGGGAAGATTGTCTTTCGGATTCATCACAACTTTAAATGTGCTCTTCAGTCTGAGGAACCAAAGATTTTGCTATTAAATTTATTTATTTACTTTAATTTTTGGTTGCACAGCATATGGGATCTTAGTTTCCCAGCCAGGGACTGAAGCTGCACCCTTTGCACTGTAAGTGCAGTCTTAACCACTGGACTGCCAGGGAAGTTCCAGAAGGTTCTGCTCTCAAAAAGAAGAGTTAACTATATGAATTAGTGTCCCTTAACAAATATGTCCCTTAACATCAGTCAGGTAGAAACGCCACATTCCAGGCATCAATGGTGAAAATTCAACCCACTCAACAATGTTCATCAAACTAGGTAAACTATCTCTGTACACTGGCCATGTTCCGCTTCTGCTAAACATTATTGTAAAATACTTGAAAATCTAAATGAAAATAGTTGCTGCAAAAGCAGACTAAAGGAATGAAATAAAGATGGCAAGGACAACTGCTAGCAAAAGCACGGTAGAGCCAGCAAATAATACGTTTAACTCCACATGAATTCTCTGAATGAATTTAACACAACTTCTCCCATTCTAACTCAAAAATTAATTTCTGTATATTGTCCTTGAGATTTGGATTGGGAATGAAAAGGAGAAAACCATCGAAAGTGTGAAGATTTTATGTGAATTAATCAACCAAGGGCTCAGACACTGGGGAGTGAAGATTAAACTTTATAGTTTAGAAACCCAAGGACAATACTCTTCTCATGAGTGTACCTCACATCAAAAAAAAATCTCTACTGATATCTATGTCTCATTTACAACATTCAAGTGAAGAGGTAATTTTTATGACATCCCAATGAGAAGATGCAAAGAGGTTAAACATTTTATAGAATAGTCCAGGGAGAGTCGAAATTAGAACAAAATGTCCCTGGCCCTGGCACTGTCTTGCATTCCAGATGAAAAGATAATTTTGTCCCTCTGTCCATTTGCATTAGAGCCTAAGCAGATAAGACAGTTCAGCCTCAAAGAATCAGAGTAAGAAAGTTGTCCATAGGGTACTGGTATTCAGAAAGAAGCTGCTATATTATTTCAGGAGTAATAGTGGTTTCCCACCCATTGACCACCTCTGTCCACTGCTGACAGCCTGTCAAAACCGTCAGTTACTGCTTGAAAGAATTCAGTCTGCAAGATAAGATACAGATACAAGGCTTGTACATAGGTTCCTCTGGCCTGGTTTTCCCAGGCCTATTCAGAAGTACTCTATGGGACTAAGGTATGGGTGAGCCTACATGTCTCACTGTGTGGCCAAGAGCTTACTTTTAAAAGTTGCCGATTCCAGATATCATAGACTATTTAGCCTTTTCTAGAAAAAAAATCTGAAAAGAAATATGTGAGCAAATGACCCTATAGGGTCTGCCAGCTTTCATCTCCCTCAAGCACCAGTAAACTTACAAGAGTCCAGAATACCATATGCTAAAATGAGGAGTTAGGTTCTATATCCCACAGAGTGAGCAATCTTTTCATTTCTGTCATATGCAATCAAGTTGGCGGACTAGACATAAAAGGTATGCCAGGGTAATTCATTCTGTGCTAACTTTAAGGCCTTTGAGAACATGTGATTTTTTTTTTTTTTCCTGCACACTTCTCTAAGATTTCCATACAGCTTGATCTGTAGTAGATATTCTTTCTATGTATTCAATCAATAATTATTAGACACCTCAATGGTTAACCAGTTAGGAAAAAAAGTATAAGATGTTGTCTAGACCAAAGACTTCAGAGTGGAACTGAGCTTACAAGAAATAGCTAAAAACATGTGTAAAGCATAAGGAAACTAGGCATCTAAGGATTAAGAAAGGGTCAGCATGACTTTAGAACTGGAAGCCTTAAGAAGAGTAGCTTCCTCTGCTTTTTGGAGCTTTCCAAATAGTCTATTCCTTTGTTCTTCCCATAGGTGGTGGTGGTTGTTGTTTAGTCATTAAGTAGAGGACAACCCTTTTGCAACCCTATGGACTGTAGCCCACTAGGCTTGTCTGTCCACAGGATTCCCCAGGCAAGGATACTGGAGTGGAATGCCATTTACTTCTCCAGAGGATATTCCTGACCCAGGGATCAAACTCAAGTTTCCTGCATTGGCAGGCAGATTCTTACCACTGACCAGGTAAGTCCCTTCCCATAGGTAGAAAACCCTAGATAAAATAGAATGTGTATATACTTAAAAACATTGAGAAATTTCCACTTCTGGGAAGATGGAGCAGACATACTTTCCCTTATTCCTCCCTTATTTCCTAAATACAGGAAAAAAAAAAAAAAATCCCGGGCATTATATATGTAAAATAAACATAAGAAGACTCTGGAAGGCAGAGAGAAAAGGCGAACTTAACAGGGCCCTCAGGATCTGAGAAGTGATGCAGTGGTTAATACCCTGGGTTGCCATTTGGCTCATCTATCTCACACTTAGAACTGAAGAGGTCTGCAACCCGGAAATGCCAAATGAGTACAGGTGAAGAAAACACAGACATACACACAAAAAAAGTCTGCATTCTCTAGAAAAAGGGCATGGAAAGGGGCCACCAGGAAAGAAAGAAAACTTGTAGACAATAACTTCTCTATTCTAGTGAAACACCAAAGAACTGGGGCTCCGGTGATAGTTGCACCAGCAAAAGCCAAGTGGAACCCTAGAGTTTTACCCTCAGGAGGCTGAAATAAGTAAGACGCTTTCAGGTGGGATGAGGGAAGGCAAACAAGGAGCCAGGACTAGCATCAGGGCAGATGCTCCCCTGTGTACTCACATGTGAAGCTACAATTATCTTGAAAAGCTTAATAAAAAATTAAAGGAACTGAGTCATTTTTGACACGAGGTGTCTCTATTGGGAAAGAAAATTTCATTGATAGGTTAACCCAAGATAGTAATCTAAACCTTGCCATCTCTTCTTAATATGTTCTGCTTCTGTTAGGTCCATACCACTTCTGTCCTTTATTAAGCCTATCTTTGCATGAAATATTCCCTTGGTATCTCTAATTTTCTTGAAGAGATCTCTAGTATTTCCCATTCTATTGTTTTCCTCAATTTTTTTTCATTGTTCACTTAAAAAGGCTTTCTCATCTCTCCTTGCTATTTGGTGGAACTCTGCATGCAGATGGGTATATCTTTCCTTTTCTAATCTAAAAGTCAGGAATCTGTAGTAGTTTCCCATGGCTGCTCTAACAAGTCACCACAAACTTGGGAACTCAAAGCAATAGAAATTTATCCCCTTACAGTTCTGAAGGCCAGGTCTGAAATCAGTATTACTGGGATCACAGCTTCTGCTGGCATTCCTTGACTTGTGGTCACATCATTCTAACCTTCAAGTCTCTCTCTGTTTCATCTCCGTGTTAGCCTTCTCCTCCATGTGTATGTTAATTCTTGCTCTGCCCCTCTCTTATGAAGATACTCTGAGTGAATATAAAGTACATGAAAAGATGTTCAATGTCACTAATTATCGGAAAAATGCAAATCAAAACTATACTGAGGTATCACTTCACACCAGTCAGAATAGCCATCATCCAAAAATCCACAAATAATAAGTGCTAGAAAGGGTGTGGAGAAAAGGGAACCCTCCTACACAGCTGATGGGAATGTAAATTGGTGCAGCCACGATGGAAACAGTATGGAGGGTCCTTAAAAAACTAAAAAAATAGAGTTACCATATGATCATGCAATCTCACAAGAAAATTCTACTTTGAAAATATACATGCACTCCAAAGTTCATACCAGTACTATTTACAATAGCCAAGGCATGGAAACAATGTAAATGTTCATCAGATGAATGGATAAAGAAAATGTGGTATACATGCTGTTGTACAGCAGAAACTAATAGAATCTGTGAAGCAATTATACTCCAATTAAAAAATAAAAAATGTTCTATATACATACAATGGAATACCACTCAGCCATAAAAAAGAATGAAATAATGACATTTTCAGCAACATGGGTGAACCTAGAGTTTATCATAGTAAGTGAAATAAATCAGAGAGAGAAAGATGGGTATCATATGATAACACTTATAAGCGAAACCTAACATACGATATGAATGAACTCATTTATAAAACAGAAACAGATTCTCATTCATAGAAAAAAATTTATGGTTACCAAAGGGGAAAGAGGGAGGAGGGATCAATTAGGAGTTTGGGATTAGCATATACAAACTACTGTACATAAAATAAATGAACAATAAAGTCCTACAGTATAGCACAGGGAACTATATTCAGTATCTTGTAATAAACTATAATGGAAAAGAATATATATATGTATATTTATACCTGAATTACTTTGCTGTATATAAAGTGATATAAGAGAAAGTAAAGCAGCATTGTACATTAACTATAGTTCAATAAAAAACAAATAAAATAAACTGTTAAAAAAAAGATATTTAATGTGATAGCATTTAGGACCAACCTACTAATCTTAGATAATCCCTCTTCACATTAATTTAATGGTTACTGTAAGATCTTTTTTCCATATAAGGTTACATTTACAGGTCTGAGATTTAAGACTTGATATTGTGCTATCAGAATATCTTATTATCCAAATAAAATATTGTTGTGCCTACCACAGTATGCTAAGCAATCCATTGTATGAATGTAGTGTAATATATTTTACAAATCTACAATTTTATAAAATACTCAGTGTGTTTTGATTTTCTTTACTATAAAGATAACAAAGGTAATTTTGCATTAACAAATATTTTTTGAGCATCTACTATGTATCAGCTTTTCTTCCAGGCACTGGGGATAAAGCAGTAAACAAAACAGGCAAAAATCCCTCCCTCATGAAGTTTATAATCTAGTAGGAGAGGAGGAACATGGGCAATGAATGATTAAGAAAAGGTGTAGAATTTTAGGTGATGGTAAGTGCCGTGGAGAAAAATAATCAAATTGCCAAAATCTGCTGGATCATTGAAAAAGCAAGAGAGTTCCAGAAAAACATCTACTTTTGTTTTATTGACTACACCAAAGCCTTTGACTGTGTGGATCACAATGAACTGTGGAAAATTCTTAAAGAGATGGGTAATACCAGACCACCTGTCCTGCCTCCTGAGAAACCTGTATGCAGGTCAAGAAGCAACAGTTAGAACTGGACATGGAACAACAGACTGGTTCCAAATCAGGAAAGGAGTATGTCAAGGCTGTATATTGTCACCCTGCTCATTTAACTTATATGCAGACTACATCATGAGAAACGCTGGACTGGAAGAAGCACAAGCTGGAATCAAGATTGCCGGGAGAAATATCAATAACCTCAGATACTCAGATGACACCACCCTTATGGCAGGAAGTGAAGAACTAAAGAGCCTCTTGATGAGAGTGAAAAAGGAGAGTAAAAAAGCTGGCTTAAAACTCAACATTCAGAATACTAAGATCATGGCATCCAGTCTCATCACTTTATGGCAAATAGATGGGGAAACAATGGAAACCATGAGAAACTATTTTTGGGGGCTCCAAAATCGCTGCAGATGGTGTCTGCAGCCATGAAATTAAAAGATGCTTGCTCCTTGGAAGAAAAGTTATGACCAACCTGCTGCTGCTGCTGCTGCTAAGATGCTTCAGTCATGTCCGACTCTGTGCATCCCCATAGATGGCAGCCCACCAGGCTCCCCCATCCCTGGGATTCTCCAGGCAAGAATACTGGAGTGGGTTGTCATTTCCTTCTCCAATGCATAAAAGTGAAAAGTGAAAGTGAAGTCACTCAGTTGTGTCCAACTCTTTAGCATATTAAAAAGCAGAGACATTACTTTACCAACAAAGGTCCATCTAGTCAAAGCTATGAAAAGGCAATGGCAACCCACTCAAGTACTCTTGCCTGGAAAATCCCCTGGTAGGCTGCAGTCCATGGGGTCTCGAAGAGTCTGACATGATTGAGCAACTTCACTTTTATTGGGTCCTGTGCCCTAAGGGAACACACATTCTTGCTGTTCTCTATCAAAGGGAGAGAGAGGAAAGCTGCCTGGGGCTGGGGCAGGAAGAGAACTTTCGGGCAGAGTATTTGAGGGTCACAGCTCCAAAATACAGGCACAAGGAGTGAGGGGAGAGGATGCAAAGGGATCTAATATATAATTCCAGGAGCTCATCCTTTCCAAGCTGTTTGACACAAACAAGTAAAGGGTGTGTTATTTTGAAATGACTTTGAACTATGAATTTACTTTGCACTACATGAACTCTGTATTCTAAGACACCATTCATGGGGCACAGCCCTTTTCTTAGGATAAATAAATTCCTCCAAGAAAAATTTCTGGGCCAAAAGGAACACTTTAAATTTTGATACACAGTATCAGGTCCCCTCTCACTAAGCAGGGTATGTCATTTTAGCCAACTGTCCCAATAACAACTTGTTCCCTACAAGTTCACCACATTTGAATATTAGCACTCTTAATTTTGGGGATTTTAGGAAAAATATGGGAAGAATGATTTCTCAACAATATTTTAAACTTTTGCATTTTGGGAATGTGATGGCAAAGTCTTTTTCTATGTTTATTGGCTAAAAGGTCTTTATCTGTGTTTATTTCCTTGTGACTGAATTGTCTATTCATATCCTTTGTTCTATTTTTCTATTGGAATATGCATCTTTCCTTATTGAATTTGTTAGACCCATTTGTACTGGGGGGTATTTTCCTTCAAACTGTGAAATGCTGTAGGTAGGTTTCCCAGTGTTCTGTCAGGGGTTCTTGGATGCATGCAACAGAAAGTTGATGGGCTCGTTCCAGAAGAAAATGAATATTTTGAAAAGATATTTATTAGACCACAGAATCATTTGAAAAGCTAGGAAACTGGTCAGTGAAAATAGAGCAGTACTAGGGGAGACTGGGCAGAGAAACGCCCAAACTAAACGCAGTAACGACTGGTGAGGACTCTGCCTTCCTGACACGAGATGCTGAAAGATACTCTTGGCACCCTTGCCCCCACTGTCCCTGGAGTAGTCTTTTCTCTATCCCTGATTCAGAGTGTCGTTGGTGTGCCTCTCTCACAGCCTGCTTCCTAGTTGCCAGGGAGCTGAGAGAGTGAATATGGGGCATTTTCATCTCCTGAGGTGGAAAAAAGGTCCTATGTCTTACCTGGAGTCACACAGTGGAGAATTCCATGAACAAGGAAGTCAGAGGCTAGGCAGAGACACAGAGATAGAAAGCTTGCTGTTTTAACTTTTAACTTGTTCATTAAAGCTCTTAGCTTTACAGAGAACTTAATTTTCGGGGTGAAAATAATCTGAAAATATCTTCCTTTATGACTTCTGATCTTAACAACTCTGCTCTGACCTTCACCCTGTCCGACTTTCTACACTCTCCCCGTTGAACCAACCAGGGCTGCAGTTTTCCTTTCAAGGACTCCTTGTGCATGTAGCCAGGGCTTTGTAGACTATCCTTTGAGTCCATAGGCAGCTCTGATGTCCCAGGTCCTCTTCCAGTGTCAGAGATGTCCTTGACCCTGATGTGTGGTCCTGCTCTGGAGGCTAATTATCTTAAGTGGTGGCCTTGTCACCTCCTAGGTTGGGAACCCACCACCTCTCAAAATGTTTAACATTCTGTCTTTCAGACAGGGGAATTTTTCTGACCTGTTCATCAAATATGTGCTTTCATGGCTAAGGAGTCTCCTAACTCTCCTACTGCTTTAGGTGTATTTTATTACTCAGTTTCATTTGGCCTGGAAAAACATTATGGGACCCTGGACATTTTGATGTCTTGGGATGTCATTTTCATACAGAAAGTCTAAGTTCCTCTCTCCTACTGCAAGGAAGATGGTGTAGTGTGAGGACACTTTGAATACTTTTAACTGGTCTTTGAAGGGCTTAGTCATCGCCTGTCTTCTTGTCTATACTGTTAGAAGCCTGTCTACGCATGTTGGACAGACCAGTAATGCCTAGTCTAGAGGAACTTCTGGAGGATTCTCTGCTCACTCAGGGTACCCTGAGAAAGCTCTCATGCTGGCTCCCTATAAACACCCCTTCCAGACTCAGCAGTGGAAAGAGAGGGAAGAATTAGGAGGTATGAAAATGACAGTCAGGGCCCTCCTTGCAGAGAGAAGCCCCGGCTAGTCACCCTCAGGGGTGGCGCTTGGACCACTGTAGTAGAAACCACGCCTGGAGTCGCTAGAGCCTGGATGTGGGCTGTCCAATGTAGGTGAGCAAGGGGCTTGAAGATCAAAGTCCCTGTGGGGGATGGAAGGAACCTGGCCAAAAAAGGTAGTATCTGGAATGTTCTAAGACAGGAGGCCAAAAATTGAGTGGCAACTGGCCTAGGACTCAGGGACAGGGCTGCAGCTCCTGAGGACTCAATGGTGAGGACTTAAGACCCCAAGCAGCTCATCACCACAGCACTCAGGCAGACAGAACAAGTTGAAGTCTTGATTTTTAGAATGGGAGAGCAAGCTGGGGCCTGAGACAGAGGAATAAAGAGAAGCTAATGAGGGGGAGTGGTTCAGTGCCTGGCCTGTACAGCCAGCCAGTCTGGGCTCAAATCTCCATTCTGTCACTTAATGCCTGTGTAACTTCTGTCAAGTTACCTAGCCTCTCTGCACTACAGTTTCCTCATCTATAAAACGAGAGAAATAACAATGCCTACCTCATAGGGTTTTTGTGAGAAGCAGGTGGAAAAAGTAAAATGCTTAGAACAGGACTAGCACAGAGTAGGTGTTAAAAAATTAGTTGTTATTGTGCATATTATCTTTACTAGAACTGGCACAAATAAAGCCAAAGAAGCAACAGGGTGGCCCTGACGTGGAATCACCAATGTTTTTCTTATTCTTGTTTCCTATGAATAAGAACAAGATTTTTCACAGACCTGGGATGAGGCTAAGCTTACAGAGGGGAGTCAAGAGGTGGAAAAGAGCTGCAGAGAAAAGGAGCCTGGCAAATTCTTGCAAGTGCAGTTGGCAGTATGGCATTTTCTCCTTTGGTGAACTCTGCACACAGTCACTGTGCCCCCTGGCCCAGACAGCATCTCTGGGGTCCCTGCAAGGCCCTCTGCCATCTTGGAGACTCTGTCATAAGCTGGCTCATCTAAACCCTCATGGTGTGCAGTGGCCACAAGAGACAGCATGCACCTCTGGCCTCACGCAGGCCCTTTTTTGGCGGTGAACCTGGAGTTGGAGGCATTAAAGTACAGATTCTGTTTGACAAGTCATGCCCTTGTGGATCCTTCCCATATACAAGCTGACAAAACAGGGCCTTAAAAAAGAGTTACTGGGGGAGGGGGTTGGGGAAGAAGTGGAAAGGGAGGTTGGGGTTAGCAGCTGTAAGCTATTATATACAGGATGGATAAACAACAAGGTCCCACAATATGGCATAGGGAACTATATTCAATACCCTATGAATAAACCATAATGGAAAAGAATATTAAAAATATATATATATATGTATATATATATGTGGGTATATATTTTGTCAACAAAGGTCCGTCTAGTCAAGGCTATGGTTTTTCCAGTGGTCATGTATGGATGTGAGAGTTGGACTGTGAAGAAAGCTGCTGCTGCTGCTGCTAAGTTGCTTCAGTTTTGTCCGACCCCGTGCAACCCCAGAGACAGCAGCCCACCAGGCTCCCCCGTCCCTGGGATTCTCCAGGCAAGAACACTGGAGTGGGTTGCCACGCTAAAGAATTGATGCTTTTGAACTGTGGTGTGGAGAAGACTCCTGAGAGTCCCTTGGACTGCAAGGAGATCCAACCAGTCCATTCTAAAGGAGATCAGCCCTGGGTGTTCTTTGGAAGAAATGATGCTAAAGCTGAAACTCCAGTACTTTGGCCACCTCATGCGAAGAGTTGACTCATTGGAAAAGACTCTGATGCTGGGAGGGGTTGGGGGCAGGAGGAAAAGGGGATGATAGGGGATGAGATGGTTGGATGGCATCACCGACTCGATGGACCTGAGTTTGAGTGAACTCTGGGAGTTGGTGATGGACAGGGAGGCCTGGCATGCTGCGATTCATGGGGTCGCAAAGAGTCGGACACGACTGAGAGACTGAACTGAACTGAATATGTATATAACTGAATCAATTTGCTATGCAGCAGAAATTAACAAAACATTGTAAATCACTTATACTTCAATTGTTTTTTTAAAAAAGTTATTTATAATACACTTGACCCTTGAACAACATGAGTTTGAAATGCATGGGTCTGCTTACAGGCAGATTTTTAAAATAGTAAATATTACAGTACTGCCTGATCTGTGGTTCCATCAAATCTGTGGATCAGGAGGAACCATGTACTAGGCAGGCTGTCTGTAATTTCCAGCCCTCGCATGGTTCAAGGGTCGACTGTAATAATAATGGCCACCATGGCTGGAGTGTTCAGTGTGTGCAAAGGCACAGCGTTTGGATCTGAGGGCCACATGTCCCTCAGCTCATTTAGGCCTCATTACAACACTGTGAGTTAAGTTAGGATAATTTTACAGATGAGGAAATGGGCTCAGGAGGGTCAGGTAACTTGCTAAGGCCAAGCAGGCAGCAAAAGGTAGAGCCAGAGTTCCAGCTGAAACAGCTCCATATTCGAGCCTGAGCTTCTAATGAGAAGAAACAAAGAACGCTTTGCGGTTGCTCTCCGAAAGGAAATACTGCACTTTTGACAGAAGTGAAATATGTGCTGTTTGCTCCCTTCCTTGGTGAGCTGACACCGACTTGAAACATTTGCTCCCTGCAGCAGCGTCTGTTTTGGTTCTCCAAGGACAAGGGTTCACGCTGTGGAGACTCTCTGTGAGAGGCCAAAGTTCCTTATAGCTTCTGGGATCACAAAACCCTTTTCAACAAAATCCCTCAGGCCCAGCCCCCTAAAAACTATGTAATAAATTTACCATCAAAACAATCTCTCTTGGTCCCTCTGAGACCATTATGCTACAAACAAAGGTAACATGATATGCCAATAAATATTTCTCCTGTGAAGTCATTAGGGTTTTTTCTCTCATACACTAAACTGTAGTCTTCAAATTTAATATCATTTCATAGTTCCCCTAAATCATTCACGGATATATGTAAAACATTCAAGTGCTCCACATCCTGTCATTTGAATAAGAATGATTATTAAAGTTTAGGCTGAGTCTAAAATGCAAAAGCATTTTACTGTTTTTATTATTAAAAATGCCGTAATGAAATATTTTTAAATGTTATAGCAATTATCTTTTCATTGCACAAAACTGCACTGTCAACTATGCCACATTAAAATGTTAAATCACTATTTTAATATCAAATTACGGAAGGAGAGAGAGAAACTGCTAAAATTCATCTTCCTGTACACTGTCTTCCCCTGCAGAATTCTAGCACATGTGGATTCTCATGACTGAGAGATACTGTGTCATATAAAGGAAACATCAGGGATTCTGGAGGCCCCAAAGTTGAAATAATCAGGGGTCTAGGAAAGGTGTGATTCTCCAGCATTTTAAGACATTGGGACATTAGAAATGGGATTAACACACACATGCACTATTGTATATAAAATAGATAACCAACAAGGACCTACCATATAGCACAAAGAAAGTGAAAGTTGCTCAGTCGTGTTGCACTCTTTGCAACCCCATGGACTTTACAGTCCATGGAATTCTTCAGGCCAGAATATTGAAGTGGGTAGCTGTTCCCTTCTTCAGGGGATCTTCCCAACCCAGGGATCAAACCTAGGTCTTCCACATTGCAGGCAAATTCCTTATCAGCTGAGCCACCAGGGAAGTTCAGGGAAATTTATGCAATATTCTGTAATAGCCTATATGGGAAAAGAATCTGAAAAAGAACAGATATATGTGCATGTACAACTGAATCACTTTGCTGTACATTTGCAACTAACAAACCATGATAAATCAACTATACTACAATAATTTTAAGATAAATAATTAAATACCTTGCCCAAATCAATAAAACATTGGGATAATTGGCTATTTTGCTGGGTTCCCAAACCCAAGCCTGCACAACATCCCTGGAAAGTGAGCAGAACCAGAACAGCTGGGCTTGCAAAAATGAGATGATTCACAGAAGCCATTCTGTAGATTGTCTGCTTTGGGCATCAATGCTCTGGTCTCCCCAAGTCCAGCCAGGCCAGCGCTTTGGGCTTTCACCACTGGAGGTAACAGCAGAACGTCAGAGCAGCTCTTGCTGCCCTGGGACGAGTGATAATGAGGAAGGGGCACAGAGATGAGAGAGACTACACCTGGGCTTCTGCCTGCATGGTTCTCACAATGTTATCTATAAAACTGAGCTACCTGTCTGGATCGCACGGAGTATAACCATTATGCAGAGGACTTTGACCTGAGACTTTGTCTCTTTAGGTGATTAAAAAACAAAAGAGTATGTTTTTTAATAGATTTCATGAGGAGCTGGTTGTGTGCAACTCTACTTGCTTACAGGAAACTATTAGATGAGGTCCACACTGGGTCAGTAACTCACTTTTAAGCCCTTGACATTACTTGGTCTTTTTTCTATGCAGTTTTAAAAACTGGTCTTGTTAACCTAAAAACTCATAATCATCTGAATAATGCCAATAGGTTATATTGTAAACAAACTGCCCCTTAATAGGGAGTCAGAAACTAGTTATCTTATGGGTACTTAGTAAATACTTGACTAATTGATTCATACTGGTATTATTTAACTTAATCCATCAAATCAGCCTTGAGGGATACTACAAATTCAAAGCGTATAACCGAAAAAAAAAAAAAAAGATTAAGATTGAAGTAATGAAGAAGTAACTCCTACCTCTTCTTCCTGCTCCATATTTACATCTTTGTTTAGTTTCTTTGTTTCATATCTTAGCTTTGACTTCTTGGAAAACAGACAAAGATGAAGACACGTTTTATGAGGATGTGCTTTGGAAAGTGAAGCTGGCAAAAATGGGTGAGAAAAGCAGGACTGGGCAGAAGGAGAAGTTGAACTGTTGGTGCAGGAGGAATATGATTTCAGCCAATCCTTCTGGGAATCTGAAGGTGGATGGACCCTCAGAGAGGCCCCATACTGAGGCCAGGAAGCCAGGACTTGGTATAACCTCATCAACCAGTCACTGGATGTGGGCTATCCCTTGAGAAAGATACATAACCTGGAGCAAGAAAGCACCTTTCGCCTACGGGCAATTCCTGGAGAGGGAGTCGGCTATGAATCAACAGCAGGTAAGGAGAAGGGGACAATAGAGGATGAGACAGTTGGATGGCGTCACCAATTTAAAGGACACAAGCAAACTCTGGGTGATGGTGAAGGACAGGGTGGCTTGGTGTGCTGCAGTCCATGGGGTTGCAGAGTCAGACATGACTTGGAGATTGAACAACAAAAACTACAACACTCTAACTGCTGTGGGCTAAGTCCTTGGTCCTGTCCATGGAATTTGGGTAGCACACCACAGTGCCCACTATACTGGGTTACACTACCATGGTAACATAACCATGTAAATTCACCAGTGGGAAGTAAATTCAGCCTCCTCTTAACAAGTTAAATTTTCCTTCTGACTTTCCTCTCTTTGTTATCAGCATCACCATTTTTCCTTACCCAAGGTAGCAGAAAAGAAATCTGAAGATTCTAAAAATTGCCTTGGGCGATTTTTAACAGTCTGTCACATTTAATTTCCAGCATATTTATCCTTTTAAACAATTTTAAATAATTCACTACAAAGTGAAATCTGGCATAAGTCCTATCTGTCTTTTACTCCCTGAATTACGGAAGAAGCCAACACAACAGATTTCTAGGCAGTTTCCAGGGCTTGGGTTGGGGACTGGTGGTATAACTAAGGAATGAGGAAGGGGGCTGTCTCTTCTTCCTAATTTAGAGAAGAAAGCTTGAGTCAGTGGTCAGGCAAATAAATACTCCAATATTCTCTGGGAGTCCTACTCTGTTTATAAGAATGCAAATGAATAACCTTGACAAAGAATGTTATTTCATGTAAAAAAATTTTTCCTCATGAGCTGTTTTCAGATATTGAGATTTTTAAAAATCTGAGAAGTAGTTGTGGGTACAACCTCACCTTCCACTAATATAACTACACTGTCAAAGACCTAGCTGCCACTCCAAACACTGTCCTCCAAGTACTTGCAGAGTAACACAGAGGATATTAAATTATCATGTAATTAAATTAAATTATCACTTTGCAATCCCACCAATAAGGCTGAGATGGCACTTCTGTTATGAAACCTTGCTTGCAAATCCTTTTACTTTGAGATGAAAACTCGTTCCTGGCAGAAGCAGTTTCAGCCCAGAGGTGAAGTTGTGGATTACATGATTATACTCAGAAGATTCTAAGGACAAAAAATAAAATTTGCTTTTTTTTAAGATTTATGATTTTTGGTTTTTGAATAATTTAACTTGTCCAAAACAAGGATCTATATGTTACCTATTGATGATTTCATATTCTAAATAGAAAGCTTTTTTTTCAAATCTTCAGAACACTTAATTCTGTTGAGTAGTAAAGTGGGATATTTTAATGTTAAGAACTTTTGGATATGCAAAGAAAACATCTATTCCTGAATAACGGACCAGAAACCAGTGCTGATGGTTTGAAGCGAGAACTGTGGGAGGAATGAAAGTCTGTCATCTCCACACCTCCTGTATGCACAGCCCTTACAAGATACTATAATGACGAGCACAGTGTAGGAAAAACACAATCTCAGATTTCTAATAATATAAAAAGGAAAACAGGGCAGGAAAACCCTTGGGGTTCAGTTTTCCTCTTTAAGCCCATGAGGTTTCTTAAGCAAGGTTTCCCATTGGGTGCATGGGAAAGATGAGGTTCCTCTAAGGACCACCTTAAAGCCTCTAGAGGGGTCCACAAGGAGCCGTGCAGCTGACACTAGGTGCCCCCAGTACGGTTTAGGTGTGTGTGCTTGTGCCTATACAGGTGATTGAAGATTCTCAGTGCAGGAATGCCTTGTTATGAACAAGCCATACACAAGCACCCTACAGAATGGCTTCATCTATCCTCCTTATCCTTCAGACTCTCCTTGGCATCTATCTGGGAGGCTGATGCAAGTGGCAATGGATGGATGCATGTTGGCATAGTGCATAGTGGTCCCATGAAGTGAATACTCAGAGACAGGGGATGATACGCCAACATCCCTGGACCCAACCGTTTTCCCTCAGGGATGTTTTGGAGAGGTCATCTAAACAAGGGTCTACTGAAATTCTTAGACTTGAACCTGCTTCAGAATCACCCAAAAGGTTTGTTAAAACAGATTCCTGGGCCCCATACCCTGAGTCTCTGATTCAGCACATCTTGGGTAAAGTCTGAAAAATGTGCATTTCCAACAGATACTCGGGTGATGCTGATGCTGCTGGTCTAGGCATCCTACTGTAAGAGCTCATAGTGTAAAGAAAAGTCTCTACTGTCCTATTCTAGGGACTTCTAATTCATTGCTGGACCTGGTGGTGAGGATGACTGCCAAGCGGAGGAGAGTGAATGTCTTAGGTAATGATTCTAATCCCTGAGATGAGCCACAGACCTGAGGGGGGAGCAGAAAGTGTGGAAGAAGTCTGTATGAGAACCTTGGGAAATGAGACAAAAAGCCCATTTGCTTTTCTGCTCCTTTGTGGAGGATAAAGCACAGTTGTATCACTATACCTCTTGTCATTGATACAAGGGTTCTGTCCGCACGGAGAGGCATTCCTGTCCCCTTGGGGAACTGCCCTACGCACTCTCCAAGCATATATTTCTGGTGGGCTTAAAATCAGAGCGTTATACCCCAGGGCCACAGGGATGCGTGACCTTCCCTTGGCAAATATTCCTTTGGAACATGACAAGAGCCTAGCCAGTCAGAGTTCTTCCTTGGGAATTCATTAAGTTTACTGCTGAAGAAAGTAATTCATTCATTTTTGGTCACAAAGCTGTAAGAATGTGTCCGAGAGCTGCTGTCAGCCGTACCCCGCACAGTGTAGAACATGCAAGAGAATGAAGAAGACAAAAGCCAAAAAGACGGAGAAGGAGAGAGCCATGGCAGCAACAAGTCTCTGCCTCTAGACACTAAGGACTCAGAGCTATGTGGGTTCTGCAACAATTTCCTCAGTTCTGCGGTCTCTATCAGTATCTTTCTAACTTCCATGCTTCTCTCATTTCTCCACTCACCCCTGTTTGCCTGCTTCAAGTAATTTTAGTTGTGTTTCTGTCACTTGTAAAGAATCCTGACTACCACCCCTCTTATAATCAAACCACCACAGACAGAGGTAGAAGAAAGAAGCCTTGGAAGGGCATTGGTCGCGGGATGCTCACATGTGCTGTCAGGCTCTTGTAGCTGCAAGAAACAGCTGCACTCAGATCTCCCTGAGTACAAGGACACATATGTGGAGATGGGAAGTGGAAAGCCACCAGAACAAGGAGACAGGTCAGGGCCAGCTACTCTCTAGGGGTCTCTCTCCTGGTCTCCCCTCCATGTCAACTCTGCTTCTCAGAGTGTCTGTTCCATTCTCCACTTGCTCCTCTCTGATCAATACTCTCCCACGTTTCAGTCCAAATCCCAGGAGACCAGCTACTGACATGGCTGTTCCTACTGGGCAGAGCCCCTTATTCGAGGTTGCTGGTGGGTGAGGCACCATCTCTGGTCCCATCAGGGTGTCCTCTGAACAACAATAACCAAACCTGGGGAATTCAGGATGAAGCAGACACTCCATTGTGCCCATTGTAGGAGAAGTCTTCCAGAACACCAAGAATGAAGAGTCATAATATGAAAAATCAAACACTAAATCAACATTTGCATGATATATGTATACGTATAGCTGGTTCACTTTGTTGTACAGCAGAAACTAACACAACAGTGCAAAGCAATTATACTTCAATTTAAAAAAAAAACAAACTTAAAAAACTAATTGTACCAGGAAACCGAAAGTATACCAGAGAGGTGGGTATGACACAGAGCAAGGACTTGATGAAGTGATCTGCACTAGAGCCAGGTGCATTAGGTCCCAGAAAAAACAGTAAGCCCAGGGTGAGTGCTTTCCAAATCAGAAGTATGAGGCCTCTCACAGCCCCAGCAAAGCCACGGCCTCTGCTTGGCTTGCATCCCACTACCGACTGGGGGAAACTAGGGATGGTCCCACATTGCCTACTATTTCCATCATCTCTTAAAGACAGGTCACACACTGAGAGCTCACTCAGACCGAGGATGGGGTTCTCGAAAGGGACTGTGGGCTAGTTTCTTAGCTTCCGAAGCCTCCGTTTCCTCATCTAAAGATGGCATTATCTGCTTTCATAGGATTATTGTGAACAGCAAATTAGACAACGCCTGTGAAACACTTAGCCCAGCTCCAGGCACAAAGCATTCATTGAGTACCAGCTATCATTGCTACATCATCATCATCATCATCATCATCATCATCATCCTCATTCTCATTAGGATACTTTGAAGGTGAGTGAGTGCAATGTGACTCCCGGGACACATCTGAGAACAAAGCTTATCTCTTGACCTGTTTGCTGATCCTAGTCATTTCGCTAACAAACACTCCCCACTTACAGATGAAATTAAAATCAGAATATATTTTAATTGGACAGCTATGTGTGCAAAGTGAACACTATACTATTTAGAAGGTCTTTATTTTTAAAAAAGAAAGAGAGGAAGGAAGAAAGAAAGAAAGCAGGGAGGACAAGAAGAAAAGAAGAAAATTGCTTGTCAAAGTCCTCTTTCACTTGTAAGATTTTATACTTAATTATAAAGAGACGCCAACTGCTACCTGAGGTTTCAATACAGCACCAACTACCAAAAAAAAAAAGCCAGAAGAGATACCTCAAATCATTTCACTCTGTAATACAGAACATCTGGGTGTATTTACCTAGTGTAAAATCATTCATTTGGTCTGACATGCCCCTAGTATTACCAACAGTTTACTTGAAAAAGATATGAAAAGGTTGGGAGGGTGTGGTTTAAATATAATCTGCAATTTTAAAATTTAACTTTACATATTGCCATGCTGTTCCATTATATATGCAGGAAAGGGAAGAGCAGTATTCTTCAGGCTTGAAAAAAATTAATCCATGTTTCTTGGCATGAAAAACCAATGTTATGTTTAAAATATACATGTATAATGTGAGACATATTATCTAATAAAAATCATGCAATCTAGCTTGTTCACTTTGTAACACATAATAACTGGGAGTTGATCAAAGAAAACTACTTCCATTTTTATTACTACATTGTTCCTATTTTTATGAACAAAATTTAAAATGCATGATAAAAATCCAATATACAGTAATTGAAACATACAGTCTGACCTCACATTGCTCTGATAAATCTGTTCATTTCTGGCCATTTTCAGTGTTGCTATAGTGAACAGTGTTGACAAGTGGATGAAAAAAAGCTTACAAATGGAATTCTGATCATAGATAAGACTGAACATAAACTATCTCCCCACATTTCTGCATGTTGGGAGGCCCGGTGTGTGCCACAGATGGCCATCTCCCAATAATACATAAAACATTTCTTGCTGGAGCTCGGCTCACACTGTTGAATTCACAGGTCATTTGAACAGAACAATAATTCAATTCACTTAATAATGACCTCACTGGGAACAAACACAGACACAGGATGATGCTGTTAGAAGAACAAAATCGGACTAGAGTTTTAAAAATGAAATTCTTAAAAAGCCGCCATGCTCTCTTGTCAAAATAGCACTTAAATGTATTCAGTGTTTGGCGGCCAGGCAGGCTCACTGGGTTAATTTTAGTCTCTGGAATTTTGCTGCAGCGTCTCTGTGCCATGTTTTGTCTATGTTCAGGCTGGTAGCTTTCCTGGGAAGGTCAGTGGTGACCACTGAAACCACTATTGGCTTATTGGCTGAGCTCATTGATGAAGAAGCCTTGAGTATATCATTTTTTTTCTTCTCAAATGGCTGAGATGGCAGCCAATGAAGAATGACTGCAGAAAGTTTCAGAAGG
The DNA here is from genome assembly GCF_023091745.1 of Budorcas taxicolor. NCBI lineage: Eukaryota > Metazoa > Chordata > Mammalia > Artiodactyla > Bovidae > Budorcas > Budorcas taxicolor. The sequence continues at coordinate 81,155,105 of NC_068916.1, forward strand.
GCACGTGGGAATCATTTAACCAAACCAATAAAATCAGCTATTTATGTAAGTAACAGTTATTATAACCTTAACCATCCAGGCCATATTTCTCTGAAATAATTTTTAGGTTTAGGGCTGATTTTATTTCTAGTTTATAAGACGTAAAATCCTGCATTTCTGGCTTTGGAAGAAATGAATGGACTCAGGAGAAATCAGAAGCTAGAGTGACCTCCTTCTAGCATCTAGTTGCTTGCTAACAAGATAGTATGTATTGATTCCACTAGTATTCACAAGATCAGGTCTCTCCTCCTCAGATATTTTAGCCATGATATTTCATCTCTATACTATAAAACCAAGACCAAGTGCTACTGAAATCAGGCCCTTTACTGTCGTAGTTTTAACTATTAATACCATGCTATCCTTTGTCATTCACACATATTATAAAAGCATACAACAAACAGCAAGGGCTTTAATATGTTTTTGCTTGATACATTAAAATGATTTTTAACTTTTAAGATCCAAATTACAAACTTGCAGAATTAGAGGGATTTTTTAAAGGCAGCTAATGAGGATACAGTTTACTCAAATTATTACTATTATAATGGACAGAGGAGCCTGGCAGGCTATAGTCCATGCTAAGTTGGACACAACTTAGCAACTAAACCACCACCACCAATATTGGAGAACAGGGAGAAAATTTTGTAGGACTTCCATCAACAATCCTCTCATTGTTTAGTTTAGTTTAATAGTTTAATTATTTTATTCTTTATCCCCCACCCACACCATCTAATCCGAGCAGACTGGAAAAAACTAAATCTACTTTCCTACAGAGTAGGGCCTTTATGCTTGGGAAACATTTTTTATAGGAACTAACCCATTAACTTATTTCTGTACCTGCCTCATCAATATCAGCTGGGAATACCCTGTAATCATGGCAATTTATTAACCTGGCTGTAAAAGCAGGAGAAAGAACACTCATGCTATTTTTCCATGAAAATAGTGACTAGAGGAAGGTGTGTTTCAGGGGTATCATAGTATGGGGTGGAGGGGAGGAAAGAAGAGTTAAAGAAACAGAGTACATTTCCAACTACACATGCATAAGCTTCTAAAGCTTAAAGAGGCATCTATAATCCAAACAAGACATCTCTTTTCCTTCCTCATCTCCCTCTCCCTCCATTTACTGACACTTCTCCCAGAAGACACAGTTCTTGCCTCTAAAAGAACTTACTGTGTGAAGGAAAGAAAACACAGACAGTAAATAAATAAGTGGCAGCTGGTAATTTAGGGAACACATTGGCATTATAGGCATTCAGAGAAATAGCCATCAGGAAAGGCTTCTAGCAGGAATTGCTAGGCATGTGTGCGGATCCTGCTCCCGTGACATGTATTAATGATAGGTTGTCTATCAATTCCCAGTGAGACAGAAGGGAGTTTCTCTTCTTTTCCCACCCCAGAGGGCTCCTTTCTCCTACTATCTCCTGAGAGGCAGGAAGTCCTTCTGAGGCCACATCCACCATCTCAGTAGCAAACTCAGCTCCCCAGCTTACCTGGAGGTAACAGGCAACAACTCAGCTCCCCAGCTTACCTGGAGGTAACAGGCAACAACTCAGCTCCCCAGCTTACCTGGAGGTAACAGGCAACAACTCAGCTCCCCAGCTTACGTGAGGGCCAGCAAGGGCTTTCAGAGACCGAGTATGATGCTGAAGCATCTCTGTACCTTCCACTCAAGGGAGAGGGAGGAGGATGGAGCACAGGAAGCTACCTCCTCTCTGGGCTTAGGCACTCTGAAAGGGGGAGTGGTAAGAAGGAAAAGTCCAGTGAATGCTGTTAATAATCACAATAGTAACATGTGCCCAGCATTTACTGTGCATGGAACTGTTCAAAGCAACTGACATGGGTTATTAACCCAAGTGATCCTCACGACAGCCCTGTGAGGAAGTCCTATTAATATTCCCATTTTACAGATGAGGTACAGAAAAGCTAAAGAACTTGCCTAAGATCACACAGCTACTTAACTGGCATTGTTTGGACTGGAGCCCAGTCTCAGCTAGACTCCAGCACCTCTGCTCCTAACGTGGCTTGCAATTCAGGCTGCACTTGGAGAATTGTTAAATGGTATTGATACCTGGGCCTGCATCCCAGAAATATGGATTTAATTTATCTGTAGTGGGGCCCAGGGCAGGACTCTGCTATTTCCCCAGGTGACGCTAATGTGCAGCCAGGATCGCCAGCCATGATATTCCTCCTCCCGCCCTCCTGCTTTCTCAGTATCTCTGCACCTCTCCCCTCCTCCCTGTCACTCAGAAGGTTCTGTCTTGATCCCTTTATCTTCCCACACAAAATGGCCCTTGAGATGGTTTGAAAATGTGTCCATGAATTCTCTGACATTCCTTCCTTCAAAAGGTAGAACCTGAACCCCGTCCCTTAAATGCAGGCCAAATGTAGAGACTGGCTTCTAATGAATGGAATTTGGTGGAAGTGATGGTCTGTGGCTTCCAAGACCAGGTCCTAAAAGATACTGCAACTTCTTTCTTGTCCTCCCTTGTGAATCGTAGAGTGCTCACTCTGGGGAAAACTAGCTGCTCCACCACAAGAACACTCAAACAGCCCCATGGAGCAGACCTAATGGCAAGAAACTGTGGATTCCTGCCAATGGGCAATGAAAAACTGAGGCCTTCTGAAGCAAACAACTCCTCAGTGAGTGAAACTGGGAGTGAATCTTCCGACCCCTCAAATGAACCCTCAAATGAACCCTCAAAATGACTGCAGCCCCAGCTGACATCTTGAATGCCGCCTCATGAGAGACCCTGTGCTGGAACCATCGTGCTAAATTGCTTCCAGATTCCTGACTCTCAGAAGGTGAGATAATACATGTTCGTTGCTTTGTGCTGATAAATTGCGGGGTGGTTTGTTATGCAGCAAGAGATAACTAATACAGGCATCTCCCTCTCCACTCCACGCCACTCCCTCCCAGCCTTGACTTGGAGCAGGGGAAGTTGCCAGGGCTGCAATAGAAAAGTGTCTGACATCCCAAGGTGGAATTCTGAATGTCTTTACCATAGAAACGTAGCTCTATGCATATTTATATATGTACATATATGTATGTAAATACACAGGAAAAGTCTGGAAGAGATGAGCCATACTATTAACAGTGTTAGAGGTGGAGATAAGGGAGGAGTGGGGCTGGAGAAGAGAGCCAAGGGGAATTTTCCTTCCTTTCTTGTCAGCTGCTGTGTTATTTGGATATTTTACACCAAGAATGTATATATGCATCACCTGGGTAATTAAACATATTTTTCCTACATAAAAGCAGGGGAAGTTTTTAAAAAAAAAAAAAAAAAAAGAAGTGCAATCATACCTGAGGATGGGTTCTGTTGGCAGTCGAGTTATTAAGAAAATAGTTCTTCAAGTACATTATGGTTAGGAAATGTTGATCTTCGCAGCCTTTTCTGACTGCCTTAGCACCAGGCAGAACACTGGATCGTAGGCACTGTGGTGATGAAGAATTAAGAACAGCTGGGCTTAGAGCCTTGATGCTCATGTGTTTTCGATTCCAGACTCTGACACTTACCAGCTTGGCAAGTCATGCAACTATTCTGGACCCATTCTTTCCTATCTGTAAAGTTGGGAAAATAAAAGGGGCCTGAAACAGTAAATGATCCAAAGGCAGCACTCATTGAATTTTAGCTATCATCCTATGGAAAAAATATTTTTCTAGTTTCAAACACATAATGGGGATTATGACATGAAAATAAACTGAAAAGCAAAAGTGTTAGTTGTTCAATTGTGTCCCACTCTATCCTACCCTGTACACAGACATTAGAGGTTTGCACATGGGGAGCCAACCTGTAGACCTCAGAAGTGAAAACGGTGTTTTATTTGACCCACATAGTGTTGTTGAAAACAGTGAATTTTTTGCCTGCATTTAATTTTGGAAGATGGATTTCAAGGGCTTCCCAGGTGGTCTAATGGTTAAGGCCTTCCACTACATGGGGCAGAGGTTCAATCTCTGGCCGGGGAACTAAGACATGCCAGTGGTGCAGCAAAAATATATGTATATATAAATAAATAAATAAACATGGTGTTTGTGGTTTAGTCGCTAAGTTATGACTGACTCTTGTGATCCTGTGGACTGTAGCCCACTAGGCTCCTCCATCTATGGGATTCTCCAGGCAAGAATACTGGAATGGGTCGCCTTTTCCTTCTCCAGGGCATCTTCCCGACCCAAGGATCTAACCCAAGTCTCCTGCACTGCAGGTGAATTCTTTACTGCTGAGCCACCAGGAAAACCCACATAGATATATACATACATATTTCAGGCTGCTCTTAAAAAACGGATACATCTGCCTTTCTCAGGCCAGTTGGCTGGCACTGAGTCACGGATTTCTCTTTAGTCAGGATAAGTGTTCTCCAGAAGGTCACAATTCCTCCATGGACTGGCCTGTGTTACTCATTGGGGTGACCCCACCCCTCCAACCCCGCCCCTGCAGGCTCTGAGTTTGCACCACTGAAACTTGGGATGTTTACTTCAATGCAACGAGAGTGTTATTGGGGTAGGATGATCACATGTTTCTATAATTATAAAAACTGCCTCAGCGTGCCTGCAATGTAGAGATCCCAGAAATGAAGGCCATCTCTCTCTGTTTACTTTTTAATGAACTGAAGAAAAGGAATGTAGAGCTCTCTAAAATGTTTCTATGAGGAGATGAAGAGCTGCTATTTATAATCTACTATGCTTCTGCAATGAGCAGATATTCATTTATGAGAAGGACCTCAGTCTCTCAAACACCATGGAGTTGCATGGCATCATAGCCCATCTATTTATGTCATCTTTTCCATTTGACCAAGTAGGCTGGAATTCTTTCCCTCTGCACATGCTCAAATCCTACAAACGGAAGAAAAAGCTGAACCACGACCCTTGCCTTTGATATATGGAGATGCTTATCAACTTTGGTGATATTGAGTTCTTTTTTTAATATCATGGAGTCACTTGTGAATCAATACCTGTCCCATACTTGCTTAATAAATGCTTCTGTCTGACCGTTATTAAAAACAAACAATAAAATCAGTCCTATTTCCTTTACTCTGCTTGAAGATCTCTCCATGGCAAAATTATTCCATAATTAACAAAAGCAAAATGTGAATTTGTGGTAAAAAGAATCTTTCATTTGCTAGTTAATTTTCTTAGCCTAAATCATTTCCCCCCAAGTTTTCTTTCAGAGATTCCGTTGTGGCTCAGTGGTAAAGAATCTGCCTGCCAATGCAGGAGACACGGGTTCAGTCCCTGGTCTGGGAAGATCCCCTACGCGGCGGAGCAACCAAGTGCATCCGCCACAACTCCTGAGCCCTCACTCTAGAGGCCATGCTCTGCACACAGCAAGAAAAGCCTCCACAAGGCGACGCTTGCACACTGCAACTAGAGAGTAGCCTCCACTCACTACAAGAGAAAAGCCTGCACCGCAACAAAGACCCACCAGGGCCAAAAGGAAAGACAGAAATTTATAAAAAACAAAGGAGAGAAGGCTGGTAAAAAAAAAAAAAAGAAAACTTGCAAACATGCAAAAAAGTTGGAAGAATGGCAGTCAATACCTATATACTTACCATCTAGATTCTGCAAGTTACATTTGCTATACTTACCGCATAGTCCATCTATCAATTCATGTTCATTTCTTTTTTAAAAAAAATTAATTTTTTTGCTGCACTGGGTCTTCCTGGCTTTTGCATGGGCTTTCTCTAGTTGCAGTGAGTGGAGGCTACTCTCTAGTTGTGCTGTGTGGGCCTCTCATTATGGAGGCTTCTCTTGTTGCAGAGCACATGCTCTAGGTATGTGGGTTTCAGGATTTGTGGCACACAAGCCCTGTTGCTCTGTGGCATGTGGAACTATCTGGACTGAGTGTCAAACCATTGACAGGCAGATTCTTATCCCTGGGTCACCAGGGAAATCCTCATCTTCATTTCTTGATACCTTGATACCTTTCAAATTAACTTACAGACATCAGTACATTTTACCCCTAAACACTTCTGCATGCATATCATTAGAGTCCAGTATTTGTTTACGGGTTTTAAAAACATGTTTTTAGTGTGGTAACATATCCATAACACCTATCATTTGAATCATATGTAAGTATACAGTATGTTCACCTTAGCGTGTAAATCATCACTGCATCCATCTCCAGAAGTTTTCATTTTCCCCAACTGTAACTCTACCCATTAGACACTAAAGCCCCACTATCCCCTCCCACCAGCCCCTGCAACCACCATTCTACTTTCTATCTCTGGGAATTTAACTATTGAAGGTACCCATGTAAGTGGAATCATATACTATTTGTCTTTCTGTGACTGGCTTATTTCACTTAGTATAATGTCTTTGAAGTTCACCCATATGGAAGCATGCATCAGAATGTAATTCCTGCTGCTGCTACTGCTTCTGCTAAGTCATGTCAGCCATGTCCAACTCTGTGCGACCCCATAGACAGCAGCTCATCAGGCTCCTGTCCCTGGGATTCTCCAGGCAAGAACACTGGAGTGGGTTGCCATTTCCTTCTCCAGTGCATGCAAGTGAAAAGTGAAAGTGAAGTCGCTCAGTCGTGTCCGACTCTTCGCAACCCCATGGACTGTAGCCTACGAGGCTCCTCCGTCCGTCATTTCCCAGGCAAGAGTACTGGAGTGGGTTGCCATTGCTTTCTCCATAATTCCTGCTACAGGGTGAATAATGTATTTTGTTGTATGTACACAGCACATTTTGTTTATTGATTTATCTATCAGTGGGCATTTGGTTGCTTCCACCTTTTGCCTATTGTGAATAATGATGCTATGAGCATGAGTGTACAGATATCTAATTCCCTGCTTTCATTTCTTTTAGGAATATTCACAGAAGTAGAATTGCCAGATCATATGGTAACTCTGTGTTTAATTTTTTGAGGACTCTATGGTTTCTTTTTTATAAAAAATTTGTACTACAGTGAAACGCACAGGTCTTAATGTACCATTTGATGGGTTGTAACAAATGCATACTCTAGTGGATATTTTTTGCTTCTTTTTTAGGCCCTCCAAATATGTAAGAAATTTTCACTTAGAACGCTGCCACTTTCTTTGGCCAAAATCCTAATGGAAAGTGTATGAGCTTGGATGACATCAGGTGTCTAGTTTCAGGATCTACTGACCTTTTACCTGTTCACAGATTTTAAAGGAACTCACAGTCTTGAAAACAGGAATTTGCAAAAAATTATCTCCATCTTCTACTACTGACTATAAACACTTTACCCTTTGTGAGCAGTAAGTACGATAGTTTCAAAAAGGGATTTTTTAAAAAACAGATGCATGCATGGCATGCTCATTTTTTTTAGCTTCTGCCCATCACCAGGGGTGAGATGATCTCCCCTGCATCTCTCATGCATTTTCCAGAGTCTATAATGAGGCTCTTTCTAAAAATTCTAAGCAGGCAGTAAGCAAAGTTTATCTTGCACATCAAGAATTTACATTATTGAAAATGAAAACAACAACAGCCGTAGCCTGTTTTTGCAATCTGATTGGTAAAAAGTGATAGTAGTCTCTTTGTGAAGGCTGCGGAGAAACAGGCATTCTCTGATACTGTAGATGGCATTAAACGGTAGGACAGTTTGCTAAAGTCTGTTAATATTTTTAATATACCTTTTGCCGACTCCAGGAATTTCACTTCTAGGAATTTTTCTTGCAGAAGTGCTTATACAAGTGCACCAAGATATACGTGTACGCTGTTGTTCATTGCCACGTGGCTTATAGTAGCAAAAAATTGGAAAGAACCCAAATATCAGTCAGTAGCTAACTGCTAAAAATAAATCCTAATATACCCACATTTAACTGGTATAACTTGCTTTACCAGTTTGGACACAAATAAGGTTACATCTTTTTTATTTTTTTCAAATTACATTAGACCCAAATATCTATGTGCCAGATTAGTGCCAGAGGAAGTCCACTGCCTGTTTTCCTTCTTAAGGCCTGTTCCCTCCTGTGAATTATCCAGCCACCTTGGGGCTTTACTTCTTGCAAAGTGGCCAGTCCTGCTTCTAAATGCCTCATGGAGAGAGAACTAGGGAATCTGATTAGTTTATTAGAAGCCTTATTTTCAGCGTCTGTTGCTTCTGTTTGCCATAATATGGCTGATGAAAGCTGTAAAAGTAATAAATAGGGTTGAGCATTGTAAAATGAAGAATAAAAAAAGGTTTGATTGAAACTTTATTTTGGAAAATTTAAAGATTATCTTATCTTTAAATATGATTTATCTTTGAAGATATACATATCACAACTCTAATTGCAACAATGCTCTAATTTTTAGAGTAAACAAAGGATGAATCAAGTGTTGATTTAGTGAAGGGAATAATTTTTCTAGCAAAATTATGTGATAGCAAATTTTGACACCCTTCACTTCACACTGACTTTTATAGCAGAATCATACAAAGGTCATTTTGAAAAAAGATGTGAGGGCTTCATCAATTTTCCCGAGAGCCTATCTTAATCCTTTGATATTCAAATAATTTTCCTTTTGAAGAATTTATCCTCTTATCATCCTTGTTGTTTTTCTCATCTCTAATTGTTAACCGGTCCAACACTGCCGGATACCCATTTGGTTATGGAACAGTTCTCCAGAATCACTTTCAATGACTTCATAAAATCCTGCATCTTTTGCAAGATTAGCAATTTTACATAGCAACTGAAATGCATTTTATTTACATTGTATTGTTGTATGTTTACAACATCTACAATCAGCAAAATTGACTGGCTGAGTGGGAATAAATGCTGGTATTAAATTGGGAGGGCTATTTGAGTGGGGACTAATTTAGTAAGTGGCCAGTTCATTAGTGGTTATCTTCCTGTTATGACCAATTTCTGCTTTCCTACACAACTTATCCACTATAGGGATTCAGATAATGGTAATGAATAGTTAGATCAAAGAAACTTGTACTATGCAGCTCTAAGTAAGAATGAAGTGTGTGTTGACATGGAGGAATGTTCACAATGCATTGTTAAATGAAAAAAGCAAGCACCAAAAGTCAATGAACTGTGTAACCGTTTCTATGAAATAACAATAAATGTTAGTATATGCATTAAAAACATAACTAAATAAAAACAAAATAACAATAAATGTTAGTATATGTGTCAAAAACATAACTAAATAAAAACAACCTGGAAGAATATAGTCCAAAATATTAGCAATTGTTTTCCAATAGGTATGTGGAAAAATGGAGAAAGCCATCTAGGGAGCCTTATTTTTAATGAGTACTTATTACACTTTCAAAAAAAATTAAAGATATTTTATATTAGTATAGTTGAGATAGGGCCAGAATTTTAAAAAAGGGAAAAAGAAATGGGCTGTTATTACATTAGTGTCCAAACTGGGTTTTCCTAGCAAGAACTTCTATAGACCTGTTTTGAAAGTGCATAATAGGATTCTTCAATATGAACTTGTTTTGTTATAAAGACCCCAGAACGCTTTCTCAAAATAACCAAACCACAAACATTGGCTGAGAATCTGTTATTTTCAAGGTACTGTGTTACATTTAGTGCCCAGAGGGATACAAGGACCTATGAGACTGCTGGAACCTGTCCTCAGAAAGCTCACAGTCTAGTTGAAAGGTGAGAAGCTGCTCAGTGAATGAGGCTGGCAACAACACTTGGTCATCAGTGACTGTGGTCTGAGCAATAGCATGCATAGGACGAGACGACTGAGAAACTGGCGCTCTGACTTCTGAGTCTTTGCTTCTACTTTGGTTTCAGTGGGTCGGATACTAGATGAGAGTGTAAGATATTATACTGACTGTAAGGTATTAACTTTTAGAGAATAATGCAACCCTTCACCTCCATGGGAAGGGAAATTCACAGATTGATTCAAAGGTTATTTAGAGCTCCATCAAAATATTGTGAGAGCTTCAGGGGTGCATCTGATGGGGATACTAATGAAGTGAGATGGTAAACAATGGATATGTATTTTGTTTCCATCTTCTGCCCTATTTTATGAATGAGGAACTTAAGACTGACTCAGGGGTACACTGCTGCTAAGACAGAATCAGGATTTGAACCCAGCACTATGACAGTTGAGCTGGCACTCTTACGTTTTCTGACCCACTCCTTCCTCATTGTAGGCTAACCGTCACCTAGAAGGAAGAAATGTTCAGCATGGCGCTAATTGATGTGTATATTTACTGTGAAGTATTACCCCAGGAGAAAAGAGGCAACCAGCTGCATGAATGGAATTTGGAGAAAGGTAATACCTCCTGGCAAACAACAGCAAGATCCATGAAATCTCTGTAGTCTTCCTGGATAAGAGTTTGCCAAGATTTCTGTAGACTCGGTCTTCCTTTCCACTCCTGGAAATAACCTCTTTAGGGCAGAGTTGAAGCACAAAACACAGTAGCACTTTCTCTTCTGCCTGTATTCTACCTAAGCAGTGGATAATTAGAAGTGCTTTGGGTTCTGAATTCAGCTGAAACAAAAAACACTTTAAATAGTTGCCATTAAGATACCTGAATTACAGACTCACTTTGTATGGCATCTTCAGTATCTAGAATGAAAGCGCTTTCTGTGTGTTATATAACATAACCTAGAGTGATTAGCGTAGTGTGCCATGCTAGTTACCACTTAATTATACCAACCCATTCTGTAGAACACTTTGAAATACAAGGCAAGTACAACTGTCATTAGATTTTGAAAGTGAAGTGTTAGTCGCTCAGGTGTGTCCAGCTCTTTGCGACCCCATGAACCTCACCAGGCTCCTCTGTCCATGGGATTTTCCAGGCAAGAATATGGGAGTGGGTAGTCATTCCCTTCTCCGGGGGATCTTCCAAACCCAGGGATTAAACCCAGGTCTCCTGCTTTGCAGGCAGATTCTTTACTGTCTGAGCCACCAGGGAAGCCCCTTATCATTAGAGTTTAGGTTGGATTTATGACCCATTCTGGAAGAGTTAAAGAACCTTTAAATAGCGTATATTTTTAAAAGAAAAAAAAAATCACTTAACCTTTTAGGCAAAGTGTATTATGTATTAGCTTGCAAAATTGTATCGTAGAAGAACCAAATATAAGGAAAAAAGGTTTCAGTTCACTACTGTGGTCATTATGAAATTAAAGACAAATTATTTAGGTCACTTTTCTTGTTGCAGAGTGAAAACAAACTGCTTCTTACACCCACTCTTGGGACAGTACATGAAATGCAAAAATACCCCTTTTATGGAAAATGCCCGGGAGTCATCTCCTTGAAAAATTTCTAAAAAATGTTCTCGACATCCTGAACAACAGGAAAATAACTTGTGGATAATGAGCTACACATTCTTTCTCTCCTTCTTTCCCTTCTTTATCTCTGAGAATGTAAGGACTTGGCATCAAACATTGCAATGACTTATCGACAACCTCAAAGTTCTATGAAAAAAATAAGTTGCAGATTTGCTGAGAGAAGCATCAGAATCTGAAACATGACTGTCTCAGAGCAATTCACTTTACTAGTGAGTGGACCCAGCTATCCACCTGGTAGTCACAGCTTAAGCAAGTTCTTTGGTTCTCTTTATTTGTTACATCTGCAATAAATACTGCCAAAAGATAATAGCTTTGTTTCTTTGTGAAAAATGTCTCTGAAAAGAAAGTCAACTGCTAGAGTAGTGCTGAAAAGTGAGGGCATTTATTAATTGGCATGATTAATTTAGATAATTCCATGATTATATTTAGATTATGTTAAAAATTAGATGCATGGCATTGAAGGCCTCTTGCTCCTGTTGTTACTGCTGCTAAGTCGCTTCAGTCATGTCTGACTCTGTGCGACCCCATAGACGGCAGCCCACCAGGCTCCCCTGTCCCTGGGATTCTCCAGGCAAGAACACTGGAGTGGGTTGGAAGTCCTCTTAGTATACTTTTATTTCTTAAAATTTAATTGTAGTATAGTTGATTTACAATGTTCAGGTATATAGCAAAGTGTTTCAGTTATATATATATGTGTATTTATAAGGCTTCCCTGGTGGCTCAGACAGTAAAGCGTCTGACTGCAATGCTCAAGACCCGGGTTCAATCCGTGGGTCGGGAAGATCCCCTAGAGAAGGAAATGGCAACCCACTCCAGTATTCTTGCCTGGAGAATTCCGTGGACAGAGAAACCTGCTGCAGGCTACAGTCCATGGGTTGCAAAGAGTCAGACACAACTGAGCAACTTCACTTTCTTTCATATATACTGTGCTTAGTATACATATATGTAAAATCAGTCGTGTCTGACTCTTTGTGAGCCCATGGACTGTATAGCCCTCCAGGCTCCTCTGTCCATGGGGATTCTCCAGGCAAGAATACTGGAATGGGTTGCCATGCCCTCCTCCAGGGGATCTTCCCAAACCAGGGATCAAACTCTCGCACTGCAGGCAGATTTTTTATCATCTGAGTCACCAGGGAAGCCCATATATACACATATATATTTAGATTTTTGTCCCTCATATAGGTTATCACATAGTATTAAGTAGAGTTCCCTGTGCTATACAGTAAATCCTTGTTGATAATCTACCATAGATATAGTAGTATGTGCACATTCATCCCAAACTCCTGATTTAGCCCTCCCCGCCACGCTTTCCCTATGGTAACCATGTTTGTTTTCAATATCTGTGAGCCTGTTTTGTAAATAGGTTCATTTGTATCATTTTAAAAATTAGATTTCACATATAAGTGAAATCATATGATATTTGTAGTTCTTTGTCTGACTTACTTCACTTAGTGTGATAATCTCTAGGTCCATCAACGTTGCTGTTGATACAATTCTAAATTTGAAGACTCCCTGTGTATTTCTCCTCAGACTGGCATGTTACTTCTCTGAATAGGTACAGAAAGACAACTTCTGGTTTCACCTCTTGGTTAAGAAAAAAAAAAGAAGAAAATATTATATTGCTATGATCTTTTGGGGGCAAGCACCTTTGGAAAACAAAAGTACTGTGTAACTTCTGGGCTTTGAGATGGCTGTGTATTGGGGGACAGGGGGTGGGGGGTTGCCATTTCCTTCTGAGATGGATATTTGGCAACAAAAGCTCTCTTTCCCCTAAATTGTGCTTTAAAAAAATAATCCTCTGTGGTTGACCTTGTTGTTCACCATTTGCAGCTGAGAAAGGGCTCCTTGTTTTCAGCTGAGAGTCCCATATATTAATCGCAGTAATCCCAGAATTTTACAAACCACATTATTAAAGTGGCTCCCAGCCAGGTATCATCGGACTATTCACAGGTGAAGAGCTGATGCCACCTTTGATACACAGTCCCCATAGCCTTTTCCAGGGAATGTTATTAGGCATGTTAAGTTTTAACTTGGGCACTAAGACTCAAATCGCTTATTATTCTATACATGCTCCTTACTGGTAGTCAGTGAAACTCAGACGAGAATGCCCTATCCAGGATTTGATTGTGGTGATACATGGCAAGATGTCAAGCATTTCCAGAGGTCTTAGATGTCTGGCCTATTGCCATCAGAGAGATAGTCTCTGCTTTTACAAAAAACTATTCTCATAACTGGTTCTAGCTGCAATTTTTAGTGGTTATCTTGGGAAGGTGGTAGCATCATACAGTTGGGCCTGTAGATTCTGAAGAATCTTTGCTGCCTCAGAAGAACTCAAGGAAATTTAATTTCCAGACCTGGAAGTGATCCATTTTTTAGAATCACTTGTTTAGTCTTGTTGCCTTGAGTCAAAATTAAGTGAGTGACTCTTTATGAAGCATGAACAATGCCAGAAACATTGTTAAAATGTTAATTTAATTTGGTTGGTTGAAGTTAGCATCCAGACAGTTTGGTTCACCTAAAAGTGTCTGGGATTTATGATATTATTTTTGATCTAGAATAATTTTGGTCACATGAATGAGAGTTCTAAGGCAGTGTAGTTAAGAGTCATCACCTTTGCTGTAGGTTGGAGACAAAAGAATGAAACATGCCTTCTACAGAGTTGTCGATTTTGTACTTTTGGCAAACAATAAATTCACTTTTATGAGGAAGGTAAAAGTTAAAATCTATTTGGCTGGTAAGTCTGATTTTGTGTCCTTGGGTTGGGTTTTTTTCATCTGTTGTTTACTTCCTTGCCAACTTCTCTGAACAGAAATGCTCACTCTCAAGTAATACAGACCTTATTTTACTAGTCACCAGCAGGTCCACAGAAGAAATTAAAACTTTTTAGGCCAAGATAGCACAAGAGTATTCTTTTTCTATTTGCTGAGATAAAATTCCAACTTTTGGATTGAGATCATACTGTAAATTGTAAGTAACATTTTAATGAGCTCTGTAGAGGAAGAGTGTGTTAGGCTGGTTGCCCACCACCAAAGGGCTGGATTTAGTGTTCCTTGGGTCATAATGAAACTAGTTTGGTGGTCTTTGCCTCCCCAGTCGACATTTTCCCACATTAGAAAACCAGCACAGGAGTTCCTGCAATTCCCTACAAAGGACAATTGCAGTTCTGCCCAAAACCAGAACTGGAATGTGGATGGGATAACTGGAGGAGAAATTAGAAGAGAATCCATACAGAGACTTTTAATCCTAAATTAAACTCTAGCCTAGATTTAGAATGAAAGGGAAAGGGGAAAATAATTGCATGTGTATTTTTATTTCTGTCTATATTCTGTAATCTCAAACACTATGTAAAGACATCTTGTTTCCATTTCCTTTGCTGTTCATGTTCTTGACTCCGTGAGAATACATTTTCAGAAACATTGACTAGAAGCATGTGTTAACCTCTCTGAACTAGTAACTCCAGCTCCTGGGGCTATCGGACTGAATGCCCACATCTCAACAAGATTCGATGTGAATTGTACTTCTGTCTTACTTAACCTCTCCCTGATTCCAAATTCATCTTAAGTGTGAAACTGCACTGGGCTCCTCTGTCCATGGAATTCTCCAGGCAAGAATACTGGAGTGGGTACCCATTCCCTTCTCCAGGGGATCTTCCTGACTCAGGGATTGAACCTGAGTCTCCTGCATTGCAGGCAGATTCTTTACCATCTGAGCCACTGGGGAAACCCATCTTCTCTAACTAACTATTTAATATAACTCATTTGATCCATAATCCAGGCACAGCCCCTGTTCCTACAGGAAGTCCTCTGTCAAAATAAGTGCACGTCTTCATCCCTTCTCTTTTGCATCTGTCTATATGGAACAGTGAGACTCCCCTGGTGGCTCAGCAGTAAAGAATCTGCCTGCCAGTTTGGGAGACCAGGGTTCGATCCCTAGGTCAGTAAGATCTCCTGGAGCAGGAACCCACTCCAGTATTCTTGCCTGGGAAATCTCACAGACAGAGGAGCCTGGCAGGCTACAGTCCATGGGGGTCACACGAATCGGAAACAACTTAAGCAACTAAAACAACGGCACATGAAACAGTTAAGGCCTAATCATATACATCTGAATTTCCTATTACTGTTCTATTTGACTGAAATATATGTGAACATTTAAAAGGGAGAGAGAAAATAACTCTTCAAATATAAGAAGCTACATTCTTGACCTTGATACCCTTCAACAAGGAGTATTCTTTAGGTCCTTTTTTCCTTTGGAAAGAGACACTAGCTCTAAATCCCTTAATAATTCTACTTGATTTAAATCTGACTTTAATCCTGCATGATAAATTAAGATTGTGTATCTCTTCACCTTTGCTTTTTGGAGTAATTTGTCTAACCCAACACCTGCATAAATAGATCAGCTCCTCTAAGTGATATGAAGGCACCGGGAAAAGTATCATTAGCTCCAAGACAGCAACCTTACCAGGGGGCACCCTGACCCCGCGCGTGCTTGAGAGCTTCAGGAGTGGTTGCATTTAGAGCCCCACCCACTGAAGGAAGGACATCTGATTCCTCTGATTGCATGTAGAGTTGCTGGACAGCTGCTACAGGTCTCCTCTTACAGTAGTCCCAATCCGCCAAAGTCCTCCCACAAAAAACTCTACTTAGAAAGGGCTTCCCAGGTGGTGCTAGTGGTAAAGAACCCACCCACCAATGCAGGAGACATAAGAGATGCATGTTCGATCCCTGGGTCAGGAAGATCCCTGGAAGAGAGCATGGCAAGGCAACCCCCTCCAGTATTCTTGCCTGGAGAATCCCATGGACAGAGGAGCCTGGCGGGCCTCAGTCTATAGTGTTGCCAAAGAGTTGGACACGACTGAAGCGACTTAGCACGCATGCAGAGGAAGAAAGCATTGTCCCTGGGAGGATGCCAGGTAGCCAGCCAGAAGGAGGAACCCTGAGGTCTGTCCCAACACAGTAATTCCCTGTAGCAAGATAATGTGCCTTTCCTGGAGCTGGGCCGACTTTGCCCTGAGGTTATATTTCCACACAAAGAAGCCTTTAAGGGTGCCGGTGCAGACCTCCACACTGAAGGTTTATGTCTGTCAATCTTAGAAAAATAGGAGGCCGTAATAAAACTACAGGAGCCAGCAGTAGGGAATTACAACTTCAGGATTAGTGGAGGTCTGCCTATAGCCCTGCTAGCTGCTGAGCACTGATCTAAGGACGAGAACAATAAAGCGAAAGGAATTTAATTCAATTGACTGCTGGATTGCATGAGTAGGACTCAGAGAAGCGGGTACTTGCTGAGGGTGGCGCCTGATGCTTGGCCACTGCCATCATGTCACCCCAACAGGGGGACCCAGAGTTGGAGAGAAGGGGAAAGGTTCACCCAAGTCAAACGAGTTGAGCAGGACTGCAGATGCCCAAGTTGGAGGTTTTGCTTGCAGCAGCCAGAGCAACTCCAAGAGTAATTCAAATGATTCAGTTAATAAGAACAAATGCTACTTCAGGTCTCAGTGAGTGACCACAATAGGCAGAAAAACAGGAAATACAGCAGAAGGTGGAGCGGCACACTGCAAACAGACACAACAGGGAGAAAAAAGTGGTGCCCTCTGGGAACTAGGCAGAGGGAAAGGTGGGGAAGTCATTGAGTGCATCAGACTGGCTGGGGTGAGGTCTCGGGGGTAAGGTGGGGGAGGGATGGGACAGCAAGTGGGGAATGGAGCTGAGAATAGAGAGGGCATCATTGCCACCTGTCCAGCATCTCCACAGCCCTCATTTTGGCAGTGTGGCCCTGATTCTTGCACAGAGGCTGGTTGGACCCAGCTTGAGAGCTTCCTAAAATATCCTTGGGTCTGATGCAATATCACTTTGTGATGGCACTGCATTGCGATGCGGTGACAGGCTAACCTGGTGGTGGAGTAGGAAGGCCTTTTATGTCTTCATATGACCATGTCTGAGAGAGACCAAGTGAGCAGAGTGTTCCCAAAGGGCAATGGGGCACTTGGAAGACTGGTTAAGTTCTCTGATGAGGAAGGAATCGAGTTCCCAATTCCCCACTCCCACTACAGAGAACAACCACGTTTGGAGAGCTCAGTCAGGACAGGGAGACTCAGGCAGACCCCCAGGGCACCCTAAACTGCACAGGGAGCAGAGGCAGGGTTGTGCTAAAATCAGCCTTCACCCTGAAGAAAGCAGGAAAAAGCAAGATAGCTTGTCCCAGAGCATGCCCTCTGGGCAAAGGAGTTGGGTTGGGGAACTGGAGAAGAGACAGGCCTAATCTGGAGAAAGCCACCAAGAACTACCAAGAGCTGGCAGCAAGGTCCAGGTTGGCCTAGGTCTCCAAATAAAAACAATTTGTCTAGCTCTAGGCCAGTCCTTGTTCTGCATCATGATATGAAATTTGAAATGTGAATTAAACCTTGCAAAGGAATGTAACTCTTTCCTCCCTCCCCCAGGCCATTCTATCTTTCTTAGAGAGGGTGAGGTGGGTCAGAGAAGGAAGGTTTAACATTTTTGCCCCTTTACCAAAACATGGAAAGTGTCCCCACCACCTCTCCCACCATCGCCGTGCCCACCCCACCCCCTCCCCAGTGCTAAGAGTGTTCAAAACTAAAAGCCGAAGCATCTTTTCAGCAAGTAATCAGCACAAGTTGAAAAGCACATGCTGTTGCATTTCTGATCAGATTGTATGTTAAGCAGGAAAATATCCCCCCCCCACTCTCCCCCACTTTTTTTTTTTTTTTGGCTAAATGCTTGTCTGTTTAAAGAAGCCACCAGGCAGTGCCTCTCACTTTGTCTTGGCAGGGCACAACCATCAGACGAAGTGGGAGGAAGAAACATTAACTTCAACAGCTGTTTCTTGACCCCGGCTGTCAGTCTTCCCAAGAATAAATTTTGGAGAGTCCTATTTGAAACAAAGAGGGAGTTTTGGGGGAGAGAAAAGTTGGTTGATTCCAGGGCGGCCGCCTAAAGGAGCAGGGACCAAGATGCTGGCAGTTACCATGCAGCCTGCCAGCCTCTGCCGGGTGTAGGGGTGGAGCAAAGTAACTTGAAAGCTCCCCTCTCGGCGCCCTGTGCCTGCAGCTTCCCCCCCTAACGCGCGCCCAGATCCAGCGCCGGTGGTAAGAGCCGTAGCTCGACTACAGTAATTCCCCAGCTCGGGCGGCTTGAAACTGCTCGGGCTGAATAGCATTTGCTGTTCCGTCCGGCGGCCGCCTCCCGCCGCGGCTGCCGCGCTCCCTGCAAAGCAGCTCTCATTATCCCGGAAGTTGTGCTGACACTGTCTCGCTGCCACCAGAAGTTTGTCAACATCAAACTTCTCCTGTGTGGGGTACGTTCACCTTCCACGAGTATTTAATCGAGCCAACAAGCAAACAAACAAACCCAAATAAACCTGCCCGTGATGTCATGGTCTTTTTTTTTTTTTTTTTTTTTGCTTTTGCTTTCCTGGAAGGCTGGGGCTGGTAGGAATTTGCTGGTGGGCGCTCAGAGCGCCGGTAGGTTTTAGGGGGGCTGGCGATCAGGGACGCCCCCGACCCAGGGTGAGGAGTAGGGAAGGGATTGGGATGGCGTGGGGAAGACTGGGGCTGGGAGGCGGGGGCCGGGGCCGGGGCCAGCGGATGGGTCCTGCAATGTCTTGGCTGCGGTGGGTTTGGAGGATGCCCTGTCATGGGGCGAAGGTTGTTGCTTGGCGGCCCCGACCCCGCAGCAGAGGTTACCTGGACCAGGTGGCCAGGCGTGTATACCGCGGGGGTTTTCTTCACTCCCACTGCGCTCTGTACGCCTGCAGGACGTTTCTACAAACACCCGTTGGGGTCTTTGGGAATAAAGGGCATTAGGGTCATAAATGTATTTTTGAGGCTTCAGCTGCAACATCAAAGAAATCCTTGAGATCTGAGGGCAGCACCTTTTCAGCTACCTTGATAAAACCGTTTGGTCTAAACTTAACTCCTTTCCCTAAGCCAGGTCTCCAGGTTTAGTTTGAGTTGCTCCTGGGTTTGGGTGTTTGTGGTTTTCAGTTGCTCTCCCGCTGAGACACTCCTGGCTCTGTCGCCGGGTGGAGGGGGGAGAGGAGGAAGAGGAGGACTGTGATTAACCCTTTCCGCCCCGTGCTTTTATCCGGGTACAGTCAATCCTACTCAGACTGGAGAGGACAAGGCCTGACTTGCCCAGTTTTGGCACTCATGAATTAGTACCCCTTGAGGGCTATGGGTTTTGGGGGAGGAGCTGGAACCTCGGACACTGATATTAACTTTATGTCTAGTTTGGGGAGGCCACACTCCTCCCAAACTAGATATAAAGACAGGGGAGATCCCAGGGAGGGTGCTGCTGTATGTCAAGTCAAGTCAGGTATGGGCAACTGAGAGTGTTCAAAATCCCTAAAGCAAGCGGCAGCCCAAAGCCTGCCCTCTTGAATTGGAAATCTGTCCACTTGTGGATGCAGCAAAATTTTTCTGTATTCTTCAATAATAAGTCAGAGTGGATAAATACCTCTATAAAGAATATTACCCATTATCCAGTATGGTATTGCAGAGACGCTGATTTAATCCATTTAGGGAGGCAGGTACTCGATTTACTCTTGCTGGTAGACTGTTATTAACCACGTTTTTAGAAAAATTATATCTACAATCACCTATGTTTGATAACAAGAAGCAAGACGATCTCTCTTATTTTCCAAACTACCCTAAACAGGAAAATTGTGCTAGTCCCAAAGGGCTAACTTACCTTAAACACAAAACAAAAACGAAAAGCTAAAAATAAAACCTAAAGAACTGAGGTGTTTCTCTGGCACTGGAAGTTACTTTTGACAAACACAAATCAAACTGATTCAAATACATTTCTAGAGCAGCCAGCCCTAAAAAAAAATAAAAAATAAAAGCCACACACAAAGAAGTGTGTTTTCTTAAAAGTTTCGCTATTCACTACAGTGAATTTTCCTTGTTGGTCTTGCCTCAAAAGTCTCCCTGAATTATTCAGACTTATTTTCTTTGGGTGGTACTTTAATTTTTATTTATTTATTTTCTTACAATCCACAAAGTACTACTCAACATTGTTGTACCTCAGTGTGGACATGAATCAAGAAGGACGTGTGGAGGATTCCATTTCCAACTCCATGTGCATGAATTTTTTGCCCTGGCTGTTAATCTGTCATGGTGTAAAAAGCCTGATTTACAAAGGCTGGAGGACTTTTTTGCAGATCAAGGTTTTGTATGGTTTCTATGGCTGGGCTTATATACAAATAAAACTATTTTGCATTTCTGTCCACAATTTCCTAGTTGCACAAGGATAATTTTCAGAGTTTTCAGCTTCTAGTCCCTGAATGGGAGTGGCAAGCATGAGGAAACAATTTCTTTTTACAGTGATGTGAGCTCAATGCTCTTCTGGATTTAGTTACTTCATAAGGTAAATATCACTAAATGTGCGCTGAGATCTTTGGGGATCTAAGGTGGTGGATGGGTGAAAACTGTCTACTGTGAAATGCTAAAGAATGTTAAACAACAGAATTCGTTTACAGAGCTAATTGGGTCAACTATGGTACTCTTTTAAAGTGGAAATTAATTCGAACATTTGAAAAAAAAGTACTCTCAGTTTACTTTTGGTTACATTTAGGTTATTTTAGTCACTATGATTTTTAGAATTTTACCCCAGGAATTCAATTAAAATAGACCCTTCCAAAAAATGTACATTATCCAATGAATAACATCCTCTAGTGAAAATGTAGGTTTTAAACTTCATGCTAATTACATTTTTAAATAATGAAGTTCTTGTAATTATTTTTATTTAAAGGCATAATATCTGATAGACAATTGCCAAAGCTAACCAAACTGGTTTTAAAATTAATGAATATTAATGAAGTTCACGAATAGCACAATACTGCCCCTGCCTGCCTCAGGAAAACAAATGTATTGACTTCATTCTCCTAAAATAACAACCCTCAGTTATTGATGGTTAAAATAATTCTTATTGCTAAAGAGATTGTACATAATGCAATTTTTACAATTCATAAGACTTGGCCCTGTTTACTGGACTTCACTGGATCTCTTTCCAAAAGCTAAGCATATTTTATCTTTTTACCTATCTGAATGTTATTTTTTAGATTAAATTGCCACCTCAAGACATTTTGTTTTCATTTTTCTAAGTTCCCCTCCTCTGTCATATAAGTGGCTCTCATGAATGACTCAGGATTTTCAAGTCTTCATTTACATTTGCTACATAGATAATGGCATCATTAGTTAGCACCTCCATTCATCTAAATTTGTCTTAAGCATAGTGGAAGCTGCCCATGACATTTTCCAATGAAAGAGACAAATGGATGTCAATCAACTGACCCCACCCATTTCAACCTTATTTTGTATGGTGTGTACATGTTTGTTTATATTTCTACCGTTAAAATAGGCTATTTTTTTATCTGGACATCTGCCTGTTAAGGTAGGTTTCCCAGGCAGATCACTGTTGGCATTAGACTAAATTTGGAAATTTTAACACCAAATGAATGACAAAAGAAGAGAAACAGGATATAAAATTAATTATGGCAGAATCCATTCCCTAAAGATAAATAATTTTTGATGCTCTAAATTTCAAGATTCCACAGTTTTACTTCAAATGAATTTATAATGAGAAAGGCAAAATCATTTCAAGTAAGCCAGCAAATTTGGGTCAAAATGAAAGCAGTTCTGAGAGGGAAAGATGTTCCTGCTTCCCATAGGGCTGGTTGTAATTTTCTATTAACAAAAATGTATATGTATTTATTTTCTATTAATATATGTGTGTATATAAAAATACACACACAATAGCATACTCTAGTGTCCTCCTTATTTCCCTTTGTTTTTAATAACCAGTCCAATCTCTAGTGCTATTTGGAAGGTGAATGCTTATTAGAACCTGATGCCAGTTTTAATCTGAGATTACTTTGCACTTGAAATCAATTGCTGTTTTATAATCTGTGACATGTTTTTACATGTTTAGAAGTACTGCTGCTGCTGTAAAAAATTCTGTGTTGATATTATAATGAGTTTATGTGTTTAGCCAAAAAGTACGGTATGCTAAGATTAGACAGTAAAGATTCTAAAATCCTAAATGGGTTAGTAAACCGTTGGTAATAATTATAGTTTTATGGGTAAAAAATATTTCTAACAGCTTAATACTGCATTAAAGTGCATTTTTCCCTAAAGTTGTTATGGAATTTCTTTGTCCATAAGGAATATTTTTTAAAAGTTTACCATGTAAACTTATTTGATTTGGAAATGCATTGGAGTGAAGCTAATCTTTACACCCAGGACCACAGACTGCAATTTCACTTACCATTATCCATGGCAGGATGTTTAATTTTACTCCTGTGACCTAAAGAATTTTTAGTGACTTTTTAAAAGTGGAATGTGGAAAGTAGCTCCAGCTCATTGTGAACTTGGGAATTTGATAAATAATGCTCTAAATGACCATCTACTCTGACTTGTAGTATAATGAGTAAATGTGGAAAAGCAGCTATCACCTAGACTGTAGGTTTAAAGTTTAGAATGTTTTTTGGTTGTGGCTATAATCAGAGTCATCATGGCAATTACATTTGTCATGTAATTGGCAACGTGTTTTTTGATCCATTAGTCCTTTTTCCCCCCAAATTTGCAGAAGGCATAAATGTATATTCTGCAAACTAAACTTGCTTTCTAAAAACCAGACTGGGCATCTCATTCTGTTTACATATGGAAACAAAGAATCCTGAATTAGAAAAATACCTGGCTTTCTTGCTTAAGATTTTGGGAATAACATTAAAAAAAAAAATATATATATATATATATATAGATGTATATGGAAAGAAAACTGCCTTCTTTTTGGAGGAAAGCAGCAGCCTTGGTTTTGTTTATAAACAGTTCAAACCCAGTTCAAAACTACTATTGGGAATTAGATATGGAAAGGTTCAAGCTGTTCTGACTTCAATTTTTAGATACGTAGCATATGTGATGACCACCCACCTAGTGGCTGAATACTGTGTTTACTTTCCTACAGTTTTCTGAACCCATTCAACTTTGGAGATTTAAATACGGCATAAATCTCTGTGCTCAGGAACCTGATGTGGGAATCCCTGCGTAGCAGGATCCTCCAGCCTTGACTCTGGTTCTTGTCAGTTTTTTTCTGTAAGTCACTGGTTCCTTCTCCATCCCACACACTTGACTCTTCTCTTCCTCTAAGCCATCCCCCCTGTAGTGTGCCTCACTGGGCCTGGCTGGAGTACCTAGAAGGCAGTTGTTTAATGGCTGTACTACGTCCTGGGGGTACAGTTTGACAGATTTAGCCTTGTACACAAGCTCTTTAAGGCTAAAATTAGCCAATTTTTTTTTTTTTTTCTTTCCTCCCTTCTTCCTAAAGGTTATATTTAATCAAAGGATCTTATGTTTGGGAGAAGTTCTAGAAGAGGCTGATAAGCTGAGGTTGCATTCAGGTTCTGGTTCCTGAAGAATCCACAGCCTAGGGCCCAAAGTCCCTTTAAAATGTTTCATGATCGTTAGAGGGCTCCGAAGGAATCCCTGAATGACTTTAAAAGTCCTGGTCCCCTCCCTTCTCATCTAACCAGGGCTTGCAACCACACTGGGCCCATTGCCTCAACAAGGGCATAAAGAAGTTTGGAAAGCTTGGGGAGGCTTGGAAAAATGACAAGGATAGATGTTTCCCATCCCACTGTTTCAAGGAGAAGATTGGAGGACAGGCGGCTGAAGGGACAGATACCCGGTGCAGACACTTGACAACTCCTGGGCGGTGGGCCAACCACCAGGCCGAGTACTGGGCGCAGCTCCAGAGCCCGGGCCCATGCCCAGGGCACTCAGTGGTTTAAAGCTGGCATGAAAAGAACACTCCCGCCGGCAGGAAACTGAGTTGAACAGATTGGGAAAGAGCAAAAACGGGCTGCCCAGGAGGCTGTCTCCTGGCCTGGAGCTTCCAGTTGTCAGTGGCAACCTGGAGTAGAGCAGATTTTGGGTTTCCTCCTGCCTTGGGGCCTGGGAGAGATGGGGTTGGATACAGGGTGAGTGGAGTGCTTAGAATTGAGGGCGGCACAGAGGCATACAGGCCCCTGGGGAGAAACTCTTCATCAACTTAGGCCTCCCAGGCCAGCTTTGTCTGGGCTTTGTAGTGTCCTCTGAGAGTGAGTTCTGGTGCGTTATAATTTCTGTAAAACGTTCGAACTTCCTTGCCCCAGATTTATCTCAAGAAGAATTTTTGAAAGGGTAAGGCAAAGAGCAAAAATTTCTTAGCCTCTTATTTAGTGCTTACCCTGTTTATAAGAAAAGGAAAATCAAAGAGTATGATCAATCCTCCTCCTGTTGCATAATTAACTCCTATTTTTATATGTTAAACCCCTGCAGCTATTTCTTAAGGGCTAAAAGTTGGTAAGTCCCACTTGCCTATACCTGAAGGCAGGCAAAATAATTCTGAGTTTTATTAAACAATTCTGGACCCTGGAGAATCCAGGCATTGTGTTAGAGCCAAGAGAACAAAAAAAAAGAGAATGAAGCTTTGGGTTTGCAGAAATCCAAGTGGGCTTCAGGTTAATAGCAGAGAGTTGCAGCTTGTGGCTCATATAATTAGCAGAAATAAAAAACAAAAACAGAGACTTTTTTCTAAGTAAGACACAATACTAAAACTCAGTAGATGCCTCAAGGAGTGTATTGAGGAATCTGACGTTTCAATAAAAATTTCACAAGTGATTTATATATATGTCGAATTTTGAGAGCTATAGCCATGTAGCTTAAGAATAATGCCATCCTTCCATGATCTAAAGCATGAAGGTAAATATAAGACCTCATCTGAAGTCATTTCTCTATTGTTTTTGAAAGCACTGTAATCGTTTTGCAGCACATTTTTCCTTCCTAGTTGCTTTCATCTAGGGCAAATTTTTCATTGGTTAATATGTGGTAGAGGAAGATTACTGAGAGGTTCTAACCTGGCCATTAATAATCATAACAGTAAAAAATAAAGTATGCTACCCACTTTTCTAAAGTGCTTAAATATAGTAGCCCCACTCTACAGGTGGGGAAACTTGACTGTAGAGAGGTCAGACAAATTTCCCAAGGTCAAGATGAGTGGCAGAGTGAGGTTTCAAACCATAACCTTGTGGTATCATAGTCCTGACTTCTAATCACTCTGTCCTGGGCAACCAGTTTATAAAATGTAGGTGTTTTTTTTGTTTTTTTTTTTTTTTTTGTGGCTTCCATAGGGGCAAAACCTACTTTAAGAAGGTGTGAGGGTTACATATTAACATAAATAAAGTTCCTGACACATAATTGTCACCCAATAAATGGTTGTTCCTACCATTACTAAGGAGTAAACCAAATAGTGGAAAATCCACATGGAGATACCAGTAATTGACTGGCTCTTCTGAATCAGCTTCATGGTGACATTCTATCAGGCCTGCACACCTACTTCATCCTTATTTTGTATAAGAAAAAGTCATTTCCTGGTCATTACCCAGTTCTCTGATTGGGGACAAGAATACCCAG
Source organism: Budorcas taxicolor (assembly GCF_023091745.1). Lineage (NCBI taxonomy): Eukaryota > Metazoa > Chordata > Mammalia > Artiodactyla > Bovidae > Budorcas > Budorcas taxicolor. Next base: position 81,180,813 of record NC_068916.1, read on the forward strand.
GCAATGAATAAGCCACAGGGCTAGAAATATCTTGCTGGTTTATCTAGTGCCAGTCTAACAAAATATAAAAGTAATTTCTAAATACTCAAAATGACTGGCTGAGTTTTTCTTGACTAATGTATACAACATCTAAGGAAAATTTCTTAAAGCAGCTATGATGCCACGTGGCATCTCCAGAGCTTTGAAATCCATTTTCAGAAATTGATTTGGTTACCTCATTGCTTTATTAAGGCCATAAAGTCTGTCTACCTTGCCTGGTTCATCTCCCTAGACAGACTTTCTAACACTTTCCAAAATGTCTTCCCACTGCCTGTTCTCTGTGCTGGAATATACCTTTTTTTTTCCTCTCTTCCTGGATTGCTCCAATTCATTCTTCAAGGCCATGTCTTGAATGCTACCTTCTGTGTGAAGTCCCTCCAGCCCACTTCCCCAGAGAGAATTACTCTCCTCTGTACTCCCACAAAACCCGGTTACCACTCAGAGCACCATCACAAGATGTTTCATTGAAGTGATTTGTCTTGTGGACCCTTCCAAGCCAAGGACCATGGTTTACGCATCTGTGTGTATGTCAGCACAACTATTGCAGTTGATGTCACAGTTTAAGTTCTATGTAACTGCTTGTTAAGTGACTAAAAAGTTTTAAGTGATGTAATTCAGAGTTTTATTATTATTATTATTAAAGGAAATTGATTGTACAAAGTCCCCTGACTGGTTTTCAGTGGGGTATCATAGGAGTTCTTGGTCATTCGTTGTGATGGAAGAAATGAACTTGAAGAAATGGACCTGACTTCATGAAAGTACATACTCTCTGCTTTCATCTGTAGTGGTGGAAGTCATGCTTAAGAACCTGACCTTGAATGGGTTAAAGAGAACACACACCAGCAGGAATGGTGGCCATGATTGCGTTGTTAGGGGAAGAACCACAGAGTAGATGGCCTTAGTTTAACATCCTAGCTAAGAGTGGAATGAAAGATGACCTTGGAACATTTTAAGTTCAATAGGATCTGTTACTCAATTTTCAGTTGTCCCTTTATTCTGAGCTGTGCCATATTTCCTCCTCTCTTACTCTCAAGCTTTCTATAAAATTCTACTCTTCACAGCAGTCTTGGGCTAGTGGTGAATGAAGAATTAAGGGAGACAATGAGCTGATTTAAAGCCCTTTCTTATTTCTCTTTGGCTAAGACCAGCACCTTGTCAAGAAAAATGGTGTCCTGAATGGTAGAATGAGTGAAGATTCTGGGCCCTAATCCTGTTATTATGATTGTCCTAACCAGCAGCACCCAGCACAAGAGACTCTTGTCTCTTGTTCCCTTTACCTAGGGAGCTTGTCCATTCTCCTTTTGTCAAATGAACTATTTCTAATCTTCAACTCAATCATCATTTACACAGGGAAATTTTCCTTGACTAGGTCAGTCTCCTCATGACTGCTGCTTCATAGTAGCATGTATCATAGTTATGGGTTTACATTTATTTGTAAGATAATTTAATTTATGTCTGCTTCCCCTGTGGTAAGAAGCTCCATGAGAGCTGTTTTTTTGCACCATTATAATCCCAGTTCCTCAAATAGTGCTAGATGCAAGGTGGGTCTCATTAAATACTTGTTTAGTGATGTGAGAAAAAAACTATTTTCCCCCCAAAGGTATTAGAGGTCGATAACCCCTGAAATGGAAGACAGTGGATAACTTGAGTTCCACATCCATTCACTGAGTCCCTCCTGTGTTCCTGACGCTGTTTGAATCTTAACATCACCTGATGAATGGGACACTGAGCGTTGCTCTCATGGCTTCTTTTAAAGCTTCTCTTAACTATGTATAAGCTAATTACAGTGATGATGACAATGACATTAATGTAAAAGTAGTAGTAAATATGTGTAGTAGATTGAGCATCTACTATATACCAGATATACTGCAACATAGTTAACTGCCTTCTATTCATCAGTTCACCTGATTTTTACATAACATATGAGGCAGGCATTTATTGTCTCTAGTTTGTAGCTGAAGAAACAAAAGCATCAGAAAAGTTAAGTTTCTTGCTCAAGATGACTCATCTAAAGCTCAAACTCAGAAATTCCTTGGTGGCCCAGTGTTTAGGACTCCATGCTTTCACTGCTATGGTTCTGGGTTCAATCCCTGGTTGGGGAACTAAGATTCCACAAGCTGTGTGCTCAGACACTTGGTTGTCTGGGACTCTTTGCAACCCCATGGACCATAGCCCGCCAGTCCCCTCTGTCCATAGGATTCTCCTGGCAAGAATACTGGAATGGATTGCCATGTCCTCCCAATCCAGGGATTGAACCCAAGTCTTTTATGTCTCCTGCATTGGCAGGCAGATTGTTTACCACTAGCACCACCTGGGAAGCCCCAAGCTGTATGGTGCGACCAAACAAATAAAGCTTGAACTCAACCAGAAACTCTGGTCTAGATAACTTGTTAGACTCTATTTTTGGATATTAGAGATAGGAATGAAAGTCAATCAGAAATGAATCTGAAATCCCTCTAAAATATCAAACTTCAGTATTCTGCTCTCTGAGTACAATCTGTCCTTCCAAGTCTCATTCCCAACCCCAATCAACCTCACAGAGACCCTCAGAGCCTCAACTTCTCACTCTGCCTATTTACTGACCTCCCTTCAGCCCTGCTTCTATCTTAGCTTTCACAGAGGCTTGATCCCCTCCTAACCTTCTGCTTTTACTGTATCCATCAATGAAGACTCAATTCCATGATCATCTCCTCTACTCATCCACAATTTGATCCTTGGATCTGTCTCATAGAGTTGTTGTGAAGATTAAACGAGTCAGTGCATGCACTCTTTAAAGCAATTCTTCACATATACATAGTATTATTGCTTTTGTTTATCCCTGGTCAAGCACTTTTGGGTAAACTTGTCTGTACCGACTTAGACAACCTCAGTTGGATCCTTAATGTTTCTGTCAATCTTCTTATTTAGCAAAGTCTGGTGTGCTGCGATTCATGGGGTCGCAAAGAGTCAGACACGACTGAGCGACTGAACTGAACTGAACTGAAGCTCTCATATATTTTTAAGGAATATTTCAAACCTCTATTCTTCACATGTCTTTTACTCAACTACTAATACACTTGCCTTTAGCAAATGACCTTGGCAGTGAACATATTTTGTTACCTGCTTAGCATCCATTCCCCTTTTATTCTGGTAATCACCACCACCCTCCTCATTCACCATTCTCATGTCTATGGTTTGGGTGGATGACTGTATCTTTTTGGCCATAGTGATTGGTTCAGGAGTAGGTATTGGACCCAATGTGAGCCAATCAAAAACTTTCCTATGACATTAGAAACATGACTGTAAAAGGTATCTTTAGACCATACGTAAATGGACCTCTCTTTTACTTTTGACAGTGTCTATCACTTCACTTCTCAAGCTCTCTATCTAGGTTCCTAGATGAGACAGCTCTCTCCCAGCCCCTCTAAAACCACTCTTCCTTATCTCTTCTATCCCCTGCTTTTCTCATGCTACATTCTCCTTGTGTACTCTAACTGCTGCTGCTGCTGCTGCTATGTCGCTTCAGTCGTGTCCGACTCTGTGCGAGCCCATAGGCAGCAGCCCACCAGGCTCCTCTGTTCCCGAGATTCTGCAGGCAAGAATACTGGAGTGGGTTGCTATTTCCTTCTCCGACGCATGCACGCATGCTAAGTCGCTTCAGTCGTGTCCGACTCTGTGCGACCCCATGGATAGCAGCCCACCAGGCTCCTCTGTCCACAGGATTCTCCAGGCAAGAATGCCGGAGTGGGTGGCCATTTCCTTCCCCGATGTACTCTAACTACTGCATGGTTTTCATTTTTACTGTATGCCAGTGACTTAAATCTATGTTTACTCAATCCAGTGTTCTACCTGGAACTTCAAATGTTTGCTCTGTATTTACATCTTGACATTCCAAGGGCATCTCAAATTCAACTTAATAAAAACAGAACTTATTATCTTATTTCCAAATCTGCTTTCCCTGCTATATTCTCTGTCTCTGTTTATAGTACTGCAATCTCCCAGAGGTACAAGCCCATGTTTGTCTTCTGACCTTCACCTCACCTGACCCGACCCAACTCTTTGTTGGTCTCCTAAAACATTTACTAAATAGATTCCCCATTTTTAGCAGATGCTGATGTCCACCTGCTCGACAAACATTCTCCCTGCCTTCTTCCCTGCTAACAGAATTCCAGTTTTGCTCAGGTATCCACGTGATGCTGTAAAGATATGTGCTTGAGGCAACTGGCTTCAGTTTCTGTCCCAGATCCAAAGGATGAGTCTTGATTTGTCTATTCTAAACCAATCATGATAATTCTTGTCAAAGAGTAACTCAGAAATAGTTAGTTAGTTATCTGCACAGAAATATTTGACTCATATTTGAGAAAAACAGTCATTAGATTGTTGTCAAAGAACAAAGGCAAAACAACAGGAATTATGGGAGGAGGGGCAGATAAACCTCCAGACATTCTGTACACATTACATCTTGTTTTATATTTTGGATGAACTGATTAGCCAGCAGCTGCTTTTGTTCATTGTGCTGCCACTTTTTGCAAAATCCTTTTACCCTTTCCACCTTCCACTAGCTCAGCAGGTATCACATTCTCTAGAAAATCTCCATGGTCAGCTCCTAATCCCTGTTACACACCAAGTGTATTAGAATCCCTTCTTTTGTTTAGGATGGACACACACACACACAGAGTGATGCATGCTGGCTGCTAGATTACTCTTTCTCTAGTTAGACGGGGAAACTCTACAGTTTAGAGGGGAAATATGTGCTATATGCTAAATATAGATCTACTTGGGTAAGGCAGGATTTTGAAGAGGAAAGAAAAAGCCACGTTCATTGCCTCTGATTAGTTGTGACTAAGGACCCTTGTATGCATGTGAGTTAAGTTATTTCAGTAGAGTCCAACTCCGTATGACCCTATGGACCGTAGCCTGCCACGTTCCTCTATCCATGGAATTCTCCAGGCAAGAATACTGAAGTGGGTTGTCATACCTTCCTCCAGGGGATCTTCCCAACCCAGGGATCGAACCCATGTCTCTTTTGTCTCCTATATTGGCAAGCGGGTGCTTTACCACTAGCGCCACCTGGGAAGCCCTTTTCAGTTCAGTTCAATCGATCAGTCGTGTCCGATTCTTTGTGACCTCATGAACTGCAGCACTCCAGGCCTCCCTGTCCATCACCAACTCCCGGAGTTTACTCAAACTCATATCCATTGAGTTGGTGATGCCATCCAACCATCTCATCTTCTGTCGTCCCCTTCTCCTCCTGCCCTCAATCTTTCCCAGCATCAGGGTCTTTTCAAATGAAGCAGCTCTTCACATCAGGTGGCCAAAGTATTGGAGTTTCAGCTTCAACATCAGTCCTTCCAATGAACACCCAGGACTGATCTCCTTTAGACTGGACTGGTTGGATCTCCTTGCAGTCTAAGAGACTCTCAAGAGTCTTCTCCAACACCACAGTTCAAAAGCATAAATTCTTTGGTTCTCAGCTTTCTTTATAGTCCAACTCTCACATCCATACATGACCACTGGGAAAACCATAGCCTTGACTAGACAGACCTTTGTTGCCAAATAATGTCTCTGCTTTTTGGTGTTCTGCAGTTCTAGAACATGGATTATCTGATGTACATCATTTCTGAAATGGGTGGTTACTAAAGTTGACCTCCTAAATAACTGGAGACAGACAGACTCCCTTAGGAAACACATAAAACTTGACTGTCATTTATTTAGCATTTTATTCAAGTTATAAAGTGCTTCATAATAGCCTTGTTAATAGATGCTTGCCCAGGGCAAGTAATAATTTACTGGACAAGGTATAACAGTTCCCATTTTATTCATTTCCTACGGTATATTTTGTATGAAGGAAAACAACTCACAAAACTTTCAACTTTCCCTGCTAACTTTTTATTTTGAAAAATTTTAAACATGATGAAAACTCATTATACCTTTCACCTAGAACCACCAACCGTTAACATTTTATTATACACACTGTCTCTCCTTCCCTTCTTCCTCCCCCAACAGGAAAACACCATACTTTTTATGACTGAGGAGTCTGAAAATAAGTTGGAAACACCACACTACCTCTTCATCCTTCAGCATGCATCTCCTATGGACAGTTTCTCTTACACAGCCACAATATCATTGTCATACTCAAGAAATTCAGCATTAATACAATGACATGATCTAATACAAAGTGTACATTCAAATTTCTCTAATTGTCCCAAATCTAATTTAGCTTTTTTCTCACCTAGATCTTATCAAGCCTGTTGCATTACATTTGGTTGTTATGTCTTAGTCTTCTTTTCCCTAAAACAGTCCCTCGACTTAAAAATCTTTCACGACATTGATATTTCTGAAGACTCCAGACCCATCATTTTGTCAAATGTCCCATAATGTATTAGCTTATTTCCTTTTGGTTGGATTCAGGTTAAGCATTTTGGGGAAGAATACTGGGTAAGAGATGCTTCCTTCTTAGTGCAGAGCAGGAGAAAGTAGTTTCATTATTGGTGATGTGCTGTTTGATCACTTTTATCTCTCCTTTTTTTGGGCACACTTCTCAAGTGAATAATTTTTTTATAGGAACCTCACAGAGATGAGACCAATGTCTCCATTTATTGAGTGTTTAGTAAACTGAAATGGTGAATAAGGTAATTATTAAAAAAATACTTTAAAGTGGTCAGGTTTCAATTATCTGGATATTTTCATTAAAACATTTTTAGTATCTTAGGGAACAGAATTATCTGCAGAGTTGTTTCAAATCTGCAATTCTCTTTGTTCACACAGATCTGGCCACCTAATGGCATCTATTATCTCCAATTCACAGATCAGCACAAAATTCAAATGGCTTAAAAGAAGCACGGTATAGTGGAAAATACAGATTCATCTAGAGTCCAGAGTAGTCAAACTTGTCTCATCCCCTTAGCAAATCACATGCTTTTCCTGGGCCTCAATTTTCTCCTTTGTGGAATGAAGAAAGAGGACTTTAAGATCTTTAAAATTCTCCCATTTTAATAGTTCATTCATACTTTAGTTCACTATCAAATATACCCTGGATCATTGTGACTCCTAACTTTAAATGCTTATGACTTGTGCAAGATCAAATTAGCATTATTGTTTTTTTCTGGTGGAAATAACAGAATTTTAGTAATAAGGAGTTGTGGAAATTATCCCTTCAACTTCCCACATGATGTGGGAAACCCATCCTATTGGGCCATCTGGACGGCACTTGAACACTTTAGGTTATGTGGGAGTGATCCTGGAAAGCAACCTGTTCATGTGTGGGCTCTCTTAAGTTCTGCCTCAGCCGTTTTAGGTCCTGCCTGATGATTGACGATGCCCTCACTATCTTAGTTTGCTCAGGCTGTTGTAACAAAATACCACAGACTGGGGAACTTATAAACAACAGAAATTTACTTCTCACAGTTCTGGAGGCTGAGAAGTCCAAGATCAGATGCCAACATGGGCATGGCCCAATAAGAGCTCTCTTTCTGGCTCTTAAGTATGAGCCTTCACTGTATTCTCACATGAGGGAAGGGAAGGGATCTCTCTCAATTCTCTTTTATGAGGACATTAATCTCATTCAAATTGAAGAATTGATGCTTGCTTTTGAACTGTGGTGTTGGAGAAGACTCTTGAGAGTTCCTTGGACTGCAAGGAGATCAAACCAGTCCATCCTCAAGGAGATCAGTCCTGAATATTCATTGGAAGGACTGACGCTGAAGCTGAAACTCCAATACTTTGGCCACCTGATGCAAAGAACTGACTCATTGGAAAAGACCCTGATGCTGGGAAAGATTGAAGGCAGGAAGAGAAGGGGACTATAGAGGATGAGATTGTTGGATGGCATCACTGACTCAATGGACATGAGTTTGAGCAAGCTCCAAGAGATGGTGAAGGACCTGACTGAGCGACTGAAATGAATCTCATTCAAAACCCAAGGCTCTGCATTTATGACCTAATCACCTCCCAAAGGCCCCACCTCCTAATACTATCATATAAAAATTAGGATTTCAACATACACTTTTTTTTTCACTTCAAAAGCTAGACTTTAATTTTTTAGAGAAGTTTTAGGTTCACAGCAAAAGTGGACATGAAAGTACAGGGTCCCATATGGCTCCTGCCCCCTCACATACATAACTTCCCCCATTATCAACATCCCACAACAGAGTGATATACTTGTTACAATCAATGAACCTATGCTAACACATAATAATCACCCAAAGTTCGTAGTTTACATTACTTTCACTCTTAATGTTGTACATTCTATGGTCAACACATGAATTTGAGGGCAAGACAGAGATATTCAGCTTGTAAGCCTTCACCTTCTCTTGACTTCAGGCATCCTTTCCTTTACTCTCCTTCAACAACGCACCTGTGTGTCTGTACCTGAAACTCATAGCTCAGCTCTTCTCTGCCTCTGAGATCTAGACTTTCAGTTTTCTTCCCTTCCTCCCTTCTCATTGCTCTTGAACAACACCTGGATGTAAAATCTCTGGACCTTTTCTTCCTCCCCATTGAGTCCACCAGTCCCTTACAACTATATTTATCTTCTGCCCAGCCTGGGCAATCACTTCAGTAATGCCCATACAACTTCCTCAGCACTCATAGCATTTCTGATTATACCAGGTATACCTGAATATTTATTTGCACAATACACTTGCATAATATAAAACAGCTGTGCAGGGAAACAAAAAATCAACTTGTGAAGAATACTGTAGGGTAAGTGTACAGTTTCTAGAATAAAAATATATATTTAATGATATTGTAACCTAACCAAGCAAATACCACTGACCAAATCACATATTATTCATATAGAGTAATAATGGCAACTTTTCCGGGTGAAAATGAGATACCTGCCAATGAAATTGAAAATATTACATATGTAATCTTAAGGACCTTAAAATATAGAGGGTTGCAGACATGTGAGGTAACAAATGTTTCCTCTGATGTGTACTGATGTGCTATGGTTAAAACTGGAGATGGAGTACAATGATTGCAGATCAAGAAATGTGACCCTGAGGGTTTGAATGTGTTTTTATTATATTTTTCAAGAGTAAATAAGTACACCATATTTCAAAACAACATGCTTTTAATGCTAATGTAAACCATGGGTGCCTTTCTTCATATTTTATTCCCAATAGATTTCTTTGCAAAGTCTTTATGTGAATAGTTATATTAGAAATCAGAATAAAATATTGACACAAGAAGGACTCTTAGAGAGCATTCAGTCTATTAGCAAGGGAATTGAGGCCCAAAGGGGCAAAATCACTTTTCCAACATTGTATAACTCTGGTGATCCAGCCAGATCTAGAGCCTGGTTTTGAGGTCAAGTTATTTTCCCAGTGATTTTCAAGCCTGTCTGTCTAGGGGCTTGAGGGGTCTCTGGAGGCATGTTAGCTCTCCCTTGGAAGTGAGCATTGATTGTTTCTCATCTTCTTAAGCTAGCATCCACTACTTTTGAGTGTCTTACATTTTGTGGTTCTGCTTAAAAATTTGAACTAGGGAAAAGGATTCCAGTGTTAAAACGTACATATTTTAAAAAATTGGTAACCAGGCCTTATTCATTCAAATGGTAATTGAATTTTCCCCTATAGCTAATTAAATGCTAATAATAATTAAATAGTCAGTATTATGTTCTGGATTATATGCATTTCATATGTTTTATTTAAATAGGTTCTTTACATAAATGCAACAAACATGTTTCTACAGACAAAAATGCAGATCAAATTTAATAAAATCCTCTCTTTTGCTGTCTTTGAAATCAGCAGCCTTCTCCTTGATTTTGCCAGTATGCTACCTGGCTATTTCAAAATGAAGAGAAATAAAATAGACACTGTAAGATGAAATTTAAAAAAACAAGCAATTTTAGGTTTCTACAAACTACCCACACTCACCTAGTGGGAGTCTGACATGTTGCTATGTATACATGGCTAGAAACCTGTCAGATTCATATTTCTATGTAAAGAAATTTATTTTCACAGCTCTATTCCTTCTCAAGAATGTCTTCCCAAGGAATTATAAATATTGATTGAGATCAGATTAATAACAGCATACATTTTCCTAAGTGTTTTGTGTATTATAATTAATAATGAGTCCCTCAACATTCCGGTGACTGTAGCCATGTTTTCCTGGGTCATACTTTCTCTGAGTATTCTGGATTTCTAGTTAACCGGTATTTTAGTGCCTGAAAATTTTCAGTGATCATTTCATCCTTCCTTAATCCTAAAATGTATTTGACTACCAAAATGAATTTGAATAGACTATTAAAAAAATAAAATCCAATTTCTTGAAGTGGTTATTTTCCCCACTAGAACAAACTCAGCTTGCACAGTGATAATTCACAAATGTTTTGAATTCCAGTTATGAGCTTCTTTCCTTTATTAGAGCAATTAAGATCCAAGAGAATGGAAGCATGTTTCAAAAATATCAGGAGCACAGATTTCCCTTAACATTTTTTTAACTTTCACAGAAAATTAAGATTTTCTGAGCTATAATTTTCACTTTTTTGACAGTCTAATAGGTGTATGACTTTCCTCAATATAGCTGTTTTTCTTCACTACCTGTGGTGATGTGGTTGTGATATTAAAAAACCAAAGGCGTGCACTGAACTCTGGCCATAATGTTTCCAAACTAATCCAGCATGAGGAAAGAAGTGATTAGAAAGGTGACAGTTCCCAATGGAAGATGGATAAGCTATTTCTAGAAACTACCATTACTACTGAAAAAACTAATTGCTTTCCTCCCATTTTTAGATATTTCCACCAGTTCAGGAAGGACAAAGTGTGAGGAAACTTCACCTTGTTGCAACTTACCATGTTTCTTTCCTAAATTGTGGAGAGCAGAGAGCACTGGATCTCCAAAGCAAGTTTTTGAGATGATAGACTAACGTGCTTAAAAGAGAAACTATGAAAGTGTTTCTGTGTCTATGAATGATTAGGTCAATAACTCACTATTGATTTGATAAATATTATGGGGTGCCCACTATATGGCAGGCACTGAGTTGGACAAAAACAAAAAATATAGAGTCTTTGCCCTGGATGGGCTTCTAATGTGATGTAAGTAGTAATAATCAGTAAGAAAAATTACTGTGGTAGTCCCAAGTGAAGGAATGCCTCAGATATCAACCTAATTTTAAGTCAATTCATGCCTAGAGAATTCTGTGGACAGAGGCTACAGCCCATGGAGTCACAAAGAGTTGGACACAACTGAGTGACTTACACTTTCACTTTCATTTTCTATCAAACTTTATATTAGGCTAGCAGTTTATTATGCGTATGGCAGATATATTACCTATTTTAAAGTTCTACAAAGCTCAGTATAATATACTAATAATACATCATGAGATCTTGGAATATTTGGGCTGATGACTGAAAGCAAGAGCCTCAGAGCTATCCTAGTGACTGTATTCCATAGTGTAGTATCGTGGAAAGAACATAGGCTTTGATCTAAATCCAAGTTCTTCCAGTTATTAATTGAATTAGCAGGAGCAAGTCACTTAAGAATCAACTTCCACCTGCTAACTCAGATGAGGGCTGTGCAATTTGCCCTCTGTTCATGTTATATCTCGCTGATAGTTGCCTTTACATAATTCCCTGTTTTGATAAAGCTGGATCTAAGTGGTGACAAATTGCTTTTTTAAAAATCCTATCTCTTCAATTCCCACTGGTTCTAGCCAGAGACACACCACCTCATGATTCCACTGAATATTCTCTGAGAAGGAACATTAGTTTCAGAAGGAACATTATCTGAGGACAGCCTAGGAAGGCGATGACAATGTGCAATGTGCATTAGTTCAGACTTTGAATCCCTACTAAATTTTAAAAAGTGATCCGTCTTAGGGCTTATTGGTTTTGGCACTTTAAAAAAGCTTTCTTTTTCCTCCCTTACAATTTTAATAAATTATAACAGCATTTTTGTCATGCCAGACATCAGATAAAATGAACACATTGGCGAAAAAAAAAAATCCAAAAGAATAAATTAATACAATTACAACTTCGCTCTCCTCCCGTTCAGTTTACTCCATCTTTCAGTCTGGTTTCAGATATTAGTAAGTAATGGAATAATACACAGGAAATGAATAGCCCCTCCCCTGCCCTGTAAATCAGAAAAGTCATTTACAGGAGCTGAGTGAATGCAGGGAGAGGTATGTGGTAAGGGAATTGAACCTTAATGGCCCCTCAAGAGTTATAACATCTGTCTCTCTGCCAGTCTGCCAGTCTCTCTCCCCTCACCTTACCATCTTTCTCAGTATTACACCCCACCCCATTCTCTTTTCTTTTTTTCAGTCTCTTTCTCTCTCTTTCCCAGTTTATAGATCTCAGGGGACTTCCCTGGTGGCTCAAGGTAAAGAATCCACCTGCAATACAGGAAATGAAAGAGACTTGGGTTTGATCCTGGGTCAGGAAGATCACCTCAAGAAGGGAATGGCAATCCACTCCAGTATTCTTGCCTGAAGAATCCCATGGATGGAGAAGCCTGGTGGGCTGCAGTTGACTTAGCAATTGAGCACACACCCAAGCTGAGGACCTATTGTCTTACTGAGAGGTGATCTCTGTGTTTCAAACATTTGAGTGAAAAATTTCTCCCAAGTGCCTAAGATACTCCTTAGGGTGAATTTTCCCTTTTTTTGACAGTGGATGCTTGGTTACTGGTCCTTCCTGGTGGCTCCTGTTTTTGATTTGTGTCAAATTCTGCAAGATATTAATTGTATGAGTCAACTCTATATTGCCATGAAAGAAGTCAGAGTCATGAAAATAATCAAAATTTGAAAATAAAAATATCATCAGAACATTGTCTGGAATGTATCTCCTGCTGCTAAGTCGCTTCAGTTGTGTCTGGCTCTGTGCGACCCCATAGACGGCAGCCCACCAGGCTCCCCTGTCCCTGGGATTCTCTAGGCAAGAATACCAGAGTGGGTTGCCATTTCCTTCTCCAATGCATGAAAGTGAAAAGTGAAAGTGAAGTCGCTCAGTCGTGTCCGACTCTTAGCGACCCCATGGACTGCAGCCCACCAGGCTCCTCCATCCATGGGATTTTCCAGGCAAGAGTACTGGAGTGGGGTGCCATTGCCTTCTCCAATATATCTCCTAGTTATATTCAAATATGGCCACTGTGGTAAACTGAGAGTTTTCAAAATTCAAGCAAGAAAATGGATAGCTCTGTCAGGTTCTGAAGCAAGAGGTATAAGGAGTTACCATTCTTTTTTAATCTACTTTCTACTATTTCTTTTCTTTCTTCCAGCTTCAGGCTAGGAATGAACTCTATCACTTCTGAAGATACCAGCGATCATATAAACCTTCTTCTAAACCTTGACTGTACATTTGGAATCGTCTGGGAAACCTCAAAAAAATTTTGATTCTGATGTGTCTCCCGGAAATTATTATATCATTGGTCTTCAGTAAGCCCTGAGTATCAAGATTTTTAAAGAAGTCCCTGATGTTATAATACCAAACCAAAGTTGAGAACCATTGACGGTTGTGGAAGAAGTTGTGAAACAATGATGGAAAAACATGTCTGGTGGGCAGATCACTTTGTGAAATGCTGTGCAAGTTACGGTATAGTTTTGGCTTCTTTGATAGAAATCCAAAATAAAAGTGGCTTAAACACTACAAAAGTTGTTTCTTTCTTATATCACAGACTGAGGTAGTAGACATCGCTGCTTTGAGAAGTTATTAGAGACCCAAAGTTTCTTTATCTTATTGCATTGCCCTCAATCACATGGTTCAAAACAACTCACCACTATGTCCACATTCTAGTTAGCAAAATGGCATACTCTTTCTTTTTAAGGAAATAACCTTTCTTTTTAAGGAAATAAATGGTTATGTCACTTCTACTCCCATCCAACAAACCAGAACTTAGTCATAAGGCTTGTTGCAAGGAAAGCAAGGAAATGTGAGCAGTTATGTAGCCTGACAAAATGTGGACTTTTATTATTTTGAGGACAAAGGAGGAAATATTGGAGGGAAATTGGCATTCTTTGCCACAAACATCTTATTTGTCTTTCCAAGGTAAAGTATTAGAGGTCCTGACATACTTGGATTCAGCAGGAGGGAAGGAATAAGAGAAGAGGAGAGAACTCTGTGGATAAAGAGAGCGAGTTCAGTGTTCAAAGTATTGGAGTAGGAGTCATCTAGGAGTTGGCCTGGGTGACTCAAGTAGTGATAGATGAGATTTCCAGAATAAAGGAAGTACAGGGACAATGGGACTACAAGAAGTTACTTGAAGCCACTACACAGAAGGCTGTTGTTGCTTGATCCTTCACTGTAAATGCTGTTGCTTCTCCCATCCTATGTATTTAATAACAAAAATAAAATGGAGCTATTTATCAGGTCATATTCTGATCCCCGGAAGGGCTTGTAAAGAAATACAGCACAGGATTGCAAAAACTTAGTGCTGAATGAGGAATTCACACTTTGCTTTCAAATACAGGCCACTGCTGGTGGGCATAGAACGCTGGGTATGTTGATCACTAACGTGATTTATTGCTGTCCCTGTGTATTCAGCTACATTCTGTGACCTTTCTTCCACAGTGTCCTCTGCCTTGATAAAATCGCTCTATTCTATGTCAAGTCTTTTTAATTCTTTTTCTGAATCAAGTAAGAAACAATTTCCAGTGCATTCAGCTCTAACTTTTTTTTGCTCATTGTTTATTCCCTGAAGACTGAGTAATACCTTTAGAAGTTGAAGAATTGTAAACTGCTGCTTTGTACACAGTGTCTTTTTTGTCCAGATTTTCAGTCTGGCCTCAGACGAACCTTTTATTTTTATCTCCTTTACACATGAGTTTTGGGTGTTCAATGTTAATCACTTGGGTCTGCAATTAACCATTTGTATCCCTCAAATGGTGATACAAATGGTGATACCATTCCCTGGTGGCTCAGCTGGTAAAGAGTCTGCCTGCAATGCGGGAGACCTGGGTTAGATCCCTGGGTTGTGAAGATCCCCTGGAGAAGGGAAAGGCTACCTACTCCAGTATTCTAGCCTGGAGAATTCCATGGACAGAGAGGAGCCTTGCAGGCTGAAGTCCATGGGACAAAGAGTTGGACATGACTGAGCAACTTCCATTTCAGCCCCCAAATATGTGAAATCATCTCATTGGGCAATTGAGGGATAATTGTACATACTAGAAAGAATGGTAATTAATCAGTTAAGCACAGAAGTAGAATTTCAACAAAAAGGGGAAGGGAGGCCTTAGGAAAGGACCTAAAACTTTAGCCCATGGTGGTCCATGCATCTACCCATCCAAGTATCCATCCATCATGCCACTTCTTGCAAAGTGTCAGTCTCTATAGAACTCACTAGGGTTCAAAGATTATTATAAAATGTTTCCAGTCTTTGAAGAGTTTATATGTCATAACTTGAGCAGACCCAGTTTTGAGGAAGGAAAGGAAGTCTGTCAGGAAGAAAGGAAGGAAGGGAGATTATACACAAACTGTGTCCTAACTACTGTGCCAAGCTTTACATACATCATCTCATTAATTATCAGGACTAAGGAAGACAAAGGCTATATCACAATTTAGTAGAAGAATATAAATGCATAAATAACCGTAACTGTACTGTACAGTTATAATAATGTACTGTACTGTACATTACTGTACTGTAATAAGAGTAGGAGCCTAGGATGAAGAAAGAAAGTTTCACAGGGGAGCCCCAATTTCAGCTGGGTCCTGATGAATGGTCAGGAGTTGCCCAGGGAGAAAGATGGGAAGGACACTGTAAGTGAAAAGAACAACGTGCATGAAAGCATAGAAATGTGAGGAGCAGGGCAGGTTTGGATGCTGCTGAGGGGCTAAGTGCAAAGAGGAGAGACTGGAGAGAGAGACTGGGACTCTGCATGTCAAGCTAAGGCATTTGAGTTGTATTCTGTAGGTAATGGGAAGCTAGTGAAAGTTTATAAGCATGGGAGTAACATGATCAGATTTATGTTTTGAAAAGATGACTGGAAAAATAAGCAAAGGGGGAAAAAGACTAAATACACTCATTTTCACCAAGCAAATATTTATTGAGTACTGTCATATTCCAGGCATCTTCTAGGGGCTGAAGATCATTGAGCTATTGATAAATAATCAAAGATTCTTGCCCCCATGTAGCTTTAAGGAGGGGGCAGGCTATAAACAAATATATGTATATAATCACTGAGTGGTAAAAAGTTCTGTGGAGAAAATAAAAGCAGGTAAGGAAAATAGATACGTTCTTTGCAATTGGTTGACCATTTCACTCCATATATATTGTAACTCCCGGTTGGGAAGGAAGGGGACATTTGAGCAAAGATCTGAAGGAGGGGAGAGTAAGACATGCAGATATCTGTAGGAAGATAATTTTAGGCAGAAGGAATAGTGCAAAGCCCTTTGTATTACATGAGAGCTCTGAAAACCCTAAGATGACAAAAGAAAGGGATTTAAGACTTAGTTTTCCATATATATATGAAGGAGGCATTGCCCTAAAGAAATACTGATCACCTGTTACATATCATTCAGAACTTCTACTCACTTGTCTAAAAGTATGCGACAGGATCTTCTTTTATAGATCATTGTTGTTGTTGTTGTTTAGTCCCTAAGACATGTCTGACTCTTTGCCACCCCATGGACTGTAATCTGCCAGGCAAGAATACTGAAGTCAGTTGCCATTTCCTCCTCCAGGGGATCTTCCTGATGCAGGGATCAAGCCTATGCCTCCTGCATTGGCAGGCGGATTCTTTACCACTGAGCCACTGGGGAAGCCCAAGCCCTTCAGCAAATAAGCAAGATGAGTGAAATTGAGAATGTATCTGGCTGATCATGGTCTAGCTGAGTGCATTGCACACCCAGAGATAAAAATGAAGCCAGAATCTGGAATGAGATCATTAGTGTATACCATCCTGAAACTTTAGTCAGACCACACACATATATTTAATGCACTGAACACACCTTGAAATGCCTCTCAGCCCCTAGGGAAAAAAGTACTAGAAAAACTCAAGGGGATGGTGGGGAGGATGCTGCATGATCCATAATGTTGTCAATGTCATAATTCATCCTGAACAGCAGAATAAAGTTAATAGAGAAAGTTCTTTAGTGCTTGTTCAGCTGCCTGCCACCCAACTCTGTGGCAGAAAAACAAGGCGGAAATAGCTATATCATTATAGAATGTATCAAAAATAAATTATAGAAATGTCTTCTATATAAGGAGTAGTTCCCTGTATTTATTTGAAGTATCAGTCTTTAGGATTGTGTGTTTGACCACTCAATGCCAAAAAAGAAGTAGACAATATTGTCATTTTTTACAACTATTGTCATTTTAATAATTAATTAATGTAATAGTATGAGTCAAAAATATTGAAGACAAGAATTGAAAAGTGTCAAGAAAAAAGAGAAGCAATGTATTTTCTAGAGTTCAATAAATAAAAAATTGCCTTGGGATGAACACTGAATCTATTTATAGCATACATAAAGGAATATCTCTGGAAGTCAGCTATTCTATCTGAATTTTAAGTGTTATTTTTCAGCTGAGAGAATTTCATGGTTTGTAGAAGAATATTTTCATCCCAAATCTATGTACCTTTACCTCCTAAAAATTTTTCCTAAACTTTTCCAGCATTTCGCTACTTGGTTATGGAATCAAGAACTTGGACAATTCATCTAAAATCTATCAAATATTTATTTAGATGTTAAATACCTTCTGTGTTTAAGGTGCTGACTGGGCAACATACAGCAGGAAATGTAAACTGAGGAAAATCTAGTGCTTCCTCCCAAAGACCACTGGAGGCAAAGTAAAAAATGATAGTAAGATGATACAGAATATGTTCAGTAACCGGAAGGTTCAAAGGAGAGAGAGAAGACCATAGGTTAGATAAATCAAGGAAGGCTTCAAGGAAAAGCAATATATGACCTAGAACCTTGAGGCCTTGATGGATGGATAAGATTTCCATAGGTAGAGATGAGACTGTTATGAGCCGACTGGGGAAAATAGTTCAGGGCAAGACAGGACCTGAGAGGAGAGTTTCCTGTTTTGCTGGGGCAGGCTGTATGTACTTGGGAGTAGCTGGACTAAAGCTGGAAGGTGAGCAGCAGTCATGGAGTCTCTGGACTTGGATGTCAGCCTGCAGGCTGGACTCCATTCAGTCAGCAGTGGGGCTCCATGGAAGTGGGTGGATGTGACATGATGCGATATGACACTGCTCTGTTTATGCTCTGATGCCCAGGCTCTTGTACTCACAGTCACCTGCTCAAAGGGCAAAGCTAGTTCTCCAGCCCAGGGGGAGAGATTGGTACTATACTACAGATTCACTTAGACAGAGTGTGGTAGGGGGCACTTAGGTACGTTCCTCTCACTCCCCCAGGGATGATCTAGGTGCTGAATGTGGCCTCTGTCTTGGCTATTTAAGAGTCATTTGAGCTCCTGAATATTTTCAGAAGTGAGGGAAAAAGTCATCATCAGCCACAAGTAATTTTTGTGTGAATTTAAAATAAGCTAAATAAAAATTTTAAAAATACCTTTTTAGTTCACCTACTAGATGAACAGCAATAGTTTTGCCCTGCTCTAGATTGGTGGTAAGGGAGAAGGCAATGACACCCCACTCCAGTACTCTGGCCTGGAAAATCCCATGGACGGTGGAGCCTGGTAGGCTGCAGTCCATGGGGTCGCTAAGAGTCGGACACGACTGAGCAACTTCACTTTCACTTTTCACTTGCCTGCATTGGAGAAGGAAATGGCAACCCACTCCAGTGTTCTCGCCTGGAGAATCCCAGGGATGGGGGAGCCTGATGGGTTTCCATCTATGGGGTTGCACAGAGTCGGACATGACTGAAGCGACTTAGCAGCAGCAGCAGCAGCAGATTTGTGGTAAAATAGCAGTCCTAGCCAGATGCTAGATAAAAGCTTGAACTTGGAATAGGAAAGAACTAAAGCTAAGGATGATGTACCCAGTCTGTAGGCTATGGAATACTTGCCTTTGCAACATTGCACCATTATATAATAATCTCTTAGATATTTTGTTTTTTACGTTATTTAGGAGAAACAAAGATAGTGTTAGGAATTTAGCAAGATATAAAAGAAGTGATTGCCATTCTAGAAACATAGAAATTCAAGAGACTTTAACCTATCACTAATGTGCACCATAAAAGAGCTTACTCCTTGGAAGGAAAGTTATGACTAACCTAGATAGCATATTGAAAAGCAGAGACATTATTTTGCCAACAAAGGTCCATCTAGTCAAGGCTATGGTTTTTCCAGTGGTCATGTATGGATGCGAGAGTTGGACTGTGAAGAAAGCTGAGTGCTGAAGAATTGATGCTTTTGAACTGTGGTGTTGGAGAAGACTCTTGAGAGTCCCTTGGACTGCAAGGAGATCCAACCAGTCCATTCTAAAGGAGATCAGTCCTGGGTGTTCATTGGAAGGACTGATGCTAGAGCTGAAACTCCAGTACTTTGGCCACCTCATGTGAAGAGTTGACTCATTGGGAAAGACTCTGATGCTGGGAGGGGTTGGGGGCAGGAGGAGAAGGGGATGACAGAGGATGAGATGGCTGGATCGCATGACTGACTCAATGGACATAAGTTTGAGTAAACTCTGGGAGTTGGTGGTGGACAGGGAGGCCTGGCGTGCTGCAATTCATGGGGTTGCAAAGTTGGACACGACTGAGCGACTGAACTGAACTGACCGAATGTTCACCATGTAACATGATATATAGGTAGCATATAAAGTTCCAGAGTGTTTTCCACTGGGTTATGTTCAGCATACATAAACCCTGTTTAAACATCATCTTACCAGGGAACTGTTTGCCCTGTTTGTCTATTCTGGGCACCAGTAGCTAGGCTGCAGGGGTTAGTTGGGTTTATAGTCCACGTACAGACTTTTAACAGTACCTAAAGTGGTTCTTTAACTGGTTTTTTTTTTTTTAAAGACACAGAAAACTTAATTAAGAATGACTTAAATCCCTGTGGGTTGAGAACTTTATAGTATACAACTCTTATCTGATCAGAGCAACACTGTGTCAGTTAATCCAAAAATTTGGTTAAAGTCCCAAATCCTAAAAAATACAATGACAAAATATGCTGAGGCAATATTTTGATGTAGAGTCAAGGTCTTTTTTCCCCACTAAGCGTAGATCTGTATTTTAAAGACTTTCTTGCATAAATCACATCTGTAATGCAATTATTTCTACTTTCAGTTTATTTAAAGTAAAGCAGATATTTCTGAGGCAGTCTGAGTCTAGAACTTGTTGGGACTTTTAGGATTCCTTCTGTGGTCTTTTTTTAATTTAATTTAATTTATTTATTTATTTTTACTTTATTTTACTTTACAATACTGTATTGGTTTTGCCATACATTGACATGAATCCACCATGGGTGTACATGCATTCCCAAACATGAACCCCCCTCCCACCTCCCTCCCCCCTACTGTGGTCTTTAAACATTTTTTTCTCTGACCTTTATTTTAACTATATATATATATATATATATATATATATATATATATATATATATATAAAAGACTTTCCAAGGCATTCAACTTAATTTTCAGGTTAACAATTACTCTCTTTTTTTGTTATCCTACTTTGTTGATTTTCATAATATTTAATTAAAATATGCTTAATTTAATTAAAGAAAATACTATAATCACAATTCTAATTAACCCAAACAGGCTTGGGAAAAAAATACAATGAACTCTTGGTTAGTAAACCACAGCAGAAGTCAGAACCGGATATATTGGAGAGTAGTTACTGCCCTCATGTGCTCAGCCTGTTGTGCAAATCAGAAAATTGAGTCCATAGAGGGAATGGAGAGCATCTGTGAATCTGGCAAGTTAGTTAAGTGGAAGTGGTTGAAAGTTTCTGCTGTATAAAGTTAGCTAAGCAGTTAGTGGAGAAGGCAATGGCACCCCACTCCGGTACTCTTGCCTGGAAAATCCCATGGACGGAGGAGCCTGGTAGGCTGCAGTCCATGGGGTTGCACAGAGTCGGACATGACTGAAGTGACTTAGCAGTAGCTTAGCAAGCAGTTAGTTTATGTGTATTTAACTACCCAAAATACACTATGTGATTCTAGATAAACATTACTAAAGAAATGGTTAAACACATACAGACATACATATACCAAAAGCAAAGGTATTTTTCTCAGGTGTGGAGAGAGGAAATGTTGGTTCTGGCCTCGTTGTGAGCTTCCATTTATACGCTGTTGATATTCTTGAGTGTTCCACCCGGAATATCCATCTGTGCTGTAATTTCTACATATCAGGGCATTTATATTAATTATAGAATTTTTAAACTCCTAAAAATGCAGATAGTGCTTATTTTATAGGCTTTTCTAAGAATTAGTGAAATAATACATATGGAGTGTTAATCACAGAGCTAATGAGATTTACCTCTTTATGCCATCTTCTTGTTTGAATGTAATTGCCCGAAATCCAGACTTTCAGTAGAGTCTTCTTCAAAAACATATCTACCAACTTGAAGGGGCTGCTGCTGCTGCTGCTGCTAAGTCGCTTCAGTCGTGTCCGACTCTGTGCAACCCCACAGATGGCTGCCCACCAGGCTCTGCTGTCCCTGGGATTCTCCAGTCAAGAACACTGGAGTGGGTTGCCATTTCCTTCTCCAATGCAGGAAAGTGAAAAGTGAAAGTGAAGTCACTCAGCAAGTGTCCGACTCTTCATGACCCCATGGACTACAGCCTACCAGGCTCTGCCGTCCATGGGATTTTCCAGGCAAGAGTACTGGAGTGGGTTGCCATTGCCTTCTCTGTGAAGGGGTTCCTATTGGCCAAATTTGAAATAATTCAAGCATCAGAATGAATAATGATAAGAATTGACAAAATGCATTAAATGTTTAAAATATCTATGAATTCATATGCATAGGAAATAAATTTAAGAGAGGGGAAAAGGGAAGGCTCTTCTCTAGCAAAAAAAACAGGCCAATTAATAAGTGTAGAAAAAATAATAAATTATCATTTTTAAATCACCATAGCAATTACAATTAGTCAAAAATTATCATGGGTGCTAAAATAATTGGGTGAAAGAAAATTGGGGAATGGGATGTCCAGACAATTTCACCTGATAGAATCTCATTTACTACAAAAGGAAAACATACCCTTAACAATGGAGAAATATGGTCTATCTTCACCAATAGACCACATGGAGCACCACCAGTGAGGTACTAGCTGGCATCAGGAGGTAGGTCCCTATTTACTGCACACAAAGTCATCTGTGTAGTACTCCTGCTTCAGTTCTCCAAGTCGCAGTTTAGCCTGAATCTAATTATAAGAAGGCAATCAGACCAATCCAAATTGAGAAGCACTCTGTAAGACAACAATATCAACAACAAAATATGTAAACCAATGTTGCAAAAGAGAGAAAGGCTGTGAAATGATTTAAGTTAAAAAAGACTAAAGGGACAATTGAAGAAATTTGAACATGGCCTGTAGAGTATATAATGTTATCATATCAATATCAAATTTCCAGTTTTATGGTTATGTAAGAGAACATTCTTATTCTCAGGGGTAAAGTGTCAACAAAACAATAATAATAACAATGTTTATATTTATGTAGATATATAAAAACATATTATGAGACAGAGAGAGAAATAAAATGTGACAAAATAATTAGGGAATCTCCATAAAGGTTATATGGATCTTAATTGTACTTGAAAACTTTCTGTAGGTTTGTAATTTTTCAAAATAAAAGCTGAGAGAAATAAATGTATATCTACAACCTAGGTACTGTTTCTCCTAATTTGCTATTATATAGATTTGTGCAATGTTGGATCATCCAGTGCAAATTGCACAATTGTCCTGTCTGTCATCCAGTTATAGGCTTGCTTTATGATATGCAGTCTCTCCCATAGCCACCACTTGTAGATCATATGCTTCCCTAGTGGCTTAAGTGGTAAAAAAAAAAAAAAAAAAAAAAGTATACCTGTAATGCAGGAGACCTGAGTTCAGTCCCTGGCTTGGAAAGATCCCCTGCAGAACAAAATGGCAACCTGCTCCAGTACTCTTGCCTGGGAAATCCCAAGTAAGACAGAGCAGCAGAGGAGCCTGATGGGCTATAGTCCATGGGAGTCTCAAAGAGTCAGACACAACTTAGCGACTAAACCACCACCACAGCAGAACAAGAACCAAAGACTTCCTTCTTGCACAGTAAAGATATTAGTGAAACTTGATAGTAGAAGAAGACATATCAAAGAACAAACCTCCTGACAGGGCCTCAGGGGCTCCTGCTAGAAATCCCACTAACTGCATGGAATATTAAGCTACTCACCAAATGCCCGATGCAATACTTAAACCTGAAGTACAATTCAAGAGATGGCTGAAGCAACTTAGCACACAAGTACACATCACTGATACTGTTAGGGAAAATAAACAGGCCAAAAAGTCGACATGAGAATTACCAGAGAAAATAAGGTAGATGGCAGTCATATGACACAAGTCTTTACTGAGCCAGTTAAAACTTAAAAGTTCAACAGAAGTTTTCTGACCAAAAAGGTCAAAAGGCCAAATGGAGGAAGAGCTTGCTCTGGGGAAGTTTCCCAAGGGAGATTCCACAGAGCAAAAGCAATAGGGTGGTCCCTGCAACTCAAGCACAACAGAATCACAAGGTGTAACCGTGACCAGGGCAAAGATATCACCACTGGAAACTTTGGTCTCTTTAAGAAAAGTTATTTATGTTATCAATAACCTCAGCTATGTGGATGACACCACTTTTATGGCAGAAAACAAAGAGGGACTAAACAGCCTCTTGATGAGGGTAAAAGAAGAGAGTGATGAAGTTGACTTTAAAACTCAGCATTCAAAAAATTAAGATCATGGCATCTGGTCCCATCATTTCATGGCAAATAGATGGGAAAACAATTGAAACAGTGAGAGACTTTATTTTCTTGGACTCCAAGATCACTGCAGATGGTGACTGCAGCTATGAAATTAAAAGACATTTGCTCCTTGGAAGAAAAGCTATGACAACCTAGACAGCACACTGAAAAGCAGAGACATTACCTTGCCAACAAAGGTCTGTCTAGTCAAAACTATGGTTTTTCCAGTACTCATGTATGGATGTGAGAGTTGGACCATAAAGAAAGCTGAGTGCTGAAATATTGATGTTTTTGAACCGTGGTGTTGGAGAAGACTCTTGAGAGTCTGTTGGACTGCAAGGAGATCCAACCAGTCAATCCTAAAGCAAACCAGTCCTGAACATTCTTTGGAAGGACTGATGCTGAAGTTGAAGCTCTAATACTTCGGCCACCTGAGGCAAAGAACTGACTCACTGGAACAGATTCTGAAGCTGGGAAAGATTGAAGGCAGGAGGAGAAGCGGAAGGGGACAACAGAGGATGAGATAGTTGGATGGCATCACTAACTCAATGAACATGAGTTTCAGCAAGCTCTAGGAGTTGGTGATGGACAGGGAAGCCTGGTGTGCTGCAGTCCATGGGATCACAAAGAGTCGGACATGACTGAGCGAATGAACTGAACTGAACTGAAGAAAGGTGTAGACATTTTCTACGTGCATCTCACAAAACATTCCTGTCACCAATATCCATATATAAGAAAGAGCCTTCATATTAAGGGAAACTCTAAGATACAGTCTAAACAACAAGATCAGAAAGTATACACAGACAACAAGATTGTTGTATACAACAACAGAGAGCTAAGGGTGACTTTCCACCAATAGGGTTGATTAAGACACTTTCATCCCTTCAGCAGATTGGCCAAGTTTGTGTGTAGTTAATTCTCTTCTTCTACAAACTAAGAACTTCCTTTTGGTGGTAGTAAAAACAGAAGATGCAGATAACAAATCTCATTTAAGAGAATAATCTCTACCTGTGTTGGCTATGTCCTATAGTTTTAGGATCAAAGAAAGAAGAACTGTGATTGCTGCTTCTGTCATGAGAGAATGGTCATATTTGTTTGAGCCAGTAGTCTAGAATGGGAAGGCATTTTGAACAACAGCAACAAAAGCATTAGGATAAATGTGAATACCAAAGAGCCAAAGCAGATGGGCCATGGGAATTACTGACCATATAAACTCTTGCTTCACCTGCAAGGGTTTTCTGACCCTAGAATCAGGTCCTATAGGAATCACAAACATTCTAAAGAACATAAGACATCAAAAAATAAATGAGGGCTTTAAATATGATAATACATGTGGGATAATAATGTCTGAACCTTTCAAGTTCTTGCCATGTGCCAGGCAGGCAGAGTTCTAAGTATTTTATCTCATTTGGTCTAATTCTATGAGTTAGGTGCTGCTATTCCCATATTACTTACAGGAAAATGAAAGCACAAGGCAGCTAAATAAACTACCCAAGGCAGAGCCAGGGTTTGAAATCAGGCAAACTGGCCCACATGCTCTTATCTACTGTTCTTTGCTGAGATGTTATTAAATCATTAAAATAATCTTTAGACCATTTAACAGCATGGTAAAGTGTTTTAAAAAATTAAAAACAGCAAATATGTATGCACAGTATGTTCCCAATTTTAAGAATATAATGATTAAAGGAGAGAGAAAGACAGGGAGAAAAAGCAAACATGAGCAAGCCCAAGAAAAGATAGGAAGACACTATGCAAGATGTCAGTGATAATTGCTCAGATGGTCTGTCAATAATTTTATCTTCTTCTTCCTATTTTAATGAAATTTAAAATTTTTCTATGGTGAAAATATGGCATTCTTTAATTTAAAAAATTATATATAAAAGAAATATTCCTAGAAGCACACCTAGTCATCAACTCACTCTTCCTCCATGTACATGCCACTTTGAGTTACTTAATAATCCTTTCAATTAAATCACTATTTTAGTATCCTAAGTAATATCTATGAAATAATACTTTGCTATTGTATGGGTTTTTCACTCTACCATCTTGAATTTGCTTCATTGACTATGCTAAAGGCTTTGACTGTGTAGATCACAACAAACTGTGGAACATTCTAATGAGATGGGAATACCAGACCACCTGACCTGCCTCCTGAGAAATCTGTATGCAGGTCAAGAAGCAACAGTTAGAGCTGGACATGGAACAACAGACTAGTTCCAAATTGGGAAAGGAGTACATCAAGGCTGTGTATTGTCACCTCACCCGCTTATTTAACTTATATGAGAGTACATCATACAAAATGCTGGGCTGGATGAAGCACAAGCTGGAATCAAGATTGCCGGGAGAAATATCAATAACCTCAGATATGCAGATGATACCACCCTTATGGCAGAAAGCAAAGAGGAACTAAAGAGCCTCTTGATGAAGGTGAAAGAGGAGAGTGAAAAAGCTGGCTTAAAACTCAACAAACAGAAAACTAAGATCATGGCATCTGGTCCCATCACTTCATGGCAAATAGATGGGGAAACATTGGAAACAGTGAGAGATTTTATTTTCTTGGGCTCTAAGACCACTGCAGATGGTGACTGTAGCCCTGAAATTAAAAGATGCTTGCTCTTTGGAAGAAAAGCTATGACAAACCTAGACAGCATATTAAAAAGCAGAGACATTACTTTGTTGACAAAGGTCCATCTAGTCAAAGCTGTGGTTTTTCCTGTAGTCACGTATGGATGTGAGAGCTGGACAATTAAAAAGGCTGAGCACTGAAGAACTGATGCCTTTGAACTGTGGTGCTGGAGATGATTCTTGAGAGTCTGTTGGACTGCAGGGAGATCAAACCAGTCAACCCTAAAGTAAATTAACCCTGAATATTCATTGAAAGGACTGATGCTGAAGCTAAAGCTCCAATACTTTGACCATCTGATGTGAAGAGCTGACCCATTGGAAAAGACCCTGATGCTGGCAAAGATTGAAGGCAGGAGGAGAAGGGGATGGCAGAGGATGAGATGGTCGCATGGCATCACTAACTCGATGGACATGAGTTTGAGCAAACTCTGGGAGATGGTGAAGGATGAAGCCTGGTGTGCTGCAGGCCATGGGGTCACAAAGAGTCTGGCATGACTGAGTGACTGAACAGCAACAATAAATGTATTTTTTAAATGTCAGTTCAGTTCAGTCACTCAGTCGTGTCCGATTTCATGGCTGCAGTCACCATCTGCAGTGATTCTGGAGCCCCCCAAAATAAAGTCTGACACTGTTTCCACTGTTTCCCCATCTATTTCCCATGAAGTGATGGGACCAGATGCCATGATCTTTGTTTTCTGAATGTTGAGCTTTAGGCCAACTTTTTCACTCTCCTCTTTCACTTTCATCAAGAGTTTCTTTAGTTCTTTTTCACTTTTTGCCATAAGGGTGGTGTCATCTGCATATCTGAGGTTATTGATATTTCTCCCGGCAATCTTGATTCCAGCTTGTGTTTCTTCCAGTCCAACGTTTCTCATGATGCACTCTGTAAATGAATATAAATACATGACTCCTGTAATCTCTTTGCCAACTACATTATGAATAGCCACTTTGGGACAGACTATAGTCCTTTAATATGGGCTTCAGAATCACTTAGTTGTACAAGACAAAGAGGCAGTTTCCTAGTTTCCTGAAGTGCAATTGTAGGTAAGGGGCCTGGGAAACTGGCCTTTTAAATACACTCTTTGGGGTATTTTCCTCAGCCTATAGTTAAGGAGTTCCTTATAGGTTTCCTAAGAGGGTGTCATGATCATGGATATGCTATTGACTCTGAGGTAATTAAAGAATTTAGTAAGATAACCAGGATTCAACCCAGAACTGTACCAAGCAACCCCAGGGGATAGCTTGTGGAGAGCATTAGAGATAACCTGGGTGACAGTGGAAGGGAAAAGCTCATTATTGCAAACTAAATGAAATCCTCCAGTTTCTTTTGTTACCAAGAATGACACCCTGGAGAGTGACTTTGCTGTCTTGTTTGAGTGACAATTCTTACTGCTGATAAATCTTATCATAAACTATATTAAGGTAGCAGTATGTGACAGTTTGGGTTGAGGTTGAGGAAG
Source organism: Budorcas taxicolor (assembly GCF_023091745.1). NCBI lineage: Eukaryota > Metazoa > Chordata > Mammalia > Artiodactyla > Bovidae > Budorcas > Budorcas taxicolor. The sequence continues at coordinate 81,208,675 of NC_068916.1, forward strand.
ACCTATAAAAGTAGAGACAGAAGATTTGCCTCCAAATTCAAAGTCCAGAAAGAACTTGGTGCAGCAGAGGGAGCAAGAGAAGCTCATGTGAAAGAGCCAGTTAAGAGCTGGATACGGCAGGCAAAACAGAAGTTGGCCAACCAGTGGGAATCAGAAGCATGAGCTCATCTGAAGAACTGAATGAAGGAAGTTTTCAGTTTAATATCCATGTTGAAGATGACCAGTCTCCAACTGAGGTGCTTTGATGAGCCCTCTACAGGGTGGAAAAGAAGACTCAAGACCTAGAAAAGAAAGTTGCTTGAACTTTCCTGAGGTTATTAATATTTCTCCTGGCAATCTTGCCGGGAGAAATATCAATAACCTCAGATATGCAGATGACACCACCCTTATGGCAAAAAGTGAAAAAGAACTAAAGAAACTCTTGATGAAAGTGAAAGAGGAGAGTGAAAAAGTTGGCTTAAAGCTCAACATTCAGAAAACTAAGATCACGGCATCCGGTCCCATCACTTCATGGCAAATAGACGGAAACATGGGAAACAGTGGCAGACTTTACTTTTTGGGGGTCCAAAATCACTGCAGATGGTGACTGCAGCCATGAAATAAAAAGATGCTTACTTCTTGGAAGAAAAGTTATGACCAACCTAGACAGCATATTAAAAAGCAGAGACATTACTTTGCCAACAAATGTCCATCTAGTCAAAGCTATGGTTTTTCCAGTCGTCATGTATGGATGTGAGTTGGACTGTGAAGAAAGCTGAATGCCAAAGAACTAATGTTTTTGAACTGTGGTATTGGAGAAGACTCTTGAGAGTCCCTTGGGCTGCAGGGGATACAACCAGTCCATCCTAAAGGAGATCAGTCCTGGATGTTCATTGGAAGGACTGATGTTGAAGCTGAAACTCCAATACTTTGACCACCTGATGTGAAGAGCTGACTCATTTGAAAAGACTCTGATGCTGGGAAAGATTGAAGGTGGGAGGAGAAGGGGACCATGGAGGATGGGATGGTTGAATGCCATTCCCAACTCCATGGATATGGGTTTGAGTAAACTCCAGGAGTTGGTGATGGACAGGGAGCCCTGGTGTGCTGCAGTCCATGGGGTTGCAGAGACGGACACAGCTGAGCAACTGAACTGAACTGAACTTTCCTAGTGGTGGTCCAGTGGTTAAGAACCACCTGCTAATGCAAGGGATGGGGGTTCAATCCCTGGTCCAGGAAGATTCCACATGCCATGGGGGTGAGTCCATGTATCTAGAGCACAACAAGAGAAGCCACCATGAGAAGTCTGTGCACCACAATGAAGAGAAGCACTTGCTCACCACAACTAGAGAAAGCCTGAGCACAGCAAAGATCCAGCACAGCCAAAAATCATTAAATAAACAGAGAGATCAATTAAAAAAAAAAAAAGGAAAGAAAAGAGAGCTGTTCTGCATAACCAAGAGACAGAACCAGAAATAACCTGGGTATCCTCAGAATAGTCTGAGAAGGGCCCTTGTGGCAGCTGTCAGCAGGAGGAGACACTTGGGGTTTGGCAAGAGGTGTGTAAAAGGGGTGTCTCTGTTTACATGCTGTCATTGTATGCAGTGACTCTTCTCCATAAGTTACCAATAGAACCATACATATCATAAGGTGTGTGGGTGACCAGACTCCTAGAAGCTAGGGAGGGAGGAGCTAACCGCTGCTGTGTGTTATATATATTTTTTTGCTATGTGTTACATTATTGTATTGTTATACAATTAATGGAGAATGTGCAGGTGTGTAAGAACAGAGGAGCCTGGTGGGATATAGTCCATGGGGGGGCCACAAGAATGTCAAATGGGACTTAGCAACTGAACAACAGCATAAGACCAGACAGAGACTGGAGATGGCTTCATTCGCATATGTAACAGAGGCCTGTGGGCTGATAGGGCCTGAGTGAATCTAGCTAGAGTTGGGCTAGGAGAGAAGTATCTGTAAAGAGGCATTCCTGGGGGGATTTCACACAGGGACAAAGTGGAACGTTCACTAGGTTACTGTTAGGAGCACTGGGGCTAGGGAGTTTGTAGTTAGTATTACAAAGATCCAGAAAAAGAAACTTTGTGCTTAAGAGGAACAAATATATGGTAACATAAGTTTCCATGTTACAAATAGATAGCCAAGGTATGGCTCAGGAAACTCAAACAGGGGCTCTGTATCAATCCTTCAACCTAGAGGGGTGGGATGGGGAGGGATATGGGAGGGGGTTTCAAAAGGGAGGGGATATATGTATATCTATGGCTGATTCATGTTGAGGTTTGACAGAAAACAGGAAAATTCTGTAAGCAATTATCTTTCGATAAAAAATAAATTAAAAATGAAATAAAATAAATATCAGTGTCAAAGCCGAAAAAAAAAAAAAAAAAGAGGGACCAATATTTAAGCAACTGGGAGGAATATTCTCTGGTAACATGAGGGGAGGATAAGAACACAAAACCAATGTAAATGAAATCATGCTGTAATTTGAAAAGGGTTTGATAAAGATGGCAAAGGGAAAATGTGGAAAGAGGACCTGGAACCCCGGCCTGTGACCTGGAAGCTGTTCTCTTTCTGTTGCAAGTGCATCCTGGGGCACTCAGAACCCACTAACCTGACCACCTTCAACCCAGCAGCCCTTGACTTATTGGTTTAACTATTGGATTGACCAAAAAGTTCAGGTTTTTCCATGTTACAGAAAAAATTGAATGAATTTTTGGCCAACCCAGTACTTCCTATACATTCTCTGAGTCTGTTATTCCTCCTCTGAGATTCTGACATGTGTCATTGCTATTTATTTCTAATCTCTTTCCTATTATATACACATCATTTTGAAACCTCATTCCATTCTTAATATTGGTGGTTCTCAAGAATTTCCTGGTCCTCTGGAATTCCCTTTCCCTGAATGCTCACATTAAACTTTGCACAATGTATCTGCCCACTCCCCTGTCCTCTCTCTGCAACCCCCTCCAAAAGAAAATTCAGGGTAGCTAATCAGTAAGGTGGTTAGAAAAGGAATGGAAGGGAAGCTAGTATTCTGGGGAACAGGTGGCTCCAATTGTGGGTTAAAGCATGGTTGGGACCATATATTCTGTCACATAATACTCTGCAAATTGACTTTTCCCTTTTGTATTTAAATGATGTAAGTGTCAACAAAGATATGAGATAGTATTGTTTGCCATGATTCAATGAATGTACATCCATCTTTCCTTGTTCCACCAAGGGAAATAAATGGACTAGGTTGGTAATGAAGGTCAGCTGTCCAGGATGTGAAGTCAGCTAGGCTGAGGGAGCACCAAAAAGGGGTTTTCACTTCATTTTGTGCTCCTACTATTTCATTCTAAGACCAAATTACTTCACATGGTGACAAAAACTGCTCTGGGCTAGCCTTATCATCTGGACCTAACATTCAGGTTTCAGAAATAGTTTCCTCTAGGTCACTGAACTGTGTTGCCAAACCAGCCACAGACTATAAAATAAACTCTGGGCATGTGCATGAAAAGCTGCATGACAACATTGTGATGATGGCCAGTCTATGCTTTCATACATCCTGTAGACCGTGGAGCTAAGGTGGCACTGAGCGCTGAACTGGCCACTACTAGTAGCTAAGCTGTTTGAGGAAAAGAGGGCCCTGGGCTTGCAAAGAAACTGCCAGCAGTAAAGAAAAGGGAGACACTGGGGCAGCGTGGAGTTGGTGGTGTAGTTGTTGTTCAGTTGCTAAGTTATATCTGACTCTTTGTGACCCCATGGACTACAGCAGGCCAGGCTCCCCTATCCTTCACTATCTCTCGAAGTTTGCTCAAATTCATGTCCATTGACTTGGTGATACATCCAATCATCTCATCCGCTCTCACTGCCTTCTTCTCCTGCCCTCAGTTTTTCTCAGCATCAGGGTCTTTTCCAGTGAGTTGGCTCTTAACATCAGGTGGCCAAAGTGGTGGTGTTGAGAAGTTCCAGTTGGCCCTGAGACACATTGCTGAGAGTCTGACCAATACTGCAGGGAAAGAAACTGACTCACTTTCAGAGCACCTGAGCACTCACAGCCAGAGGTCACTCTCTAGAACCACTGCTACCATCAGCTGAAATCTACACTTACCAAGACTCAGGTTATTTGTTCCTCAGACTACTTCATGCTGGTTAAACATGTCATTATTATTAACAATTAAATTAAATATTACATAAAAAATGAAATGTGAACACAAAAACAGAAGTTGTTTCTATGAAAACTTGTTTGAAAATAGTAAGTTATTAGGCAATGGTTAAGGTGGAAAAACAATTATAGAAATTAAATACATTCTGCACTCAGCTTATCTAACAGGTGTCTAAGTTTTTGCTTCTTTTTCAAGAAATTATAATTGGAAATAGTACAGGATATATTAGGGGTGCAGCTTATGCATGAAAGATGAGGTAGAACGCCAATGAACTGACCAACATTCAAAGAAAAAACCTTTGTATCAAAAGCTTAGCAAAAGAATGAAGCTATTTTAATTTAAAATACAAATGTTAGGGCACAGTGTATAGGAAACCGCCTGCCAATGCAGCGGAAATGGGTTTGATTCCTGGTGTGGGAAGATTCCGCATGCCAAGGGGCAACTACTTGGCCATGCGCAACTACTGAAGCCCACAAGCCTGGAGCCTGTGCTCTGCAACAAGAGAAGCCGCCACAATGAGAAGACCGTAACAAAGAGTTGCCATCCACTCCTCACCATCCCCTGTCCTGCTCACAGCAAATAGAGAAAGCCTGCAGGCAACAATAACAACCCAGCACAACCAAAGGTAAGTAAATAAATAAAAATGCTTTTTTTGGATGCTTTCGAACTGTAGTTTTGGAGAAGACTCTTGAGAGTCCATTGGACTGCAGGGAGATCCAACCAGTCCATCCTAAAGGAGATCAGTCCTGGGTATTCATTGGAAGGACTGATGTTGAAGCTGAAACTCCAATACTTTGGCCACCTGATGCGAAGAGCTGACTCATTTGACTCATCAGCTCCCTGATGCTGGGAAAGATTGAGGGCAGGAGGAGAAGGGGATGATAGAGGTTGAGATGGTTGGTTGGCATCACCAACTCAATAGGCATGAGTTTGAGTAAACTCTGGGAGTTGGTGATGGACAGGGAGACCTGGTGTCCTGCAGTCCATGGGGTGCAAAGAGTTAGACATGACTGAGTGACTGAACTGACCTGAACTGAAATAAAAATGCAAACTTGATGTATATATCCATGACATTTTTATGATTCATCTCTTTAACTAACATCTACCTCTAACCAACCAACTCTTTGTCCTGACTACATTTGATTAAAGGGTCTCTGTCGAACTTCCTCTCTCATTATTCCAAAGAATGAGGAATTCCCATGATCAGTCTCTTCTTCAAGGTACAGGACAGTAGCATTTCAAGAAGGAGGGACTTCTAAAGATCTGGTGTGATTCAAAGCTTTAATCCCAGCATAATCATGACCCCAAAAGGACAAGTATTTCTAGTTATCTGCTAAAAGTGGCAACATATAGTGTTACTGACCTTCCAGCGTGGGGGAAGGATCCTTATAGGGTGTTGTTTGTGCTAATAGAAGGAGACAAAATTTGGTTCAGAAGCAAAGAAAGTTTTGCTCTTTAATCAAAAAATGAAGATGTGGGAGCTCCCACTCTGAAGAACACACTCTCCGAGACAGGCTGTTGGTAGGACTGTTTTATCTGTGGGTTCATCTGTGGAGGGAGGGGTGGAGTGTGGTGGGGGCAAGTGTGTTGTGAAAGGCACCCCAGATCTCAGTGCCAGGTAAAACGTCTCTGTGTTGGGAATTCTAATCTCATGCCTTAGGTGCAAGGCCTCTGCAGGGTCCCCTGTAGGCAAGCAAAAGTAGACTAAGAACAAAAGAAGTGGTTAGACCTTATATCTTATCACCTAGATTCCATCTTATTTTTCCCAGGACTCCAGTGGGCTTTGCTAGTGACAAAGGTGACAGCAAAATCCAATTTCTAAAAGGGCTTCCCAGGTGGCTCAGTAGTAAAGAATTCTCTTGCTGAGCAGGAGACACAGGTTCGATCCCTGAGATGGGGTGATCCTCTGGAGAAAGAAATGGCAACCCACTCCAGTATTCTTGCCTGGGAAATCCCAGGGACACAGGAGCTTGTGGGCTATAGTCTATGGGGGTCACAGAGTTGGACATGACTTAGCAACCAAACAATTTCTAAAAATTCATAACATACCAGCTTTGAAATCGATATTCTTGATAAATTCAGAAGCAATTTCAGAATCTGCATTCATTCCATTTTGTTCACAAAGATGTTACTATTTTATATTACATAATTTAAAATTTCCCTGTATCAAAAGCAACTCTTTCTCTGTGACAGTAGAAGTAAACCTCTTTACTTAAAAGAGGATGTTTCCCAGCAATACCTCTTTTCTTGGTGACGCGGGTCTCTCCCCTTGAGCTTCCTTTTGGTGTAGAAGCTTATGCTCATGATCAGCAATGGTCTTCTCTGAGCTCTTCCCTGGAATGTCACTTTTTGAATTTCTTCTCTTTCATCATAAGCTATGAGTCTCTAGTTTTATCAGTGGGCTTCAGTTCATTATCATTAAAGTTCCTCTCTGAAGCTTGTGAATGACTGCAAGTTGTTTTATTTTAAAGTATAGGACTGAGATATTTAACTACAAATAAGTTTAACGAGTCTAGGAAATTTGATTCCTTCAATATGTCTGTCTGCATCGCTAGGTCTCTGACCAGAATGTAAACCTTGCTGCTAAGTCGCTTCAGTTGTGCCTGACTCTGTGCAACCCCATAGATGGCAGCCCACCAGGCTCCCTGGGTCCCTGGGATTCTCCAGGCAAGAACACTGGAGTGGATTGCCATTTCCTTCTCCAATGCATGAAAGTAAAAAGTGAAAGTGAAGACGCTCAGTCGTATCCGACTCTTAGTGACCCCATGGACTGCAGCCTACCAGGCTCCTCCGTCCACGGGATTTTCCAGGCAAGAGTACTGGAGTGGGTTGCCATTGCCTTCTCCAATGTAAACCTTAGCCCCTTTCTAATACTTTGATGAATGCGTGCTCAGTCACTTCAGTTGTGTTCGACTCTTTGGGACACTATGGACTGTAATCTGCCAGGCTCCTCCATCCATAGGACTCTCCAGGCAAGCATATTGGAATGGGTTGCCGTGCCCTCCTTCAGGGGATCTTCCTGATCCAGGGATCAAACCCACGTTTCTTATGTCTCCTGCACTGGCAGGCGGGTTCATTACCACTAGCGCCACCTGGGAAGTCTCTAACACTTTCAGATGACCGGTTAGAGTCCTTCAGGTTAAACATGAGGCACTGATACACATTATCTTGGTTCTATCCAATGGCTTTCACCAGAGCTTCTCAAATTGGATTCTAGGACCTGGAAAGGTCAAGAGGCAGTTCTGAGGGCATTATAGGAGTTAATGGAGCAGAGACAAGGACCCCATCAAAAGGAACTGTTCTCCTCTTCCCCTGTGCCTTCCAACTTTCCCACTTTTATTCTGAAACAGCTCCTTTACCTGGAGCACCCTTTTGCAGTTACATCAGTCAACGTACCTATGTGTAGGACCCAGAAGTTGAGTAGGAAAAAAGCCCCGACCCCTAAATTCCCCAAAACGTCAAAATGACTTGCACAACATTTAGGCCTTTGACTCTTTTATAACAGCTTAACTGAAATGTAATTCACATGTTATAAAATTCAGTCCTTTAAGTGGTTATACATTGTTGTGCAACTGTCACCACGGTGTAATTTCACAATATTTTCATCACCGCAAAATTAAACACTAAACTCACTAGAGTCAGTCTTCAAACCCTCATCTTTTCAGCTCTATGCAATTACTAATCTACTTTTTGTCTCTGTGACTTTGCTTATTCTGGATATTTCGTGTAAATGGAATCATATAATAGGTGACCTTTTTTGTCTGGTTTATTTCACTTAGCATAATGTTTTCAAGGTTTACCTATGATGTACATTGTATTAGTATGTCTTTTTAAATAGCTGAATATTCCACTGTATGGATATATCACATTTGTTTAGACATTCATCTTTCGAGGGACGTTTGGGTTGTTTCCACCTATCAGCTATTGTGAATGGAGTTGCTCTGAACATTTGTATACAGATTTTTATTTTAACACCTGTTTCAATTCTTTTAGGTATATGTCTGGAGGCAGAATTGCTGGGTCATGTGGTGATTTTATGTATAACTTATTGATAAATTGCCAAATTGTTTTTCATAGCAGCTGTACCATTTTACATTCCCACAGTGCTGTATGAGAGTTCAGTTTATTCACATCCTCTCCAGTACTTGCTGTTTTCCATTTTAAAAAATTATTATTATTATTACAGTCATCCAAAAGCTATGACGTGAAATAAGGTGAATCACCTTACTGGTGTTTTGATTTTCATTCCTTGATGACTGACAATATTAAGCATCTTTTCATGTTCTTATCGGACAGTTGTATACCTTCTTTGAAGAAGTGTATATTCAAGTAATTTTTCCTTTTAAAAACTGGGTTGTTTATTGTTTTGTTCCTGAGATGTGTGACAGTGAATTTTATGGTTCTATTTGGCTAGGTTATATCAAACTGTTCAGTCAAACACTCATCTATGTGTTGATATGAAGGTATTTTGCACATGTGATTACCATTTAGAGTTGACTTTAAGTTAAAGAGATGACCCTTGATAATGTGAATAGACCTAAATTCCATAAGTCTTAAAAGCAAAATCTGAGGTTTCCTGAAGAATAAAGAATTCTGCCTCAAGACTAGAAATCCCACCCATGCGTCTGTCCAGCCTATAGGCCAGACCCCAGACTCACAATAATATTGTGACCCAATTCCTTAAAATAAATCTCTTCATAAGCAAGTATGTGTCTGTGTGTGCATTTGTGTGTAAATACGTATATATGTATGTTTATATATATTATTATATATATTATATATACATTACACATATATTATATATTATACATAATATACAAATATAAATACATATATGTATGTTTATATATATAATATACAAATATATATATTTTTATATATATACATAATATACAAACATGCTCACACTATATATATATATTTATCCTATTGGTTATATATATATATATATAATCCTCTTGGTTCTGTTTTTCTGAAGAACTCTGATGGATAAAAATTGCTAAAGTTCTTTATGTAGTTATACCTTCTGGATACTAGACCCTTACCAAATGTATGAGTTTGCTTAAACCACATCAGTTGAGTTTGTTACATACAGTCATAAAATCCTAAATAAAACTCATAAGTGTTTCTGAGGATCAGATAGGATAATGCATGTAAGACATTTAAAACAGTGCTTAACATATAACTCAATTAATGTTATTATTATTATTTTCATCACATCTGAATTCATTTAGAGAAATGAGCCCTGCTCACTGAAGCTTAAAGATATTCATTATCAGTAAATGCTTATGAATTCCTATTACATTTAAAGCACAATATGAGGTTTGATGCAGGGTCAGCTTTATGGGGCACAGTCTGGGCAGTCATACAGGGCCCTGGGCCTGGCTTTAATGCTTTGCTGTAATCATCTTAAAATTCTTATCAAGTCTTGAACAAAAGGCTCTGCATTTTCATTCTGCACTGGGCCCTACACATTATGTAGCTGATCCTGTTATGATTAATAAAAAATTCTTTTTGCTCAGAACAATAACAAAAATTACCATGCATTATTCAGAAAAAAACTTCTTCTAAATGTACGCTGTTTCAAAAGACTGAGAAATATACAGAAACATCTTAACATAATTAAATGAAGTTTTGAAGTATAACTGATAAACTTACATTATCTGAAAATAATGACTACTCCCTTATTTAGAATAGTCAAGTGCCTGATAAGTGAAATATCAATATATTTTGCAGTAACAAGAAAGAGAGAAACTGTAGGTTTTGTTGTGGTAGTAGTTATTAAGAGTTGGGGAGTTTATACTGCTGAGGTTTCGGGAATTATGAAGCAAAATTTTTAAGTAGTTATCTTCTTCCCAGTTATTTTTGGTCACCTACAGGAGTTCTCTCTAAGAGCTGGACATGTTGCTTAACGTGTCTTTGTCTTAGTTTCTCTTTCTGTAAAAATGAAAGTGACATACAGCTGACAAGTCTATCCAGAGAATCAGATAATTAGCATTCTGTCATATGCAGGACAATAAATGTCCTTTTCCCAGAATTTCTTCTTTCAAAGATGTATTAAGCACCTACTATGTGCTATGCCTCATCTAAGCTCTATGGACACATAGCTGAGTAAAGGTCTTTTTTCTCAAGGAGATTATATTCTAGTAAAGAAAGACATGACAAGCATGCAGAGAGGTAAATATAACCACCCCAGGCTGGTAATAAGTGTTCATGAAGAGGAATAAATAGATGGGGGGGGGGCACTTTAGCTAATTTGGTGAAGTCAGTGAAAAGTTCTCTGAGAAGGTGACCATGTGAATTGAGATCTGAAAGAAGAAAACGCAGAAGTCAGATGAGGATCCCAGACAAGTGTATCCTTAGCAGAAGACAGCAAGAACAAAGGTCCTACAAGTGAGATGGGCTTGGTTTGTGTGGAGACAGTGATTAGAGCACAGGAGTCAGGGAGCGGGGTGACCTGTGAGAGCTAGAGGACAGACAGGTGCCAGGCCAGGTAGGGCTCTGGGGACCAAGAGCAGGAGTCTGGATTTTATTCTGGTTCAGAGAGAGGCCTTTGGAGCATTTCAAGCAGGGGAAATATGTAATCCAGTTTTATGTTTCAGAAAGATTCTTCCATCTGTTTGCTCTGTGGAGGACTCAGATGGACTGAAGGTTGGCAAGGCTGATGGCAGTGACCATTTATTGGGGATGTTGCCGTAATCCAGGAAAGGAAGGTGGGGGCTTCACCTGTGGTTGTGACCTTGGGAGATAGTATGAAGTTAGATTCAGGGTATACTTCAGAAACAGAGTGGGTAGGACTTACTGTTGGACTGAATGTAAAGGTTACGAAAGGAGAGAGTTTTTTGTTTTTCCCTGATGAAAAGTTTAACATACAGAAAACTTGGAAAATTCAGGAAAGTGTTCAGCAGGCTATCTGTTCTAATATGGAAACTTAACTTTTTCTTGCACAAGAAAAATTCTATTATTATTGTTAACCTTTTGAAGATGTCAGAGCACCTTAGCTTATTAGAGGTTCAGGGGATTATTCAAGTTAAAAAACAAAGGGGAGTGGAGAGAGGCAGAGAAAAATAAAAAACTGTTTCACTCTGTTAAATACAGTGTTTCCTAACCTAAGTTGAACTTTAAATTTTTTTGATGTTGTTTGGTATAACACTTATTACCAACTCTATCAATGATCACCAGTAAACAAGATCTAATATTGCACGGGATTTTTCTTCTTGCTTTTCTCCGTTTCCCTTATGTATAGAGTTCGATTTGCAGGTTCTAAGCTCAGGGCCGTTTACTGAGTGCACCAACACAGTTCTTCATGAGAACTTCATGAGGATTTAATCTTGCACTGACTATTCCTTCTCTTAATATTCTAGGAGGTACATGGTGCCTGGATTTCAACTGTCTTCCTAATCCACTGTGTTTCATTTGCCAATTATTCTTTTTCTCTTTTTAAAAAAAATTTTAATTAGGGGACAATTACTAACTGACATAAATCTAATTGACATAGATCATTCGTATTGTGATGGCTTCTGCCATACATCAACATGAATACCAATTATTCTTATAAAAGTGGTAGGAAATGTGTAAAATTTTGTTTAAAATTGACATCCACCATCTTCCAAATAACTTCTCTCTCTCCTAATGGAGAAAATGACAGCCAGTGGAATATGAACTACATTGATAACATACAACTAGTTGCAATGAAATAAATTGTTTTAAACTTGAGAATGCACTTTTAAGGTGTTTATACATTTATATGGTCAAAAATCCTTAACATACATCTATTTAATTTTAATATGGGAGCAACAATATTGGACAGTTGGTGAGGTTCCAAGTATCCAGGGTCGAGGAGGGGGGTAGGTAGTAAAACAAAAATATTTCTTTTGTCCTTGTATGACTTGGAATTGTCTAAAATGTCATGAAGAAAGAGTACCTCATTTAAAAAATATTTGGGGATAGGTATTGGTAATAATAATAATTAGTGCTTTTATGCTCCAGCAGCAGTTGGTACTGCTTGTCCCATGAAAGTGGACATGATGTGCCTTATACTCAGCTTAATTTCAAGATTTTAATAAAGGAAAAAAAAATTGTAGGAAGTGTAGTATATTATCATACTTAAAGGAGTCAATTAAATTAGTCTCCTGATACAGACTACTTTATAAACTCATTTGTCACACAAGTTAACTTGGTCTGACCTTTCCACCCCTTCCTGGATAAGGATGGTAGCAATTTCTCAGTAGCAAAATTATTGATTTTTTTTTTTTTTTTGGACAGAGAGTCTTCTCTAGTTTGAGTTTCCTATTCTGTACTTCTATTCTTGAATCACCTTCTGAGAGATTGGAGTCTCATTTACACATTGGCAAGAAAAAAATGCTATTTGGAAGGACATGGGACACTGTATCTTAGTGTCCAAGCTGATTTAACACACCTAAACAGTTTATGAAAGCATTTTGCTCCATATGGAGTGTTTCCCTTATTCAATGAACATAAGAAAGTGGTGATTATCTATTGAAGCTTAGTGTGCTCACCAGGCAAATGTCAATCCTTTTTTACACCATAGAATCTCATGAGCTCTAATATCTTTTTCCCTGAATTTTCATGTTGATTCTTACGTGTTAAATGACAATCCATTTGCCACATGCAATATTGACATAGATCATTCACTCAGCTAATTGAAAATGTTTCCTTTTATTAACAATTTTTCATGTTCAGGGGCAAGACGTCTCTTTCCAAAAAATAATTAGAAGGTGAATTTAGCTTTTTACCAGATTTGAGAAATTTGAGAAAAATAACTATCTTTGCAAAAATTTTATTTGCACTCAGTTTTTCCAAAAGATGAAGAATGTTCCAGAAAAATAATGGGGGCAGCAGTCATGGATGGACGAGGTCTTCCATTTACTGAGTACCCATTAAAAACCAGAAACTGGGCTCTGAGTTTTACATGCATTATTTCCTTTAACACCATGAGGTGTTTCTTTTATCTGCATTCTGTGGTGAAACTGAGGCTCAGAGAGGTCAAGTAACTCATGCAATCAGTGATGGATGCTTGGCCTGGGCTGTAACACCAAGTCTGTTGATTACATGTCACACTCCTTCCATTTCACTACGCTTTACTGCTTCACTGCTTTAGTTGGTGTGATCAATGGAATCTCTACACTGAGGGCTGAAGCAACTCAGTGATCACAACTGGTTCAGATTCACAGTTCCCTTGAGTGCTTTCTCAGTGGCATTGATAGAGGGACAGGAGACTCTTATCCCATGTAACTTTGATCTCTCACCCATGGTCAAAAGCAGGCAGTCTCCCACTGGGAGGCTAGGATACTGAAAAGCTCCATGTGCTCTTACAGAAAGAAACAAGACTATCATTGCTTCTTATCAGTGATGGTCTTTGTTTTCTTTTGGTAGCTGGGATTTTGTTCTAAGGACACTTTGTTCTAAGAAAGGATACATTTTCCTCTATGCTGCTCACATCTTTGCTGGTGGCCACACAGCCAACTGCATAAATAGGCTTATGTAGTTGGCTGATAGGTTCAATATATATTCTAGTATTTTAGACTATTACTCATAGTATTCACAAAACTGTTGGAAAATCTATTTAAGAGAAACCAACCAAGAATCATAAGAGTAGTATTCCTGTGTTTATGCACATTTATAAAGATGAGTGATACAAAGAAATGACATATTGCTTTGGATTGTGTTAAGTTTCCATAAACATACACAGTCTAGTTTTCTCAGACCACCCTTTGAAGGACTGATTCTAAAACAAATTAAAGAAAATATGTGTAGATCAGGAGTGAAAGGTAAGATTGATCACAGGGATTCTTTTTTACAAAATATATTGGCATTTTTTCCTACCAAAATACCTACGACTTGCCCAGACCAAGGTTGAAATGACCATGTACCTTATTTTGATAGAACAAAAATAGACTCCACTTGAGTAATCAAGTTAATTGTTTTCCAATAATTAAGATCATCATAGGTGCAAAGAAATATCAAGCTTTAACTTCTTTTCTGACTACTAAGGTAATACTATTTTAACTAAAATTTTTAGAAAATGCACCTAAGAAAAAAGAAGAAAATTAAAAAGATATGTGATCATACACGTCTAAGGATAACCATTGTTAACACTGAGTGTACATTGAGTCTTTTATCTTTGCATTTTAAATAACATTGATAGACAAGTCAGAGGGCTTCCCTGGTAGCTCAGCTGGTAAAGAATCCGCCTGCAATGCAGGGGACCCTAGTTCGATTCCTGGGTCAGGAAGATCCCCTGGAGAAGGAATAAGCTACCCACTCCAGTATTCTTGGGCTTCCCTGGTGGCTCAGATGGAAAGAATCTGCCTGGAACGTGAGAGACCTGGGTTTAATCCCTGGGTTGGGAAAATCCCACTCCAGTATTCTTGCCTGGAAAATCCCCAGGGACAGAGGAGCCTGCCAGGCTACAGTCCATGGGGTCGCAAAGAGCCGGACACAACTGAGCAACTAAGCACACATATTAGTCAGAATTCTTAGCTGTAAGCAACTGAAAGAGCTGTCACTTCTTTAAGCAGAAAAGAATTTATTGAAAAGATATTTGATAGCTCAGAAATTCACAGAAAATCCTGGAAAACCAGTCTTGGTAAAAAGGAAGAGTAAAAATGACAAAGAATGGCTAAAAAACCAGAACCAGAAGCTGGCTAATACCATGCAATAATTCTAGTGAGGTTCCTACTCTAAAGACTTTCACTGAAGCTGGTACTTCTGACACCATGGGCCCAGACGCTGATGTCGATTCTGCCTGCCCTGCCAGCCCTGCTGCCCTAGAAACTGGGTCACCTTCACTAATGGGATGAAGTTTCTACTATCCTTGCTTCTGTGGGTCGCTGGTTCCCAATTCCAAGTCTGGACGGGTGGGTGCTTGATCAAGTCCATGTGCTGGCCCCAGATGTCTGGGAATGGTGACAGAAAGGTTCTCAATTCTTACCTCTCTAGTGGTAGGAGAACTTCACAGCATGTGAAGAATCACATGGTGGGAAATTCCCCAAACCTGGGAAGGGAGTTGAGATACTGAGAGGCCAAAATCCCACATGATGTCTGATACAGTGAGCTCATACAACCTTATATAGCTCTGTATCCTGCTTGACCCTCAAACATGAAGTCATGGCTTATTTTCCTAAAACACGAAGTATTTTTCAAAATTAAGACTTTCCATGACTCTGTAAGTAAAGTTTTAATTTTAATCAGTAAATTAGCTTATGTGATATTCTGTGTGTGCTCAGTCATGTCCAACTCTTGGCAACCCCATGGACGATAGCCCTCCAGGTTCCTCTACCCATGGGATTTCCCAGGCATGAATACTGGAGTGAACTGCCATTCCCTCCTCCAGGGGATCTTTTCCACCCAAGGATCAAACCTGTGTCTCCTGCATTGACAGGTGGATTCTTTACCACTAGCGCCAAATATGTGATATTAACCATCCTAAATAAAGCTTGAAGAGCATGGCAGTTACAAAGGAAGAAGCATCTTAATACAGAGATATCAGAATTATTTTTCTAGCTTCAGTTAGCACTCATCAGGAAGAAGTCACCCTCTTGAATTCCAGGCTTCATATCTTGAGGCACCATCTGAGATGACCTAGATAACTTGAGTGAGGCAAGACTGACTGGAAAAGGCAGGTTAAGGAGTTGCCTCTCCTGAGAGGCTGAGGCAGGCAGCCGGGGCACAGGCCCAGCTGCAGAAGCTGGAAGTGAGTCCAACCCAAGAGGAAAAGAAGTCTGCATCTGACCTGGTTGTAGTCTAGCCAGAAGGCTGCCATCTTCCAGTTTGATGCTGAAGGAAGGATCCAGAAGCTGTCAGGGATTGGGAGTTCCAGCCTTTTGCATGAGATTCAGGAGTAGCCAGGGGACTGAAAAACAGGATCAAGGTGAGCTTTAGTTCTAGAAGGACCCATAATAGGTAAATTACCAAAGAGAAGAAACACAGCAGTTATAAGACCCTGATGCTGGGAAAGATTGAAGGTGGGAGGAGAAGGGGACAACAGAGGATAAGATGGTTGGATGGCATCACCGGCTCAATGGACATGAGTTTGAGTAAGCTCCAGGAGCTGATGATGGAGAGGGAGGCCTGGCATTCTGCAGTCCCTGGGGTCGCAAAGAGTCGGACACAACTGAGCGACTGAACTGGACTGAACTGAACCAAAGAGAAGAAACACAGCAGTTACAGGACCAGTGAATAGGGTGGGAAGAGGTCTTCCAAGTCTGGGTGGCAAAACTAAAGCAGTCATTGACTTCAAGGCTCAAAGTGGAAGTGCTTGCTGCTTAATTGTGTCCCACTCTGTGCAACCTCATGGACTGCAGCCCGCCAAGCTCCTCTGTCCATGGAATTCTCCAGACAAGAATACTGGGATGGGTAGCCATTCCCTTCTCCAGGGTGATTCCTGACTAAGGTTGGGCCCAGGGAGCTAGGTTATAGGGGTGGGGTTGGCAGAATAGCTACATATGGAGCCCAGGGACTCCCAATGAGGACAACTTCAGGGACTGGGAAAAAGGCCATGGGCACAGGCTGTTTGGTGAGGTTGTGCATCCTTGTGTCAGGAAGTCAGGCTGGAAAGAGAGGGCACTGGTGGTCCAGATGAGGCTTGGGAAGAATTTGCCTGCCTCCTGTTTTTGTTTTTCCTGAGGCTGTGGAGATCTACCTCTTGTTTTCCCTGGAACCCTACTAAAGGATTTATCATTGTGTTCAATTTGTATGTGGTGTTACCATTCCTATGGGTTTCCTGAAAATTCTAATACAGGCTTCAGATGTCCCAGTAGTCATTTACAGATATCATGACTCAATAATTTTGCCCTGAAGATGCTTATCTTTTAGGGAGTCTGTTACTTGTTGAATGTTTAAGGATCCAGCACAGCAATGCAGAGTCAAAACCACATATGGAGCTAGAGCCCTCAGGTACTAGAGCAGAATTAACTGGAGTAGCAATTTCCAATCTATTTCACATAAGTTCGTGTTTTGATTTCATGGGACTTTAGCCATAAGAACGTTATTCACAGAAAGTGTCTGTGGCATGTTTTGCACTAACAAAAGAGAAAACTGCATTGATCATGGTATAATTACACTTCCTTTTGCACAACTTGGTCCATGCCTGACAGGTGGAATCTGCTCAGGACTGGCTGTGAACCCTGCAAAACTGCTATGCTGCTGCTGCTGCTAAGTCGCTTTAATCGTGTCCAACTCTGTGCGGCCCCATAGACGGCAGCCCACCAGGCTCCTCCGTCCCTGGGATTCTCCAGGCAAGAACACAGGAGGTGGGTTGCCATGTCCTTCTCCAATGCATGAAAGTGAAGAGTGAAAGTGAAGTCGCTCAGTCGTGTCCAACTCTTAGCAACCCCATGGTCTGCAGCCTATCAGGCTCCTCCACCCATGGGATTTTCCAGGCAAGAATACTGGAGTGGGTTGCCATTGCCTTCTCTGCAAAACTGCTATATGATATGATAAATTATTGTCATCCTGCTTCATAGGCTGTGTCACATTGCCTGCAACCATTGGATGGACCTACCTTTTAAAAATAGATGTGTTTTTGCACTCTTGAAACTACTTATTTTCTTACTCTTTGTCACAGCCAGCCTAGTTTAAGCTGACGGTAAAAAGAGGTTTTGGAGGTTTTCCACCACAAGGTTATTTAAAGTTCTTTGAGCTGCCGCCAGATCTTCATTTAGCATTTTAATAAACTTCCTGGGCCAAGGAGTAATTTTCCTGTATCCTCTTTGTCCTCAGCATGAAGTAATAGTACAAAAGAGGGTCATCATTTTTAGGCCAGTCATCTGCATGAATTATAAAATTATCCTTATGAATAACCAGATATAATGTCTGGGGTAGAAAAAAAGGGAGCAGGTTTCTTTCTGTGGTTAACATTAAACAGGGATGGTCATATATACATCAAGGGTGTAAGAAAGTGCCAACAGAAATATTTTTAACACAGATAGTTAGAAAAGACATTAAAAGAAACTGCAAATACAGTCAAGTTATAGGAAGATAACTAGAATTAAATTGCCTAAACATTTGCTTACTGGTGGCGTCCTTATCTGGAGGCTCTCTAAAGGCAAAAGTACTGATAGATACCCATGTTTACATGGTGATATGGAAATTGGCCTCCAAGACAGTTGTAAGGCTCCCCAGAGAATTTTTTGGAACCCGCATCTCTGGGTGCGGTGTGATGTCACTTTTTAGTGTTTCTAGGCATTGTGCCAAAACTCAGTTTCAGGAAAATAATTGCAAAAATGTTTAAATAATTTGCATGAGGTTTGTGAAAGCTAAGGAAAAGCTGCCTGTTCCATTCCCAAAGGAGATTTCAAGACACAATCAATGTTAGGCCGCAAAAACACTGTTTAGACAGAATAATTATCAGCCCTTTCCCTTCTCTTTCATTATTAAACTGAGGCTTATTCCCTCTGAGGGTTTCACCTGGCATATGGAAAGACTGTTGTTGCTAAGTCCCTTTTATGGATGTTCAAACAGGCTAAGCAAATTCAGAGTTTACTAAATTCATTCATGGACATGATTTGACATGAAGTTGCTTCTGTGTCATGATTAGCTTTTTTGTTTCTATTCATGTTACAATCAAGTATGATGGAATTATATAGAATGGTTCCAAACTACATGGAGAATTCTTGAAAATATATCCCAATGCTGAGTTCATTTCAGTCATTGTTGGCACCTTAAAACTGAGCTCAAAGAACCCGAAGTGACAGGATCATCAAAACAACACACAGAAGGATGCAGTGGGTGGAATAGTATTAAGACAAAAAAGTGAAGTCATGTTTAAATTGTGTTACAGCTATCAATGCCCAAGTTACAGTACAGTTATTTCTTTAGGGAACTACTCAAAGTATTGTTTGAGTGGAATCAAAGTTATTTTCACAGAGATTCTTAAAATGACATCTTGTGATTTAAAGAGACATGGTACTCTTCATATCGTAGTTTATTGATTTTGGCAGCTCAGGAATGACATTGAATAACTGGCACAACTTATTCTTGCCCCTCCCCTTATACTGCCTATTCAAACCACTCTGTGCAACTAGTTTTTCCTCTGCCTTGTCTGTGGAAGGCACTATTATGTAAATAGGTAGGTAGATAACTGCATATATATGCTTAGCTAGCAAAAAGTCTTTGGACACTTACAATCTAAACAGACTTATGCTACTAATTAATGCCTGCTAAGTCACTTCAGTCGTGTCCGACTCTGTGCGACCCCATAGATAGCAGCCCACCAGGCTCCTCCGTCCCTGGGATTCTCCAGGCAAGAACACTGGAGTGGGTTGCCATTTCCTTCTCCAACGCATGAAAGTGAAAAGTGAAAGTGAAGTTGCTCAGTCGTGTCTGACTCGTAGCAACCCCATGGACTGCAGCCCACCAGGCTCCTCCATCCATGGGATTTTCCAGGCAAGAGTACTGGAGTGGGTTGCCATTGCCTAGTTCTGTGTAATAGTTAAAGATTTAAAACATTAATTTGAGGGGTTTCTCTGGTTACTCAGTGGTAAAGAACCTACCTGCCAATGCAGGAGACATGGGTTCAATCTCTGGTCAGGAAGATCCCACCTGCTGCAGAGCAACAAACCTGTGTGCCACAACTATTGAGCCTGTGCTCTAGAGCCCAGGAGCCACAACTACGGAAGCCAGTGAGCCCCAGATCCTATTCAAAAGTCACCATAAAGAGAAGCTTGTGCACTGCAACTAGAGAGTAGCTGCCACTTGCTCCAATAGAGAAAAACTAGCAGAGCAATGAAAACCCAGCACAACCAAATAAATAAAAATTTAAAAAACACATTAATTTGAAGCTCAGCATTATTTCCCACTTTGGGCCTCCAGTGGGAAATAGGGAGAAGTTGGCTTCTTCACTTCTGACTGCCTTTTCTTCCCTAACGATCACTAACTGTGACTTCTGATCTCAGTAGAGTTGGGATGTGAGTGAGAGAAAAAAAAAACAAAACATAAGGAAACAGGCAAAGGTTTACTTGATTCCCTATGTGTTGACACTCTTCAGACTTGGTGAACGTTTAAGCTGATTTTTCCCTCATGGGTTCATCTATATATATATATATATATATATATATATATTTTTTTTTTTTTTTTTGAGATTCCCACATCACTGGATGTCTCTCATCTGGAAAGTGCTTTGAAAGAAAGAAATGTATCTTCTCAAAGTGGTCTTTTCTGATGCCTCCATTACCCTCCTTGAGTATCTAGCAGAAAACTTGTACCTTTTTATGCTGAGGTCTCCTCACACTTTGTGTGGTCCTTCTGGGCAGAACCTTAGATAACTCTGGCTCATTTTGCTCTTTTATAACTTAATCTGGTCCACAAAACACTAATGATATCAACTACATTATTGTTATTCCCCTCCACATTGTGGCTAAATGTAGCTTGAAGCTTGAGTCAGTTTTTACTTTTTTGCCCATGTGTCAGACATGCAGTCCCCATGCTAGGGAACACATAGAATGCATTCTGAGTGGATGCAAAATAGGCCCTCTTACATTTGAGGTGAAGAAGAAGTATCTCCCATCCTCCCTAGTTTTTAGAGCATTAGACTCTCAGTACAACTATCTCCAAAGACATTCTTTCTCTGGACACCTCGAAACTCTTTTTGGAAGTACTTCTTAGGTATCCTCAAAACTCACTTTGGAATATTGCTGTAGATGAAAGTCAAAACTTCTGCAAATGATTATCCCCTACACAAGGATATCGAGCTAAAGGATGAGTGAATATAGAATTACTCCTTTCGTCCCCTAGCAATACAACAGGCCAGAGGGCACTTTACTGTAACTCACCTAACCAGTGGTGTTGCTTTTTTGCCAGTTTGCACAAAAGCACTTATTGCCTTGAAGCTCTCATGTGAAACTGAGTCCCACTTGAAATCTCACTTTGTTTTGATGAGTTATAAGATTAGAATTTTCTCTGTATGAAAACCATCTATGGATATTGTTGACATTTGCAATAACACTTCAACAGCATATCAAAAAATTGCCAAGAGGCCAAAGTTGTCATCCTGTCACTTTTTATTAGAACAAAGTATCATGTTTTTAGAGTTTTTCTTCCAACAAGAGTTCTAAAATAGTTCAATGAAGAAAGAAAAATCTTTTCAACAAAGGCACTTAGACAACTAGGCATCACATGCAAGAAAAAAGTGACCCCTACCTCATACCATATACAAAATTTAACTCCAGATGGGTTATAGAGTAAGAACAAAAACTATAAAATCTTAGAAAAAACATAGGAATAAATCCTGAGGCCTTGGACTAAGGGGAACAAGATGGCAAAGGAGTAGGTGGACATGGAGTGTATTTCTCTTCACGGATACATCAGGAATATACCTTCAGACAAAAAAGTGCATTCAGAACTGAGAGCAGACAGGAGTACCTGACCAGCAATAAAGAATATATAGAACCACACAAAACTCAGTAGGACAAAGGAACTAGGGGGAAAAATGGGAGTGTTAGTAGGACTGGACCTGCCCTCAGTGGGTGGGGGAACTGAAGCAGGGGTCCCATCCCCACATCAGGGCAATTGTCTGAATCAGAGGAGAAATGTTTAAGGCTGAGAGTGAAACAGCTGATCTGTGGCAGCCTAAAATGGAATGAGAATCAGACAGTACTTGCCACAGCCATATATACTCTGGACAGGGATGCAGGTCCCCTGGAAGGTGTAATGGCTGGGAGTTTGGGGATTGTGAAGGAATCCCAGGGTGAGGGCTGCTGCTGACTGTAGAGAGATGGATTAAGGGGATGTGAAGGAGGAGATTGTGGGGGAAAATACCTGTGGAGGAAAGCCAGGCAGCCATGGAAGCAAGGCACATGTAGGGGGTGAAGCCATCACCATAGCGTCTCTCTCCCCACACTCCAGCATAGGCATCTGAACAATAGAGAGGCTGGCCCATCAAATGCCTGATGCACTGAACTACAGACTAGGACCCCAGCCAGGAGAAGGCAATGGCACCCCACTCCAGTACTCTTGCCTGGAAAATCCCATGGACGGAGGAGCCTGGTAGACTGCAGTCCATGAGGTCGCTAAGAGTCAGACACAACTGAGCAACTTCACTTTCACTTTTCACTTTCATGCATTGGAGAAGGAAATGGCAACCCACTCCAGTGTTCTTGCCTGGAGAATCCCAGGGACGGTGGAGCCTGATGGGCTGCCGACAATGGGGTCACACAGAGTCGGACACGACTGAAGCGACTTAGCAGCAGTAGCAGCAGCAGGGTGATCCTTTAAGTGACTGATGTGCCAAACAACAGAATAGGACCTCACTCAGGGTGCCCCTTTAGGAGCCTGACCCATGTGTCTACAGAGTAGGACCCCAGCCAGGGGGGCCACTCTGTGTGCCTGATGTGCCAAACAACAAAGAAGGCCCCCAGGCAAGGGAGCCCTCTAATTGCCTGAATGGGCTAAGCTACAGAGAAACATGGGCCAAAGAGGCCTTCTGATCACCAGCTACAAGAGGCTCAGAAAGAGACTCTGGTAGGGCCATAACTCCTGCCACAGAGACAGTCCAGTGTCCCTGCACACTTGCTGCCACCAGGGTCCCTGCAAGCCAAGTAGCTGCACCACCTTCATGCTCTGCCATGTGCTGCTACAGGCAAAAAATTCTTGCAATTCTGCATGCAGGTCACCTTGGTCGTGTCCAGGTCTTTGCGACCCTGTGGACTGTGGCCTGCCAGGCTTCTCTGTCAGGGGGTTTCTCCAGGCAGGAATACTGGAGCATATTGGCCAATACCGGCTGCCATACCCTTCTAGAGCACTATATTTCCTGCTGCTCTAGCTGCCAACTCCCGTGAGTACCTGGTGCTGCCAGAACTCCTGCAATCCTCCACCGCTGACCCTCACGGGGGCAGACCCAAGTCATTCAGAGCAGCCTCAGGAGCAAACCCTAGTGGACAACCCACATACAGAGGTGGAAATAAAACCACAACTGAAACCCAGGGACAGTGTAGCTAAGGAAGAAGATCCTAAACCTTCCCACTAGCTGTACAAGTGGCATATTAAATCCACACGATCAACTATGTAGACTCTGTGTCTATGGAATATATAAAAGGACATTGAGAGCTCCCACAAAAGAAAATACACTAGTTCTGATAGTTGTGGACATTAGAGGCAAGAACACACATGAGTAAAATCATATTAGAATCTGAACTGCCCCCTCAGCAGGTCCAGAGACCAGCACAGTGTTGGAGGGTATCCTAGGGACATGAGGTGGACTGTGACTCCCAGTGAGGGAAAGGACTCTGACAGCCATGACTCAAGAAAAACATTTATTATTCTTATATTTTGACTTGCTCTGTAGGTTCTTTTGGATTTTTTTGCCTTTTATTTTTCCCCTCCCCCCCCACTCTGTTGTAGTTGCTGATTTTATTGGCACTATGAAATATAATTAAACTTCTGAGCTTTTTTTTTTTCCTCAGTCACATTTTTTATTGCTGTTATAAACCTCTGCCTCTATGTTGGGCTTTTGCAGTTCTGTGGAGTTTTCCTTTAGTTTGTTTTTTTTTCTTCTTCCTGTTTTTATTTTTCTTTTAATTTTTTAGACCAATTATATTCTTTCTACATACATTCGTTTGCCTTTCCTACTGTTCCTTTCCCCTTGCAGTTAATCTTTAATGTATATAAATCTTCATCTACCTCTATTTATATTTGCATATCTATTCTTTCTTTCTTTCCTTTCTTCTCAACATATTTGCTATTTTTGCTTTTGTTGCTTAATTCCCTACTTTACACCTTGTTTAGTTTTTTTTTTTTTTTCCCCCAGTTTGTGCTTTAGTTAGTTTTGTTCTTAAGTGGTAAACATAAGTTTGGATTTCCTTTGTTCACTGGGTCTGCCTACTGTACTTTATGTTTGTTGGACTGTTTTGACTTTGTTCATGGGTGTAAATATATGTATGTATGTATATTTCATTATTTTAATTATTGTTTGCCTGATTTTGTAACTGCCATTTGTCTGGGGTTCATCTTTGGTTTCTCATTTTGGGGTATTTGTTTTATTCTCACTTAATGCAATAACAAACCACTTGTGGAATGTTCGTTCCTGACCAGAGATCAAGCCCTGAGCCTTTGGAGTGGAAGCACTGACTCCAAGACCCTAGACTAGCAGAGAACTAACCCTAGGGGGTATCAAATAGTGAGAACTCATACGAAGGAAACCACTTGAAAACAAGGCTGGTTAGCACCCAACCACCAGTAGCACCCCATGCAGGACGCCTCATCTAAGCAACAAACAAAACAAAAATACAAACCCAGTCATCAGCAGAAAGGATTATCACCTCACTCAGGCTTGCCCATCAGATGAAAAGCAAACAAAACCAGCACAAATCTCACCCTATACAAAGCTTACACAAACCACTGGACCAAAGCATCCCATACAAGATAAACCCAAGGAGAAACACGCCAAGACACATAGCAAACAAACTAACAAAGACTAAAGACAAAGAAAGAATATTAAAAGCAGCAAGGGAGAAGCAACAAGTAACATACAAGGGAAACCCCATATGCTTAACAGCTGATCTTTCAGCAGAAACTGCAGCCCAGAAGGGAATGGCAGGATATATTTAAAGAACTGAAAGGGAAAAATACAACCAAGATTACTGTATCTGGCAAGGATCTCATTCAAAATTGATGGAGAAATAAAAAGCTTTTCAGACAAGCAAAAGTTAGAGAATTCAGTACCACCAAACCAGCTTTACAACAAATGTTAAAGGGACTTAGTTATATAGTCAAGAAATACGAGAGAAGAAAAAGATCTCCAAACTCAACCCCAAACAATTAAGAAAATAGCAAGGAAATACAAACAATTAAGAAAATAGCAAGGAAAATACAAGGAAAGAAAACTGTAAAAAACACAAACACATGGAGATTAAACAATACATGTCTAAATAACCAACAGGTTACTGAAGAAATCAAAAGGGAAATCAAAAAATTTCTAGAAACAAATGACAGTGAAAACATGACAACTCAAAACCTACAAGATGCAGCAAAAGCAGTTCTAAGAGGGAAGCTTATAGTAATACAATCCTGCCTCAAGAAACACGAGAAGTATTGAATAAACAACCTAACTTTACAGCTAAAACAACTGGAAAAAGAAAAACAACAACAATAACAAAACCCCCCAAAATTAGTAGAAGGAAAGAAATCGTAAAGATCCAAGCAGAAATAAATGAAAAAGAAATGAAAGAAACAATAGTAAAGATTAATAAAACAGCTGGTTCTTTGAGAAGATAAAACTGACAAACCTTTAGCCAGACTTATCAAGGAAAAAAGAGAGAAGAATCAAATCAACAAAATTAGAAATGAAAAAGGAGAGGTTACAACAGACAGTGCAGAAATACAAAGGATTATAAGAGACTATTATGAACAACTATATGGCAATAAAATGGATAACCTGGAAGAAATGGATAGATCTTAGTTAGAAAAGTTCAATCTCTGAAGATTGAACCAGGAATAAATAGAAATTACAAGCATTGAAATTGAAGCAGAGATCAAAAATCTTCCAAAAAACAAAATCCCAGGACCAGATGGCATCACAGGAGAATTCTATCAAGCATTTAGAGAAAAGCTAATGCCTATCCTTCTAAAACTCTTTCAAAAAATTGCAGAGGAAGGAGCACTTCCAAACTCATTCTACGAGGCCACCATCACCCTGATACCAAAACCAGACAAAGACAACATACACAATAAAAACCTACAGGCCAATATAGAGTGAAGAGATGGAGCCAAAGCAAAAACAATACCCAATTGTGGATGTGACTGGTGACAGAAGCAAAGTCCAATGTTGTAAAGAGCAATATTGCATAGGAACCTGGAATGTTAGGTCCATGAATCAAGGCAAATTGGAAGTGGTCAAACAGGAGAAGGCAAGCATGAACGTCGACATATTAGGAATCAGCAAACTAAAATGGACTGGAATGGGTGAATTTAAGTCAGATGACCATTATTACTACCATTATTACTACTACTGTGGGCAAGAATCCCTTAAAAGAAATGGAGTAGCCATCATAGTCAACAAAAGAGTCCAAAATGCAGTACTTGGATGCAATCTCAAAAACGACAGAATGATCTCTGTTCGTTTCCAAGGAAAACCATTCGATATCACAGTAATCCAAGGCTATGCCCTGACCAGTAATGCTGAAGAAGCTGAAGTTGAACAGTTCTATGAAGACTTACAAGACCTTCTAGAACTAACACCCTCAAAAAGATGTCCTTTTCATTATAGGGGACTGGAATGCGAAAGTAAGAAGTCAAGAAACACCTGGAGTAACAGGCAAATTTGGCCTTGGAGTACAGAATGAAGCAGGGCAAAGGCTAATATAGTTTTGCCAAGAGAACCCACTGATCATAGCAAACACCCACTTTCAACAACACAAGAGAAGACTCTACACATTGACTTCACCAGATGGTCAACACTGAAATCAGATTAATTATATCCTTTGCAGCCAAAGATGGAGAAGCTCTATACAGTCAGCAAAAACAAGACCAGGAGCTGACTGGCTCAGATCATGAGCTCCTTATTGCCAAATTAAGGCTTAAATTGAAGAAAGTAGGGAAAACCACTAGACCATCAGGTATGACCTAAATCAAATTTGTTATGATTATACAGTGGAAGCAAGAAATAGATTCAAGGGATTAGATCTGATAGACAGAATGCCTAAAGAACTATGGACAGAGGTTCATGACATTGTACAGGAGACAGGGAGCAAGACCATCCCCAAGAAAAAGAA
Organism: Budorcas taxicolor; assembly: GCF_023091745.1. Classification (NCBI taxonomy): domain Eukaryota; kingdom Metazoa; phylum Chordata; class Mammalia; order Artiodactyla; family Bovidae; genus Budorcas; species Budorcas taxicolor. The sequence continues at coordinate 81,235,544 of NC_068916.1, forward strand.
ATGCAAAAAAGCAAAATGGCTGTCTGGGGAGGCCTTACAAATAGCTATGGAAATAAGAGAAGTGAAAAGCAAAGAAGAAAAGAAAAGATATACCTATTTGAATGCAGAGTTCCAAAGAATAGCAAGGAGAGATAAGAAAGCCTTCCTCAGTTATCAGTGCAAAGAAATAGAAGAAAATAACAGAATGGGAAATACTAGAGGCCCCTTCAAGAATATACGAGATACCAAGGGAACATTTCATGCAAAGATGGGCACAATAAAGGACAGAAATGATATGGACCTAAAAGAAGCAGAAGATATTAAGAAGAGGTGGCAAGAATACACAGAAGAACTATACAAAGAAGATAAATAAACCCATGCACCCATGGGTACCTTATTTTTTCAAAGGAGGCAAGAATATACAATGGGGCAAAGACAGCCTGTTCAGTAAATAGTGTTAGGAAAACTGGACAGCTACATGTAAAAAAATGAAATTAGAACACTTCCTAACACCATTCACAAAGATAAACTCAAAATGGATTAAACACCTAAATGTAAGACCAGAAACTATAAAACCCTTAGAAGAACACATAGGCAGAACACTCGATGACACAAATCAAAGCAATATCCTCTATGACCCACCTCCTAGAGTAATGGAAATAAAAACAAAAGTAAACAAGTGGGACCTGATTAAACTTAAAAGTTTTTGCACAGCAAAGGAAACTATATGCAAAGTGAAAAGACAACCCTCAAATGGGAGAAAATAACAGCAAACGAAACAGCTTACAAAGGTTTAATTTCCAAAATATACAAGCAACTCATACAACTCAATACCAGAAAAACACAAACAATCCAATCCAAAAAGTGGCAAAAAGACCTAAACAGATATTTCTTCAAAGAAGACACACATATGGTAAGAAATACATAAAAAGGTCCTCAAAATTGCTCATTATTAGAGAAATTCAAATCAAAATAATGAGATTTCATCTCACACCAGTCAGAATGGCCATTGACAAAAAGTCTACAAAAAATAAATGTTGGAGAGGGTGCAGTGAAAAGGGAATGCTCTTGTGCTGTTGGAAGGAATGTAAATTGATCCAGCCACTATGGAAGATGTATGGAGATTCCTTAAAAAGCTAGGAATAAAACCATCATATGACCCAGCAATCCCACTCCTAGGCATATATCCTGAGGAAACCAAAATTGAACAAGACACATGTATCCCATTGTCCACTGCAGCACTATTTACAACAGCTCAAACATGGAAACAACCTAGATGTCCATCGACAGATGAATGGACAAAGAAGTTGTGGTACATATACACAATGGAATATTACTCAGCCATTAAAAGGAATGCATCTGAGTCACTTTTAATGAGGTGGATGAACCTAAAACCTATTATACAGAGTGAAGTAACTCAGAGAAAGAAAGATAAATATTGTATTCTAATACATATATATATAGAATTTAGAAAAATGGTATTGAAGAGTTTATTTACAGGGCAGCAGTGGAGAAGCAGACATATAGAGAATAGACTTATGAACATGGGGAGAGGGGAGGAGAGGGTGAGATGTATGGAAATGGTAACATGGAAACTTACCCTACCATAAGCAAAATAGACAGCCAACGGGAATTTGCTGTATGGCTCAGAAAACTCAAACAGGGGCTCTACATCAATCTAGAGGGATAGGATGTGGAGGAAGATGGGAGGGGATGTATGTATGCCTATGGCTGATTCATGCTGAAGTTTGACAGAAAACAAGAAAATTCTCTAAAGCAATTATCCTTCAATTAAAAAATAAATTAATTTAAAAAAGAATTCTGAGGCCTTGGATTAGATAATGGTTTCTTAGATATGACACCAAAAGCACAGTCTACAAAGGAAAAAATAGATTGAATAGACCTCAGTTCAGTTCAGTTCAGTCAATCAGTTGTGTCTGACTCTTTGCAACCCCATGGACTGCAGCATGCCTGGCCCCCCAGTCCATCACCAACTCCTGGAGCTGGCTCAAACTCCAGCATGGTCCATTGAGTTGCTGATGCCATCCAACCATCTCATCCTCTGTTGCCCCTTTATCCTGTTCTCAATCTTTCCCAGCATCAGTCTTTTCCAATGAGTCAGTTCTTCACATCAGTTGGCCAAAGTTTTGGAGCTTCAGCTTCAGCATCAGTCTTTCCAACGAATATTCAGGAATGATTTCCTTTATGATTGACTGGTTTGATCTCCTGGCACTCCAAGGGACTCTCAAGAGTCTTCTCCAACACCACAGTTCAAAAGCATCAATTTCACTGCACTCAGCTTTCTTTATGGTCCAACTCTCACATCCATACATGACTATTGGAAAAACCATAGCTTTGACTAGATGGACCTTTGTTGGCAAAGTAATATCTCTGCTTTTTAATATGCTGTCTATGTTGGTCACAACTTTTCTTCCAAGGAGCAAGTGTCTTTTAATTTCATGGCTGCAGTTATCATCCACAATGATTTGGGAGCTCAAGAAAAGAAAGTCTGTCACTGTTTCCATTGTTTCCCTATTTGCCATGAGGTGATGGAATTGGATGTATGATTTTCATTTTTTGAATGTTGAGCTTTAAGCCAACTTTTTCACTCTCCTCTTTCACTTTCATCAAGAGGCTTTTTAGTTCCTCTTCACTTTCTGCCATAAGGATGGTGTCATCTGCATGTCTGAGGTTATTGATATTTCTCCCAGCAATCTTGATTCCATCATGGGCTTCATCCAGTCCAGTATTTCACATGATGTACTCTGCCTAGAATTTAAATAAGCAGGGTGGCAATATACAACCTTGACACACTCCTTTCCCAATTTGGAACAGGTCTGTTGTTCCACGTCTGGTCCTAACGGTTGCTTCTTGACCTGCATACAGACTTCTCAGCAAGCAGATAAGGTGGTCTGGTATTCCTATCTCTTGAAGAATGTTCCACAGCTTGTTGTAAACCACACAATCAAAGGCTTGGTGTAGTCAATAAAGCAGAAGTAGATGTTTCTCTGGAACTCTCTTGCTTTTTTGATGATCCAGTGATGTTGACAATTTGATCTGTGGTTCCTCTGCCTTTTCTAAATCCAGCTTGAACATCTAGAAGTTCACAGTCCACATATTGTTGAAGCCTGGCTTGGAGAATTTTGAGCATTACTTTGCTAGTGTGTGAGATAACTTCAATTTGCAGTAGTTTGAACATTCTTTGGCATTGCCTTTCTTTGGGATTGGATTGAAAATTGACCTTTGGCAGTTCTGTGGCCACTGCTGAGTTTTCCAAATTTGCTGGCATATTGAGTGCAGCACTTTCACAGCATCATCACACCATGATGTGTGATCACACCATCATGGTTATCTGGGTAATGAAGATGTTTTTTGTATAGTTCTTCTGTGTATTCTTGCCACCTCTTCTTGATATCTTCTGTTTCTGTTAGGTGCATACCATTTCTGGCCTTTATTGTTCCAATCTTTGCAAGAAATATTCCCTTCTTATCTCTAATTTTCTTGAAGAGATATCTAGTGGATCTGGAGTGGACTTAATGAAGATTAAGTTTTGTGTCTCAGAGTACACCGTCAAGAAAGTGAAAAAACAACCCATGGGAAATGTTAGCAGATCATAAATCTTTTAAGAATATATAGAGAACTCACAACAACAACACAAAAGGAACAACTTAAAAAGGGACAAAGAATCTGTATAGATATTTCTCAAAAGAAGACTTTGAAATGACCAATAAACACATGAAAAGTTTTTTAACATTATTAGCCATGTGTAAATATAATCAAATTATATGAGATATCACTTCATACTCACTAGGATGGTCATTAAGAAAACAGATAGTAACAAGCATTGTGAAGATATAGTAAAATTGAAACCCTCTACAGCACCGGTAGAAATGTAAAATGGTGCAGCCACTTTGGATAACAGGTTGACAGTTCTTACAAGTTTAAATATATAGTTACCACATGACCCAGAAATTTTACTTACAGGTATAAATATAAGAGAGTTGAAAACATGTCCGCACAAAAACCTGTACTTGAGTGTTCATAACTACATTTCTAATAATAGCCCAAAAGTGGGGGAAAACTCGAATAGCCGTCACCTGATGAATGGATAAACAAATGTGGCTTATCTATACAATGGAATATTATTCATCAATAAAAAAGAATGAAGAACTGATTCATGCTACAAGTTGGAAGAATCTTGAAAGCATCTTGCCAAGTCAGAGAACTCAGTCACATACAAACACACACATACATAAAACCTACCTAAAATATCATTCCATTTATATGAAATATACAGAGTAAGCAAATCCATAGAGACATTAAGTAGATTAGGATTTGCCTAGGATTTGCAAAAATTTCTTTATTGTATAGTTCATTACTAATGTATAGACAAGAAATTGATTTTTGTATGTTGATCTTGTATCCTGTAACTTTGCTGTACTCTTCTCACTAGTCTTAGTGGATCCTTCCGTACAAGAACATTTCACTTGCAACAGAGACAGTTTTACTTCTTATTTCTCCATCTTGATGCCTTTTATTTCTTTTGCTTGCCTGACTTCACTGGCTAGAATCTTCAATACCATGTTAGATAGAAGAGGTAAATGCAGACATTCTTGCCTTGTTCCTGATCACAGAGGGAAAGTGTTCAGTCTTTCACTATAAAGAAGTATTTTGCTGTGGATTTTTTTGTAGATACTCTTTAGTCTGGTTGAGGAAATTTTCCCCTGTTCCAAGTTTGTTAATAGGTTTAAAAATAATAATGAATGTTAGGTAGGATTTGTCAAACACTTATCTATGTTTATGAGTTGAATATATGCTTTTTGTTAATTATTTATTAATATGGTGTGTTACATTGAATAATTTTCATATATTAAGCTAGCCTTGTATTCCTAGGGTAAATTCCATTTAGTTATAGTGTATAATCCATTTTATATATTGCCAACTTTGGTTTGCTAGTATTTTGTTGAGGATTTTACATCTACAATTATAAGGGCTTTTATATTTTAGATACTTTCTCTTAGCCTATTTGTTCACTTAGCTGCCCATTGTGTCTTTAGCTGTGCAAAATTTTCCAGCTTTTATGCAACCAAACTGGTTTTCCCAGGGCATCCCTGGTGGTACTGTGGATAAGAATCCATCTGACAATGCAATCCCTGGTCTTTGAGGATTCTTGGATTGTAGCCTTCCAGGCTCTTCTGTCTTCGGCTTCTCTGTCTTCTCTTTCCAGAGAAGAATACTGGAGTGGGTTGCCATTTCCTTCTCCCGGGGATCTTCCCCACCCAGGGATTGAATCTGGGTGTCCTGCATTGCAGGCTGATTCTTTACCAACTGAGCTACCAGGGAAGCCCAGATTCAATCCCTGGTCTTGGAGGAATCCACGTGCTGTGGAGCAATCAAGCCCACATGCTGCAAATACTGAGTCCATATGCTGCAACTCCTGAAGCCCAAGCACCGCTAGAGCCTGTGCTCCGTATCAAGAGAAGCCACTGCAATGAGAAGTCTGTACACCACAGCAAAGAGCAGCCCTAGCTCACCACAGCTAGAGGAAGACAGCGCCCAGCATTGAAGACCTAGTGCAACCAAAAATAAATAAATACATTAATGAATAAAGACATAAAAAGAATTAAAATTTTTTCCCCATATTTACCCAGGTTTATCTCCAGACTCTTCCATTCTACTTGTCTATTCTACCCTAAGCACAGACAAGGTGCTGAATCAACCACTACCTTACCTTGGGCTGTAATTTTCAAAAGGATTCTGGCTGCTCTTGTGTATTATTTTTTCTGCATCTACACCAAATTGTCATACTCCAAATAATCCCATTGGAATGGCCTTGAATTTATACTAGCATTTGGAGGAATATTGAAGTCTTCATAACAGTCAGTTTGTCTCACCAGGAAGAATTCTTCCATTCAGGTTTTTTCCTATTTATAGTTTTCTTCCTGGAGGTCTAGCTTGTTTGCTCATAAGTTTATTCCTAGATAGTTTATGGTTCTGGTTGCTAACATATATCAGCTTTTTTTTTATTGCACTCTTTAATTGATTATTGCTGGGTTTTATTAGAGTTCTTTGTTGCAGCCCACAGACAGCATCTCTGACCAACTCTGACCAACTGAAGTAGATGGGGGAGTTTATTTGATTAAAGAGAGACTGAAGAAGCAGTGTCAGAATACATAGTACTTTTTATAATAACAAGAAAAGTTATTTTAATTAATACTTCTATAAAACCAATAAAGTTAAAATGTAGTAAAGAAGTAAAAAGTGGGAACATTTTAATATTTTCATTATTTAAATAACTCCTAAAACTATAAAACACTATGAAGCCAAAAATAAATGTACAAAGGAGAAAAATAAACATGCACTAAGTAGAAAAAACAATATGAAAAATTTAAAATTATTCAAGCCTCACTGGTAGTGGAAGAAATGTCATCTACTAAGCTACTGCTTTTTCATCTTCAAATTAACAAAGTCTTTGTTACTTTTGTTAATGATTAATTCTGGCAAGGGTTTAGAAAAATGTATTCTTATCCACTATTGGTAAAATTTAAAATGATATAAGAAGTGTCAAAAGCCTTAAAGATGTTCACAATTATACTAAGTCATTCGTTTCATAGTTAAACATTCAGGGTTCTATCTCTTGAAACTGATTCTAAATATAGGATATATTTTATGTGCAAAGATATTCAGTTCAGTTTTATTTATGAAATAGCAAAAAATTAGAAGCAAAAACGCTAGAAATGTTTAAGGATATTATAGCATAGCCACTTGGAATATTAAGTGAAATTTAAATGTGAGATTTATGAAAGCTAAATGATAGCTAGAGGTACTACTGTTAACATGTGGAGGACAAAAAATCACCCAATTGTCTAATACATTCTAGTAGTTATCTTTGTTTCCTAGAACTTCAGTTTTTTCCACTTTTCCAAAATTTTTCCAAATTTTCTATACTGAGTACATTTTATTTCTATAATACAAAAAAAAAAAAAAAAATTCCAGTAAGGCCTGTGTCCACTTTGAGGTGATTGCTCTTTTAATTTGTATTTTCCAAAGGCCAGGAGCTCAGACACGAATTTTCCCATCTTTCCTTGCCTCTAAATGCTGGTCTCTCTGCACCATCTTGGGTGCTTCTCCCTTTTCAAAACTGACTTGTCTTCTCTGGAATCCTGCTCTGTCAATTTCTCCAGTCTTCCTGCATTTTCAAGCTTCAAGCAACACTACATACAGGTCTTATCTTTCTTTATACTTCCCTGGTGACTCGGACAGTAAAGAAACTGCAATTCTGGAGACCTGGGTTCCATCCCAGGGTCAAGAAGATCCCCTGGAGAAGGGAATGGCTACCCACTCCAGTATTCTTACCTGGAGAATTCCATGGACAGGAGCCTGGCAGGCTATAGTCTATGGGGTCTCAAACAGTCAGACATGACTGAGTGACTAATGCTTTCTGCGAAACAATCGTTACTTGACCCTTTTGCTTTTAATGCTTACAATCCTTTTTCTTTATTTTTTTTACCATCTAACACTTCTTTCATTATTATTGTACTTTTGTTCTCTCTCACTCCTGAGAGGGTCACTATCAATTTTCTACTTTGTATATATTGAAATGACAGAGCTAGAGTTTATCTTTGCCCTTAAGTTTCCCCCAAAGTGCAATCCTAGCTCTGTGATCTCTTCCTGGTTTGTTGTCTTATTATGTCTTTAGTCTTATTGTATTATGACTTCATCTGTTTCCTCCACAGGCTGTGTGTTGATTCCCTGCCCTGACAAGACTTCAGCTTTATACAACTCCAGTACTCTTGCCTGGAAAATCCCATGGGTGGAGGAGCCTGGTAGGCTGCAGTCCATGGGGTCGCTAAGAGTCGGACACGACTGAGCAGCTTCACTTTCACTTTTCACCTTCATGCATTGGAGAAGGAAATGGCAACCCACTCCAGTGTTCTTGCCTGGAGAATCCCAGGGACGGGGGAGCCTGGTGGGCTGCCGTCTATGGGGTCGCACAGAGTCGGACACGACTGAAGTGACTTAGCAGCAGCAGCAGGGTTGTCATGTACCTCCTAGTCCATGTGAATGCCACCCCCTAGAATTATGCAGTACGTGGCCTGTGTGTCTATCTGCTGTGACTCTGGTCTTGACCTCTCTCCTTAATTACTACCCAACCTGTTAGACTGCACATCAGACATTCCCACTGATATGTTGTGCTGTTAGTTGCTCAGTAGTGTCCTACTCTTTGTGATCTTATGGACTGTAGCCCACCTGGCTTCTCTGTCCATGGAATTATCCAGGCAAGAAAACGGGAGTGGTCAGCCATTCCCTTCTCCAGGGGATCTTCCTGACCCAGTGATTGAACCTGGGTCTCCTGCATTGCAGGCAGATTCTCTACTATCTGAGCCACCAGGGAAGCCCACTGTCCCATTGACACCTCTAATTTGTATGTGAAAATTGATAGCCTCATTTTACCTTCCAGAGTAGGGGCTCTTCCTCACCTTTCTACCTCCAGATAGAGAAATCCCATTTAACCAATCCTCAACCCCAGGTCCTAAACCCCAGGGTCATATCCTCTCTCTTAATGTTTTATCTTTCATCCTGACCAAACTGTCAGGCAATAGTTGTGTTTTTGAAGCCAGTACAAACCTAGAGAGAATTCTTTAGTAGCCTGAGCTGTCCTAGAGAAGATGTGTCACCAGATGTGAGGCAGGGAGACCGATGTGACCTGTAGTGATAGAAAGAGTCAGAGGTCAGAACCAGAGGAGCAGTGTCTGGGATCAAATCCAAAGTGAGAGGGATAGGTGTACAAAGGCAAGGGACTGGTGCTGAAGACATTGCAAACAAGCGATGAGAACACAGACTGTAAGGCTAGGTGAAAACTCAGGAGAGGGTTGAGGTCTAACTCTGAAAGGTGTTTCTTATGTGGCATGGGGACTCATCCTTGGGGTCTTCTTTTTAAAAGTGGCTACATATTCCCACCGCCCCTTTCTTAACTCACTGCCTCAGTGCTTTCACATCCTATTGGATCTCCTTGCTTCCAATTCTATCCCTCCTCTCACATTAATGTTTTCTATTCTTTGCTTTGACCATCTGTCTTAGTCTGTTCAGGAGGCTACAACAACAACACCATAGCCTCGGTGGCTAATAAACAACAGACATTTATTTCTCACAGTTCTGGAGGCTAGGAACTCTGAGATCAAGGTGCCTGCAGATTTGGTTTCTGGTGGCGTCTACGTCCTCTTTCAGAGACAGCATCCAATGTCATGTCCAAGAGCAAATAAACCCAGCAAGAATGGGGCCTGATAAGTAGATGAGGGTGGTGTGTTTGTCCACTGGAGGATTTGCTTAAGATTTGAGTAGCAGAAGCCTGGGTAAACTGCGGAATCTTGAATGGGTACTTGCATTAGAAGGCCTACCAGGTCATTCTAGATGGAGGTCCACTGCCAGGGAAGCCAAGTAGGGAACCAGAGGGTTTATTCAAAGAGAAGCCAACTCTTTATTCTATATCCCAGATGAGACCAGTATGTGAGCAAAAGTGGGAGGGAGAAAGGCCAGGCGCCATAATGAGGGATTTCAGGTGCACTGTTGCTCTCTCAGCCAGCTTGTGCAAGACACACAGTGGCCTTCAATGTGAATAGCACCTAAGTCTGCATCTCCTTATAAAGCAAGGGTAAAAAACACCTGGTTTGGAGGGTTTTGTGCTCTTATTTAGGCCACTCTCCCCCAAAAAGCCAGGGCTTATCGATATATCCACATGTCACAGGATGAACGCTTGTGGAGGTCAGGATCTGAATCTTGAAAGGAATCATGACGCATATGGAAGACACAGTATCATCACTGTCCAGATGATGCTGTGTTAGATGCTTCCATTTCACCAGGTCCCTGCAGTGCACTTTGTTTTAGATGTTCCTGGCCAAACTGTGGACTTGGATGGAAGCCAAGCAGCTGAGAGTGAGTCTAGGTAAGATGGAAGCTGATGCTGCTCAAGAGAAAACAGCTGGCTAATGGTATTCAACTTATCTTGGCTCTTCTACCCGGGTAATTTTCCATTTCTATCAAATTGCAATATTTGATATCTCAATATCTGGGATTGTTTTTGAGGTTTTGAATGATAGCTGAAAAGATCAAGAATACAATACCATGATGAAAAAAATTATATTAGAATCATCATATGCATGATTTGGGGGCTTCCCCAGTGGCTTGGATGGTAAAGAATCTGCCTGCGATGCAGGAGACCCAGGCTTGAGGTTGGAAAGATCCCCTGGAGAAGAGAATGGCTATCCACTCCAGTATTCTTGCCTGGTCGGACACGACTGAGTGACTAATACTTTCACTTTTCATGTATGATCTTATGTTTGTGAGAAAATTGGTATATATGTGTATATGCAAACAACTGGGTATATATCAAGGTCATTCAACCATAAAAAAGACAACATAAAAAAAAAAGTTCCTTACCAGGACCACTAAAATGAACAAAAGGTGATGGCGGTTCTCATTATGCAGATACACTGAAAAGATTAGGGCTCTTAATCCCACAAGGGGCTAGGACTGCAGCCTACAAATCAAGAAGCAGTGGGAAGGCTAGTGAAGATATCTCTTTGTCCATCAGATCTTGTGGTGCTGCTACTGAGAGGGTCACTTAAAGCTCAACGAAACTTTCGGGACACAGAAGGGTAGGTGAAAATTTACACATGAGGTAACAAGAACTGTGTTATTTCATGGACTGTGCTGACTGATTATTTAAGCATGCATGTTTGATGAGAGTTTATAAACATTGATCAATGATCCATAACGTCCAAGTTAGAGATATGTGAAAAATACTCCTGGTATAATTATTTGAGGTGATAGATCTGACGCTTTGGGTCAGATCGAACATATGACCTAATATGGCAATTCCCTACACTACTTTGAGGCACCTTTTTATATCTGACATTTCACTTCTCATCATCTACCTCTGTATTTTTATCTCATTTTTCATTCTAAAATGGAAGGGGAGTTAAAAACTGGTGTGCTAATTTTTTTTTAATAGTAGAATGGTTTAAAATATAGGTACTTCTTTATGCCATTTTGATGGGTTGGGGGAAAATGAGGTCATCTGCCAAGAAATTAAAAAGTTATGTTTAAATAGAATGTGGGGGACTTTTCTGGTGGTCCAGTGGTTAAGAAAACACCTTCCAGTGCAAGGGATAAAGGTTCAATCCCTGGTTGGGGAACTAAGATCCCACAAGCCATGGGGCAATTAAACCCACACCACAACTACGGAGCCCGAGCTCCAGAGCCCTCAAGTCACGACTCGTGAGCCTGAATGCAACAATAGAGAAGCTTGTGAGCCAACAAAGCCCAACAAAGATCCAGAGCAGCCAAAAAAGAATTTTTTTTGATTCTTAAAAAAAAAGAATGTGGAAATTGCCTGGTGGGAGTATAAAACGCAGATTCCAAGAAGAAATAAGCACACACACACACACACACAATGCAGGTGCCAAGGTCCGCCTCAGTAGTCTGAAGTGAGACACAAAATTTTTAAGTCAGTTCATAAAGGAACTGTGAAAAAGTATCAAGAGTTAGTCCCAAGACAATTGTTTGAGAAGCACTGAATGAAGAGGATTTCCCGGAGCATTGTTGCTAGCCTATACAGTGTCTGAGTGATGGAATCAAGTTCTTGATTTCCATCTGCCAGAAATTAAATATACAAACCTACAGAGGGGAACAGCACTCCAGAACCATGTAGTGCACAGCCTGCACACATGTACACTGCCTTGTTTTCTTTCAAACCTTCAGTTAAAGCTTGAGTGTCCTTTGTGCACAGGAAGCACCAGAGAGCAAGTATCTCTGTCCCTGGCAGGAGGCCCAGGCAAGAGGCTTCTTACTCCCTTTTCACCCTTGTTATCATAACTGATTTCTAGCCAAAGCATGGATATGAGAAGAGATACCTCAACAAAGCAAACAGTAAGGGAACAGAGAGGAGATGTTAGTATGAGAGAGGTAGTTTTTAAGGAAAAAAAAAAGTAAATATATACTACAAATAGTAAATTTATACTAATAATTTAAAAATAAACTAGAAATAAGACTGCAGATTTGTCATGTATTTTAAAACATAATTCCAACAATAAACTTCAAATCTGAGTCACAAAACAAATTGCCACTTTCACCTGACATTTCAGAATATTGGTCATTTTACACTTAAGATTTCCATCTACATAATAGCAATTCTCAGTACAGTTTCAAATACTTTATAATCTAGGTTCCTTACAAACAACTAGCAGTTCACATTTCTAGACACAGCTATCTCTTCTTACCATGCAAGTGTCTTCATTATCTCATCCACTTTCTCTCTCCTCACTTGTTTTCTTCCCCCACTCTTTGTGTTTCTCTCTTTTCTTACTAGTGACACATGTTACAAGCCATGTGGCAGTTTCCCAGCACTGTCACTCAGCTTCACTCACTTTTTTCCATCCCTCCAGTCGTCACCTCAGCCATCTGCCATAATCCTATGCTTGGATTACTATGTTCAGCTCTTTTTGGTGTTTCTGCCTCCAGTTTCTTCTTCTAATCTATTCTGGACATAACAGACAAAATGATTTTCTAAAATTAAATTTTCAGAGTATGTTCCCCTTGTTTAAGAATGAGGCGACCCAATCAGTTGACACCTCCCCCCCCCGCCCCCCCCGCCACCACCCATCTCACTGGTCCATCTTTTCTGCTGCTGCTTCTTTCCTATTGATTTCAGCACCATTTACCATGCAAGTGATTTTGTCACTAACTCGGTTCCTTTGCTCAAATTTCCTCCCTGTGAAGACACATTAAGGCAAAGAGGTTTTCAAATATATGCATTTAAATACACCCTTCAATGGTGGTTGCCTAACTGGGCTGTGCTTCAAAATCACTGGGAGAGATTTTAAATGACACAGTACCTACTGTTCAGCAACCCTGTTGTTGCTGAGTCGCTAAGTTATGTCCAACTCTTTGCAGCCCCATGGACTGTAGCATGCCAGGCTCCTCTGTCCTCCACTATGTCCGAGAGTCCATTCAAATTCGTGTTCACTGAGTTGGTGATGCAATGTAACCATCTCATCCTCTGCTGCCTGCTTCTCCTTTTGCCTTCCATCTTTCCCAGAATCAGAATCTTTTCGAAAAAGTCAGCTCTTTGCATCAGGTGACCAAAGTATTAGAGCTTCAGCTTCAATATCAGTCCTTCCAATGAATATACAGGGTTGATTTCCTTTAGTATTGCCTGGTTTTATCTCCTTGGTCCAGGGACCTTGAAGAATCTTCTCCAGAACCACAATTCAAAAGCATCCATTCTTTGGTGCTCAGCCTTCTTTATGGTCCAACTCTCAAATCCACACATGACTACTAGAAAGACAATAGCTTTGACTATACTGACCTTTGTTGGCAGAGTGATTTTTCTACTTTTTAATACACTGTCTAGTTTTGCCATAGCTTTCCTTCCAAGGAGCAAATATCTTTTAATTTCATGGCTGCAGTCACCATCTGCAGTGACCTTGGAGCCCAAGAAAATAAAATCTATTCCACTTTGTCCACTTCTATTGGCCATGAAATGATGGATCAGGATGCCATGATCTTTTTTTAATGTTCAATTTCTCATCTGCTTTTCCATTCTCTTTCACCCTCATCAAGAGGTTCTTTTGTTCTGCTTCATTTTCTGCCATTAGAGTGGTATTATCTGCATATCTGACTTAGGTTGCTGATGTTTCTTGCAGCAATCTTGATTCCAGCTTGTGATTCATCCAGCCTGGCTTTACAAGTTCTGATTGGGTAGGTCTGGGTGGAGCTTGGACTCAGAGATGTTTAAAAGTTCTGCAGGTGACTTTGGTTGGCAATATTACTCAGTGCTAGATATACATCAAGTGTTCAGTAATTAAGGAGAGAGTGAATGCATGCCCCCCCTTGCCTTACAATCTACAAATGTTCCCCATAGCTCTCAGGATGAATATCAAACCCTAGTTTAGCACACAAGACTCTTAATGATCTTGCCCTTGTCCGTTCTCTTGATTTACCTGCCATTTCCCCCATCCATGCTTTGCGGCAGTCATACTGAATATGTGCGTACTAAGTTGTTTCAGTTGTGTCTGACTCTTTGCGACCCTATGGACCGTAGCCAGGCCCCTCTGTCAATGGAGTTCTTTGGGCAAGAATACTGGACTGCCATGTCCTCTTCCAGGGGATCTTCCTGACTCAGAGGTCAAACCCACGTCTCTTATGTCTCCTGCATTGTCAGGCGGGTTCTTTACCACTGGTGCCACCTGGAAAACCCCCATACTGAATATACCTTCCCCTCAATTCCTACCATGTTCAATTTGTGCTTCCTATGATATAGCACACCTTATTTTCTGCATTAGTAACTGTGTCCATGCCTCATCTCTCTTACTAGATTGTAAACCTCTTGAGGACAGTTCTTTCTCTAATGCATCTTTGTCTCTCCCACTGTGCGAGCACAGTATCTCACACATATATTTGTTGCTTAAGTGAATACATTTTGCTAATGTCATCACTAATAAAGATTTGAATGAATGAATATTTCTCTTTTCATTGTTCATTTTAGATCAGAATTATTGTGGAATGCAAATGTTCTTTACAACTTTTAAAAAATGCCCCTTCAGATGGAGTGTTGACATGATTTTTAGCACATAGTTTGTGTGTGAAATAGTAAATTAAGTTAACACATACAAACTTTTCATCAAAATTGCCATTGTTGAGGATATAACTGAGAGTGAAAAAATGAGGGTTCATATTCATCTCAAAGTATAATTATACTCATGGTAACATGTGAGTAACATTAAGTTTGTTTCCATTTGAATTTAGGATAAATTTCTCTTCAAATTTTGTTTGAAACCTAGAATAATGTTTCTCAAACTGTGGTCTAGGGACTGCCTAGGTCAATATCCCCTGGGGTGTATTTTAAATATAAAGCTAACCCCATCCCAGACACCTCCCAAGTCAAAATCCCCAGAGGAAGGAAACTAGAATCTGTCTTTTTAACAAGCTTCATACATGATTTTTGTCTATGGGGTCTCAAAGAGTCAGACATGACTGAGCAAGTAAGCACGCACAGCAGCATACACGATTTTTGGAAAGATCCGCTAGAGGAGAAAATGGCAACTCATTCCAGTATTCTTTCCTGGAAAATCCCCTGGACAGAGATATCTGGCAGGCTACAATCCATAGGGAAACAAAGAGTTGGACATACATACGTGATTCTTAATGTCAGAATTGTTCGATACCAACCTTTCTAGAATTAAAATAAATGCTCCACTGCATTAATTTAGTATAGATAATGGCTTGGTTTTAGAGCATATTCTTATTAGTGAGAACTACTTAGGTGAAGATATATTAAATTAAGGACTGGTTTGAAAACAAGATAAAAGAATAAAATAAAAATCTCTGATATTCATTAGAATGGCTTCTACAGCTAAAACTTTCTACTTTTCTTGAAATTTCTGAGGTGTTTACTTTCTCAGAAAAAAATTTATAAAGGTCCTTTGGAACATATAGATACTAATACAACAGTAGAGATACAAATTCTGCAACAGGTATTTTTGCAGAATTTGAAATTTTCAAAATAGTCTCAGGAGTGAGAGATTTACCATTCTTGAGTCTTTGACTGTGTTGAGGACAATAGTTGTGGCACATAGGTATAGTTAGGGCTTCCCAGGTGGCACTAGTGGTAAAAAACCTGCCTACCTATGTAGGAGACATAAGAGATGTGAGTTCAACCCCTGGATCAGAAAGATCCCCTGGAGGGCATGGCAACCCACTCCAATATTCTTGCCTGGAGAATCAGGCTGCTCTGTGACATGCCGGATCTTCCTGGACCAGGGATCAAACCTGTGTCTCTTGCACTGGCAGGTGGATTCTTCACCACTGAGATATCAGTAGGGAAACCCAGGGCCCCTTCTTATGACCTTGTTTAGCTTTAATTACCTCCTTAAAGATCTTCGTATATAGTCACACTAGGAGAGAAGGGTCAGTATGAATTTGGGGTGGGGTGGGAGGACACAATTCAGTCTATAACAAAGATATTGTCAGTGCAGTCTTTCAACTCTAGAAGTTCACAAATATATTCTATTTATTTCCATAGGATTTTTCTTTCACATATCAGTTTTCAGTGACCATAGGATCTTGTTGGGATCAGCTCTAGCTTTTACCTATTTAGCTGTTTATGGTAGCTTTCATAGCCACAGTATGGTAAGGTCTGTTAGTAGGCTGTAAAAAATGTAAAATTGTTTGTAAGTGGACTTGTATTGTGGGCTTCTTTGTGGTGAGCCTTCTTTTGAATTCAGTGCAATGATAAAACATTGGCCTTTTCTAGTGCAACTTACTATGTTTTTGCCTCATAGAACAGTAAGCACAGTGACATTTGCTCGTGAGAATAACCCTGTTGGAGGTGGTGTTAGTGGACATCTTATCTAAACACAAAAGGGCCAGGGCCATGTTGTTATCTCTAAATACAATAAATACAGTTATATCTAAAAGACTGCTATCCAAAAGAATTATAATGCAAGCTGTAAATGTAATTTAAAATTTTCTAACAGCCATATTTAAAAATGAAAAAGAAACAGGTTATTTTAAAAAAATGTGTCAACGCAAAACATCAAAAATATTCTGATTTCAACATATGATTAATATTTTACAACATTGATGAGATGTTTTACATTGCTTATTTTTAAAATGCTTTTGAGATATGATGCACAGTTTATACTTACAGACACCTCAGTTCAGACTAGCTGCATGACCAGTGCTCAGTAGCCACGTGTGGCCAGTGGGTACTCTATTGAACAGCACAGGTCTAAAGTATCCAAATATGGATATAGATCTCACAGTTTCAGAGCTGGAAGAGAAATCCAGGCTCTAGAAGATTTCACCTTTTTGTCGTGGTAAAGGTATCCATCTGGTATACATTTCCGCACAGTAGGAAACTACTTCTGTCATGTTTTTTTCTCCCTGTGGTAGTAAGTGTCCCTCTTCTAGGTGTCAGCATTATGACTTAAGGTCCTCTTGACAATCAGTTAGTCAGGTGTCCATTCTGATATGAATCATTTGTCTGCAGTGACTCAAATCTCGTCATCTTCCATCACTGGACATCTATCTTGTTATCTGTCACCACATGACAACATGATAAGGTATGCTCATTAGGGGAGCCATGTTCTTCCAGTTGTAGCCATTTAGGGCCTGAGGTGGGAACTTATTGAAAGAATTAACCCAGGCTCCAAAAGTTTTCATCGACTTGGTAGTAGCTTAGGCACCAGGAGATGATGGCTCCTCATGGACAGACAGGTATTCAATTTAGTTGAAATTTATTCAACTGCTTTGAGTGTTTATTCATCTTTCTGAATAATAAACCTCACCATCATTCATTAACCTTTGGAAGCAATACAGGCTTTTCTTTATTTGGCTTAGCCTCCCATTGTCCTAAGTCAGATTTTTAAAGGTCAAATTTCAGAATGTAACAGGGTTGATATTAGCACTGATGAGAATCTTCAAAAGAAGATGCCATACCTGAACTCCTTGGTCATTGGTCTCAGGTGGAAACATGTCAATCTCATACCTGAGTGCTGTGTGCTATGCGTAGTTGCTCAGTCGTGTCCAACTCTTTGCGACCCCATGGACTGCAGCCCTCCAGGCTCCTCTGTCCATGGAATTCTCCAGGCAAGAGTACTGGAATGGGTTGCCATGCCCTTCTCCAGGGGATCTTCCCAACCCAAGGTTTGAACCCAGGCCTCCTGTATTGCAGGCGGATTCTTTACCATCTGAGGCACCTGCCTCTAATTCTCCATTGTGGCTGCCACAGCTTCCAGCATAGCCCCTTGCATGTAACAGATGTTACATTGATGGTTTTTTGAATGAATAATGAAATGTTTTATATCTAGATAAACTGAAATGCATTCATCACTTTACCAAGTGATATGAAAGGAGAGTGAAAAGTCCTTTCTATGTTTGGGGTCAGGGACCAAAGCAACAATGAGATGGAGGGGAGAAGGTGACTTCTGGTTATCAAGGCCTACTCAGTACTCAGGGGCCAAGACTAATCCCTGTGGAAAGGTCATTGTCCCCATTTATGCATCTGAAGAGCCTAGATTCAATGTAGGGAGAGTAGAATGTGTCACTGTGACACTTCAGATGCTTTGCTATAAGAGACACCACCCTAGGTAGGTCAGCTTCCTTCCTGAGGAGCACAGGAAGCACCCGTGTGGAGCCTGGGGGACCCACATGAGTTTGAAGAAACAGAGAATGTACAGAGGAGATGGGGTGTAAAAGTAGCATAGCATAGGCTCTTGAATATATTCAATCCCCCACCCTCACCGGGCTCCCAGAATGACTTGAGGTGGAGAGAGAGATTGGCAAGATGCTATGAAGGTTGTTATAAAAGTTGATGGTACCCTCAGGTGATATAGGTGATATTGGCCTACAGACATTTGGTTTACAGTTCCAAAACATTTCAGGATCTGAGCTAACTCTGAACGCTCAAAACAACCTCTCTCTACTTGCACCCATACTCTGAATTCCTCCTCCCTTCTCTTTCTCTAATCACAAAGACATTAAGTAATTTATCACACAAATCATACTGTACTAAGAATTAAAGGGGGGATCAGAATATAATTTTTTAAAAGAACTTTAACAATTATGACAACCTCTATTGGAAGAAACCTGATGCAAAGAGCTGACTCATTGGAAAAGGCCCCGATACTGGGAAAAAATTGAGGGCAAGAGGAGAAGGGGGCAACAGAGGATGAAATGGTTGGATGGCATCACTGACTTAATGTACATGAGTTTGAGCAAACTCAGGGAAATAGTGATGGACAGAGAAGCCTGAAGTACTGCAGTTCATGGGGTTGCAAAGAGTTGAACACGACTTAGTGACTGAACAACGACAAATTGTTGTTGAGGAAACACTAAAAAGGTTATAATTTTGAATAAAAGAAGGCTTTTGGAAGGATTGGCTATATATGGCTTGGCAAATACATAATTAAAGATCCAAGAAGCTGTAATTTGATTAAAATCTAACTGTATGCCAAGTGACTTAATCTTACAGAATGTCAAACATTGATTGTGACAAATAAGGGAGTTTATTGAACATCATATAATGCCTTTACAAACCATGGAGCAGGAAAATTCAGGACTGTATACCTGAGCAAGAAGGCTGTCAACTATTGAATTTAGCACTAACGATATGTTGAGCTGCTTGGATAATGAAGTTCCGTAATACTCATCAGAAGAGCTATTAACAGATAGTAAAACACACAGACATTCATATATATTTAATAGTAAAAACGAATATGGCAAAACCTGAATTGAAGGTAGATTTTTCTAGTGAGGATTTGCCTTTGCTTCTGCCAGATGCCCTGTGGCATTATTGAGCTAGAAATATTTGGCACAAACTTTCCTAGACCACACAAATTAATGTAAACACCAAACTCAGTGTGGGCAGATTTGTGCTTAGGAATCCATCAAGTAAAAAAATGTTCTCCCTCAGCCCATACATAATAAGACCTGTGAGAAGCAGCTTTCCTTTATGGCTCTTTTTCTCAGCAGAGATTTTCTTTCTAATTCTCTCACTATAGCCCTTCTAAGATCTTGGCTAATGTTCGTAAAGGCCTCAGTTCTAACTCTTCATTCTTTTGTCCAAGTTTCTTCTCCAGTCTCCTACATTGCTTTTAGTCAGGAGGCTCTAGGTTCCTTTCATTGGCACATCTCTCAGAGTAGCCTGTGATATTTCCCTACCATTCTGGTTTCAGCTCTCTTTTCGACATTGGTTGTGGTGGATTTCCCTTTGTCGTACGAAAAGGCTGAAGGTGAACACCAGCCACAGTGGCAGAGGCAATCAGCAAGCACATAGATGCCCCTGTCTCTTGCCATCTGGCGATGAGGCAAACTTGGTCTGGGGTGTGGCAGGATGCACTGCGAGGCTGGGTCACAAGCAGGGATGTGGCCTTCCTTTATGCTAGTTGATGTGAAAATAGCCTTTCATATAGTGGGGATGGGGGTATTGCCTATTGTATTGACTTTTACTTAATATTTACACTATCTCCTATATTTTATTTCTTTGTAAGTCATCTGCATATTCTTTATGGTGACTCTGAGTAGTTACCCTTTTTTTTTCTTTTAAATTAATTTATTATTTAATGAAGGATAATTGCTTTATAGAATTTTGCTGTTTTCTGTCAAACTTACATGAGTCAGCCATAGATATACATATATCTCCTCCCTTTTGAACCTCCTTTCATCTCCCTCCCCACCTTACCCCTCTAGGTTGATACAGAGCCCCTGTTTGAGATTCCTGAGCGATACAGCAAATTCCCCTTGCCTATCTATTTTACATACGGTAATGTTAGTTTCCATGTTACTCTTTCCATACATCTCACCCTCTCCTCCCCTCTCCCCATGTCCATAAGTCTATTCTCTATGTTTGTTTCTCCATTGTTGCTCTGTAAATAAATTCTTCAGTACCATTTTTCTAGATTCCATGTATATGCATTAGAATACGATATTTATCTTTCTCTTTCTGACTTACTTCACTCTCTATAATAGACTCTAGGTTCATCCACCTCATTAGAACTGACTCAATTGTGTTCCTTTTCATGGCTGAGTAATATTCTATTGTGTGTATATACCACAACTTTATCCATTCATCTGTCGATGGACATCTAGGTTGTTTCCATGTTCAAGCTGTTGTAAATAGTGCTGCAATGGACAATGGGATACATGTGTCTTTTTCAATTTTGGTTTCCTCAGGGTATATGCCTAGGAGTGGGATTGTTGGGTCATTGTTGGGTTTTATTCCTAGCTTTTTAAAGGAATATCCATACCATCTTCCATAGTGGCTGTATCAATTTACATTCTCACCAATGGTACCAGAGGGTTCCCTTTTCTCCACATCCTCTCCAGCATTTATTGTTTTTAGACTTTCTGGTGATGGCCATTCTGACTGGTGTGAAGTGGTATCTCATTGTAGTTTTGATTTGCATTTCTATAATAATGAGCGATGTTGAGCATCTTTTCATGTGTTTGTTAGCCATCTGTATGTCTTCTTTGGAGAAATGTCTGTTTAAGTCTTTTTCCCATTTTTTGATTGGGTTGTTTGTTTTTCTGATATTGATTTGTATGAGCTGCTTATATATTATGGAAATTAATCTTTTGTCAGTTGTTTCATTTGCTATTATTTTCTCCCATTCTGAAGGTTGTCTTTTCACCTTGCTTATAGTTTCCTTTGCTGTGTAAAAGCTTTTCAGTTTAATCAGGTCCCACTTGTTTACTTTTGTTTTTACTTCCATTACTCTAAGGAGGTGGGTCAAAGAGGATCTTGCTTTGATTTATGTCACTGAGTGTTCCGCTTATGTGTTCCTCTAAGAGTTTTATAGTTTCTGGTCTTGAGCTCAGTTCAGTCCAGTTCAGTCGCTCAGTCGTGTCCAACTCTTTGAGACCCCATGAATCACAGCACCCCAGGCCTCCCTGTCCATCACCATCTCCCAGAGTTCACTCAAACTCATGGCCATTGAGTCAGTGATGCCATCCAGACATCTCGTCCTCTGTCGCCCCCTTCTCCTCCTGCCCCCAATCCCTCCCAGCATCAGAGTCTTCTCCAATGAGTCAATTCTTTGCATGAGGTGGCCAAAGTATTGGAGTTTCAGCTTTAGCATCAGTCCTTCCAAAGAACACCCAGGGCTACTCCTTTAGGATGGACTGGTTGGATCTCCTTGCAGTCCAAGGGACTCTCAAGAGTCTTCTCCAACACCACAGTTCAAAAGCATCAATTCTTCGGCGCTCAGCTTTCATCACTGTCTGACTCTCACATCCATACATGACCACTGGAAAAACCATAGCCTTGACTAGACGGACCTTAGTCGGCAAAGTAATGTCTCTGCTTTTGAATATGCTATCTAGGTTGGTCATAACTTTCCTTCCAAGGAGTAAGCGTCTTTTAATTTCATGGCTGCAGTCACCATCTGCAGTGATTTTGGAGCCCCCCAAAATAAAGTCTGCCACTGTTTCCACCGTTTCCCCATCTATTTCCCATGAAGTAAGAGGTTTAGAAAAAATTTAAATTAAAATTTTAAAAAGAGGAAGAAAAAAAAAAAAAAAAGGAAAACTCCATAGAGTTTGAAAAGCCCAAGTAGAGGCAGAGGTTTAAAGCCACAGCAAAAAATGTGACTGGGGGGAAAAAAGCTCAAAAGCTTAATTGGATTTCATAACGTCAATAAAATAAACAACTACATCAGGGCAGGGTTGGTGGGGGGAGGGAAAAAAATCCAAAAGAATCTACAGAACAAGTCAAAATATAAGAATAATAAATGCTTTTCTTGAGAAACTGCTGTCAGAGTCCTTTACCATGCTGGGAGTCACAGTCCACCTTAGCTCCCTAGGATGCTGTCCAACACTGTTCTTATCTCTGGACCTGCTGTGGAGGCAGCTCAGATTCTAATCTGGTCCTTCTCCTGTGTGTTCTTGCTGCCAATGTCCACAGCTATCAAGACTAACACATTTTCTTTTGTGGGAGCTCTTAATGACATTTTATATATTCCATAGACACAGAGTCTGCCTAGTTGATTGTGTGGATTTAATCTGCAGCTTGTACAGCTGGTGGGAAGGTTTTGGATCTTCTTCCTTAGCCACACTGCCCCTGGGTTTCAATTGTGGTTTTATTTCCACCCCTGCCTGTGGGTCGTCCACTGGGGTTTGCTCTGGAGGACTTGGGTTTGCCCCGGTGAAGGCCAGGTGTGGAGGTGGTGTAGCTGCTTGGGTCTCAGGGGTTCTGGCAGCACCAGGTACTCAGGGGAGTTGGCGGCTAGGGCAGCAGGAAATATAGTGCTCTATAAGGGTATGGAAACCAGTACTGGCAATACCCTCCAGTATTCTTGCCTGAAGAACCCCTATCCCTGGCAGAGAAGCTGGGCTGGCCACAGTCTACAAGGTCACAAAGAGTCGGACACCACCGAAGCAACCCTGAGTGGATAGATGCAAGAAGTTTTTTGCCTGTGGCAGCTTCTCCCCAGTGAGAGTTGAGCGTGAAGGTGGTGCAACTGCTTGGCTTCTGGGGACCCTGATGATGCCAAGTGTGCAGCGACATGGACTGCCTTCGTGACAGGAGTTATGGCCTTATCAGAGTCTTTTTTGGAGCCTCTTGTAGTTGGCAATTAGAAGGCCTCTTTGGCCATTCTCCATAGCTCTGCCCATTCAGGCACTTAGAAGTCTCCCTTGCCTGGGTCCTTTTCTGTTGTTTGGTGCATTAGGTACATAGAGGGGCTCCCCTGACTGGGATCCAACTTTATAGATTGGTGCATCAGGCACTTAAAGGGGCACCCTGGGTGGGGTCCTAGTCTGTTGTTTGGTGCATCAGTCACTAAAGGAGCACTCTGGCGGGGGTCCTACTCTGTAGTTCAGCGTGTCAGGCGTTTGATGGGCCAGTCTCTCTATTGTTCAGCTGCTGATGCTGGCGCTGGTTTGTGGGGAGAGACAGGCTATGGTGATGGCTCCACCCCCTATGCATGACTCAGCAGTATTGCCTTGCTTCCATGGCTGCCTGGCTTTCCTCCACAGGCATTTCCCACCACGATCTCCTCCTTCACATCCCCTCAATCCATCTCTCCATAGTCAATAGCAGCCCTCACCCTGGGATTGCTCCACAATTTCTAAACTCCAGCTCCCAGATGCTGTGCCTTCCTGGGGACCCGTGTCCCTGTCTGGGGTCTGCATGGCTGCATCAAGGACTGTCTGATTCTCATTCCATTTAGGCTGCCACAGATCAGCTGTTTCACTCACAGCCTTGAATGTTTCTCCTCTGACTCAGACAATTGCCCTGATGTGGGGATGGGACCTCTGCCTCAGTTCCCCCACCCACCGAGGGCAGGTCCAGTGCTACTAACACTCCTGTTTTTCCCCCTAGTTCCTTCATCCTACTAAGTTTTGCATGGTTCTATATATTCTTTTCCACTGGTCAGATACTCCTGTCTGCTCTCAGCTGGTGTTCTGCATGCACTTCTGTGTCTTGAAGGCATATTCCTGATGTATCCATGGAGAGAGATGTACTCCACGTCCACCTACTCCTCTGCCATCTTGTTCTTTACTCTGTTTTTGATGTTCTGTAGTTTCATTATGATGTGTCTATTTTGGGGGGCTCCAAAATCACTGCAGATGGTGACTGCAGCCATGAAATTAAAAGATGCTTACTCCTTGGAAGAAAAGTTATGACCAACCTAGATACCATATTCAAAAGCAGAGACATTACTTTGCCGACTAAGGTCCGTCTAGTCAAGGCTATGGTTTTTCCTGTGGTCATGTATGGATGCGAGAGTTGGACTGTGAAGAAGGCTGAGTGCCAATGAATTGATGCTTTTGAACTGTGGTGTTGGAGAAGACTCTTGAGAGTCCCTTGGACTGCAAGGAGATCCAACCAGTCCATTCTAAAGGAGATCAACCCTTGGATTTCTTTGGAAGGAATGATGCTAAAGCTGAAACTCCAGTACTTTGGCCACCTCATGTGAAGAGTTGACTCATTGGAGAAGACTTTGATGCTGGGAGGGATTGGGGGCAGGAGGAGAAGGAGACGACAGAGGATGAGATGGCTGGATGGCATCACTGACTCGATGGACGCGACTCTGAGTGAACTCCGGGAGTTGGTGATGGACAGGGAGGCCTGGCGTGCTGCGGTTCATGGGGTCGCAAAGAGTCGGACACATCTGAGCGACTGAACTAAACTGAAGTATATTTCTTTTATTTTTTTTAGTATCTATGATCCCTGAATCTTAAAATTCTTATTCTGCTATTTTTAGAATGCATATCCATCAATTCTGGAAAATTCACATTGATATCTCTTCAAGTATTTTTTCTCTCCCATTCTTAATAGACTTTTATCTTGGAATTCCTATTTGGCCCTTCTTGTTCTATTCTTTGCATCTGTTAACTAGGATGACCAAGCACCCAGTTTGTTCAGGATTTCCCAGAATGTAGTTCCCAGATTTCCAGATTTTCAGTACTAAAACCAAGAAAGTCCTAGGCAAAACAGGATCTGTAATTATAACTGCATTCTCTGTAATTGTTTCAGAGCTATCTTCCAGTTCATGAACTGCCTGTTTAGCTATGATTGTTAAAAATTTTAGTCTGTGTATTTTTCTTGAAATTTTATTTTTCAAATAACTTTTCTCTTTTTTAGAGTTTCTCAATTTTTAAAACAGAATTTGGATTTTTAAATTACTTTAGTAAGATTATATTTTTATGATAATCTCTGTTAGAATGTTGTTATATAAAATTCTTAGGGCTATATCTTACAATTTAGTGTATATTCTGACTCTAATTCATGGTAGCTTATTTTTATATATGTTTTGTAATTTTATATTTTTAAGCTCATTTTCAGTGAGGTTTAATCTGTATCTTTCTGGACAGTCTAGTAAAGTGTATTTCTTCAGAAAAGTTTTATATGTTTCTCTTTGAGGTGAACTAAGTGTATCAGTAGCCTTCCCTGGTGGCTTAGTGGTAAAGAATCTGCCTGCCAATTCAGGTTCGATCCCTGAATTGGGAAGATCCCCTGCAGAAGGAAATGGCAACCCATTCTAATATTCTTGCCTGGGCAATCCCATGGACAGAGGAGCCTGGCAGTCTATAGTCCATAGAGCTGCAAAAGTTGGGCACACTTAGCAACTAAACAACAACAATGGGTATATCAGTAGCCTAGAATTAATTTTATTGTAATTTCTTAATTTGAAGGGCTCCAGGACTAAGCAGTAGTATTAATCTAAACTCTATAGTCATGAGAGTCAAAGACCTATGGTTATAAATTTTTAAGGGAGACTTTTCTATCCAGAACTCAAACCAAAGTAAACAAACTTTTTAATCAGGTAAGTGGAAATTTTGTTGACTCTTTTATAAAGGATATAGCTTTAGGGATATCTTTCTTCATAGGCATAAAATCGAGTCCCTTAGATTGCTGAGACCAGTAAAGCATAGTGCCTGATCTGGTTTTTTATTCTATTTTAGCTAAACACCAGTACACTTCCCATATTTTCTTTGCAGACAGTAATATAATGATAATAGCAACAATAATAAAAGCTAACATTTCTATAGAGTATGCACCATGGGGCAGACATTTTCTAAGCATTTTGCATTTAGTTCTCATATAATCCTTTATATAATATATAATAACATATATATGTATATAATAATATCTTTCCAACCGTCCAGATGAGGATACTGAGCCACAGAGAGGTGAATTAACTTGCTTAAGATCACACGGCTATTAAGCGACAGACCTAAGTTTCAAATCTGTACATCATGACTCCAAGTTCTTTAAATGTTAAAAACCACTACCTCTCAATTATGGATTTAAAGTAATATTTTCCCCAATATTTCTTATATAGTCATCGCAGAACTTTCAGTTCAACTGTCATATTTCTAGAAAAGGATATTCCGAATCTTGATTTTAACATTTGATCATTGTGATGGTTCATTTTATGTGTCAAATTGATTGAGCCAAGGGTGCTTAGATTAAACCTTATTTCTGTCTGTGAAGATATTTCTGGATGAGATTAGCATTTGAACCAATGCACTCAGTAGATCATCCTCCCCAGTGTGGGTGAACATCATCATCCAATCTGATGAAGGTCCGAATAGAACAAAAAGCGGAAGAGGGAGGAAATTTCCCCTTTGGCTGGGTCTCCAACTTGCTGGGGGCAGACTATGGAACTCAGCCTCCATAATCTGTGAGCCAGTTTATCATAGTAAATGTTCTCATATTTATCTCCTATTGGTTCTGTTTCTGTGAGGAACCATGATCAATATAATCATACTCAAATATTTCTGACCTTTCAGTTTCCCATCCTATTATTAAGAAAATACAAGAAAAATGTATGTTTGTTGCAATGATCTATATTATTTGTATCTCAGCATTTCTAAGTGATTTCCAAATAGAGAAGTTTGTAAAAGAAAATCCTGAATTTTACATGCTGAGGAGAGATATTTAAATCTGAATAAAGAATTGAGGGTTATAATAATAAGTGAAATCACTAAAGCAATGGTAAAATGTAAATGATTGCTATAGTCCAGTTCTTCTCCATGTGCAGCCCCCAAAAGGCAGCATCAGCACACTTAGAAAAATTTGTTAGAGTTAGATTCTTGGTCTCACTCCAAATTCACTGAATCAGAAACTTTGGGGGGTACAGGCCAGAAATCTGTGTTTTAACAATCTGGATAATTCTGAACCAGTTCAGTTCAGTCACTAAGTCATGTCCAACTCTTTGCGACCCCATGAACCGCAGCACACCAGGCCTCCCTGTCCATCACCAACTCCCGGAGTTCACCCAAACTCATGTCCATTGAATCATCGAACCATCTCATCCTCTGTCAGCCCCTTCTCCTCCTGCCCTCAGTCTTTCCCAGCATCAGGGTTGTTTCAAATGAATCAGCTCTTTGCATCAGGTGGCCAGAGTATTGGAGTTTCAGCTTCAACATCAGTCCTTCCAATGAACACCCAGGACTGATTTCCTTTAGGATGGACTGGTTGGATCTCCTTGCAGTCCAAGGGACTCTCAAGAGTCTTCTCCAACACCACACTTCAAAAGCAGCAATTCTTCTGCACTCAGCTCTCTTTATAGTCCAACTCTCACATCTATACATGACTACTGGAAAAACCATAGCCTGGATTAGATGGACCTTTGTTGACAAAGTAATGTCTCTGCTTTTTAATATGCTATCTAGGATGGTCATAACTTTCCTTCCAAGGAGTGTCTTTTAATTTCATGGCTGCAGTCACCATCTGCAGTGATTTTTGAGCCCCCCAAAATAAAGTCTGACACTGTTTCCACTGTTTCCCCATCTATTTCCCATGAAGTGATGGGACCAGATGCCATGATCTTTGTTTTCTGACTGTTGAGCTTTAAGCCAACTTTTTCACTCTCCTTTTTCACTTTCACCAAGAGGCTCTTTAGTTCTTCTTCACTTTTTGCCATAAGGGTGGTGTCATCTGCCGGGGTCCAGCCCCGGTGGATCCAGGGTGATTCGAAGGTGGGGACAGAGTCGGCGTCCTTGGAGAAATACATATTTAATCACAGATATATAGAGATTAGAAACGGATAGTGTAGTAGGAAGATTAGTGGAGCAAAGGGGCTGAATAACTTGGATTATGTGGAATAGCATCCATGCTCCAGATGGGAATTCAGCCAGAAAAACAAGGAGCAAGAAAGAACAACATGGGGGAATCAGTCTTTCTGGAAACTGATCCGATTTCTTTATTTTTGGGTTCGCTTATGTACCTTTTGTTACATATAGGGATGAATACAGAGTCACATGGGGGTCAGCAGTCCTGACCTTTATCAAAATCAGGTGCTTTACATAAAAAGGTCTTAGGGATTTTATGATCCTTTCTTTCGATAACCGAAAACTTATTTTTTCCAAGGGTGTTTTTTCTTAAACCAGGCACCACCCTCCAAATAGTTACATTCCTATAGGGTGAGGGTGTGGTGAGTTACATTCAAGAAAGGAATTTATTTAACCCAAGGTTAACATGATTAATCTTAAAGGTTAATACTTATTTCTCCTATATACTTAAAGGTTAATGCTTATTTCTCCTATATGCTAGTTATATTCATTATAAGGGCAGGGAATATGGAGATTTAGCAGCAAACATCAGCCCAACAAATGAAAATCCTTTCACCAATGTTTCCCTTAAGATCTATTTAGTCTTAAGATAGTGATAAAGTTACATTTTTACATAGCAAGGACACAGTGATTTATAACAAAGTACAGTGATCTATTACAAAAGAGAAAATCCATTAACTCAAAAAGTCTAGTATTGCTAACATCAAAAACTACTATATTTCCTTTTCTATATTCCAAATACATTGATTAATATATTCCCAGGTGCCTAAGGATATGGAGGCCTGGTGGCAATCATTTACTCAACAAGAAGAAAAAGCCCTATGCTAATTAAGACTCTCAAAATACTCCAAAACTCTCTGTGCTGTTTATGGTTGAGAGGTGGTAAACAATCATGTGCATAGTGGCAGGAGTATGGATAATCCTGTCACACAAGCTAGTCTGTCAGCAGAGAGGTTTGACCTAAGACATGCTTGTCCTACCCAGAGCAGGGAATTAGCAGCAATTATTGACACAACAAATGAAAAACCCTTCACCAATAAAATTCCTAACCAACCCATTATACTAATAATTTCTAACTCCCCAAAAGAATTTGCCTTTAGTAAGTCTAAAACATCTCGTGCCTCTCAATTGGGAGGCTGTAAACAATCACATGTGGCCGGACGAACCTATACAGGTGGGCTAGATAACCTTCAGAGGAGTCCGTAAGCTGAAACACTCTTGTCACCCCCAGGAATTTTTATTGCCTTGGAGCTGCACGTTTACTCCTTCTCCGAGAGAAATGGTGATGGGGGAGAGCATAAAACAGACTCTGGTTTTGGGGTAGATGCTCGGGAACAGGGGGTTTCCTGCGGCTTGATCACGCCTTTGCGTATGCCAAGCCTCCTTCCTTACGACATTTGCCATGGGCGGAGTTCCTCACGCTGGCCCCCGGCAGTCATCTGCATATCTGAGGTTATTGATATTTCTCCTGGAAATCTTGATTCCAGTTTGTGCTTCTTCCAGCCCAGCGTTTCTCATGATGTACTCTGCATAGAAGTTAAATAAGCAGGGGGACAATATACAGCCTTGACGTACTCCTTTTCCTATTTGGAACCAGTCTGTTGTTCCATGTCCAGTTCTAACTGTTGCTTCTTGACCTGCATACAGATTTCTCAAGAGGCAGGTCAGGTGGTCTGGTATTCCCATCTCTTTCAGAATTTTCCACAGTTTATTGTGATCCACACACTCAAAGGCTTTGGCATAGTCAATAAAGCAGAAATAGATGTTTTTCTGGAACTCTCTTGCTTTTCTGATGATCCAGCAGATGTTGGCAATTTGATCTCTGGTTCCTCTGCCTTTTCTAAAACCAGCTTGAACATCAGGAAGTTCACAGTTCATGTGTTGCTGAAGCCTGGCTTGGAGAATTTTGAGCTTTACTTTACTAGCATGTGAGATGAGTACAATTGTGCAATAGTTTGAGCATTCTTTGGCATTGCCTTCTTTGGAATTGGAATGAAAACTGACCTTTTCCAGTCCTGTGGCCACTGCTGAGTTTTCCAAATTTGCTGACATATTGAGTGCAGCACTTCCACAGCATCATCTTTCAGGATTTGAAATAGCTCAACTGGAATTCCATCACCTCCACTAGCTTTGTTCATAGTTATGCTTCCTAAGGCCCACTTGACTTCACATCCCAGGATGTCTGGTCTAGGTGAGTGATCACACCATCATGAATATCTGGGTTGTGAAGATCTTTTTTCTCTGATTCAGTAGTCATGTACAGATGTGAGAGTTTGGACCATAAAGAAGGCTGAATGGTGGTGGTTTAGTCACTAAGTCGTGTCCAACTCTTGCAACCCCATGGTCTGTAGCTTGCCAGGTTCCTCTTCCATGGGATTCTCCAGGCAAGAATACTGGAGTGGGTTGCTGTTTCCTTCTCCAGGTCGTCTTGCTGACCCAGGAATTGAACCTGGGTCTCCTGCATTGCAGGCAGATTCTGTGAAGGCTGAATGCTGAAAAATTGATACTTTCAAACTGTGGTGCTACAGAAGATTCTTGGGAGTCTCTCAGACAGCAAGGAGATCAAACCAGTCAATCCTAAAGAAAATCAACCCTGAATATTCATTGGAAAGACTGATGCTGAACCTGAAGCTCCAATACTTTGGCCATCTGATGCTAACAGCCAACTCATTGGAAAAGACCCTTATGCTGGGAAAGACTGAAGGCAACAGGAGAAGTGGGCAGCAGAGGATATGATGATTGGATAGCATCACTGACTCAGTGGACATGAATTTGAGCAAACCCCGGGACATAATAAAGGACAGAGAAACCTGGTGTGCTATAGTCCATGGGGTCACAAAGAACTGGACATAAGTTAGCAACTGAAAAGAAACAATTCTGATCCACCCTAATGTTTGAGAATCATTGGTATCACCTATTTAGGATTTAATTTATTGTGAACACTGAGCTTTTCATAGTTGAATGTTGTTTTCCATGCAATCACAGTAAGTTTCCATGCATCATAAAGTATTAACCCTCAAGCTGAAGTTTACTGCCTCTCCAGCTAAAATAGGGATATTAGATTCCTTTTCAACTTCTTTTCCTTCCTATTAAGTTGCAGCATTGTAGTACTACTTTCTTTAAACATCTGAGTTTTTTTGAAAGAAGTCTTGTCATTAAACTTAATGGGAAAGTAAAGACCATTAAGTAATCACTCTTTTTTAGATTACAAAAAATATGAAGACCACTGCTCTTAATCTCTCTTGTGTTGTTATTTAGTAAGTAGTAGGTGAGTCTTTGGGTCTTTCACAACAGATCAAAGATAAAATTGCAGTTTTATGACTTGATTAGCCCAAGCACTGGCTGAAACTAAGCTACATTAAAGTTGTCTCTGAAGTTTAACAATATTTTAACTATTTGTCAAGATTGAGTTTCCAGAAATTATTTCTATGTCCATGTGTAAAATGTTCTGATGTTTTTCCTCCCTTTAGCATGCTAGGCACTGTGCTAGATGATGAGAATACAACCATGATCAAGACTGACATGGTGCTTATCGCCACAGAGCTTAAAGGTTGGTGGAAAGGTAAGACGAGGAGTTGATTACAGAACAGCATGATAAAGGACTTTCATATCATGGTTAAAGAAGTGGTTGAAGAATCTGCCTTCCAATG
This sequence comes from Budorcas taxicolor, assembly GCF_023091745.1. Taxonomy (NCBI): domain Eukaryota; kingdom Metazoa; phylum Chordata; class Mammalia; order Artiodactyla; family Bovidae; genus Budorcas; species Budorcas taxicolor. Next base: position 81,267,256 of record NC_068916.1, read on the forward strand.
CAGGGGACACAGGTTCAATCCCTGGTGAGGGAACCAAGATCGCACAACTACTGAGCCTGCACGGCCTCAACTAGAGAGCCCAAGTGCTACAATATACAGACCCCCACACACTCTGGACCCTGCAGGCCACAACTAGAGAAAAGTTCACATGCCACAGTGAAAAAGCCCACTTGCCACAACTAAGACTCAATGCAGCCAATAAAAAAATTAACTGCAAAACACCATGAGTGTTATGATAGGTGAAGTAAAGGGTGCTATTGGAACTGTTCTCAATAAAAATGCAATACAACTCTGAGTGATTTATTGCTCTTGATTATAAAATACACTCACAAGACAGAAGCTAACTCCCACTCATCCTTTAGAAGGCAGTTCAGGTTGTCATATCCTCACATCCTCTACCCTGCCCCCCTACCTTTGAGATTATGGCCTTTCTGCATGCTTCCATGGAACTCTCCATATATTTCTTACAGTACTACTCACAATATATTCCAAATGTCTATTCAAATGAGTCATTCTACTGTACTCTAAACACTTGGAGGGCAAGGGTTCTATCTTGTCTTTGTCTTCTCAATTCTAGCACTGGTATCCTTTTGAATTCTTTTTATTGGATTATTTAATGTTGCCTTCTGCTATGGATTGCTTTTATCCTTTATCATCTTGGAAAAAGAATGCACTTTTTAAAAGTTGATCTTTTCACTGCTAGGAACATGAGTTCACTATAATCCTTTCCCCCCAGTACTGATGGTTATATAGAAGTTGTACCTTAATATTAACTGATTTTTGTGGTAGTAAGTGTAGATAGAGGGAATAATTAAAATATTAAATCATTCCCATCCCTCCTTAATAAATATAGCATACTGAAAAGATGCAACAGTGACGGCCATAGCATCTCTTTGGGGAAGTATAAGGAAAAGAGTATATGCTGGATGGTTGAAGTTCTGGACTGAAGTCACCATTTATAATTTTTCTGGCCATTCAGCATCCAAATACTCCCCCTGTTTGAGAGAAATTCCTCATTGTGTGAGTCTTGGTGAACTTTACAGGTCTAATTCCCTCTACAAAAACCCAATGAACCAGATATCCCCTCTTTCCAACCCCAGCAGTGACAGCAAGAGCATGAAACCTGGTTTTGGTCAATCAGATTTGGGAATCTGAATCTGAAGTGAATCACCTGGGGTCTTACCTGGTGGCTTAGTGGTAAAGCATTGACCCAGGTTCAGTCTCTGGTCCAGGAAGATCTCCTGTGCTGCTGGACAGTTAAGCCTGTGCTCTAGAGCCCAGGAGCTGCAACTGCTGAGCCCACATGCCACAATTACTAAAGCCTGCATGCTTAGAGCCCATGCTTCACAAGAGAAACCACTGCAATGAAAAGCCCATGCACCACAACTAGAGAGTAGCCCCTGCTCACTGCAACTAGAGGAAGCCTGCTAGCATCAACCAAGACCCAGCACAGCTATAAATAAATAAATAAATAAAAATAAATCTTGAAGTGAATCACTTGAAGAGTAAAGATGGTTAAAATATGCTCCCAACAGCCAATGGTTTCAGTATGGTGTCTAGCAGTATCTTTACTTGTAGTGGGGTTAGCAGAAATATCCTAACCAAGCTTGGATATAATCCTATTTTGATTCTGAATGTCTGATTGCCTTGGTTCCTGACTGTTTTTCAGGATGGTTCTTCAATCTTCCTGTTGACCCTATGAGATATTTTATATTCTGCCGATAACTTCTTTCTTGCCCAAATTAGCCAGTCAGTTTACATTGCTTGTGACCAAGAACTTCATCTTTACACTGTTTTCCTCAAAGTGCTTTCTGTTTACTGAATAAGCAGTTGTTGAATGACCAAGTGGCTATCATTTTTTATGCCTTACCCAAGGATGTTTTCTGTGGGTCCCTATTTCTGATTCTATTTTATGACAGAAGAACACTTATTTCATGAAATATTAATGACTGTTTTCTGGAATATGTGAGTTCTGTAAGACAAGTGATACCAATGAAAAATTTGCAGTGCAACAATAAGATAGGGGGCCTCTGGCACAATCACATGGAGCCTGAGGAGGCAAACACAGGATTGAAAGCCCTAAACCTATCCGAAGCCAAATCCCTCCTCCTAAGGGAAGGTCAGCTTGTGTTTCAGCCTGGTATTTGTTCACTGAACCTTATCTACAGTGAAATCTAAGATGACAAGCCTCCCATAGGCTTTACTCAGCCCTAAAAGCTTATGCTCAAGCCTCAGGTTGTGAGGATACACTGAGAAGGCTAACAGGAACTGTTAGCTGCAGGATTTGAGGCTTGAATGGTTTTGTAGTCTCAGAAGATGAGTGTACAGTGAAAAGTGTTTGTGTCTCTGATGTTCTTTCTTCTTCCTTTTTATTTTCTCACCTCTTTCATAGCACAAGTTATAATTGATTTTTAAAGGTTTTGATGGGGTTTTTTTGGTTTTCAATTTTATGTATTATCATTTCATTACATTTATTTATGGAAAATTTTATCTCTGATAATTTGACATTGTGAGTTTACATTTTATCTTCCTGATACTATTTTTATAGAAAGCTATTAATATATTGATTGTATTTATAGATTAGGTGATATGAGAAAATTTTTTCAAAATAGATCTAAAAAGACTGAATGTTAAAAAAAATAAAATGGTTGAATGTTTATCTCTGAAATTTACTGATTATAATTGAAAAAACTATTATTGTGTAAAGCTTGCCAAGTGTCAAAGGAATAATGAACTTGCATGTAATTTACATATCACATATTATCTACCTACAATTTATTTGTGGTTCTTTTTACAGTTCACATAATTTAGTATTCAGAATAGCAATCCACTATAATGCTTCTAAAAACATCTAGGAAATTTTCCATCTCCCATGCATATAACATTTAAACAACTTTCATGTGGATCTCAGGTATCATGTTTTAGAATAACATTATACAGTTCTACAGTTGTTTTGCTATTAAAGCATTCTTAACTGATTTCCATATCAATTGATTCTATGCCTTGTTGTGATGTACATAACCCTTAAAGACACAATAATCTAGTGTTTGCTCTTTAGTAAACAGCTCCATCAATGACTTTCTCAAAGACATAGGAAGGCTTATCAACATAATCAATATCAATGCCTGCCAGACTGTGTACATATCTTTATTTTCTTGGGGAAGGTTTGGTTGATTTAGACTTTAAGCTTCCTCCAACAACTGTCTCATAATATGCTCAGGCAGGAATATTTTTCCTGCATATTTGTCTGGGCTCTTGGTGACTAAAGACAATTTTATTAAGGTAGGGCAGTGCCTTCATTGTACTTCCAACACCTAGCACAGTACCTGGCATATTCTAGATTCTTGATAGATTTGTGCAAAGAATGGATGAATGTTAACAGGCTTAACAGTTTCCATTTTCCATAGAGAGAGCCAGTATGATATAGACTGGCTCTCTATATCATGAACAACATTTCATCAATGAAATGTTCATTTGCTAAGTGATGTCCATTGCGGTTGTTCATTCACTAAGTGATGTCCAATTCTTTAAGACCCCATGGACTACAGCACACCAGGCTTTCCTGTCCTTCACTGTCTCCCTGAGCTTGCTCAAACTCACATCCATCGAGTTGGTGATGCCATTCAACCATTTTATCCTTTGTTGTCCCCTTTTCCTCCTGCCTTCAACCTTTCCCAGCATCAGGGTCTTTTCCAGTGAGTCAGTTCTTTGCATTAGGTTGCCAAAGCATTGGAACTTCAGCTTCAGCATCAGTCCTTCTAATAAATATTCAAGGTTGATTTCCTTTAGGACTGACTGGTTTGTTCTCCTTGCAGTCCAAGGGACTCTCAAGAGTCTTCTCCAACACCACATTTCAAAAGCATCAATTCTTTGGCATTCAACCTTCTTTACAGTCCAGCTCTCACATCTATGAAATTAAAAGATGCTTACTCCTTGGAAAAAAAGCTATGACCAACATAGACAGCATATTAAAAAGCAGAGACATTACTTTGCCAACAAAAGTCTGTCTAGTCAAAGCTATGGTTTTTCCAGTAGTCATGTATGGATATGGAAAAGGTCAGTTTTCACTCCAATCTCAAAGAAGGGCAATGCCAAAGTATGTTCAAACTACTACACAATTGCATGCATTTCACATGCTAGCAAGATCATGCTCAAAATCCTTCAAGCTAGGCTTCAATTGTTTGTGACCAGAGAACTTCCAGATGTACAAGCTGGATTTAGAAAAGGCAGAGGAAACAGAGATCAAATTGCCAACATCCGTTGGATCATAGAAAAAGCTGAAGCTCTAATACTTTGGCCATCTTATATGAAGAGTTGACTCACTGGAAAAGACTCTGATGCTGGGAAAGACTGAGGGCAAGAGGATGAGATGGCTGGATGGCATCACTGACTCAGTGGACATGAATTTGGGCAAACTCTGGGAGACAGTTCATGGGACAGCAGAGAGTTGGACATGACTTAGCAACTGAACAACAGAAATATGAAACTATATTCAATATCTTATAATAAATTATGATGGAAAAAAATCTGAAGAAGAATATATAACTGAATCTTTTTGCTATATACCAGAAACTAACACAACACTGTAAATCAACTATACCTTCAATAAAAAGATGTTTATTTTGAAGAAAAAAAAGCTTCACCTCTTCAACATCACATACATCATAAAATATAAACAGGGACTTCCTTGGTGGTCCAGTGGCTAAGACGCTGTGCTCCCAATGCTCCCAAAGGGGACCCAGGTTTGATCCCTCATCAAAGAACTAGATCCCACATGCAGCAACTTAGAATTTGCATGCTGCAACTAAAGATAAGTGCCTCAACTAAGACCCAGGACAGCTAAATAAATAAAAGTAAATATTAAAAAAACACTCCCCCAAATATAAATAATTAAAAATTCAAAGCATCATAATACAAAGCAGTCGGAAATTACATTAAAAGTGTAGCAACAACTTTGGCCTGTTTCACTCCATATTGAGCACTCTAACAACACATCACTTCAGTGCGACTGGACAGCTTTTATGGTGCTTTCCTTCCTGTCATCACTTGAGTTCCAAAATATGCTTTTTAGCATCCTTGAGTATGCAAAGAATAAAGATGTCTCTTTATATCTTTCTACTGTCTGTTTTATGTCTTTATACTATCAGCCCCTTAATTTGAGAAAGACTGAACCATGCAGGGGCATTCTCCATGGTCAACTCTGGGTTGCGGAAGATAGGAAATTGCACATTTGGAATGTCCTATTATTATCCTTTGCTGGGCATCACATTTTGGCTTTCCTCCCTTTGAAGTTGACCTCTTTACCTCTATTGTTACTCCCTTTAAGATCAACAGGATATAATCTATATCCAGATAACACTCCTTTCTTTGTGTCAAATAAATATTCAGTAAAGATTATAAATAATTTGCTCCCATCTCAAATCACAGACATCGATTTTTTAAAACTGTAGATAGCATTCTTCATTTTTATTATAAAAAGTGACATTAATAATACAGTATTTTTTCTTAAATCTGAAATGGCTAAAAATATGAAAAATAAGCATCATTCGTAACACCTGGTAAATGAAGTCATACTTTAACACACTGTTTTGTACCTGGTCATTTTTTCCATGTTAGAAAACACAGATTACATGATTATATTAAGGACTGGGTTATTCCATTGCTTCTCGGTATCAATCTCATAAATTTGAAAATGTCAAACTTATCTTTTTGTTCTCCCCAGCTCTGCAAAGCTGGGATTACTAATTATATAGAAATACAGATCCTGAGGTTCAGAGTGGGTAAGTGACTGCTGAAAATTTACATACCAAGTAAATGGCAGAGATAAAGCTTACTCTAAGATTTCTTGACTCCAAATTGGTAACCCTTCCATAGTGTGTCTCCTGTCTCTCCAATGAGATAGTGCAGATGAAGGGTCTGGGCAAGTGCACCCTATTATTATTTATTTTAAGAGGCATCCTAAAAGGAGTCATTGCCTCAGGAACAACTTCTGATTTTGTCTGAATCTAGGGCAATTTCCTGAATTAAAAATACACAAAGTCTTCTAGGGCTGCAGATTGAATTCGTCTTAATGCAAAGCATCATTATAACACACCAGTGTGTGCTAAGTTGCTTCGTTGTGTCCAACTCTGTGTGACCCTGTGGACTGAAGCCTGCCAGGCATCTCTGTCTATGGGATTCTCCAGGCAAGAAAATTGGAGTGAGTTTATGCCCTCCTCAGGGGATCTTCCCAACCCAGGGATCGAACCCGTCTCTTATGTCTCCTGCATTAGCAGGCAGGTTCTTTACTACTAGTGCCACCTGGGAAGCCCATAACACACCAGTATCAGTATGCAGTTGAATCCTACAATAAGAATTAATTCCTGACCAATGAACATAGCCATACAACGTTAAAGAAAACAGTTTGACCCCTAGTCAAGGAACTAAGATGTCTCATGCCACACAGCTTAACCAGAAGATTAAAACAAAAACAAAGTCAGGTCACTATTGAACAAGGATATTCAAGCCCCTGCTAGCTTAACAGCAGACCCTAGGTATGTACATTGATCTTGTCTCATTGTCCCCTGCCCCCCTTATTTTTTTCACAGAATGATAAGTGAAATGTCTAGCAGGGGAGGCATCTTGCTACATAGGTCTAAGGAATCTAACCTGGGGCCTAGAAGTCACACGGACTTTGAACCAAAAATTTCAAAGCGTTTACGAGATTCTGCAGTCACTTCTCTTCTCTATTCATTGCTTGCCAATGATAAAGAGTACTGCAATTTCTCCACATATTCTAAAAGTGTTGCACATTCTTTTATCACAGATAATTTGCTATTGATCTACTTTCTCATTTATGTTTTCTTGGACCTTACACTCTCTGGGTCAAGATTTTGGTTTCCCCTGGGGCAGCTGTCCCCATATGCCTCCAAAGACTTTGGATTGTCTTTCCCTTCAGGGTCCTGGACACTTCAGTGAGACCTGAGACTAAGAACCCACAGTGAGAACTTATTCTTAAGAGGTTCTCAGGTATAAATTGCCAGGCCTCCACCAAAATATAATTTTCAGAAAAAGACAAAACTGTGACTTTCATACAGATACAAAAAAGGGCATACATTAAAGAATTCATTTTACTCATATAATATGAGAGAACCAGGCAAAATGGAATAGCACTGAATTTTTTTTTCCCATGGGTAGGATGGGATGCATAAAATCACTACCAGAAGTACAGAAGTTATATATTTATCAATTACCCAACTTTCAAAGAACAGTGAAATAGTTCAAAGACAATGAATAAGGCTAGACTCTAATAACACAGAAATATACATTATAGACACGTACAGTTTTTTAAATACCACCCCCTGCAAATGGAAGAACATAGGGCCATCCTAACCAATTCCAGTGGAGTAAGACAAGTATCCTGAAGAATATCAGATTACTCCAGAGTGATCCCTTTAGAACACTGAATTTCCTTGACAAATTTAAAACACAAGTTATAATTTCCAATAGTCCTTACATATTTAAAAGGTAAAAATATCTGACAAATAATATTCAAAAGCAGAGTTAATGTCAAAATTCACCAGAATATTTCAACCTTTATTAAGACAGTTCAAACTGGATTATTTCTTGATTATACCCTTTCCTTGCACAAACTAGGCCTTCAAGAACAAGATCCTCAAAATACAGTCACAGCTACGCAAAATCACTTTATACACTGTTAACTAAAATATCTCACTGCTGCAGTTCTACGTTAACTTTAGCCTGTGCCATCACCAAGAACTTTAAGCAACATTCAGGATATTTCTACTGTATAATCATAAGGGATTTGATTGAGGTCACATCTGAATAGTCTAGTGGTTTTCCCTACTTTCTTCAATTTAAGTCTGAATCTCGCAATAAGGAGTTCTTGATCTGAGCCACAGTCAGCTCCTACTCTTGTTTTTGCTGACTCTGTAGAGCTTCTCCATCTTTGGCTGCAATGAATATAATCAATCTGATTTTGGTATTCACCACCTGGTGATGTCCATGTGTAGAGTCTTCTCTTGTATTGTTGGAAGAGGGTGTTTGTTATGACCAGTGCCTTCTCTTGGCAAAACTCTTGTTAGCCTTTGCCCTGCTTCATTTTGTACTCCAAGGCCAAACTTGCCTGTTACTCCAGGTGTCTCTTGACTTCCTACTTCAAGGAGCACGTCAAGGCTGTATATTGTTATGCTGCTTATTTAACTTATTTGCAGAGTACATCATGCGAAATGCCAGGCTGGATGAAGCACAAGCTGGAATCAAGATTGCCAGGAGAAATATCAATAACCTCAGATAGGCAGATGACATCACCCTTATGGCAGAAACTGAAGAGGAACTAAAGAACCTCTTGATGAAAGTGAAAGAGGAGAGTGAAAAACCTGGCTTAACACCCAACATTCAAAAAACTAAGATCATGGCATCTGGTCCCATCACTTCATGGCAAATAGATGGGGAAACAATGGAAACTGAGAGACTATTTTCTTGGGCTCCAAAATCACTGCAGATGGTGACTGCAGCCATGAAATTAAAAGACATTTGCTCCTTGGAAGAGAAGCTATGACAAACCTAGACAGTAAGTTAAAAAGCAGACACATCACTTTGCCTACAAAAGTCCATATAGTCAAAGCTATTGTTTTTCCAGTAGTCACATATAGATGTGAGAGTTGGACCACAAAGAAGGCTGAGCACTGAAGAATTGATGTTTTCTAACTTTTATGTTGGAGAAGACTCTTGAGAGTCCCTTGGAGAGAAAGGAGATCAAACCAGTCAATCCTAAAGGAAATCAACCCTGAATATTCAAGCTCCAATACTTTGACCACCTGATGCGAAGAACTGACTCACTGTAAAAGACCCTGATGCTGGGAAAAATTGAGGGCAAGAGGAGAAGCCAGTAACAGAGGATGAGATGGTTGGAGGGCATCACTGTCTCAATGGACATGAGTTTGAGCAAACTCGGAAACAGTGAAGAACAGGGAATCCTGGCATACTGCAGTTAATGGGGTTGAAAAGAGTCAGACACGACTGAGTGACTGAACAACAACAACTCTCTTATTGACATTATGATGATCTTTAGTTTTTTGATTCCTCTCTTTTTCCAACTCTGTTGATTCCCTTTCAGTATCTGACCTCTTTACCGCCCGGTTCAGATCCCAGCGATCTCACTTTTATCATTCACCTTCTGACAACCTTAATTAACCCTACCCTTTTAATTCTTTCATCACCCTGCAAGCCTGCAATCTGGGCTCATCCACTCATCTATGTTTTATACTTCTTCACTCAAGCAGGATGGATGATACTGGGGGAAAAAAAAATCACAAAATATAGGAACTAGTACCTGCACTAATATAGGAATCTAGGGCTTTCCAGGGGGTGCTAGCAGTAAAGAACCCACCTGCCAATGCAGGAGACTCAAGTTCAGTCCCTGGGTAGGGAAGAGAATGGCAATCCACTCTCGTATTCTTGCCTAGAGAATCCCATGGACAGAGGATCCTGGAGGGTTACAGGGTGGCAAAGAGCTGGATACGACTGAAGTGACTTACCATGCACATAATCACACCGTCTTAGCTATACTTTCAAATCTTCTACATCATCTCTCAGCTTCTTTTATTTCTTTTAAGGAGTATTACAAACTTTTACTTGTTTTTTTAAGCCCTTCTCCTTGGTTCCAAAATCCAGCTCTGCTAACTTCCCATTTCACAGAGAAAGAAGATACTATCAGAAATAAACTTTCCTCAACTTGTCCTCCACAGCACTTTCCTCCCAAATAGAAAAGCATCCGTTTCTACTCCTACCACATCTCTCTCTCTTTTGCCCTCCTTCCAGTTAATGCAGATTAGTTTTTGGGACTCAACCACTTCTTTTCTCCTCAGGGGCTGTGTTGCCTCAATTACTCAATTATCTCTTTTATTTTTAGTTCTTGGCCTATAGATTGGAACAAGTCATAGCCACTTACAACAAAAATACTTTCCCCTGGCTCTGATCCTCTGCTACCTGCCACTCTATCTTTTCCTTCAGGATGGGGAACACGTGTACACCCGTGGCGGATTCATGTTGATGTATGGCAAAACCAATACAATACTGTAAAGTAATTAGCCTCTAATTAAAATAAATAAATTTAAAAAAGAGAAAAGCTTGAGGTCTCCACTTCCTTGCTGCTTCCCTTTGTTGTTTTGTTGGTTTTAAAAGACCCATCTATTTTGTAATCCATCAGAAACTTAGACCATCACCGTAACATCTAAACTGCTTTGCTAAGTGATCAGGGTCTTCTTAATTTCCAAATCTAGTGGTCACCATTCAGTATTTATCTTCCTTGATTATTTTGCTTTATTTTTGATACAGTTAAGGACTCTCTGGGGAAGCTCTTTTATTTCTTTTTTATTATACTGGTCTTTCCTGTCCCCCTCCTAATTCTTGTAGAATCCTTGTGGGCCCTTCTACCTATTTTAAAAATATTAATGTTCTCTAAAGTTTCACCCTTAGATTTCTTTTCTCACTGTATATACTCTGCCTTGAATAGTGTGCCTTTTTTGACTGTAGCTCAAACTATCACCTCTCTATCAGTGCAACACCAATATACAGAGAATTTTTTTTTTTTTCCTGGTGGGAATTAGGACTTAAAGGCAGCACAAAAGACAAAAATAGAGTTAAAATTACCTTTGAAAAGTCCCCTAAAATACTGTACACATGATTTTAAATGTATATACTATCAATCAAGAAATCCTACACAGCCAGTTTTCCTCTGCTTTTGGAACAGAAGGTTGTTTCTTGAGTTGAGCACCAGATGAAGTTGTTGGCTTGCGTTTAAGGGGCCATGTTATAAGAAAAATATGTTTTGTTTTTTTGCCAAGCACATATAGTAGAGTTAATATGTTAAGTAAGTGTAAGAGATAAATCCACTGTATATATTTTCAGCCTGACTTCTTTCATGAGTTCCAGCCTTATATAGCAAACTACCTACTAAATATCACCTTTTTGATATGCCAATCCAGATTCTTTAGATTTCTGAAAGATGAAGAAATGAGATAACTCACATTCAACTTAGCCAGGATGTTATTATTATTATTTGCTGCACTGTGTAGCATGGGAGATCTTAGTTCCCTGACTAGGGGTTGAAACTGTGCCCCCAGCATTGGGACCAAGGAGTCTTAACCACTGGACCACCAGGGAAGTTCCAGCAAAGGCATTTACTGAAATGATATAGTGATGTGACAAGGGTCTAGCTCGCATGTGAAGTGCTTTCCTATCATCTGTGTTGATGTTCTTATTCCAGGGAGGTGTCCTTTAGCACTGTACAGCTGCCAGAAGCCAATCTGCCTGCTGGAGCCATAAGCAGCCACAGCTTGGTGAAATCTCTAGGTCAAGTACCACACAGGCCAGTTCTGGCTGAACAGCTCTATTGAGACTGGTGGAATTCATAAGCATCTATGAAGCCATTTCCATTTCTTTACTGGTCCTTTCAAATGCTGTTTCACCCACTGACTGTCACAGCACCTTAAAGACCATCCTCATAAAGCCATCATGCACCCAAACGAAATGCCAGCATTTCCCCATTAATTGAACTGAAATCTATTACAAGCTGTATGTATTAAGAGCCAATTTTAGAGACAAGTCTATATATAGGGCAATAAGCATCACCTCCTCAAAAGAGAACACTCCTACACTGTTGGTAGGGATGTAAATTGGAGCAGCCATTATGGAGAACAGTATGGAGGCTCCTTAAAAAACTAAAAATAGAGTTACCATATGATCCAGCAACCCACTTCTGGGCATATATCCTGAGAAAACTCTAATTTTAAAAGATACATGCACCCTATGTTCATAGCAGCACTGTTTACAGCAGCAAAGACAAGCATGGATTCATACTAAGTTGCTTCAGTCATGTGTGACTCTTGGGACCCCATGGACTGCAGCCCATAGGACTCCTCTGTCCGTGGGATTCTCCAGGCAAGAAACCTGGAGTGGGCTGCCATGCCCTCCTCCAGGGAATCTTCCCAACTCAGGGACTGAACCCATGTCTCTTATGTCTTCTGCATTGGCAGGCAAGTTCTTTACCACTACTGCCACTTGGGAGGCCCAGCCAAGACTTGGTAGCAACCTAAATGTCCATGGACAAATGAATGATAAAGATGTGGTATATAAACACAATGGAATATTCCTCAGCCATAAAAAAGAATGAAATATTGCCATCTGCAGCAATATGGATGAACATAGAGATTGTCATACTTAGTGAAGTAAATCAGACAAGGCAAACATCATATATCATTTATATGTGGAATCTAAACAATGATAAAAATGAACTTATTTACAAAACAGAAACAGACCCACAGAAAAAGACTACCAAAGAGGAAGTGGAGGGAGGAGGGACAATTAAGGAGTTTGGGATTAACAGATACATAGTACTATATGTAAATTAAACAAACAACAAGAATCTACTATATGGGACAAAGCTGGCTTAAAACTCAACATTCAAAAAACAAAGATCATGGCATCCTGTCACATCACTGCATGGCAAATAGATGGGGAAACAGTGGAAACAGTGGCAGTAATGTCTTTGCTTTTTAATATGCTGTCTAGGTTGGTCATAGCTTTGCTTCCAAGGAGCAAGCATCTTTTAATTTCATGGCTGCAGTCACCATCTGCAGTGATTTAGGAGCAACCCAAAATAAAGTCTCTCACTCTTTTCATTGTTTCCCCATCTATTTGCCATGATGGGACCAAATGTCATGAGCTTAGTTTTCTGAATGTCGAGTTTTAAGCAAATGTTTTCACTCTTCTCTTTCATCAAGAGGCTCTTTAGTTCTTCTTCACTTTCTTTCATAAAGGTGGTGTCATCTGCATATCTGAGGTTATTGATATTTCTCCCAGCAATCTTGATTCCAGCTTGAGCTTCATTCAGCCTGTTGTTCCATGTACAGCACTAACTGTTGCTTATGGACCTGCATACAGATTTCTCAGGAGGCAGGTCAGGTGGTCTGGTATTCCCATCTCTTTCAGAATTTTCCACAGTTTCTTGTCATCCACACAGTCAAAGGCTTTGGCATAGTCAATAGAGCAGAAGTAGATGTTTTTCTGGAACTCTCTTACTACGGTCCATCGATGTTGGCAATTTGATCTCTGGTTCCTCTGCCTTTTCTAAAACCAGCTTATACATCTGCAAGTTCTCTCGTCATGTACTGTTGCCAGCTTGAAGGATTTTGAGCATGACCTTGCTAGCATGTGAGATGACTATAATTGTGCTGTAGTTTGAAGATTCTTTGGTATTGCCCTTCTTTGGGATTGGAATGAAAACTGAACTTTTGCAATCCTGTGGCCACTGCTGAGATTTCCAAATTTGCTGGCATATTGAGTGCAGCACTTTCACAGCATTATATTTTAGGATTTGAAATAGCTCAGCTGAAATTCCATCACCTCCAATAGCTTTGTTTATAGTAATGCTTCCTAAGGCTCAGTTGACTTCACACTCTAGGATGTCTGGCTCTAGGTGAGTGATCACACCACTGTGGTTTCCAGGTCATGAAGTGCTTTTTTGTATAGTTCTTCTTGTATTCTTGCCACTTGCTTTTAATATCTATTGCTTCTGTAAGGTCCATACCGTTTCTGTTCTTTATCATGCCCATCTTTGCTAGGAGGATTATTCCAACTATTTTGAGGAAGGGACAGGTATTTCCAGGAATTGGGCCTTCGCCCACTTTTTGGTCATTGATCATCAGCCTTGGAAGTGTCATGGCACTTATGGGTGTGTTATATAGCTTGTTGATGTGTGTGTGTGTGCTCAGTCATGTCTGACTCTTTGAGACCCCATGGACTATATAGACCACCAGGCTCCTCTGTCCATGGAATTTTCCAGGCAAGAAATATTGAAGTGAGTTGTCATTTCCTTCTCCAGGGGATCTTTCTGACCCCCAGGGATCACACCTGAGTGTCTTGGGTCTCCTGTATTGAGTCCAGGCAAACTCTTTACCACTTATGCCACCTGGGAAGTGTTGATGTGTTACAGTGAACATATATATATTCAGATGGTTAGATGGCATCACTGATTCAACGGAATCTGGGCAAACTCCAGGAGACAGTGGAAGACAGAAGAGCCTGGTGTGCTGCAGTCCCTGGGGTCACCAAGAGTTGGACTCAACTTAGTGATTGAAGAACAACAACATACTGAAGCTCAAGGTCTAATGGAAGTTGACTTGTCCACCATCTTGGATCCATTTGATTATATCAGTTTATGTTGTGTTCTTGGGCTATGTCATTATTTAAAACTTCATGCCCTGTCCCCTTCCCTCCTACTTCCGTCTCATTGCCCAATACCCCACATATTCATCCTGCTCATCTTTGCCTCCTTCCCACAAACTCTGGCAACCACCAATCTTTTTATGTTTCTATAGTTTTGCCAATTACACTTTTTTCCCTTTCATTCTTTTAGGTAATTTCTGTGCACACAGAGCTTCAAGATAAGTTTCTTATCTCTGCCATACAATCAGATTAGCTCCTCTATTTTGTGTAATTTATTTTTTCCTAAGGACCTCCTGGAAGGTGGTAGAGGAGATCTGACTCCTACAGGCTGCACCAGAGACAGTTCTTCTACCCCAGTATCCACTTTTCCCTTCTTTCTTTTAGTAAAACCATCTCACATTGTGAAGGTTTTACTGAGCCCTTGGGTGCCTAGCTAGAGACTACACTTACTACTTTCCTGGTATCTTAGTATGGCTCATAGGATATGAGCAGAAAGAATATGTACAAAAGAATTCATAGGTTAAAAGAAAACACTAAATACAGTTTGTATAACCCTATTTTGGATTCTTTTTTTTTTTTTCCATTTTATGTGTCTCAGCAAAACAAATAAACAAAACAGCAGAAAACTCAATTTCTGTGAGGCTCTATGGGGAACATGAACATTTAAAGTGTAATGAACAAACAGAAGCCTGTGAGGATGAAAAAAAGCATGGTCAGGAAGCTGGAAGGAGAATCAGGGGATTGTGGTCTTATGAAACTAAGGGAAGCAAGACTTTTTAGCAATGATCAACATGTCCAAATGAAACAGACAAATCCAATAAAATAAGGGATGAAAATGATCAATGATTCATAGATCATTACTTTAAGTCTCGAGTTTATATCTATAAAATGGGTACCTCATGTAGTTATTATGAGATTAAACTAAACACAAGTTTCTTGGAACTCCCTATTGGTCCAATGGCTAAGACTCTGCTCCTAATGCAAGGGGCCTGGATTTGATCTCTGGTCAGGGAATTAGATCCCATATGACAAATAAAAGACCCCACACACCACAAGGAAGATCGAAGATATCATGTGCCACAACTAAGACCTGGTGCAGCCAAATAAATAAAATAAATAAAAATAGAATATTAAATAAAAGCTACTGGTTTGTGGTAGGTGTTCAATAAATTTTATACTTTCCTTTTTCTCCTTTTGTGATTAATTCATAGTTTTATTCAAATACTAATTACTTGTGAGGAGCCCTGCTGGAGGCTGAAGATGCACTAACGACAGACTCTGACCTAAAGTACTCTAAAGAGTACAGACTGCCAGTACCATCCTCCGTCATGACTGATATGATGAGAGGAAGTACATGGAAGTTACCTGATTTACTTTAGTTTGTTTCTTTTGGTAGGCCAACTATGCATTTATAGCATCACTAACTCAATGGACATGAGTTTGAGCAAACGCCAAGAGATAGTGAAGGATAGGGAAGCCTGGTGTGTACTATCATTCTTGGGGTCAACAAAGAGTCAGACATGACTCAGCGACTGAACAACAACAACAACAAGGTTAATTATAAAACTTAAAACCATCTCGAATTAAAAAAAATTTTTAATATGATGTGGTGGTGTTGATGCATGAAAAGTGTTTCTAATTAGTGAATACAATGTAAAGGAATGCATTCTCATCTTTGTATTACAGATTTATATTTTTAAGGTTGCTCTTGACTTTTGAAATGGCACACTCTGTGGAGTATGTCTCTTTCTAAATAAACCCACTTCTTCTCCATCACTATGTTTCTCACCGATTCTTTGTGATGAGACATCAAGAACCTGAGCTTCATTAATTCCCCAAACCAGTAACTGCTTGGATCTGCTCTTTGGGACTCATGAAAGGTCTAGGAGACAAAAGCCTTTTTCTACAAACAATAACTGGGGGGAAATGCTTCCTCCCGAAACTCAGGAGCAACTGATTTCCAACAGAGGGAAGGGCAGGGATATGATTCTGGGTCACCAGCCTTATTTCAATGTAACAGTAAAAGTATTCGTAAGGCAAAAGAAAAAAAAGGAAAAAAAGATTTATGTTTTTAAAATAACTGGGTAAAGTTGGAGACACCCACCAGCTGAAATTCTCTCACTGCCCCATGCTTTTAAAAAAAGTAAGTGGATAATTTTAATTGGCAGTTATCCAATTAATTTATATCTACAGTTGTTCAAACATGTTAGGACACTCATCTTTACTACTGGTATCTTCTTTAAAATTGAGTTTTAAGCTATTTTACACGCAGTAAAATCTCAATTTTAAGAGTTTTGGCAAATGAAGGTAAAGTTCTATTACCCCTCAAAATTTCCTCAAGCCCCTTTTTAGTCATTCCCTTCCTCTGATTACCACTGATCAGGGTTGTCCCTTTTTGGCTCAGATGATAAAGAAGCTGCCTGCAATGTGAGAGACCTGGCTTAGTCCCTGGGTCACAAAAATCCCATGGAGAAGGGACTGGCTACCCATGCCAGTATTCTTGCCTGGAGAATTCCATGGACAGAGGGGCCTGACGCGCTATAGTCTATGGCACGGAGTCGACACGACTGAGCGACACACACACACACACACACACACACACACACACACACAAAGTACTTTGAAATAATTGTAAACTCACAGGAAATTGTAAAAATGGTACATAGAGTTCTGAGCATTCAACACCTAACTTTCTCCAGTGGTGACATCTTACATAACTGTGGTACAAGATCAACACCATGCTCTGTATGTTTGAAGGTAGGTTTTCCTTTCACTTCTTTGCCTGTATTTACTCATTTCTTTTGACACAAATTTAATTCTGTAGCGTTAAAATGAGCAGATGCTAGTTTTCCCTCAGATGTCTGCCGTTGCATTTTCAGTATTTCAGTTGGATCACCCCTGTTACTCCCTGCATTGTCTCTATTTTTTTTTTATTCCACCACCCCGCGCCCCAATTTAATTCTGCAGCTAGTTTTTTTCCCCCTTGAGCTTTGTGCCAGACGGTAGTATGGTCAATTCTCCAGTCCCTAACTTCTATATCGGTCCGCAAGTTTTAAAGGTGGTCGTGCTAGTGCTTAATTGTGCTCACAGTAGTTTGACAGTGTGTGTTTTGAGAGCCGGCACGGTTCTCCAACCTCTGAGAACACTTTAAGCGCACTGAATGGTTCAGCTCCGTTCTTGCCCTACCTTTCTCCATTCGGCATCCTTTTATTTTCTAGATATCTGGTTGTTTGCTGGAGGAGAGTATGCAGAGACTCTTGAAGTCGCTGACAACCCCTCCCCTTTCTCAATGTGCCTCCTTTGTGCCACGCTGAGATAACCCACCGCCTCCTTGGGTTCTCGAGGCCAGTCAGGTGCGGGGCGGAGCCTCGGCGGCGGCCGTTGGAAACCCCAGGGAGGTCACGCCCCCCGGCCCGGTCCAGACGCACGCGGCCCACGACGTCAGCCGCCGGCGCAAGCCAGGTCCCGGGGTGTGCGGGAGATGCAGTGCGCATGCTCCCTCTGAGTCGCCTCAGGCGACGGCGCTGAGGGCGGGCTAGGGCTCTTTCAGTGGCGGGCGTCCCTGCTGGTTGGCTCTGCTCCTCTGCCGCAGCCCCGTTTGCCCCCGGGGGCCCAATGCTCTGGTCCTCGCGATCGCTGGCTGGGCGGTGGGGCCCTCACCCCAGCTCCCCTCCCCCAACTCCGTCGCCCCGCCCCCGCTGGGCTGGGCGGCCGGGTCTGGGGCCGAGCGGAGCGGAGTGAGTATTCCCACAGCTTTCGCCGGCAGTCTCTTCCCCGCTCTCTTGCTCGCCCGGGCGTCACACAACTCCAGAGATAGGGGGGAAGGGAGGGCGAGGGAGGGCGAGGGAGGGCGGGGGTGGGCGGGAAACAGCCCAGCCCTGAACAAAAGGGCGGGGACGCGGGGCTCCCGCCAGTGAAATGCAGGCCGGGTCACGCTGGAACCGCGGCGTGGGGACGAGCTGCCCCCGGGTCTGGACCCCACTCCTGGGCCACCATCGTGACCTTACCCTCTACTTAGGTAGTTCTTACCCCGGGTTTAAAGCCAGTCCCCATTTAGAATGTCTTTGCCTCCTAATCTTGAAACAAAGGATATTAATGTACTGGTATTCCATTAGTCAAGTATTATTTAACCTGAAGGAATTATTCTTTAAGTAGTAGGAATTTTTCTTCCAAGTAACCTGTCTACTCATAGTATCTAAAATGATGACTGGGAGATGGGCGGGATAAAGGAATGTTAGTTACCTGATTTATAGAGCCAAGCTTTTATGATAAACATCCTCCAAAAGGCAAAAGGATTGCTACACTGTCTTTTCAAAGTAGAACCTTGTCTAATAGGCCCACCTGTTAGAGACTCAATTATCTAGGGAACTGTACTTTTGCTTGACATAGTATTGATTAGGGCCCAAGCTTTGCAGTTACTTTTTTTTTTTTCTAATGGAGATGCAAATTACTTCTGACTGGGAGAAAAAAATATTACGCTGAAGGTTATAGTTTTATTGCCCTATTTCCAAGATTTTTAAAAATAATTTTTACCATTCAGCTTGTTACTTCATTATGAATTCAGTAAGTTTTTGGCACGGGCTCACTTTGTATGAATCGTGTTTATAACGTTTCAAATATTACACTTTGACAATGGCCTCACTCTTTAGTAGTAAAAGCATACTTTAAAGAATTGGAAAGCATAGGCTCTGAGTAGTACTCCACCTATCCTTGCTTCTGAAGGGTCAAATATGGACAAAATAGGACATTTACAAAATGAGCTTTTAAGTTTCTGAGAATGATAAGCAACCCCTTAGGAAAAACAAGTAGGTTAAAGTTTATATAAGTAATTTCTTCAAGACTGGGCTTGATTTAATAATTGTTATCTTTGAAGCCTAGAGATGTGTTCAGTTAGTTCAGTCGCTCAGTCGTGTCGGGCACTCTGCGACCCCATAACTGCAGCACGCCAGGCCTCCCTGTCCATCACCAACTCCCGGAGTCTATACAAACCCACCTATATTGAGTCGGTGAGGCCATCCAACCATCTCATCTTCTGTTGTCCCCTTCTCCTCTTGCCCTCAATCTTTCCCAGCATCAGGGTCTTTTACAATGAGTCAGCTTTAGAGATGTGTTAGGGACCCTAGAGGGAGTGTTTGAGACATAAACATTATCAGGGAACCCTAATAACAACAAAATGTCCTAGAGAGTGTTTGGTGATTAACAAGTGTCTTCAGGGGCCATATTTCTGGGTATAAAACAATTGGAAAATAGGGGATGGAAACTAAATCCTACCTAAAAACATCCAAATTAGGGAGAGGCTGCTGAAAATTATGCAGAACCCATGAGTCATCTAATGTAACTGGCACCGGAGGCCTTAAAGTGCTTGATTATGTAGGTTTACAGGACCCAGAAAGAATATTTACTAATATGAATTTAGCTTCAAAGTTAGGGTTAGTTCATATCACTGTTGTATAATAGCTTTTGGAAAGAAACTAATCATCTCTTTTGAGTTCAAGAATTTATAGTTTCCTTTTGTTTACTGTTTCAAATAGAATCTCTCTATAGAGTTTTAAGTAGATTTAGAAACTGCACCACCCACCCTCCACATACACATACAAACACCCCAGTATTCCAGTATTCCTTAATCTACATTCTCTACTTAGGCTCTTTGCCTGTCTACTCTGCCTCATTTCAGCCTGTTCCTAGATTCACTGCCTGCCCCCCAACCCCTCATCATCTTCATTTTTTGTAGTAGCTCTGCCTTTCAGTATCCTTTTATAATTCAAGGATTACCTGAAACGTAATTACTCTAGAGGAGAAGCTCTGATTCCACACTGACTGCCTTAGGTCAAATTGCCACATTTAACAGCTGGTACCTTGGACAAATTACTTAACCTCTCTATCCCAATTTCTTCATCTATAAAATGAAGAAAATCGTAGTAACTACCTCGTAGGGTTGCTATGAGGATGTAACAAGCTAATATGGTTTTTAATTCATTGGGTGGCTCAATGGTAAAGAATCTGCCTACAGTGGAGGAGACTTGAGTGTGATCCCTGGGTCAGGAAAATCCCCTGAAGGAAATGGCAGCCCACTCCATTATGCTTGCATGGGAAATTCCATGGACAGAGGGGCCTGGTGGGCTACAGTCTGTGGGATTGCAAAGAGTCAGACACAACTGAGTGACTGACTAAATAATAACAACAAACTGTAAAAACATACAAAACAAAGATAAATGAGAGTTGTGAAAAAATGACATGTGAATACAAAGATGAGGTTGGGGTATACTGGGTGTGTGCGTGCTCAGTTGTGTCTAACTCTTTGTATTCATGGACTGTAGCACTCTAGGCTCCTCTGTCCATAGAATTCTACCGGCATGAATACCAGCAGGGGTTGCCATTTCTTCCTCCAGATGGAGTGTATTATACTCAAATATATAGTGGTGGGATATAGACTAAGTTCTGAGCTTCATGATGGTCATTGAAAAGAAGGAAACATATCACTTGCTGAGGAAAAACACAGCTTTCTTGGATGTATTTAGTGAGTGAAATGTGTATTGTGATAACAGATACACATTCGAAAACATACAAAGAAGCCCTAGGGTTAAGTTCATCAGACTTTGTTAACCCTAACCTGCTTTTCATTTTTTCTCAAAGAGGTCTCAGTTCAGTTCAGTCGCTCAGTCATGTCCGATCCTTTGCAGCTCCATGGACTGCAGCATGCCATGCTCTTCTGTCCATCACCAACTCCTGGAGCTTACCCAAACTCATGTCCATTGAGTCAGTGATGCCATCCAACCATCTCATCCTCTGCCATCCCCTTCTCCTCCTGTCTTCGGTCTTTCCTAGCATCAGGGTCTCTTCCAATGAGTCCATTTTTCACATCAAGTGGCCAAAGTATTGGAGTTTCAGCTTCAGCTTCAGTTCTTCCAATGAATATTCAGGACTGATTTCCTTTAGGATGGACTGGTTTGATCTCCTTTGCAGACCAAGGGACTCTCAAAGAGTTGTCTCCAACACCACAGTTCAAAAGCATCAATTCTTCGGTGTTCAGCTTTATGGTCCAACTCTTACATCCATACATGACTACTGAAAAAACCATAGCTTTGACTAGATGGACCTTTGTTGGCTTAGCCACCATTTTTATGGAACTGTTCCGTACATTGCAGAATGCTTATTATACTTGGTCTTTGAGCACTAAATGGCAATAGCAGACTGCATTGTTGCATGCCCTACCCCACCTCTTTGTTACAGTACAGTATGATCCTACTCATTTCCAAACAACCCCTTCAAGAGTGGTTCTTTCTGATGTTGGGAGCCATTGGACCTTATTTGTCTTACTTTATGCAACCTATGCTTCATCTACTGCCTTTTTTTTTTTTTTTAACTTAAAAGCACATTCTTTTCAGGTCCTGTCTTGCTGGAGCTATTCCATCTTTTGACATACTTTTGTTTCCACTTGGTAGGCTCTTATTCAAGTTCAAAATTCAGTTCCAAGTTTTCCAGATTCCCTTTTTCTGGAGTCTTCTCTGATTTTCCCAGAAAAATTTTGATACTTTTTCCTCTGAGGACCTACACACATAGCAAGTGCTAGGATATTGTAGGTGCTGAGTGAATGAATGAAAATCTTGTAGAAATAAGAAGGCATGTTAATCTAGTCTTTAATTAAGACTTTGCAAGATGAAATGTCCAACTGTTTTTTATTTTTTTTGAAAAAGT
Source organism: Budorcas taxicolor (assembly GCF_023091745.1). Taxonomy (NCBI): domain Eukaryota; kingdom Metazoa; phylum Chordata; class Mammalia; order Artiodactyla; family Bovidae; genus Budorcas; species Budorcas taxicolor. The sequence goes on from NC_068916.1 coordinate 81,289,180, forward strand.
AATGACACTTGGTAATATATTTTAAAAACACATTGCTCTGTCTTGAATTCAGACTCTAGACCAGTGCTGAGTCTGGAACCTCTGAAACAGTGTTGATCTTTTTGCATATCTTTGGCCAAGGTCATAAGCTTTTAGTTCCTGGTTCTGGTCTAATTAGGATATGTGTTGATGAGTTAGTGCTACAAGTCCCACTATTCAAAGGCAGCAAAAGAATTTGAGCTGGTGTATCAGTTCAGATCTTCATTGGAGGAATAATTTCTCTCACATGTATGCAGAGAAGTCTTGTTTTATGTAAAAACATGATAATCTTATAAAAGTAATGACACTAGTATCAGAAAGGTTAGATGTCATACAAATCTATTGTTTGAATGGGAAAAGATCCAATTTATGTATAGGCTTAAAAGTTTAGTTGAAGAAAGGTGCTATTAAGAGATAGATATGTAAATTCATTTCAAAGTTTGAATTTTTTTAGTATTTTTACTTAGAATATACAGCATGCTTAACTCTGTTATAAGGTCATATGTGTGTGTGTGTGTGTGTGTGTGTGTGTGTGTGTGTGTTAGTTACTTAGTCGTGTCTGACTCTTTGCAACCCCATAGACTGTAGCCCCACCAGGCTCCTCTGTCCATGGGATTCTCCAAGCAAGAACACTGGAGTGGGTTGCCATTTCCTTCTCTAAAAGGAACTGTAGAAAGAAAGTGAAGTCGCTCAGTCATGTCCAACTCTTTGTGACCCCATGGACCGTAGCCCACCAGGCTCCCCCATCCATGGAATTTTCCAGGCAGGAGTACTGTAGTGGGTTGCCATTTCCTTCTCCTATAAGATGTGAAGTTAGAAGTTACAAGTCCTCAGCTGTTTAAACATTGCTCTGTCATCTCTGGTGGAAGAGATGGCTGTCACTATGTCACTACACTGATTTTTGTTCTTTTGGAGGCAAACTGTTTTTTTTTTTTTTCTATCTGCATTTTTGTTTTCCTTTTTGTTCTTTAAATAAATTCCATAAACTACCTCTAGGCATAGGTTTCTTTCCAGCATTTCTCTCAAACATAGTGAATCCACTCAATTTATGGGAGTAAATCTTTTTAATCTTTCTTTTACTCAGCTCGGGAAAAATTTTCAGTTGTATGTTTGCTTATGATTTCAGTTCAGAAATGCCAGTTATTTGTAGGTTGGATCTATGTTCTGTGTCCTTCCTAGTAGTCAATATGCATTGTTTTCTTCTTGGTCCTTTTTCTTCTGTGTTTAGAAATCATCTCATGTGTATATGTTAAAATGTTAATGAGATTTTTTCCCTCCAGCTTCTGTACTTCTGTTTTTTGCCTTTTGTATTAAACCTGTCTCTTATTATATGTTTGAATTCCCTCCCAGTTTATTCTTCTTCAGTTTCCTTTTTAATCTTAGCTGGCGTTTTCCCTCTCATTTCCTGCTTTTCAAAGACTTTTTTTTTTTGCCCTTTTCCTTTTTCAGTTGGAGAAGGAACTGGCAACCCACTCCGGTACTCTTGACTGGAGAATCTCATGGATGGAGAAGCCTGGTAGGCTACATTCCATGGGCCGCAGTGTCAGACATGACTGAGTGATTTCACTCACTCACTTTTTCAATTGGGAAAGTAAAGGGATAATTTCTGAGTTTTTCCTTCTGTTTCTTAATGTAAGCCCATGATAGGAACAAGCCTTCTTCTTTATGGCAGTGCTCCTTTTTCTTATGGTGCGCAAGCTTCAGCTTAGCCCTGTGCTGTTAGTAAGGTTTTTGGTTTTCTTATTTTGACAGAAGAGGGACTTCTGTAGGGATGGTGTTGCTCATTCTTGTCAGACTGAGTAAGCTTCTTGCATCCCTTCACTACACTTAGATGCTGGAGGACTCTTCTTTTCAGTATTAGGTTGGAGAGCATGTTGATAGATACAACCCAATTTATGAAGGATAGGTCTCTCTGTACTCAGGAGAGGCCTTTCCTATTATCTAATCTTTCAGGCCTGTGTCTCTAATGAGGGGAATATTTTGGTGTAATTTGAAATGATGTATTGTTTTTGAGTGTTTTGGGAGGGGAAAGAGTAAGTGGTGTGACACTGTTTTTCTGAGGATTCCTTCTGTTCCCATAACCACCTCTTGCTGACTTTACATAACTGTACACAGTTCTCTACAGGCTTCACCTTCCATTTCTGGTCATGGACATTGTATCATTGAGAGATAATGGTCTTGAAAGAGAATTACCAATGGGTATTGGAAGCCAGTTGTGGCATTTGTCAGTTTCTGTGGTGTAAATATTCCCATTGTGGTTAATTTCAAGCTGTCAACTTGATATCAACTAGCTCCCCAACTCCTGAAAACTTAACAGTTGATTCTCTGATACAATCCAGCTCCCGCATACCACTACATAAAGTTTCTCTGAAGGAAATGCTCCTTAGGTGCTTGGAATATGAGGGAGGCTTGAGGAAAGAAAGCAGTCTCATGAATTCTGTCCTCAGCTCCACGCTGTGGGGGCACTGCAGGCTCTTTTTTTTTTTCTGAAGGAAATATAGAATTGAGAAGAACTAGATGCCTTTTTGAGGTCTTCCCTATAGCTCAAATGGTAAAGAGTTTGCCTGCAATGCAGGAGACCAGGGTTCGATCCCTGGGTTGGAAAGATCCTCTGGAGAAGAAGGGAATGGCAATCCACTCCAGTATTCTTGCCTGGAGAATCCCCTGGACAGAGGAGACTGTTGGGCTACAGTCCGTGGGGTCGCAAAGAGTCGGACACGACCGAGCAACTAACACTAGATGCCTTCTTAGCCTCTTCCTAATTGGACCTTTTGATGCAGAGGCCATAGCAAGCATCAGCTACCAATAAAGCTATCCCATGTCCCTCAATTCCAGTTTAGGTACAGTGCATTATCCCATTTAAACTTTGATTTGGGATGGATGTTTCTGTGGGAAGGGAAAGAGGGAGTGCTGAGTTTGCTGGTCAACTGCTGTCAAGCCTGAACTAGCTTCCTCTCTTTTTCTGCTTCCTGTGCATTTTATTGGGCCTCTCTGGTGGCTCAGATGGTAAAGAATCCACCTGCAGTGCAGGAGACCTGGGTTCGATCCCTGGATTGGGAAGATCCCCTGGAGGAGGGCATGGCAACCCACTCCAGTATTCTTGCCTTGAGAATCCCCATAGACAGAGGAGCCTGGCGGGCTGCAGTCCATGGGGTCACAAAGAGTTGGACACAACTGAGTGACTAAGCGCACAACACAGTGCTATTTATTGGATTACTGGGATCATGCCTGCTGTGCCTCACCCAGGTTGCCACATGCCTTGAAATCCAGGGCCATTAATATCCCTATTAAAACAATCTGTCTTTTGTCTTGGTGTTCTAGCATGAAACCTCAAAAGTATCCCTAGTACTAATTACAAATGCTTGTTTTGGGGCCTTCAGAATTGGGTGATGTTTCTTGTCTGGGCCTAGGATTCTACATTTAAATTTATACCCTGGTTGCTTCTTTACTCTCAAAAATTTGAGGGCCACTACCCAGGGACCCTGCTAGGTAAATGATTAACTAATTTAAATTAATTCCAGACAAATTCATATAAAGATAATAGGTTGAGTTCACTTCCCTAATTGAAAGCGTTTTTAAGGAAGGAGTCTAAATCTCCAGTTAAAATGTAGAATTGCTGCAGGGAGGGACAAGGACAGAGGAAGTTGCCTACTTTTATTAGTTACAAATGATCTTTAATGTTTCAAAGTATCCATATTATGTTCTGTGATAATCACATTTTTGTAAATGATCTGAAGTTCTGGGGAAATTTATATCTCTTAAAATGTTTTAGTCTTATTATGACTCTGATATACACTGATTTATAGATTCATTAAAAGAAATATCTCTGACCCAAAAAACAAAACCAAAAATCCCTAAAATAGAGAATCAGTTACCCACACAGTAGATTAAAAAATCTCATTAAAATATGTGGAGAGCTCCATGTGGAGAGAAGTGAAAAGAATTGTTTTTAAAACTAAAAAGAATTATTTGAACAGTGATTATATACACAGTGTTAGAATTCACTGGGGTTACTTTTCTGAAAAGATAATATTTAATAGCAGCTCTTTGGATGAGTCATCGGAAAAGACCCTGATGCTGGGAAAGATTGAAGGCAGGAGGAGAAGGGGCCGACAGAGGATGAGGTGGTTGGATGGCATCAGCGGCTCAATGGACATGAGTTTGAGTAAGCTCTGGGAGTTGGTGATGGACAGGGAGGCCTGGTGTGCTACAGTCCATGGGGTTGCAAAGAGTTGGACACAACTGAGCAACTGAACTGAACTGAACTGAATAGCAGCAGAATAAGTTTTTTCACACTGTCTAGTTTAGGGCTAACACATAGTTTAGAAAGACTGCTTTCACTTGGTGAGGAAAAAAATTATTCTACCTTTCCAATCTTTAGCCTCTATTTGAGCACTTAAAATAAGGTTTTGATTGTTTGAGTTCAAAACAAACAGCTGTTCAGCAAGAGTGAAACTCAAGCAAAATAGATGTACTAACATTTGACACAGAAGAGTTTTGACTTATTTCTAACTTTTCCTTGTAGTAAGAGATGAGAGTTTCATTGTTTAGGATAGATGAGAATTGGAATTTGTCTTTTACTGATAGTTCATCTGAATTCTGTTTTTACCTCTAGTCTGAAGATAGCTCAAGTCTGGAAACATAGGCAGTTCACAAGTCTCAGGTTTTCCATGTGCAAAATAAGGATTATTCTTGCCATTATTGCTTAATAAGTTGCAGTTGTGGTTATTTCTATTTTTGACCGTAATTCCAACCTTCTTATAGTTGTACGATTCTAATTTTTGTCCCTACTAGACTGTGAACCTGGTAAACGGCCAGTGTGTTACAATTTGAAAAGTACATCTAAAAATGTTGATTGTACTTTATTTTCATTTTTAATGAGTTGAAATAGCCTTACTTGAGCAAAGAGGTAATAATTACTCCGTGATATTTCATTATACCATATTATGATGATTTGAATTGAGATGGATATCATTTTAATATAATATAGTTCCTAATTTTATAATCAAGCCATAAGTGTTTTTTTTTATTATATGTAACATCCTTGAGCAAAGCCTAGTCCTTAGATAATTTTTAAAAGTATTCAACCAAAAATTAATTAGTGCTTTGATGTTCAGTCATCTTGCTAGTGGCACAGTGCTGTTAATTAGATAAACTATGGCTATTGAGTGAAATTTTATGTTTTGACTAACATTTTGAATAGTTCAGTAAACCTCAAGTAACTGGAGGGCTTAGGGAATGGAGTGTTTTTATTTAGTTCAATTTTGTTATTAAGTAAGAGTTTGTTTGGAATTTATAAAATGTTCCAAAATGTTTTAGCATTCTTTATGAATTAAGTTCAATTTTTCTTTGATTTAGTATTTCTTAGTATATGTCATGGTCATCATACAGTTGGAAAAATTATTTCTGTAACTGCTTTGTTTTAGTCTTCCTATTCTCATTCTGTATCCTCTTCCTAAGTGATCAGATGTGTTCTGTTATCTGTGAAATGTTTATTGAGAATTAATATTCCTAGCTCAGAGTTCTCTTTCCTCCTGAGTTCCAGACTCAAAATGCCTTCTAGATCTCTTTGCTTGGGTACTGCACAGACATTTCAAACTCAAACTCAGGGGTGCTACATTAAACCCATCTCACTTCCCAAACCTGCTTTTCCTCCAGGGATCTGCTTCAGTCCGTCAGGTATGTGTGTGCCCAGTTGCTCAGTTATGTCTGACTCTGTACAACTCCACAGACTACAGCCCACCAGGCTTCTCTGTCCATGGAGTTTTTCAGGCAAGAATATTGGAGTGGGTTGCTATTTCATCCTCCAGAGGATCTTCCTGACCCAGGAATTGAACCTGCGTCTCCTGCATTGGCAGGCGGATTCTTTACCACTGTGCTACCTAGGCAGAGACTACCACTTAAGGCAAAGAGCTAAGACTGTTTCTTGAACTTTTTCTCCCACCAATTGTTTATATACCAAGACCAGCCAAGTGTTGTACTGAGTATATTACACTCTCAAAATGTCTTTTGAATCTGTCCCTCTTCCACCCAACTGCCAAGTCTTTGTTTAATACTATTGTGTCTCTCCTGAATCATTTTGAAAGTGAAAGTGAAGCCGCTTAGTCGTGTCTGACTCTTTGTGACCCCACAGACTATAGCCTACCAGGCAAGAATACTGGAGTGGGTTGCCATTGCCTTCTCCAGGGGAACTTTCTGACCCAGGGATCAAACCCAGGTCTCCCACATTGTAGGCAAACGCTTTACCGTCTGAGCTACCAGGAAAGCCCTGAATCGTTTTAAGAACCTTTTAACTGATCTCTGTCCAGTCAGATTAGATCTGTATTCTCCTTTGGAAGCCAGAATGCTTATCTGATCAGTTTACTCCCACTTTCAAAACCTTTTGAGCCCTCAGGCTACAAGGCCCTCTTCATCAGCTGTAGTTGTCTCAGTACCCTTTCTCTACCTCTTGAGAAATCTGTATGCAGGTCAGGAAGCAACAGTTAGAACTGGACATGGAACAACAGACTGGTTCCAGATAGGAAAAGGAGTATGTCAAGGCTGTATATTGTCACCCTGCTTATTTAACTTCTATGCAGAGTACATCATGAGAAACGCTGGGCTGGAAGAAACACAAGCTGGAATCAAGATTGCTGGGAGAAATATCAATAACCTCAGATATGCAGATGACACCACCCTTATGGCAGAAAGTGAAGAGGAGCTAAAAAGCCTCTTGATGAAAGTGAAAGAGGAGAGTGAAAAAGTTGGCTTAAAGCTCAACATTCAGAAAATGAAGATCATGGCATCTGGTCCCATCACTTCATGGGAAATAGATGGGGAAACAGTAGAAACAGTGTCAGACTTTATTTTTTTGGGCTCCAAAATCACTGCAGATGGTGACTGCAACCATGAAATTAAAAGACGCTTACTCCTTGGAAGGAAAGTTATGACCAACCTAGATAGTATATTCAAGAGCAGAGACATTACTTTGCCAACTAAGGTCCATCTAGTCAAGGCTATGGTTTTTCCAGTGGTCATGTATGGATGTGAGAGTTGGACTGTGAAGAAGGCTGAGTGCCGAAGAATTAATGCGTTTGAACTGTGGTGTTGGAGAAGACTCTTGAGGGTCCCTTGGACTGCAAGGAGATCCAACCAGTCCATTCTGAAGGAGATCAACCCTGGGATTTCTTTGGAAGGAATGATGCTAAAGCTGAAGCTCCAGTACTTTGGCCACCTCATGCGAAGAGTTGACTCATTGGAAAAGACTCTGATGCTTGGAGAGATTGGGGGCAGGAGGAGAAGGGGACGACCGAGGATGAGATGGCTGGATGGCATCACCGACTCGATGGACGTGAGTCTGAGTGAACTCCGGGAGATGGTGATGGACAGGGAGGCCTGGCGTGCTGTGATTCATGGGGCCGCAAAGAGTCGGACACGACTGAGCGACTGAACTGAACTGAACTTTCTCTACCTCTAATTCAGTTACACAAGAGTTTTTCAGTTACAAGAACTTCTTGGGTTTTTGCACATTCTGTTTCCTTTACCTCCTCCTTTTGCTAAGTTAGCTTCTGTTCTTCCTTTTACAGACTTTTTAGATGTCACTTTCTCAATTTATATGTGCACTGAAACAGCTTGTTAACCAGAATTTTGCATGTAAACTGGAGATCTCACTTATATCCTTGAAACATTTGACTGCCTTCATTGAAGCCCCTTCAGCTTATCGACTCTACTGTACTTATATTCCTGTACTTGGTGCTTTCTCTTCCCAAACCTGTTCTCCCACTGTTGCCCTGTTCCTCTCAGATTTTCCACTGTGACCTCAGGAGCACACATCCACAGTTAGAAAACCAACCAACAAACAAAAAACCTAAACCCTTCATCCATTATTTCCTTTATTACGTTCGGTGGAGTAAGGTGTTAAAAAATGTTACCAAGAAAAGGAATTTTGTGGTCAAAAGAGTTGGGAAACCCTGAGTTATTAGTTTCCTCACACAGTGTGCCTTATGAATCTCCAGGGTGGGAGTGGCACGTGGATATAGTGTTTCTACACGTATCTTATGTGATGTTAACATCTGCGCAGGTTAGTGCTTCCACCAAGTTGTTTTCAAGGAAACTTGACTTATAAACAACAAAAAAACCAAAAACCCTCTTTGAATGGAGGCTGCTTTTTCTTCCACCCTGCAAGGCTCAGGGTATTGAGATTGCTAGTAACCCCCACTTCTGCAGAGCCAATTTTAGGTTACTTCTTCAACATCATGGAAATAGTCCTGCTACTTTGAGGCTCATGAAATTCAGCTCTACCAGATACGACAGGGTAGTCTTTTTTTCTCACATGCTGTCTGTATCACTGGTAGTGGCTGCCTTGAGCGCCATCTTGAGAAGGAATCCAAGGCTGTGTTCTCGCTATCGTAAACAAAGGTATTGGTTTATTAGTGATTATTCTTGATGGTCTTGGTGTTGTATACTACACTTACCACCTCTGTGCTCTGCTGTCTTCTACCATTTGCCCGTTGTCATTTCTAAATCTCTTAGTTGAACTTCCATATTTTTAAAAGAGCTCTCTGTTCCTGATAGCTCTCATAATAATCCTAAGTGACTTAAGTGTCTGTGTGGAAGACAGCAAACATTATGTCTTATAGTTCTTTAAACTTCCTGAGCTCCAGTGACCTTCATTTCCAAGCTACTGTATATATTTAACTTCCATGGCCACAGCTGAGACCTTCTCAAGTTCTAACTCTCATAGTCTTCCCATTCTTTCATTTCCTTCCTTTCACTGCAGTTGTTCTTCACCATCTTTCATATGTAATATTTCTTGATACTGCCATATTTTCCCAGCCCCTTCTCAGCATTTTTTCTTTTTTTTACATAATCTGGACCTTTGAACTGTTGTTCTCAATAGCATATTCTGTTCCTTCTTTTACCCTTATCCTTTCACTGACTCAGCCAGTGAAACTCAGCTTTATGTGTAGTCAGTGCAACCCTCTCTGCTGGTTCTGACAAGGGGAGCTGAGCTGAGCACTGCTGAAGGCAACCACAATCCTCTTAGAATGCTGTACTACAAATTCAGGCTCCCAACCTGTGCTGTGCCTTCCCTTGTGTCTGCTCATCTTTAAATGCTGTCCTCTCATCTTCTTCACTAGCAATTCCTAATCTATACTTGCTTCCTCAAACACGTCACTGTTCTCTACTCCTGTATCTGAAAATCTTGTGATCATCAGACTTTGTCTTCCTTAATATTTATCCTCAAATGCCTTTCCTCCAATTGCAAGGAGTGTCGTGTTACTCATATCCATCCTCCGGTACTGATGACTATATCTCCTCCCAGCCCCTTTAGGATATTGCTTCATCAGTCCCTTTCTCTATTTGGTATTTTCAACTTTTCCCTCTCTCCAACACCCTTTGTTCAGCTTAAACATATATTCTTATCTCCTTTCTTAGGAAAAACAATATCCTCCCTTAAGCCTATGTACTGCTTCGGTTACCATTTGTATCTACTTTCCAGTCAAATTTTTTGAAAAGTAGTCTACAAGTTTTTTGCTTATTTCTGCATGTGTAGTTTTTTCCTCAGCCCATCACAGCCTGCTTTCTCTACCATTGCTGAAACTGCTCACCAAAGCATCAATGACTGCTTCATTGTGAAGCTCCATACATGTTTTCAGCCCTTTTCTTAATGAGTCTCTCTTTTCTTTTGACAGTGTTGGTTCTTTGTTAGTTATTCTCTACTCCCTTGAAAGCTTTATTCTCTGGCTCTGTGGCATTGCTCTTCCTGGCATCTCCTAATGCCTCATTCCTTATTCTCTAGCTCTTGTGTTTATTCTTCTGCCTCTATAGGTCCCTTAAGTGCTGCTGCTCTGAAGGTTTCTTTCTCAACCCACTGCTCTTTTCACTATGCAGAGAGGTTGCTAACTTTTTGGTTAAGACTCCTCAAGAAATCTGTTGAAAATTCTAGAATCTTTCCTTTTCAAAATATAGGTAGGAGTATACATACACAATTTAGTGTAAAATTTCATAATCCACCAGAAGCCATATTAAGAATCTGCCATATGCATTCCAGCTTGCAATATTTACTCTCATGGTTTCATTTGTCTCTTTTAAACAAATGAATTTCAGATCTTTTAAGTTCATCTTGGCCTCTCTCCATAATTTAAGATACGTATTCTTTCTGCGGGGCTTCCCCATTGTGGCTCAGTCGTAGAGAATCCACCTGCAGTGCAGGAGATATGGAGATGCAGGTTCGATCCCTAGGTCAGGAAGATCCCTTGGAGCCGGGACTGGCAACCCACTCCAGTAATCTTGCCCAGAAAGTCCCATAGACCGAGGAACCTGGTGGGCTATGGTGTAATAGGGTCACAAGAGAGTCAGACATGACTCAGCAACTAAAACAACAATTCTTTCTGCTCCCTTTCATTGCCTGGGTTTAGCTCCTCATGACCTGTCATAGACCTCTGTAACAGCTTCTAACTCTCCTCCTTGCCCTCAAGCTGTGCCCTTTAGATACATACACCATGGAATGTGGAAGTGAAAGTTGCTCAGTTGTGTCTGACTTTTTGAGACCCCATGGACTATAGAGTCTATGGAATTCTCTAGGCCAGAGTGCTGGAGTGGGTAGCCTATCCCTTTTCCATAGGATCTTCCCAACCCAGAGATTGAACCCAGGTCTCCCACACTGCAGGCGAATTCCTTACCAGCTGAGCCACAAGGGAAGCCCAACCACCAATACTGTTCTGACTTTTCAACTCCAGCTTCTGATTCTCTGTTTCCTATGGAAATGGTTCAAACTCTGGCATGGCACACAAGCCTCCTCTCAGGAAGTTCATTACTATTCTATCTAGTATCTTTGAGGCCCTTCCCATCCATTTCTGCTCCATTAGTTAGTGCAGACAAATTTAACTTGCATAGGATTTGACTATCTCTATCATCCCTTACTCTCTGCCTATCTCTTCAAAACAAAATATTTTTGTTTATTTGGTTGTGCTGGGTCTTAGTTGTGACATGCAGGATCTTTTTTCAGTTGCAACATGTAGGATCTAGTTTCCTGACCAGGAATCAAACCCAGGCCCCTTGCATTGGGAATGCAGAGTCTTAGCCACTGGACCACCAGGGAAGTCCCTCTTCGTATATTTACCTTATCATGTTGGTGGCATCAAACTTGCAGTTCTTTACACCCTTCCTTACTTGGTTCACACCATCCTTCCTGCGTGGACCACTCTTCCAATCCCTGGGATTCACTCACTGACAGTTACCCTGCAAAAACTCCTATATATCTTACAGATTCAACTCCACTCCCACCCCACACTTTCCCACACCTTCCCCTCTTTGTTAGGGACTCTTCTTGTGCCTACCATAATCTGTGCATTGTTCCATTGTATACTTTAACTTGAAGTCCTTTTTTCCAGTGCTATCAGAATTGAGAGGTGAGCTCTTAATTCAAAAATTTGATTAAAGCTAGAATTAGAAAAATTATACTTATGTACTTAAAACATTTTATTTCAACTTAAAACATATAAATATATTCATTTGCCAGTTTTCCTATGTATTACCAAGGCATTTTCTTTGAATATGGGTACTTGATTGGAATTCATTGTTTATTCTTAATTATACTGAATGTGGAATGCATTCTCTAAATTTCTCATTTGGGTTTAAAAGAAAGAACATAAGCCACTTGTGCAACAGTCTGAATGCAGAATCCTGGTTTGTATGATTTTTTTCCCCTCAGTCAGTCTTTTCAGTTGTATTGCCTATAAGTAGTTCAGTAGTATATGTTTTCATATAAAGACTTGCCTTTATCGTCTTTCCAAGTCTTTATAAAGTCTACATCATAGAAATAATAGTAATCTTTTTTGACTTACATTTTACTGATTTGGTTTGTGTTGCATTAAAGAAGGCTTCCCTGGTGGCTCAGAGGTTAAAGCGTCTGCCTCCAATGTGGGAGACCCAGGTTCGATCCCTGGGTCGGGAAGACCCCCTGGAGAAGGAAAAGGCAACCCACTCCAGTATTCTTGCCTGGTGGGCTACAGTTCATGGGGCCGCAAAGAGTTGAACATGACTGAGCGACTTCACTTGGCCACTCACTTAAAGTATGTATTTATGATACATGAATGTGGTTTGTGAACTTTACACTCAACTGATAGGAGCAGAGACGCTTCATAATAAGCATGCTGTAGTCAGTGTTTTATAGAGGGAGTAGACATTGTGTCATTTAATCTGGCAGTTTGAGTGGTGCTTGGTTAAGAAATTTTCTACTGTAATTATTATTACCGGTTATCTCCTTCATTGCAAGATAAGTTCTTACAGGGCAAGGATTATATATTTTTTCATTTTTGTGTATTCTAACCTTTGTCTATGCATGGTGCCTACTACTTAGTAGAAATTTGATATGTATATACTGGATGAATGAACAAATTCTTATGTAGGTCATAGTAAATTTGAATAATCAGAAAGAACGCTGTACTGGGAATCAGCTAGTATAGATAGATCTTTAGCCCTGGAGTCAAACTGGGGTTTGAAGCTTTCTTCATTTGTATCTTTGAGTTTTCCTCATTTATATTCTTGGGATTCCCTGGCGGCTCAATGGTAAAGAATCCACCTGCCAATGCAGGAGATGCAGGTTCGATCCCTGGTTCTGGGAGATCCCCAGGAGAAGGAAATGGCAACCCACTCCAGTATTTTTGCCTGGAAAATACCGTGGGCATGGTACGCTGGTGGGCGACAGTCTGTGGGGTTGCAAAAAAGTTGGATATGATGACTGACTAAACAACAACTACATTCTTGAACAGATTACTTTCCCTTTTTCTTTTGAGGAATGAGGATAGCAACAGCCATTGGGTTGTGTGAGGATTAAGTGGGAATGTGAAGTGTCCAGCATAAGTACCTAATACAGTAAGCAGTTACCAAGTGCTAAATTGTCTGATAATGCTTATCACTAACAAAGAAAATGTAGGCATTCACTTGGTCCAACTTTTCTCATTAGGAGACTTGAACTATATAATCTGTGAGTTTCCTTTCAGATGCGCTAAAGTTTTCTTTCTATAACCAGTATTTCATGTTTTGGACAGATTTATGTGACAAATATATGGATAATCCTTGATTTGTCACATTTGCTGAATCAATCAAGTAGATAATTAGGTGATCATAACCTTACACCTTGTGAAACAGTTACTTTAGGCTTTGAAACATCATTTGTTAGTGAGTTGAACTTGAATAAAGTGGAAAGAATGGCCCCGCTACACTAATCGCTGTCATGCTGTTTATATAAGAGCTCAAACAAGAGATGGCAAGAATGAACGTCGACATTCTAGGAATCAGCGAACTAAAATGGACTGGAATGGGTGAATTTAACTCAGATGACCATTATATCTACTACTGTGGGCAGGAATCTCTCAGAAGAAATGGAGTAGCCATCATGGTCAACAAAAGAGTCCGAAATGCAGTACTTGGATGCAATCTCAAAAACGACAGAATGATCTCTGTTTGTCTCCAAGGCAAACCGTTCAATATCACAGTTATCCAAGTCTATGCCCCAACCAGTAACGCTGAAGAAGCTGAAGTTGAATGGTTTCATGAAGACCTACAAGACCTTGTAGAACTAACACCCAAAAAAGATGTCCTTTTCATTCTAGGGGACTGGAATGCAAACGTAGGAAGTCAAGAAACACCTGGAGTAACAGGCAAATTTGGCCTTGGAATGCGGAATGAAGCAGGGCAAAGACTAATAGAGTTTTGCCAAGAAAATGCACTGGTCATAGCAAACACCCTCTTCCAACAACACAAGAGAAGACTCTACACATGGACATCCCCAGATGGTCAACACCGAAATCAGATTGATTACATTCTTTGCAGCCAAAGATGGAGAAGCTCTATACAGTCAGCAAAAACAAGACTGGGAGCTGACTGTGGCTCAGATCATGAACTCCTTATTGCCAAATTCAGACTCAAATTGAAGAAAGTAGGGAAAACCACTAGACCATTCAGGTATGACCTCAATCAAATCCCTTATGATGATACAGTGGAAGTGAGAAACAGATTTAAGGGCCTAGATCTGATAGATGGAGTGCCTGATGAATTGTGGAATGAGGTTCGTGACATTGTACAGGAGACAGGGATCAAGACCATCCCCATGGAAAAGAAATGCAAAAAAGCAAAATGGCTGTCTGGGGAGGCCTTACAAATAGCTATGAAAAGAAGAGAGGTGAAAAGCAAAGGAGAAAAGGAAAGATATAAGCATCTGAATGCAGAGTTCCAAAGAATAGTAAGAAGAGATAAGAAAGCCTTCTTCAGCGATCAGTGCAAAGAAATAGAGGAAAAGAACAGAATGGGAAAGATTAGAGATCTCTTCAAGAAAATTAGAGATAATAAGGGAACATTTCATGCAAAGATGGGCTCGATAAAGGATAGAAATGGTCTGGACCTAACAGAAGCAGAAGATATTAAGAAGAGGTGGCAAGAATACACAGAAGAACTGTACAAAAAAGATCTTCACGACCCAGATAATCATGATGGTGTGATCACTAATCTAGAGCCAGACATCCTGGAATGTGAAGTCAAGTGGGCCTTGGAAAGCATCACTATGAACAAAGCTAGTGGAGGTGATGGAATTCCAGTTGAGCTGTTTCAAATCCTGAAAGATGATGCTGTGAAAGTGCTGCACTCAATATGCCAGCACATTTGGTAAACTCAGCAGTGGCCACAGGACTGGAAAAGGTCAGTTTTCATTCCAATCCCAAAGAAAGGCAATGCCAAAGAATGCTCAAACTACTGCACAATTGCACTCATCTCACACACTAGTAAAGTAATGCTCAAAATTCTCCAAGCCAGGCTTCCGCAATACATGAACCGTGAACTTCCAGATGTTCAAGCTGGTTTTAGAAAAGGCAGAGGAACCAGAGATCAAATTGCCAACATCCGCTGGATCATGGAAAAAGCAAGAGAGTTTCAGAAAAACATCTATTTCTGCTTTATTGCCTATGCCAAAGCCTTTGACTGTGTGGATCACAATAAACTGTGGAAAATTCTGAGAGAGATAGGAATACCAGACCACCTGATCTGCCTCTGTATGCAGGTCAGGAAGCAACAGTTAGAAATAGACATGGAACAACAGACTTGTTCCAAATAGGTAAAGGAGTGCATCAAGGCTGTATATTGTCACCCTGCTTATTTAACTTATATGCAGAGTACATCATGAGAAACGCTGGACTGGAAGAAACACAAGCTGGAATCAAGATTGCCAGGAGAAATATCAATAACCTCAGATATGCAGATAACACCACGCTTATGGCAGAAAGTGAAGAGGAACTAAAAAGCCTCTTGATGAAAGTGAAAGTGGAGAGTGAAAAAGTTGGCCTGAAGCCCAACATTCAGAAAATGAAATCATGACATCACTTCATGGGAAATAGATGGGGAAACAGTGGAAACACTGTCAGACTTTATTTTTTTGGACTCCAAAATCACTGCAGATGGTGACTGCAGCCATGAAATTAAAAGAGGCTTACTCCTTGGAAGAAAAGTTATGACCAACCTAGACAGTATATTCAAGAGCAGAGACATTACTTTGCCGACTAAGGTCTGTCTAGTCAAGGCTATGGTTTTTCCTGTGGTCATGTATGGATGTGAGAATTGGACTGTGAAGAAGGCTGAGCGCTGAAGAATTGCTGCTTTTGAAGTGTGGTGTTGGAGAAGACTCTTGAGAGTCCCTTGGACTGCAAGGAGATCCAACCAGTCCATTCTGAAGGAGATCAACCCTGGGATTTCTTTGGAAGGAATGATGCTAAAGCTGAAGCTCCAGTACTTTGGCCACCTCATGCGAAGAGTTGACTCATTGGAAAAGACTCTGATGCTGGGAGGGATTGGGGGCAGGAGGAGAACGGGACGACAGAGGATGAGATGGCTGGATGGCATCAATGACTCGATGGATGCGAGTCTGAGTGAACTCCGGGAGTTGGTAATGGACAGGGAGGCCTGGCGTGCTGTGATTCATGGGATTGCAAAGAGTCGGACACGACTGAGCAACTGAACTGAACTGAACTGAAGGTGGTAGATAGAGAAGGAAATCTGAGGAGGTTGTTTGGAAGCATTAACTTAGAAGGGAAATAATATAAACACTTGAAACTAAATTTATGGACAAACTAGACTTTTTGAACCATAGATAGGTATTTGTTACAACTCAAAAACTAGGTTTTGAGTTTTCATGTTGATCACATTTTCTTCCTGATTAAAAGATGGGGATAGGGAGAGAAAGATGGAAACAAAACACTGTTTTTGTTTTTGTTTTTTTTTGGAATGGCTCTGGGGTTATTTTCCAATGTACATGCCAAATTTTGGTTTGTTTAAAGAAATACATGAATTAGCAGAATTCCTTTCTGTATTCATTCCACAGCTGATGTTAATACTTAGTTTTTATATTTCAGTTCTCATTTAGTATGGAAGAAGATGAGTTCTTTGGAGAAAAAACATTCCAGCATTATTGTGCAGAATTCATTAAACATTCACAGAAGATAGGTGATGGTTGGGAATGGAGAGCTTCAAAGGTAAGAATTTTATTTTTTATTTCGATAGAAGTTTTTATTTTTCCCCACTTAAAACCTGAGTAATTGAAAGTAATGTATGAAAGCTAGTTTGATTTAGTAAAAGGCTTAAATTGAAGAATGTTTTAAAACAGATGTCCGTTTTATTACTTTAGCTATATATACTCATTATAATTAGGCTAATGAAGTATTTTCTAGAAAAGTCCTTAGATGACCTGCTTTAATTTAATAGATAAGAGTGCTTAGCATATTAATTATCTAAATGTAAACAGATGCTTCTGTGGTGCTTCAAACCATTTGTTTATACTATTATATTTTCTTTAGAAACTACTTTTGTCCAGAGAGTGAAAAGATAATCCAGACATCAAACCATGGTCAAATAATCACAAATTCTGAATTATGGAGGACTGTTCAGTTCAGTTCAGTTGTTCAGTTGTGTCCAGCTCTTTGCGACCCCATGGACTGCAGCACTCCAGGCTTCCCTGTCCATCACCAACTCCTGGAGCTTACTCAAACTCATGTCCATTGAGTCAGTGATGCCATCCAACCATCTCGTCCTCTGTCATCCCCTTCTCCTCCCGCTTCAATCTTTCCCAGCATCAATGAGTCAGTTCTTTGCATCAGGTGGCCAACGTATTGGAGTTTCAGCTTTAGCATCAGTCCTTCCAATGAATATTCAGGACTGATTTCCTTTAGGATTGACTGGTTTCATCTCCTTGCAGTCCAAGAGACTCTCAAGAGTCTTTTCCAACACTACAGTTCAAAAGCATCAGCTCTTTGGAGCTCAGCTTTCTTTATAGTCCAGCTCTCACATCCATACATGACCACTGGAAAAACCATAGCTTTGGAGGACTGTATCTTTGGGAATTTCTTAATAATATAAACACAATTCCAAAACATTCTTTCTTTTGGTTCTATTTAGTAATATTAATAGCAACGTAAAAAGTATATATACTCATTAATTTCCACACATATATTTAGTAAGATTTTCTGCCTAAAGCTCTTTAAGAGGTCTTTGAAATCCCTTTTTTAGAGAATAAGTTTTTTCTATTTGATGTTTTATCTGATTTGTGAAAAAGTGGTGAAATCTTGTGTCTCTGTTGATTAGCTCTGTTTCATGTATGAAATCTGAGAAATGTGAATATTTTTGAGCTGATTCTTATGATTCAGAACTAGAGGCCAGGGAAATGCAAGTCTTGATCAGCTTCAGATTGTCACTGGGGAGAGAAGCCATGATTTCCTCTTGGGTGGTATGTCAGCTAAGCTTTGGCAGGGGGTTCATGTCAGGGTTCAGAAGTGTAGAGTCAATTTCTTGTGGTAGATTCCAGCCCTACTCTCTAAGTTAATGATGGGACAGTTCATAAACCCTTAAGGTGTCTCTCAGTCTAGGATAATATGATCTTAATAGCACCTTTTATTATTTTTGGTGCTGAGTATTTTATAATTTTGCTTTCTGTTATGTTTGAATTTCTAATCTTATTTCTTCTATGATTATTATCAACATATAAAGGAACTACTAATTTTTATATATTACTTTTATAACCATTCATCTTACTAAATTCTCCTAATTTTCATAAATTTTCAGTAATTTCTGTTGTGTATTCTGAGTAGAATGAGGCTATCTACAAATGAGTTTTTTCTTGACTTCTTTGTAATATTTCTCTCTATTATTTTTATGAATCGCGTAGAAAACTGTTAATAGTAATAACAGATCTCTTTGTCTTCTTCCTGATTTTAATGTTAATGCTTCTGATATATAATGGTTAAAATGTTGGATGTTTATTCATTGGATGAGAATAGGTTTCTGACCCATTTTATACTGTAATAATTTGTGTGATTATACTTTGGGAACTTTCCCTTTTCATTAGGTTTAAAAAAAAAAAGAAAAGATTTTCTTCTTTTATCTTAAGCTGGAGGCTGAATAATAGATTCCTGTACCATTTCAGGGACCTAGTAGAGTGGGGGAGGGGAAAGTTAGAGAGGAAGTTGTGTGTGTGTGTGTGTATGTTTGTGTGTTGGGGGGCTTTGGGGAAGATCTCCAGGGGGAGGGGATTATATGTCAGAAGTTTCTTCTCTGAATTTGTTGAAAGTAGTGCCATAAGAGGCGGTTTCCAGGATTTGTTTTTATTCTTGGCCTTGCCTCTACTTCAAGGATGGGTATGGCTAAGTCTAGTTTCTTGTTTGCTGCCACTTCCCTGCTGAGTTAGAAAAGCTGCCTACCCTTTGGAGTGAGAATTACGCCTCTAATTAAGGACTATTCTCTTTAATGTGGGCATGAGCCTATAGATACTATCAAAAAAGCCCTAAAACATTCATCAGAGAAAATCTTTACAGCCTTAAGGTAAGGATTGCAAACTCAAGAGTCTGTGAAGACCTGGTGGGGTAATGTAACTGGGTCAAGCTGCTAGGGCCAAGACAATGTGGACTCTGTCTGAGTCGGGGCCTATGGCTGACCAGAGTGCTTGGCCTGAGGACAGGAGTTTGCCAAATCTTCCAAGAAAAGTAAAAAAGATTTAGAGTAATATCTAAATTTTTAAATGTTGACAACTAATTTAAAAAGATACTTTTCAAAGACAGTGAGGACTGAACCCACATGCCATGGCTCTGTGTGTCCAGTGGGTGACTTCTGGGATTGGGTGTCTGCCTGGTGTTGACTGGTTTCTCACCTTGCCTCAATGCATACTGTTGATCTGAATTGGGATAAAGGACTCCAGGCAAAGAGATCCTTCTCTACTGTATTTTAAAATGTTAGTATTTTTGCTACTTAATTTCTGCAGTCCTATACCCTATTTAAGAAGGAAATTGTGAATCGGTTACTTCATTATCTCCTTTAAACCTTCCATCCTTATTACATCTCAGGCTTTGTGGAACTGTTTGGAAACAATACTTAAACTTTTACTTTTTATGCTCCAGAAATTAATTTTTATATTAAAAGTAGTTGTATTGGTATATAATTGACAAACAATAAGCTACACATATTTAAAGTGTAAAATTTGATAAGTTTTGACGTATGTACAGACCTTGAACCTTCACCACAGTCATGAGAGTGAGCATATCTATCATCCCCAAAAGGTTTCTTATATAACTTTTTAGTGCCTCTCTCTGCCCCTTCTTGCCCCTCGTTTTTAAAAAGAACTTTGTTTATCCCTATATAAAGAGACTTCTTTAAAGAGTATGTATACTGTCACTCATATTTTCAGGTTTGTTCA
Organism: Budorcas taxicolor; assembly: GCF_023091745.1. Classification (NCBI taxonomy): domain Eukaryota; kingdom Metazoa; phylum Chordata; class Mammalia; order Artiodactyla; family Bovidae; genus Budorcas; species Budorcas taxicolor. The sequence continues at coordinate 81,308,906 of NC_068916.1, forward strand.
TAAACCACTTTGGTACCACCCATTTTATCTTTTAATATTTAGAGAATTGGTATAATTCAACATTTTAGGTAAGGCAAAATATCATTATTTCTGCAGAGTTCATGAGAAAAGCAGTGTAAATGAAACATATAAATAATTTAAAATTTTAAAAGAAAGAAATTTCTTAAAATAGTCAAAATGTCCTAGTTTTTTTATCTGGAGGTATGCAGATTAAGGAGAATGCTTCTAAATCAGTGTTTTTTTGGTGGGACTTAATTCTATTGGCATTTGGTCAGGACTCTTCTTGTTTTCCTACTCTTAGCATCTCCAAACCCCTCAGAAGGTTGGTACACTCTTCCTAAGAGCCATTGTTTAATGTGATGGTGTATCAGATATTAAAGATAGTGGTTAAAATCATAGGCTTCAGAGTTAGATAGACCTGAGTACAAATCCTTGCTCTACCATTATTTCCTTTACCGTAGTCCTCTACTAGCTGGATTTTAGACAATATACTTAATGTAGCTGAATTTCATTTTCTTTACCTATAAAATAGGAATAACAATAATACCTAACATGGCTGTTGTGTGGATTAAATGAGATTTGCATTCTAAAAGTTCAGCATAGTTTCTGGCATGTGGACAGTTATTGTATGATTATCATTTTTAGGTGGTTGATTGAAATTTTCAGTGTCTTTTGTTAGATAAATAATGCTATGAATGAAATTGTAGTTAGGTTTTCAGAAAACTTTATGAAAGTCTATTAGCACCAAGTATACTGGATTGATCTGAATGAAATTCTAGTTAGGTTTTCAGAAAACTATATACTGTAGTATTGATATATTGGGGCTTACCTGGTAGCTCAGCTGGTAAAGAATCCCCTGCAATGCAAGAGACCCTGGTTTGATTCCTGGGTCAGGAAGATCACCAGGAGAAGGAATAGGCTACCCATTCAGTATTCTTGGGCTTCCCTGGTGGCTCAGATGGTAAATAACCCACCTGCAGTACAGGAGACTTGGGTTGGGAAGATTCCCCTGGAGGAGGGCATGGCAACCGACTGCAGTATTCTTACCTGGAGAATCCCCATAGACAGAGGAGCCGGGAGGGCCACAGTTCATGGGGTTGCAAAGAGTCGGACACAACTAAGCACAGCACAGTGCACTGATACGTTATTCTGAATTTTCTACAATAAGAAAGGGGAGCAGAAGATGGTAAATAGCAATGAATGCAATTGTTTGAAACCCATTAAAGGGTTACCTTGTTTTATTGCACTTTGTAGATATTGTATGTTTTACAAATTGAAGGTCTGTGGCAACCCTGTGTCGAGCAAATCTATCAGTGCCATTTTTTCAACAGCCTCTGCTAACTTCATGTCTCTATGTCACATTTCAATAATCTTCACCGTATTTCACATTTTTTCATTATTATTATATTTGTTATGGTGATCTGTGATCAGTGAGCTTTTAGTGTTGTGATTATTTTGGAGTATCATGAACCCTACCCGTTAACAGTGAACTTAATAAATGTGTGTGTCCTAACTGCTCCACTCACTGGCCATTGCCCTATCTCTGTCCCTCTCCTCAGGCCTCCCTATTCCCTGAGACATTGCAATATTGAAATTAGACCAATTAACAACGTTACAATGGCCTTTAAGTGTTCAAGTGAAAGTAAGCATTGCCTCACTTTAAATCAGAAACTGGAAATGATTAAGCTTAGTGAAGAAGGCATATCAAAAACTGAGACAGGTCAAAATTTAGGCCTCTTGCACCAAACAGTTAGCCAAGCTGTAGATGCAAAGGAGAAGCTCCTGAAGGAAATCAAATGTGCTACTCCAGTGAAGACATGAACAGTAAGAAAGTGAAACTGCTTTTCTCTAAGGAGGAAGCTTTAGTGGTTGGGAAGATCAAACTAGCCACAACTTCCCATAAGCTGAAACCTAATCCAGAGCAAGGCTCTAACTCTTCAATTCTTTACAGGCTGAGAAAGGTGAGGAAGTTGCAGAGGAAAAGTTTGAAGCTTGACAGAGTTTCACTCATGAGGTTTCAGGAAAGAAACTATTTCCATAACATAAAAGTGCAAGGTGAAACAGCAAGTGTTGATGTAGAAGCTGCCGCAGGTTATCTAAATCTAGCTAAGGTCATTAATGAAGGTGACTACACTAAACAGCAAATTTTCAGTGTAGACAAAACAGTCTTCTATTGAAAGAAGATGCCATCTAGGACTTTATAGCTAGAGAGGAGAAGTCAATGCCTGGCTTCAGAGCTTCAGAGAACAGACTGACCGGATCTTTTGTTGGTTCCCTGGTGGCTCAGAGGATAAAGCATCTGCCTGCAATGCAGGAGACCTGGGTTCGATTCCTGTGTCAGGAAGACCCCCTGGAGAAGGAAATGGCAACCCACTCCAGTACCCTTGCCTGGAAAATCCCATGGATGGAGAAGCCTGGTAAGCTATGGTCCATGGGGTCGCCAAGAGTCGGACACGACTGAGCGACTTCACTTCACTTCAGTGCAGCTGATGACTTTAAGTTGAAGCCAGTGTTCATTTATCATTCTGCAAATCTTAGGGTCCTTTAAGATATGCTAAATCTACTCTACCCATTTTCTATAACTGGATCAAAAAATCCTGGATGACAGCACATCTATTTATAGCATCTCAACATATTAAGCCCACTGTTGAGACATACCATTCAGAAAAAAAGATTGATTGAAAATAGTACTGCTCATTGACTACATACCTAGAGTTACCCAAGAGCTCTGAGGGAGATGTACACAAGATTAAAATTGTTTTTATGCTTACTAATACAACATCTATTCTGTGGCCCATGGATCAAGGAGTATTTTCAACTTTCAAGTCTCATTTTGTAAGAAATACATTTCATAAGACTGTAATAGTGACTCTGGGTGAATCTGGTCAAAGTCAACTGAAAGCCTTCTGGAAAGGATTTACCATTCTAGATGCCATGAAGAACATTTGTGATTCATTGGAAGAAATCAAAATGTCAACATTAACAGGAATTTGGAAGAAGTTCATTCCAATCCTCATGGATGACTTTGAGGGGTTTAAGACTTCAGTAGAGGAAGTTACTGCAGATATGGTAGAAATAGCAAGAGAACTGGAGTTAGAAGTGGAGCCTGAAGATGTGACTCACTTGCTGGAGTCTTATGATAAAACTTGAAAAGATGAGGAGTTGCTTCTTATGGATGAGCAAATAAAGTGGTTTCTTGAGATAGAATTTACTTGTGGTGAAGATTCTGTGAAGAACTGACAACAAAATATTTAGAATATTATATAAACTTAGTTGATAAAGCAGTAGCAGGGTTTGTGAAGACAGACTCCAATTTATTTCTTTATTTTTATTTTTTTGGCCACACTGTGCAGCTTGTAGGATCCTGCACTTGGGTAATGAACCTGAAAGCATGGAGTCATATCACTGGACCACCAGGGAATGGGTAAAATGCTATCAGACAGCATTGCATGCTACTGAGGAATAATTGGTGAAAGAGTCAATTGATGTGGTAGACTTCATTGTTGTCTTATTTAAAGAAACTGCTACAACCATCCCAACCTTCAGCAACCACCACCATCATGAGTCAGCAGCCATCAACATAAAGGCAAGATACTCCACCAGCAAAATGATTATGACTTGCTGAAGGCTTAGATGATGGTTAGCATTTTTTAGCAATGAAGTATTTTTTGTTTATATATTGTGTTTTTATACTTAATGCTATTGCTCACTTAATAGTCTACAGTATAGTATAAACATAACTTTTATATACACTGGGAGACCAAAAAAATTTGACTCACTGTATTGTGATATTTGCTTTATTGTGTTAGTCTAGAACCCAGCCCTCTATATCTCGAAGATATTTCTGTATATATTTAAAAAACCCATGAGCTCGTAATGTTAGAGAAGGAAGGGGGATAAAGAGTGGATGAGACAGAGAGAGAGAGAGGGAGAAACAGGCAGACAGGGAGGAGCAGAACAGACTCCAAACTTAACTCGTTGGACACCATTGGGAGTATCTAAGGCATCAACTCCTTGGTCTGAAAATTGTTGGTTAAAGGAAAAGAAATAAGCATTTATCCTGCATGTCCTGTATGAACTATATTTCATGGTAACTAAATAGCCTAATTTGAAAAATGAAAATTTTCTGCACCCCCGCCCCCCACAGAATTCCAATAAACATAAAAAGGGCAATTGTTGTTCAATCATTATGTCATGTCCAACTCTTTGTTACCCCAGGGACTGCAGTATGACAGGCTTCCCTGTCCTTCACTATCTTCTTGAGTTTGCTCAGATTCATGTCCTTTGAGTCAGTGATGCTATCTAATCATCTCATCCTCTGTCACCCACTTCTTCTGCCCTCAATCTTTCCCAGCATCAGGGTCTTTTCCAATGAGTTTGCTCTTCACATCGGGTGACCAAAGTATTAGAGCCTCAGCTTCACCATCAATTCCTTCCAATGAATATTCAGGGTTGATTTCCTTTAGGATTGATTGGTTTCACCTCCTTGCAGTCTGAAGGACTCTCAGGAGTCTTCTCCAGCACCATGATTCCAAAGCATTAATTCTTCAGCACTCAGCCGTCTTTATTTTCCAACCGTCACATCCATACATGACTACTGGAAAAACTTTAGTTTTGACTAGATGGACCTTTGTGGGCAAAATGATGTCTCTGCTTTTTAATATGCTGTCTAGCTTTTTGTCATAGCTTTCCTTCCAAGGAGCAAGCGTCTTTTAATTTAATGGCTGCAATCACCACCCACAGTGATTTTGCAGCCCAAGAGAAGAAAAGTCACTACTTCTACTTTTCTGACTTCTATTGGCCATGAAGTGATGGGCCAGATGCCATGATCTTAGTTTTTAGAATATTGAGTTTTAAGCCAGCCTTTTCACTCTCCTCTTTCACTTTCATCAAGAGGCTTTTTAGTTCTTCTTCACTTTCTGCCATTAGGGTGGTATCATCTGCATATCTAAGGTTGTTGATATTTCTCCCAGCAACCTTGATTCCAGCTTGTGATTCATCCAGCCTGGCATTTTGCATGATGTACTCTGCATATAAGTTAAATAAGCAGGATGACAATATACAGCCTTGTCATACTTCTTCCCCAATTTTAGAGTCATGTCCCGTTCTGTTAACTTCTTTGACCCGAATACAGGTTTCTTAGGAGACAGGCAAGGCGATCTGGTACTCCCATCTTTTTAAGAATTTTCCACAGTTTATTGTGATCCACACAGTCAAAGGCTTTAGCATAGTCTATGAAGCAGAAGTAGTTGTTTTTCTGAAATTTTCTTGCTTTCTGTTTGATCCAACAAATGTTGGCAATTTGATCTCTGGTTCCTCTGTCTTTTCTAAATCCAGCTTGAACATCTGGAAGTTCTTGGTTCACATACTATTGAATGCTAGTTTGAAGGAGTTTGAGCATAACTTTACTAGCATGTGAAATGAGTGCAATTGTACAATAGTTTGAGCATTCTTTGGTGTTGCCCTTCTTTGGGATTGGAATGAAAACTGACTTCAATTAGAAAATCACCACTTTTCAGTCCCTAATGAAAAGAATTAGTAATAATCAGTAGGTGAAAGCATTAGATGAAAAGTTAATGTGGAATTTACAAAAGAGGGATTGAGCTATCATTACCTGATAATGATCGATTACCTCGTAATTGATCTTAGCTTTGCTGAAAATAGGGTGAAAGTGTTAGTTGCTCAGTCATGTCCGACTTTTTGTGACCCCATAGACTGTTGCCCAATAGACTCCTGTGTCCATGGAATTCTCCTGGTAAGAATTGGAGTGGGTTGCCCTTCCCTTCTCCAGGGGATCTTCCCCACCCAGGGATTAAATCTTGGTCTTCTGCATTGCAGGCAGATTCTTTACCATCTGAGCCAACAGGAAAGCCCCAAAATAGGGTATCCAGATATTATGTACTTTCTGAAGTTTTATAACATGTATCATAGACCACAGTCTATGAAATATTCTTGCCACCAAAGATGAACCTGAATAGAACCAATCAAGGAAGTCAAGTGATAGAGGACCAAGTTAATTGACACTATGGGAAGCAAATAGAAAAATCTAGAAATCTAAAGGACAACTGACCCAGTTTCCTTATAAAGTTATTGGTAGGGTTAAGAAGTGAGGAGGAGGATTATATTTGTAATTATTTAGAATTAAGAACCAGGGTTTATTGGGTTTTGTTTTTAAAATATCCTTGAGGCAGCAAGCAGCATGTTGTTCTAGTGTGCACTAGTGTGCAGCTCAGGTCATGTGAGACTTACTATGGGAGGGTGAGACTGATTCAGGAAATGGGTCTGTTGAGCATGCACTAGGATGTCTTGACAGTGTCAGCTTGCTATGAAAGTTTCTCAGTCCTTACTTTCCTTTTCTGAATTTATCTTGTTGACCTGTAACAGTGAGTTTGTAGACTGAGAACAGTGTTTGGGCTGGTAAGTTACAATTAGTGCTTGAATTGCCACCAGTTTAGACCACACTTTGAATAGCACTACTCTAAATTAATGGAAATTCAAGAACCATACCCTAATGTAATGCGTGAACCTTGTTTTGATCCTGACTCAAACAAAGCAACTGTAAAAGGACTTTTTTGGGGGGACAGTTGGGGATATTTGATTATGATTAAGGTGTAAAATGATACTGATGAGATTAGCAAAGAAAAAACACACCAGGGACAGATAAAGCAAATGTGGCAAAATCATGACATATGTTGAATATGAGTAATGTGTGTATAGGTTTGATTTTGGTACTATTCTCTCTTTTATGTGTGTTACATATGTGCTTCCTTTTGATGTCATAACAATTTATTCTTCACCCTAAACGTTATTTGTAATTACTAATGTTCTTACCCTTGTCTTAGATTCAGTAGCCTTTTTGGAATTTGGGTGGTTTAAAACTTCAAAGCAACTTGCTTTCTAAAATTTTTTCTTTTGTGTTTTTACTTGCTAGATATGAGTAATTAGTTCTGTGATTCCACTTTTCACAGGTTATTGATAAAATAATTTCCCATAGGTTTTCAACTTACTCTCTCACTTTTGTATAGCAGAAACAGGAAAAGAGACCATTCAGATACTGAAAACAAAATATTCTACTAATCTTGAGATTAGATTTTATACAATTGACACTAGATTACTTTGTATGTTATTTTTAAAGAAGAATTAAAAGCCTTCTGCTCCCTTACCCCCACCCCTGCCCCATTAATCCCTGTCTCTTCAGTTAAATGTACTAGATTATATCTTGAAATTTCATATCAACACACTAGAAATATTTTGATCATTTTCCTAACAGCTTAGGAGCTGATTATTTAAAGGACTTATTTCCTAATTTATGTAGATGTAGAGTAAAACTTTAAAATTTTACTTTATTCTTAGAAATTTAAAATTAAAATTTTTTTGATTCCTGATTTTTAAATTTCTTTTTAATTCCTTCTTTTCAGTAGTCTTTCTGATTAATTCACATTGATTTTCTTAGAGCCCTTTACCATATCCTAATTACATCAAATTCGTATTTTTAAAATAGATTCTAAAATATTTCCATATTTTACTGTATTCCATCTTTTAACACTGTCTGACTAGAAAATTCACCCCACCCTTCCCATTTATTCTCCTACCCTGCTGAATTTCACACCTTGTTTATTTGCACAGCTACCTTTATTATACCTTCATTGGTGCTTCAGATGGTAAAGAATCTGCTTACAATGCAGGAGACCTGGGTTCCAAGGGAATGGCTACCCATTCCAGTATTCTTGCCTAGGAAATCCCGTGGACAGAGGAGTCTGTAGGTCTGTAGTCCATGGGGTAACAAAGAGTCAGACATGACTGAGTGACTAACAGTCACCTTTAAGTGAACCTTAAAAGTGAATAAAGTGAAATAAAGTGAACCTTTATTTTTAATGTCTTATTATGAAAAATTTTAAGTATACAAAAGTAAAGAGCATAGAATAATGAATTTCACATACCTCTCACCTTACTCCTATAATTATCAACTCATAGCCAGGAACATACTCTTAAAGCATATGTGGCATATAGGAAGTGCCATAATATATCTCAATTTAATTAAGTTGGCTTTCTTTTTTCCCTCCCCCAGTTTGTCTTAAAATTATGGATTCTTCAAGTACACTCTAAATTTATTTATCATTAATATTAAAATTAATGAATGAACTCAGGAAAAGACTCTAGAGACCTAAAATATTATTTCAAGAAATATTTATTTATTTTAAAAATTATAGGAGAATACCTATACATGACATAAAATTTATCATCTTAACCATTTTAAAGTGTATAGCTCAGCAGACCAATGTGCAGTTCACATTGCTGTGCAACCAAGTTCCTGAACTCTTTTCATCTTACAGAATCAAAACTCTATACACATTAAACACTAACTACTCATTCCCTGCCACCCTAACCCCTGGCAACCATCCTTCTACTTTCTATGAATTTGACTACTGTAGTAATATCACATCGGAGAAGGCAATGGCACCCCACTCCAGTACTCTTGCCTGGAAAATCCCATGGATGGAGGAGCCTGGTGGGCTGCAGTCCATGGGGTTGCTAAGAGTCAAGACAGGACTGAGCGACTTCACTTTCACTTTTCACTTTCATGCATTGGAGAAGGAAATGGCAACCCACTCCAGTGTTCTTGCCTGGAGAATCCCAGGGACGGGGGAGCCTGGCAGGCTGCCGTCTATGGGGTTGCTCAGAGTCGGACACGACTCAAGTGACTTAGCAGCAGCAGCAGCAGTTATATCACATAAGTGGAATCAAACAGTATTTATCTTTCTGTGACTGTCATTTTGTTTAGCATGAAGTCTTCCAAATTCACCCTTTATTTCTACAAATGTTGAGTTAGGATGTTAAGAAGTAGAGAACTAAACAGAGGATTGGGGGTGAATTTCCGTTAAATGATGACATCTTGAATTATATGGCCTCATTCTGTTAAGAGATTTCGCTTCTTTTATTTTGAAGCACAACATTATTAAAGAGGATTAAATGTATGTCTGATAAGACTAGATTTTCACCAGTCTCAAATTTGCTGATACTGTATAAATCCAACTGGATATTTCTATCAGAAACACAATCAAATTGGAAAGTAAATAGTGGAATTAATGGGGACTTTCCTATGGCTTAGTTGGTAAAGAAATCTGCCTGCAGTGCAGGAAACTACCTGAAATACAGGATACCCGGGTTTGATCCCTGTGTCAGGAAGATCCCTTGGAGAAGGAAACGGCAACCCACTACAGTATTTTTGCATGGGAAATTCCATGGACAGAGGAGCCTGGTGGGCTGCAATCTCTGGGGTCACAAAGTGTCAGACACAGCTAGGTGACTAAACCAATAGAATTAATATCTTAAGTACAGTTATTTTTCCTACCTGTTAATTTTTGTGATTTTTATACATTGAGCTGTTGGAATGAGGATTTTTATTTTAAAGGTGAAATATTAATTGCCCACTTACACTTTTTGATCTCTGTGTACACAATATCCTTAGATTCCTTGCTAAAATTTAATGACAATTTTAAAGTTTATGAGAAGAATAGACATTTCCTACAGGCTTCTTAAGTATAATATTTTTTTATGTGAAGTGAAGTGAAAGTCGCTTTTGTCTGACTCTTTGCAACCCCATGGACTATACAATCCATTGAATTCTCTAGGCCAGAATACTGGAGTGGGTAGCCTTTCCTTTTTCCAGGGATCTTCCTAACCCAGGAAACGAACCTAGGTCTCCCACATTGCAGGTGGATTCTTTACCAGCTGAGCCACAGTTTTTTATGTGAGTAACAAATAAATGCATTTGTTGGTTTGAAATACTTAGTTTTGCTTAACTTTTATTTTTCTTCTTTCAGCTTATTAATTTTTTATATATCCCTGTATTAATCCTTTTTAGGGTGGTTGTGAGCCATTATTGCTATTAGTTTTAGTATAATGCTGTATTTGTTCAAGTCATCTACTGTGAATTACTGAAATATTGTTTCTGGCCCCAAATGTCTCTAGATAAAGATTAGATATATTGCCTTCACACAGTCTCTTGATTAGACTGAAGTAGAGTTTTTGTTTTTTTTTTTTAGCTTATCTTTGGAGATTAGGAGAAAAATGCACTTGGAACAGCATGCTGTGTTTTCGTAATAAATATTGACTCACAGTCAGTTACACTAGATTTTTCATTCATAATTTATTGTGTGTTATGATATGATCTGTCATTTAAGCATATGTAAATCTTAAGCATCATTTCAAGAAGAACAGGTTGTATCACTTGTGAATTAAATATTTTTGAACACCATTTTTAAAGCTTATCAAGAGTATCAGAGAAAGGAAAGCTGTAATACTTTATAAATTTATCAGTTGAATTTAAACAATGATAGTAATTGTGTACATCTAACACTTAAAATCACATTTTTGGCTAACTGTGATGTTTGGGTTCATTGGGCAGACTGGCAGGGTGTATTTCAAAAAGCCTCCTAGAGAGTTAATATTGGTAAATTTATAAAGCTCAGGATCTGACCCACAGATTCAGATAGAATGAGATGGAGCTATCTCTCAAAGAGGGATCCACATCAAGCAATGTCAAATAATATATGTATACACACACACGCACACACACATATCCTTTAACACTTATATTCTGAGATACATATATATGTGTGTGTGTGTGTGTGTGTGTATGCTAAGTCTCTCCAGTCATAGCTCACTCTTTGTGACCCTATGCACTCTAGCCCATCAGTCTTCTCCATCCATGGGATTTCCCAGGCAAGAATACTGGAGTGGGTTGTCATTTCCTTCTCTAGGGAATCTTCCCAACCCAGGGATTGAACCCATGAGTGTCTCCTGCATTGCAGGCAGATTCTTTACTGCTGAGCTACCAGGGAAGCCCCGTATATATAGTACATATATATAATATAGTTAATAAACTATATATATAATTAATAAATTGATATATATATCAGAATCTAGTTTATTAACTTATAATGAATAGAATTGTCAAATGAATCAGAATGCTTCTGTCATCATGATTCGTTTTGTTTTGTAGGTGAACAAATCACAATTGCATGAATACAGAATGAGTACAAATTCTCATGTATAGTTGTATGAAACATTTAGTGGCACAATCTAAGAGTGGCATCATACATCTTGCTCTGCAGTAGGAATAATCTTACCATTTGAGGCCAAATTGTTTAAAGTATGTGGGGTAAAAATCTCTTTCTTGAACAGTGTAGTAGGCAATGCCAGTATTTCCTCCACTGATCTTCTTCTTCTTCTTACTTTTGAGTTTTCATAACTGACCAGTCTCTTTTGGTTGCTGTTTGATTATAGTTAGACTGGGGAGCTGTTCTGTCTCTTTTAGGGTAATTTGCCCATCTGCTCTGATCTCTTATGAGTTAATTTCATGCTTGAACTCAGAAATGCTTTTTTCAAAAGCCTTGGACTAGGCCTCCAGTTACAGACAGCATTACCTTGATCTTTAATGTTTGGAGAGATAGAAAAAAAATCATAAAAGAATCACATTACTCTAATACAATTGTGGTTGGTTTGCTGAATTTCCTTCACATGTAGGGTTTCATATTTAGGTTCTCTTATACATGTGTTACTATGTTTCCCAATTGGGATTTTAATGGTTGCTGTTTTAAATTTAAAATATTGGAGTGAGATTACATATCTGCAACATTGTCTTTCCTTTTAGAAACAGAATAGAAGCTCACTTTAAAGACTGATTCTGCTGGATATATTTTGCAACTGGTTACCTAAATGAACTGTCTTACTACATCTAGTGCTTTTGAAAATAATGATTTGGTGCTTTCCATGTCATCTGACATAGCAAAAATATGGTTTCTTTTCTGATATTTATGGCTTCATTTTGTGACAATTTCCAGAACTAACTGTGTGCTGTTAACAGTAATCACATGTATTCTTGCTTTGCAGCATCACTTTGTAAGTATATGGCAGTCTTCTTATCTTCATTTTGTGTCAGGATAACTTGAATAAATGAATAAACTTAGGCACCAAGATAACAATTGACTTGCCCAAGTTTGAGTTACAACTGGAGCAAGAAGCCAGGTCTTTGGACACTATAATACCATATTTCATATATAATATTATTTTTCTAAATATTAGCCTTTATGCAAAGTTTAGTTACATAAGTGATCTCATACATTTGAGAGTTCTATAACCTCAAGCTCAACATAATCAAGTTTGAGCTCATATCTTTCAACCTTTTCTCAGTTGAATTCTTTGTTTTAGTAGACGGCTCTACCATCATTGTGGCTCAGGCCATAAAACTGAAGAATTTTACATTCATTGTCTCCTCAATACCTAGACCTTTTGGATCATTATATTCACTTAAAAATCTCTCCCATTGACTTACCTCTGCCTCCTCTGTCCTCCTTTTCCATTGCTGCTGTTTTGGCTCAGACCATTGTTTCTGCTTTCTGTCTTTGTTCTTGTACTCTGCCAACCTGATTTCCACCCTGCCAAAGTGATCTGTCTATAAAACACAATTCCAATCCATTACTCCCTGGTTAAAATCCTTTAGTGATGCTTTGTTATTTCAGGATATAGTTCAGGCTCCTTATCTAAGCATATGCAGCTCATGCCCCCAAAAGATATATTCTTTTGAATCTGGCTTTGTTTGCTCAACATTCATTTATGCACAGCTTTAGGGTCAGGGAGTGGACAGAGGTTATGCTGGGACACCTGAGCATGATGGATGGAGTAAGACTTCCACCCTTCCTGAAGGATCTGTGTGGAGGTTGGGGAGCACATTCAAATTTCAGACAGGTTTATACTCTGCCCTGCTTTCTAGTTTCTCCCATGTCCTCTGTTCATGTGAACAACCTCACCATCAACCCAGGACTTGAAGACAGTGTGGTTTTCTTGAGGTATGTGGGTGGGAGGCAGGCAAGGTTGTTAGCGGAGTTCAAGACCCTCTTGGTCTCTCTTTTCCAGGATCTACCTATTACCTTTTGGTTTTGTTGTTGGGAGGCTACTTGTCCCAACTGGGATGGCTACCTCAGACTTGCTCCTGAGATTGCTACTTCTGCTGGTGATGCTGCTAGACTGCATATTTTCATCTTTGGCTCCAAAACAATGGAGTCTTTCCAGCCTTGAAGCTGCCCTAGCTTGCAGTCTAGGGAGACCCCTTGCCCTGGCCACTGACCACCGGGGAGGGATAGTAGCAGCCCCAGGTGGGAGTGTCACAGAGTTCCACTGTTCTTACCCTAATTTCAGCAGTGTTTCATGAATAAGTGCTTCTTACTGTGTTTGACTTTGGTTGATTACCAGATTCCTGAAATGGTTATTTTTTAAAAATAATTTTGAACACTTTCAAAGTTGTTTTTTGGAGATTTGGCACCCAGACTCCTGAGGCCACAGGGTGATTTTAATTTGCGTTTTTCTAAAAACTAGTTCATTTGAGCACCTTTTCATATGTTTGTTAGTTTATCATACCATCCTTTGTGATTTGTTTGGTTAAGTCTTTTGCCCATAATCACTAAATATTTTTTAGAGATTAAATTTAAGCAGATAGGTGGCACTGACCCCAAGTTTGGCTTAGATTCCTGCTTCTCCTCTGTATTTTCATAGAACTGATGCATGGTTTTATATGGTGGTTATCTGTATCTGAGTCTCCATGGTACTTTCAAAGCTCCTTAACTACAGGAATTTTGTTTCTATATTCTTGGTGCTTAGCATAGTAAGCACTCTATATGCATTTTTTAAAAATTGAATTAAAATCATACAAATGGAATTCTGCAAGGTTTTTTATTTGTGTAAATACATTTCATTATATTTCATTTCACAGTGGGTCATTGACTAGTATTTAAAAACCTATTTGTTTTATAAGAAATTTCATTTAATAAGTAATATTCCTTATTAGTAGAATGAATCATTGGGTCCAGTGTTACTATGTAATGTCATCAGTGACTTCTAAGTTTATTGATGCTAAACTCTGGTAAATGGTTTGATCTTTCAGTAGTATTTGACAAGGATTGATCATACTTTTCTACTTGATATATTCATTTGGTATCCTTACTCTCTTGGTTTACTGCCTAAATTATTCTTCATTCTTTTTCAGTCTCCTGTTTTCCCACAGCCTCATAATATTAGTGCTCAGGTCCTGTTCTCTTGTTTGGCTAATCTGATGACCCTGGAGGTCATCATTTAAACTGTAACAAAAGTTAATTACTCCTAAATGTATACCTCTTGTCCAGACTTCTCTCTTGAATTCCAGATTCATAAGGCCAACTTCTTACTTGATGTTTCTACTTTGATGTCTCCACTTAGTCTCAACATGTCCAAAATTAAACTCTAATAAGTCTCTTCCCAGACTTGCTTACCCACTATCACCCAGACTTTCTCCTTTCAACTGATGGCAATTCCAGTTTTTCAATTGTTCAAACTACTGGAGATATCCTTCACTTCTGTATTTCTCTCTTATTCCCCATCCTGTTGCCTCCACCTTCAAATACCTAGAATCAGACCATTTCTCATTATCTCCCTTACTTCCCAGGTGGCTCGGATATTAAAGAATCTGCCTGCAGCGCTGGTAGACATGGATTTGATTCCTGGGTCAGGAAGATCCTCTGGAGAAGGGAATGGGTACCCACTCCAGTATTCTTGCCTGGAGAATTGCATGGACAGAGGAGCCTGGAGGGCTATAGTCCCTGGGATTGCAAAGAGTCAGACATGACTGAATGACTGAGACACACACACACCTGCTACTGCTCTGGTGAAGCATCAACTTTTACTAGAATTACATTCCTAACCACCTAACCATCAGCCTGCTTCCACCCTTGTATTCCTATGGTATAACCCATTTAAAATGGGAGTCATATTGTATCAGTCACTTCTCAATTCTAAGTGAAAGCCAAAGCATTTATAGTTACCTGTAAACTTTGTGATCTGCTCCTTCCCCACTCTCTTACTTTTCTGACATCACTTCCAACTTCCCTCCTTTCATTCACAACCATCCAGGCAAACTGACTTTCTTGCTGTGCCTCAAACACACCAGAAAAACACTACCTCCTGGGCAGGGTGGGGGTTGGGGGGTGGTCTCTGAATTGACTGGGCCTTCTTTTAGAACATTCTTCTTCCAGATATGACTAACTGCTCCCATTTCTCTGTCCTCCCATCCCATGTGTTTGCTCACATGTCACCTTCTTACGGAGGCTTCCTTGACCACCTTATTCAACATTTCAAACTACTTGGTCTCCCCACCTACAGTCTTACTCCTGATTTTCCTTATCCTTCTCTGCTCTTTTTCTCGTAATATTAGTCACCTTCTGTAATTTACTTTTTTTAAAAAATTCCTTCAGTGAGTTTAGTTTTTTAGACTCATTTTCTTTTTTTGAGAAGTATAGAACAAAATACAGTTATTAGAGGACAGTTCAGTTCAGTTCAGTTGCTCAGTCATGTCCAACTCTTTGCAACCCCAGGAACCACAACACATCTGGCCTCCCTGTCCTTTACAAATTGCTGGAGTCCACCTAAACCCATGTCCATTGAATCGGTGATGCCATCCAACCATCTCATCCTCTGTTGTCCCCTTCTCCTCCTGCCTTCAATCTTTCCCAGCATCAGGGTCTTTTCAAATGAATCAGCTCTTTGCATCAGGTGGCCAAAGTACTGGAGTTTCAGCTTCAACATCAGTCCTTCCAATGAACACCCAGGACTGATCTCCTTTAGGATGGACTGATTGGATCTCCTTGCAGTCCAAGGGACTCTCAAGAGTCTTCTCCAACACCACAGTTCAAAAGCATCAATTCTTCTGTGCTCAGCTTTCTTTTTAGTCCAACTCTCACATCCATACATGACTACTGGTAAAACCATAGCCTTGACTAGATGGACCTTTGTTGACAAAGTAATGTCTCTGCTTTTTAATATGCTATCTAGGTTGGTCATAACTTTTCTTCCAAGGAGTAAGTGTCTTTTAATTTCATGGCTGCAGTCACCATCTGCAGTGATTTTGGAGCCCCAAAAAACAAAGTCAGCCACTGTTTCCCCATCTATTTCCCATGAAGTGATGGGACTGGATGTCACCTGATCTTAGTTTTCTGAATGTTGAGCTTTAAGCCAACTTTTTCACTCTCCTATTTCACTTTCATCAAGAGGTTCTTTAGTTCTTCTTTACTTTCTGCCATTAGAGGACATCTGCTCTACAATATTGTGTTGGCCTCTGCCACACATCAGCACAAATCAGCTACAGGTATACATATTATGTTTATTGTTTAATGTCTCTCTTTCACTGTTTAATCTATGAGGACAGAGATCTTTGTTTGCTGATATGCCCAAAGCAGCTGGAATATCACTGGGTATAAAGTAGATACACAAACATATTTGCTAAATGAATGATTGAATATCTGACTTTCTTGGAAAAAAAAATCTACACTTTGAAGAATTTTATTAGACAAAAAGTTTTATTTGAAAAAATATGAGAAATTTTTAAAAATCTCAACGTTCTTCTTTTATCCCTTAATTGATGAATTAGGATCCATGAAAACACCATAAAATTTACATAAAAAGTTAATAAGTATCATTCAAATAACCTCTTCAGGGCAGTCTTTTTAATAAAACTGGCATTTCTGTATAAATGGAATTTTTTATAATGATATGCAGTATAGTAGAATTTAATGCATACTTTAGATTTTAAAATAACCATGTAACAGTGTGTTGAGTGGGACCTTTTTATCTTGTTCCTGATTTGCAGCTAAGGCCCCAAGCTGAGGACAAAAGACTTCGAGTAACTAATTTTCTATATTTGGATAGCTATGAATAATCTACTAGCCACTGGGGCCAGAAACTTGCCTGCAGAGACTGCTCAGAGGAACCATTCCTGAAGAACTGGCATTTTCCACCCTATTCCAATATGAGAATAGAATTCAGCAGAGCAGAAATGCACAGTTTGTGATGAGAAACAATTCCCTCCCTCCCAAATTTCTCTTAGTTCCCCAAAGAACCACTTGTAAAGAGTATGGGGTGCTTTCAAGTTGGGAAGGGGGTCATTCTTTGTTTGGTTGAACATTTGTTTCTCCATGGACTTGCTGATCTGCTGTTTTTTTTTTCTACTGGAGCAGACTAAAGGGAATTGATGGTAGTGGGGTGGGGGTGCAGAGGATACTGTTTAATCTGTTTAATATGGTCACTTCATAGAGTAGCTGTGCTGAACCTATTTTTCCCTTGTCCTGCCAGGCCAGGAAGGGTAGAGGGACCTCAGCAGTGGAAGAGGACGATAGTTACTGTCTAGATCAGGTAAATGTCCCTGTAGGATCTTCTGAAGAGCCGTTTAATCACTCATAAAGGAGCTAGCAGCTACATGCCTGCCATTTGCAGGAGCAGTGACACCCAGTCAGTGTCAGCCAGAGGAGCAACAGCAGACGACAAGGAGAGGACTGTGACTGCATACAGTTAGGTAAGGGGAAGGTCTTCTTTCCTACTTCCAGTTTTCAATCCATGGGCTTCTGGAAGAAGTAGTGAGAGGCAGGTTTCTCTGAGCAAGACAATGCTTCTTTTCTCCATTCTAAGCTGCAGAGAGTGTGGGTTGAACTACAGGGAAAAAGAGCTTCAAATTCATTTTGAGCCTGAAATCTTCAAAATGGCAAAAATAATATAAGATTGAGTCTTAATTATCTGAAGTTTCAAATTCTAATAACTGAAAGCATCTAAAAAGTATAGAATGGAACCAAATTGTTTTTAAGGATCCCTAATATATCAGTTGTGGGCTTTCTTGGTGGCTTAGTGGTAAAGAACCCACCTGCCAATGCAGGAGCTGCAGGTTCGATCTCTAATTCTGGAAGATCCCCTGGAGAAGAAATGGCAACCCACTCCAGTATTCTTGCCTGAGAAATCTCATAGACAGGGGAGCCTGGCGGGCTACAGTCCATGGGGTTACAAAGAGGTTGGACATGACTTGTTGACTAAACAACAACAATAGCAACAATATATCACTTAGGTATTACAGCATAATAAATCATTATAAAGCTTAGTGGTTTAAAACAACCACCATTTATTATTTCTCAAATATCTACCAATTGGCCGGACTATTCTGCTAATCTATGGTAGGCTCAGTTGATGTCCACAGGGCTTACTTAGGTATGTACTAGATTGGCCAAAATGTTCCATTGGGTTTTTCCATAACATCTCATGGAAAAGCCCAATGAACTTTTTTTGGCCAACTCAATACAATCCAGCTGAGTATTGGCTGGGAGCTGGCTTGTCTAAGAGGGCCTCACAAAGAGGGGTAATTCAGCCTAGTTCTGTGTTTCAGCAGGTTGGCCTGAGCTTGTTCTCATGGTAGTGGTTAGGGTTCAAATGAAGAAAGTAGAAACACTCAAGCACTCTTTCAGACCTCAACTTGAGCTTTCCTTGGGGTGGGGGTGGGGTCAAGCTCAGAGTCAGTGTGGAAAGGCACTGCTGAAGGACAACGATATAGGGAGGTGTAAAAAACTGGACTCACTAAGGGTCGCAAAGAGTCGGATATGACTGAGCAACGAAATAACAACAACAGAGACAATTGATCAGCAACACTTATCGAGTGAGAAAGAAGATTCCACACAGGAGTGCCAAGAGCAGTTACTGGAAAAAATAAATCCATTTCATATTTTTGCTCAGAGAAGTAGACCCCTTTATCATTGATTATAATTGATTTGAACTACATAGGCTCTTAAGACACTGTTTCTTCTATATATTCTTTCTATTGTATGAGTTTACCCCAATCTTTAAATATTTAAAGATTGAGTTTACTCCAGCCTTTAAAGTCATTGTTTAAAGATTCTGATGTTTTAATTTGGGAGGTCACACTGAATTTAAATATATGTAATCTGCACAATAGATCGGTAGGTAGTATCTAAATTTCATATACAGAAAATGTATGGAATTTGGACATGAATGGCAGAAGTATAATAAGGAAAGTTATAAGAGGTTGCCTCTGGGTAGGCTGACCAGAGAATGGGGAGGAGTAAAAAGGGGGTTGTTGATTTTTGTTAACTGCTTTGTAGTACAGTTTGACTTTTTAAATTATGTACTAAATTATTTTGATTAGAATGAGTAAAATTTTTTTCTAAAGAGGAAAGTCCATTTTCAAAGCACAATCATTGTGCTGTTATTTACAGATAATATCTCATTTAATTTAATCCCCAGAACATCTTTATGAGTTAGCAGTTATTGTATCTACTTCAGATGAGGCATGGGGGCCTAGAGAAGTTAAGTGACTTGTCCAAGGTTACCTGGTCTTTATGTAAAAGGCAGTGTCAGGGTTGGAACCAGCGTATGTCTGCTTCTAAAGACTATGGACTTAACCCGCAGCTTGCAGTTTAATACTGAATTCATCTCACTCAGTTAGAAGCTAAAGTTTAATCTGCTCTATACCAGAGGCCCATGTTATTTTGTAGCTGAGAGAAGAGAACTGGGATATATATTTTTTTCTTCCTACTTTGAAATTTTAGTTGCTTCTTAAAAACACCTAGGCTTGATATGGGAAAATAGCAGTTGAGCAAATTCTTTCAGTGAGAATATGATGACTATCTGGCATGTCTAAATCTGCTCTGAGGAAAAAGCTTTTATTTAATAATTTCAGTATTAGATGCTTGGATTTTAGATATTGGATTATAATAACACCTATGTTTAGATTTTTATTAAAAGATCTATTTGCAATAAAGGAAAGCATTTATAGTTAGGAGTTTGATTAAGATGAACTGTTTTGTTTTCATGAATTTTTCAAGTTATCAGTATCCAGGTTTATTAGCTTTAGGTGTTAAATTTGATACAAACTTCATATACTAATTGCCCTTAACAGTTGCTGTAGATATTTATTGCAAAATGTCATTGAAAAGACAGATTTAATGTATTAGTTTAGTATACATGGTGATTTAAAGATTAGAATATATTAAATAAACTGTGTTAGAAATTATAAATAAACTAAAATGAGTAAAATTATCCTTAAATTGTTAGACAAGTCTTCACATTTAATGTTACATTAATGAGTTTTGTACAGAGACTGTTTAGAATAAAATCTCTTTTTCATCAGATATTGCACATATGCCTTCACTGTTTGCTTTTCTTCAAAGTAAAACTTAATGAAACAGCTAATAAAACCCAATTTTGCTCCTGAGTCTCAAAAGAGGCAAGCCCTTGAAGTGCACCCACTGTTTATTCTTTTGCACTGGTTTTTGCTACTTTTCAGCATGTAAATTTTCCTGTAATGGAAAACAGTCAAAGCTATTAAACCGTTTCTTCCAAGTTTTATAAACCCAGTGTTTATTTCTTATTTGTAAAGCAATTGCACAATGGAAACATGCTTTGCACACATACAGAGATGTTTTGTTTGGTCTCAGATCTTCATGTTCACCTCCTGCTGACTTCAGGAGGGTGTAGTGCATGTGCATTTAAATGGATCTTTATTATGTAAATAATCAAGAACCAGAGTATGGGTTTTAACTACCCTAAAAAAATGAGAGGTTTCAAAATGAAAGGCATGTGTAAAACACCTAGACTGTGTTACTCTCATAAACCTGAAAGTGTATTCGATTAGTGAATGGCTTATGAAAAAGGATCATCTTCTATGAATTAGAAATCTATAGATGGCAGATGTGTATATGCCCCAAGTGGCTTTCTCACTAACCATAGCATATGGCATTCTCTATCTTCGTGCATCTTTATGGGGAAGGTTGTTTGACTCTGGTGATAGGATGGAGGTAGATATTTGGGTTGGGATAAGAGAGGCAGTACTACTCAGTATGGTCCTATATTGGTACCAATGCAAGGAGATAAGTAAAGAAATTGAAAACAAGTACTTAAAAACTTGTGAGTAATTTGACAGAGTAATTTTATATCTGTCAAATATAATTTTAAAAAAAGATACTGATTATGGGAGAGGCTATGCATGAGTGGGGGCAGGGGATTTACGGGAAATCTCTGTACCTTCATTTCAAATTTGCTGTGAACCTAAAAGTACTCTAAAAAATAGTTCTTCTTCTTTTTTTTTAATTGGGGCTCATATTTTGTATGCTTTGGATTTTTCAATTTAATTTTTTTTTCTGGTAATTCATTTTTAGTGTTTTTCACAAAAGTATGTCTATGACAGATTGGAAATAAAAATCCTGATCTTTCACCACAGATGGTTTGAAAAGCATTTGGTCTAAGATGAGATTTTCAAATGTTGATTTATGTCCTTTTGCCCCATTACGTAACATTAGATATTAAAATTTGAATAAAAAGTAATTCCCATACCCTAACAAAAAAGCTTGATGACATCGAATGGTTACTGAGCTAAGTGCTGGAAAGTGGACCCTGAAGTGGAAATATCCTTTAAATCTTATTTAATTTTGGTTGCACTGGGTCTTTGTTGTTGCATGTGGGCTTTCTATAATTGTAGTGAGCAGGGGCTGCTCTTCGTTGTGGTGTGTGGGCTTCTCACTGAGGTGGCTTCTCTTGTTGAGGAGCTCAGGCTCTAGACACATGGGCTTCAGTAGTTGTGGCCCGCGAGCCTTAGTTGCTCCACAGCGTGTGGAATCTTCACGGGCCAGAGATTGAACCCAAGTCCTCTGCACTGGCAGGAGGATTTTTATCCACTGTACCACCAGGGAAGTCCTAAAGTGGAGATATTCTGATTCCTATGAAGAGCAGGTCGTTATGCTCTAGTGACCATTGAGTGAAAGTTGGTGTTGATATTCTCATAAGAAAATCTAGTAAGAAAAACCTGACTAGGATCTTGTGTCCAAATGGAAGTAGGCCCTTGCCAAAATATATTTTTAAAGATTAGGGTAGATTTGGACTTCCTTCGTGGTCCAGTGGTTAACACTCTGTGTTTCCATTGTAGGGGGCACAGGTTCTTTCTATCCCTGGTTGGGGAACTAAGATTTGTATGCTCTGTTCAGTTCAGTCACTCAGTCGTGTTTGACTCTTTGTGACCCCATGGACTGCAGCATGCCAGGCTTCCCTGTCCATCACCAGCTCCCGGAGCTTGCTCAAACTCATGTCCATCAAGTCAGTGATGCCATCCAACCATCTGATCCTCTGTTGTCCCCTTCTCCTCCTGCCTTCAATCTTTCCCAGCATCAGGGTCCTTTCCAAAGAGTCAGTTCTTCACATCAGGTGGCCAAAGTATTGGAGTTTCAGCTTCAGCATCAGTCCTTCCAATGAATACCCAGGACTGATTTCCTTTAAGATTGACTGATTTGATCTCCTTGCAGTCCAAGGAACTCTCGAGAGTCTTCTCCAATATAACATTTCAAAAGCATCAATTCCTCAGTGCTCAGCTTTTCTTTATGGTACAACTCTCACATCCATACGTGACTACTGGAAAAACCATAGTTTTGACTAGATGGACCTTTGTCGGCAAAGTTATGTCTCTGCTTTTCAATATGCTGTCTAGGTTGGTCATAGCTTTTCTTCCAAGGAGCAACTGTCTTTTAATTTCATGGCTGCAGTCACCATTTGCAGAGATTTTTGGAGCCCAAGAAAATAAAGTCTCTTACTGTTTCCACTGTTTCCCCATCTGTTTGTCATGAAGTGATGGGACCAGATGCCATGATCTTACTTTTTTGAATGTTGAATTTTAAGCCAACTTTTTCACTCTGCTGTTTCACTTTTATCAAGAGGCTTTAGTTCTTCGTTTTCTGCCATAAGGATGGTGTCATCTGCTTATCTGAGGTTATTGATATTTTTCTGGCAGTCTTGATTCCAGCTTGTGCTTCATTCAGCCCAGCATTTCGCATGATGTACTCTGTAAATGAGTTAAATAAGCAGGGTGACAATATACAGCCTTGGCATACTCCTTTTCCTATTTGGAACCAGTCTGTTGTTCCATATCCAGTTCTAACAGTTGCTACTTGACCTGCATACAGATTTCTCAGGAGGCAAATAAAATGGTCTGGTATTCTCATCTCTATAAGAGTTTTCTACAGTCTGTTGTGATCCACACAGTCAAATGCTTTGGCGTATTCAGGAAAGCAGAAATGGATATTTTTCTGGAACTCTCTTGCTTTTCTGATGATCCAGTGGAGGTTGCAATTTGATCTCTGGTTCCTCTGCCTATGCTCTGTAGCATGCCCTCCACCTCCAAAAAAAAAAAAAAAAAAATCACAGTAGGTTTTAGGTGGAGGAAAGGAAAGAACAGAGAAAGTTGAGTTATGTACTTGGCGGCAATTTTGATGGATCAGAAACTTTGGACCACGGTAATAGGGTATAATGTGGGCCTGGACAACAAAGAAGAGGTAGTAATGGAAGAGCAACAGTTGACAAGTTTCATTTACTTCTCACTTTTACTTAGTGTATCTTGGTGCTACTACAAATCATTTTGCGGCATGCCTCTTTTTATGCATTTTATTCATCGCTGATACCTGGACAAGCAATCAGAATATAAAGTTGAGATTTATGTGTTATATAACCTCAAGTCATAAAAATGTTCATAGGTCATAGAAATAGGGGTTTACAGTTAGAAGGTCATATCATTCACCTTGTTACAAATACTGTTTCTGTTAAGGTTGTTTAGGAGGCATTAGTTTTTTGGTAGTCACTCTCTGGGTCATGCCTTTGAGAATGGGGTGTGCCATAAGGGAGATATCCTGAGCATAGCATGCAAGAAGCGTAGGTCTCAATCCCTGATTGAGCTGGGATGAGACTTACCCAGAGGATTGTCCAAGAATATGCTGAGTGTGGTAGAGAGATAAACAGATACAGGAGAAAGCTGAAAGTTGACTTACTAGATCAGAGCTTCCTAATTGCCATTCCATGTACATTGCTGTGCTGTGCACAGGCTACGGGTTAAATCAAGATAGTACGGTCATTGTGTTTTGTATACTTGTTCAGAAATTTATAGTAATTAAAATGATATTTGAGTTCCATTTGAATAGCTCCCTATGTAAACTCTATAAATTCACAAATTATTTTGGACTGAAAGGCTTTAGGTGTGGTACTTGTGGCCTGGAAATTCTCTGTAGTATCCACATCACATTATACATACCCTTGACGTTAGACCTGGAGTCATTCCAGTATGTCTGACTATAAGCTTGTGATATATTTATTAGTAAGCTTTTAAAAATTCTTAAAATTGTGATAAATAACAAAAGTATATAAAACATAAAGTATACCATTTTTAGCATTTACATTAAAATATTTTTAAATTATGGGAAAAAATATTAACCCAGTTTTAAGTGGCCCAGAACTGTACAAAAAAGATAAAGTGAAGTCGCTCAGTCATGTCCAACTCTTTGCGACCCCATGGACACCAGGCTTCTCCATCCATGGGATTTTCTAGGCAAGAGTACTGGAGTGGGTTGCTGTTTCCTTCAATAACCCAAATAATCACAATGGTGTGATCATTCACCTAGAACCTGACATCCTGCAATGTGAAGTCAAGTGGGCCTTAGGAAGTATCACTACAAACAAACCTAGTGGAAGTGATGGAATTCCAGTTGAGCTGTTTCAAATCCTAAAAGATAATGCTGTGAAAGTGCTGCACTCAATATGCCAGCAAATTTGGAAAACTCAGCAGTGGCCACAAAACTGCCAGAGGTCAGTTTTCTTTCCAATCCCAGGGAAACACAGTGTCAAAGATGTTCAAACTACTGCACAATTTCACTCACCTCACATGCTAGCAAAGTAATGCTCAAAATTCTCCAAGCCAGGCTCCAGCAATACATGAACTGAGAACTTCCAGATGTTCAAGCTGGTTTTAGAAAAGGCAGAGGAACCAGAGATCAAATTGCCAACATCTGCTGAATCATTGAAAAAGCAAGAGACTTCCAGAAAAACATCTATTTCTGCTTTATTGACTATGCCAAAGCCTTTGACTATGTGGATCACAAGACACTGTGGAAAATTCTGAAAGAGATGGGAATACCAGACCACCTGACCTGCCTCTTGAGAAATCTGTATGCAGGTCAAGGAGCAACAGTTAGAACTGGACGTGGAACAACAGACTGGTTCCAAATAGGAAAAGGAGTATGTCAAGGTTGTATATTGTCACCCTGCTTATTTAACTCATTTGCAGAGTACATCATGTGAAATGCCAGGTTGGATGAAGCACAAGCTGGAATCAAGACTGCCGGGAATAATATCAATAACCTCAGATATGTGGATGACACCACCCCTATGGCAGAAAGTGAAGAAGAACTAAAGAGCCTCTTGATGAAAGTGAAAGAGGAGAGTGAAAAATCTGGCTTAAAACTCAACATTCAAAAAATGAAGATCATGGTATCCGATCCCATCAGTTCATGGCAAATAGATGTGGAAACAATGGAAACAGTGAGAGACTTTATTTTGGGGGGCTCCAAAATCACTGCAGACGGTGACTGCAGCCATGAAATTAAAAGACACTTGCTCCCTGGAAGAAAAGCTATGCCCAACCTAGACAGCATATTAAAAAGTGAAGACATTAATTTGCTGACAAAGGTCTGTCTAGTCAAAGCTATGGTTTTTCCAGTAGTCATGTATGGATGTGAGAGTTGGACTATAAAGAAAGCTGAGCGCCGAAGAATTGATGCTTTTGAACTGTGGTGTTGGAGAAGACTCTTGAGAATCTCTTCAACTGCAAGGAGATCCAATCAGCCCATCCTAAAGGAAATCAGTCCTGGTTGTTCTTTGGAAAAACTGATGCTAAAGCTGAAACTTCAATACTTTGACCACCTGATGTGAAGAACTGACTCATTGGAAAAGACTGATGCTGGGAAAGATTGAAGGCAGGAGGAGAAGGGGACAACAGAGGATGAGATGGTTGGGTGGCATCACCAACTTGATGGACATGAATTTAAGCAAACTCCGGCAGCTGACGATGGACAGGGAAGACTGGCATGCTGCAGTCCATTTGGTCGCAGGGAATTGGACACCACTGCACAACTCAACTGAACTCAACTGAAAGTAGTACATTTTGGCAGTATTCATTGCATTCATATTGTTGACAGTCATTACTAGCGCCCTTCTCCAGTACTTTTTCATCTTAGTAAACTGAAACTCTTTACTCACAAAATATCTCCTTCCACCCAGCCCCAGGTAACCACCATTCTACTTTCTTTTCTATGAACTTGACTGCTACCTCATTTAAGTGGAATCATGTATTTGCCCTTTTATGCCTGGGTCCAGCCCTGGTGGATCCAGGGTAATTCGAAGGGGGGACGGCGTGGCGTCTTAGAAAGAATTATTTAATTAGAAATATAAGAGAGATTAGGAAAGAATAGTATAGTAGGAAAATTTAGTGGAGAAAAGAGGCTGAATAACTTGGTTTATGTGGAAAGCCAATAAAGTTCCAGACAAGGAACTTGCACCATCTACGTTAGGCCACTGGCATCCTCTTGAATAGTGGGGGGTGCCCCACCTTGGGCTCCCTCTCGCGTGGATCTTAGAAGCCGGGGCAAGTAAGTAGACATGGTGAGCCTCTACGCCCCAGATGGGAATTCAGCCAGAAAATAGAGTAAGAAAAGAAGACACGGGGGAAACCAGTCTTTCCAATGACTACCCCCCTCATTGTTCGGAAAGGCCTTATATACTCTTGATTTTACATAGAGATCAATGGATAATACAAAATTATGCAGCGTCAGCAGCCCTGACTCTTATCGAGACCAGGCTTTCTCTCTGCATACCTAGTTGTATACACAAGTCTTAGGTGATTTACATCATCTTCTGGCCAGAAGGCCAATTAACATTTTACAGCCCTTTTCTGATAAGGGTTTGTCAACCGGAAGACTTATTTATGTTGTTCTTCCCAAAGTCTGGTGCCACTCTCAGAAAGCACTAAATAAAGTTACATTCTTACATATCAAAGACACAACAGTTTACAACAATGAAAGAAGTACAGTGATTTATAACAAAGAGAAAGTTAATTAACTCAGAAGTCTAGTGTTGCTAACATCAAAACTACTATATTCCTATTTCTGCATCCCGATTACATTGATTAATATCCTTTAGGTGCCTAAAAGATAAAGAATATGGAGGCCTGGCAGCAGTCATTGAGTCAACAGTGAAAACCCATTACCAATATAATTTTTAGCTCTTTAGAAAAGGCTCCGTATCTTTAAGATGCTTTAAGCTTCGTGCCTCTCAAGGTTGGGGGCCGGAAACAATTCACAAGTTTGTAAAAGTCCCCAACTGTTAGGCAAGTTAGAGAGCCATCAAAGGGGTTTGAGCTGAAACATTCTTTTTATATGTAGGAGACTGTTAACTGGAGACTGTTAACTGGAGCTCTGAATTAACTCTTTCCAGAGAAAAGGTGGTAATGTCAGAAGAGTATAGTATAGCAGACAGTAAACAGACAGATTTTGGTTTCGGGGTAGATGCTCAGGAAAACCCAGGGGGAACCCCTGAAGCCAGATCACGCCTTTGCGTTTTGTCGGGCTTCCTTCCTCATGATCTTTGCCATGGGCGGGATTCCTCATGCTGGCTCCTGGCATTTTTACAACTGGTTTATTTTGCTTTGGCATAATGTCCTCAGGGTTCATTCATGTTATAGAATATGTTATAATTTTCTTCCTTCTTAAGGCTGAATAATATTGTAAATATACTATGTTTTATTTATTCATTCATCTTTTGATGGATATTTGGGGTGCTTCCATCTTTTAAGATTTTGTTTTTTAATGCATGTAAATATTTTAATTTTAATTTCAATTTAGTTTGGTATCAACATCATCACCATCATTTTATAATTTTTCTGACTTAGAGCTTATATATAATCATTTTTATTCCTTTTATTGTCATTTTCTCATAGTTAGTAAATAAAACATTAATTTTATTGCTTTTTAATTTGCTTACTTACTTTACTTAGTTTTTGCTTTTGGTGTTAATAATTAGCCAAAATCACATTCTTGTTAGAATTTTATAATAAAATATGTTTGTTTTTAGAAATTAAAAAAATGTTTTTAAAAATTCAGTTAATAATATAATGTGATTTAATTAAGGTGATTCATCAAAAGGCTTTCTAGTTCAGAAAATAAATTGTCAAAATATTTTAATCATATACAAGTTTATGCAATATTTTTTAAATATTTCAAAGTTTTAATTTTTTGGATTGAACAAAAGGCAATGATTATTCATCTGAGTTTACATGAAGTTTGTTTTTAAAACATTTTAATTAGCATAGATTTCCTATTCCTGTAAGTAGATTTTATGTAGTTGTAAAAGCCTATTGGCCATATTAGTTCTTCTAATATTTGTTCATATATTAGTTAATTGTAATATTTAAGGACTTCTGTGGCTAAGACAGTAAAGAATCTGCCTGCAATGCAGGAGACCTGGGTTGATCTCTGGGTCAGGAAGGTCCCCTGGAGAAGGGAATGTCTACCCACTGTTGTATTCTTGCCTGGAGAATTCCATGGACAAAGGATCCTGGCAAGCTATAGTTCATGGGATCACGGAGTTGTACACAACTGAGTGACTAACACTCTCACTTTCATAATATTTAAAGAATATTTAAATTTTACAGGTATTGTACTTAGTTTTCAATGAGTTTCACAAAGAAATACAGTATCAAAAAAACTCGAAGTCACTGCTGCTGTTGCTGCTGCTAAGTCGCTTCAGTTGTGTCCGACTCTGTGTGACCCCATAGATGGAAGCCAACCAGGCTCCCCTGTCCCTGGGATTCTCCAGGCAAGAACACTGGAGTGGGTTGCCATTTCCTTCTCTAATGCATGAAAGTGAAAAGTGAAAGTGAAGTTGCTCAGCTGTGTCTGACTCTTAGCAACCCCATGGACTGCAGCCTACCAGGCACCACTGTCCATGGGATTTACCAGGCAAGAGTACTGGAGTAGGGTGCCATTGCCTTCTCCGTGAATTCACTAATTAGGTAATGAAATGAGAATTATCTCCACCTTTGATGTGTGTGCTCTGTAACTTTTTCCCCCTTAGCTTAAATGCCTTCCTGGAAAGAAAAGTTATCAGATGAAGACAAGATATCAAGCAAACTGCACTGACACTTCACCTTTGAAACTCATCCTGTTCAGGAAAAGACTGGAACTTTTTAAAATTTTGCAAAAACAATGCAAAAATCAAAGCTATTTTGAGATTGTTTCTAACAATAAACTATTTCAATTTATTTAGGTCAAGGTAAAAAACAAAACAAAACAGTTAAGTGGTCACATCATTAAAAGCTGAAGCCAAACTGCCTTGCACTAGGATGGAAGCCCTCATTTGACCAGCCAGGCTGGAAACTTCTGCAAATAAAGCAAAAGAGGTAGAGGTAGCACTATCAGATGATAATATTTGTAAATGTATTGATGATACGTCATATGGCATAAAGACAAAACTAACCCAGCTGATTATTAAATCAAAGGAGCTTTTATTGCAGATTAATGAATTGACATGTTAGCAACTGCCAAATTCCAGCACAGTTAGAATTCCTAAAGAGAAATGCTAGGAAGAATATTGGTTCTCTGTAAAGAAGTATCAAAACAAATTACTGGGGATGAAATATAGCAGGTGGTAAATTCATACTTTGAAACAAATAAACTATTATGGAAACATGCTTGAATTTATATTATTGGTAGAATGACTGCAGTGACAGGAAGGTATAATGGTTGCATATCAAGAGTCATGAAAACACTGAGATTCAAATAATATGATGTTTTATTCAAAGAGAAAGTCTTTGTGTAAAAGTTTGCCTGTATATGAGTTTCAGATAGTGTGATGTATCAAAAGGGAGAATCTAATGTAACTGAAGCTGCTTCACTCACATCTATTTTTGGCTTCATGTGAAGAAATGGGATTGGAATATGACTTTCCACTGTTTCATACTAAATAAAGGCCAGTAAATGTCCAGTGAAGAGTTTTGTCAAAGTTTATGAACTAGAAGGAAAATTGGAACCTTTTTTGGTAAGCAATTCTTACTTTGAAAATTTGTTGAAAGATAGTTATTTGACTTGGGGAATTCCCTGGTGGTTCAGTGATTAGGACTCCTCACTCTCATAAGGCATGCAGGGTGGCAAAACAAAAACAAAAACTTAATTAGCTGAAAGAATGAACCTAATTAGTAGAAAATTACCAGGATCTCATGATAATGTATTCACATATACTGATAAAGTTTATGGATTCAAGTCAAAAATTCAGCCTTGGAAATGAGGAATTAAGAAAGATTCACTTGTAGTATTTAGTCAGCATTGCTAAAGGGTTTCCCTGGTAGCTCAGTTGGTAAGGAATCTGCCTGCAATGCAGGAGATCTGGGTTTGATCCCTGGGTCAGGAAGATCGCCTGCAGAAGGAAATGGCAGCCTACTCCAGTATTCTTGCCTGGAAAATCCCGTGGACAGAGAAGCTTGGCGGGCTACAGTCCATGGGGTCGCAAGAGTCAGACAAGACTTAGTGACTGAACTACCACCATTTAGTCAGTGTCACAGTTTGAATAGTAGAGAATAATTATTAAGACAAGTAGAGCAACATCTTGTATACTTAAGGAAAAGCTACTTCATTGGTTAAGGAGTGTGATTTCAGTTGTAGTTACAATTTATTCATATTATCATAAGAACTTTTCACATTTCATTTGTTGATGAAAGTAAAGGAAGATCTATTTGTTTTACTGGATGTTGACACTTTTGAAGTCCAGTTTAGATTTGAATCATCCGAGTTAGTGATGAGAAGGGAGTTTCCATCATTTGGAGAAAAGTGATAAATACTCCTTTATATAGAGACAGAAAGTAGATTAGCCTGGGGCTGGGAGTAGGAATAGGAATTGACTATAATAATTATATAGTATAAAAAAAATATGTTTAAGATTTCTTAACTAGGTTTCATGTAGACACTACTAAATATCCCTCTGTTTACTTCATTATGCTTTTCAAACATGAATTTTTATGTGTCGTGATGTGAAATGGGTTAGGAAGCACTGGACTGAATCATATGACAGGAAGGCTGAGGCAGAAATGTCAACTATGATGGGTCCCAAATTCAAAATCTAAGAGTTATCAGAAAATGGAGTGAAAAGCAAGTACTGAGAGAGGCTAAAGTTTCAGGGTGTATATTTACCAGCTGGGCAAGTGCAGTGTCATGTCTCCTTGATGTGAGGGATAAGGGCCCGCAGTAGTATGGCAGAATGGGTAGGAGGCAGAAGGTTGATGAACCAGACTAAGCTGGGTTAAGCCAAATTGCTGTTCAGACGGTTTCTAAATTATGTAGAAGAGTAAAGGCCTGCAAGGAAAAATATGTTATCTTAGCCTCCCCTGACTCACTCATGGGGATTGATCACAGTAAGTTAACACTTTAAGGAGAAGCCTGCTTTTTAGAAAAAACACTCATTGACAATTACTTGTTAGGTTCTAACGCAGGGTTTGTTTGTTTGTTTTTTTAAACTGGTTGGTAATGATATTCATTATTATCCCCACTTTATAGATGAAGAAACTGAGATCATACTTATTCAAGGTAGAATTGGGATATGAACTCAGGTAGTGTGATTTTCAAGTCTGTATACTTAACTCTATGCCATACTGTTTCTCAAGTCTGTAGTGATCCTAACTACCCATCTCCTGTTAAACTCCCACCCCTGGTCTCAGGCAGATTGTTGTTAGGGCCTGGTCTTTTGCTATAGAGGATGTGGCCTGAAATAGATGTTATAGTAGGGCCTCCCTGAAGACTGCAATCAGATGTTGTTGGGTCCCACTTCAGTTGCTTGTTTGGGTGAAAGCTATAGAATATAGTCTGATCTTATTATTATCAGAACATTTACTCTGTACTAGCCTATCATTTATGTAGCTCTGGTGGCCACTAACCAAATGTGGCTATTCAAATTGAAATTCAAATTAAGTAAAGTTAAATAAAATGAAAAACGTGGTTTCCTAGTTGGACTTGCTGCATTTCAAGTGGCTACTGCCTACCATTTTGTACGGCACAAAGAACATTATTATCTTTGCTACTGGCTTTGTTGGACAATAGCATTCACACTGGTCTCCCTCTTCGAGTCTGCTCCCTCAGAAGTGAGAGCTCAGTTCCTGTTGTTTCTAACTCCTTAGGCTGCCTTCCTTCAGTGACTGGCCCCAGGGATTCTGTCTTTCCTCATAATATGAAAGATAGTGATACCAGAAAATAGTAGATTTTTGTAGTCATTAGTTGGTGGTTCATACAGGATTTACTTTCTTAAAACAGTTCTGCAGTACTGTTGACCTTGTTCTCCTTACCTTTTCCTGCAAGTATAGGAATTACAAACTGAGTTCTAAGAAATCCCTTCATGACAGCTTGTCACACTTTGGCTCCTATTGAACCTGAAGGCATCTATATCTGTTGGGTTTGCTGTTAAGCAAGAGCTCCTGTACTTGTGTAGCTGGGTTTTTGAGCCTACTTTTAGGATTTTGCTTTTATTCATGCTAAGTATCATCTTATTTTTACCTGACTGAGATTTTTTTTTAAAATTAAGTCTTGATTTGATCATCTGATAAGCGATTATTATTATTATACCTAGCTTTGATAAGCATACCTTTGTAGGCTGGCTAAAAAGAAGTCATGTCAAATTAATCTGTTTTGTTTTGAGAAGGTTATGGGATTGGCAGGATGCTATAGAAGGAGTAGAATAACTTAGAATGCTTTCAGGGATGGGCCATTAGGTGAATAAGGACTGCAGAAAGCATAATGAATTTGAAAAACCTGAGAATATTTAGTCTGGAGAAAGATAAACTATTTTAGATTTTCAAAGAACTGTGTCGAGTGAGTGCTGTTGATCAGAAGGAGAATTTATTGTTATCAGAGGAAGTTTTCAAGGTTAGTTATGAGAAGTATAAAGTGTTGTTGGAATGTTCAGGGCAACACAAATGCTCCCAAGACCTTGGAGCAGCACTGCATAAGAAGGGGTAACTGCAGGATATTTCCATTCTTGCAACCACAAAAGTGAAGTGAGCCAAAAAACACAGTGGGAATTAAACGAAGTAGGGTTAAGTTTTCATTAAAGGCTGTGCCGTGCATTCACCACTCCTGGTTTCCCTGGCAACCAGGCTCCCTCGCATTCTAATGACATTATAATGAGAAAAAAACACATGCAAATGCAGTAAATAGTAATTAGAGGCAGAGCCATACATGAAGCAGTGAGCTCTACCTTGGGAAGGTCTGAGAAGGAGCTGGTGAAGGGTTTATACTGAAGACAAAGAAGGAGATGATGAAAAATGAGTTATGTACAAGAGTTAAGTTGAGTCTACATGGAATGTGCTTTAGTATTTGTCTCCTGCAGATACCTGTTTTTCCTCCAGGCAGAATTTAGTCAAAGTCAGAAGTCATGCAGTTATACATCTACATTGTCTAAACCTTTCTACCTGTTGGCGTCATTAAATGGAAAGAGTCTTAGCTGTATTTGCTTTAGACTCGGAGCAACTGTAGCAACCTATGGTTTGGAATGCTCTCCCTGCCCACATGGGGCAGGGCTGGACTGGCCCAGACAAGACAGTAGGGCCACAATATGTAGCCAAGAGGCAGTCTTAGTGAAGAGAGTCTTACATCTGTATTACTTCGGATGAGACAAGTAGGGCCAGTGAGGACTTTATTTGGTTAATAGAAGGTGGCACATGCTGTCTGTGTCACTGGAACTGTGTCAGGAGACACTAGGTGACTGCCTCTCTCAGGTGTGATAGGTAGGGCTTTAGGTTTGTCTAAATGGGTAGACCCAGACTCTATGAATCTGCTCGATTTCATTCTCTTCCATTTATTTCATTTTATTCAGGCTCTTCTGTCTTTTCTATTTTTATTGCCACATGTCTGTGTATCTTTCTTGGAAATTGCTAGAAAATGTTATATTGCCTGCTTCACATTATCCCAATTCTTTGATTTATCTTTTTGGTGTCAGCTGAATAAAAATTACAGTAAATAGCCTTTGAGATCCATAAATGTTTACTATTCTTTTTCCTTCTCTAAATTAAAAAAAAGTTTCAAAATTTCACAGGAAATGCACATATACTTTTGTAAAAATCTGCACTAGTATACTATTAAAAGTTTAACTAATATGCACACAGAATATGTCAAAATGTTTTACGTGCCTTTCAGTTACCTCTTACCTCCCTGCCAACTTCTAGGCCTGAACTTCTCTTTAGAGAAAACCAGTGTTAACAGTCTGGGGAATAAACTTCAAAATTACTTCCTATGCACTCATATGTATGGTTATTATATTATAGCATATAAGACGCTTACTCCTTGGAAGAAAAGTTATGACCAACCTAGATAGTATATTCAAAAGCAGAGACATTACTTTGCCGACTAAGGTCTGTCTAGTCAAGGCTATGGTTTTTCCTGTGGTTATGTATGGATGTGAGAGTTGGACTGTGAAGAAGGATGAGCACCGAAGAATTGATGCTTTTGAACTGTGGTGTTGAAGAAGACTCTTGAGAGTCCCTTGGACTGCAAGGAGATCCAACCAGTCTATTCTGAAGGAGATCAGCCCTGGGATTTCTTTGGAAGGAATGATGCTAAAGCTGAAACTCCAGTACTTTGGCCACCTCATGCGAAGAATTAACTCATTGGAAAAGACTCTGATGCTGGGAGGGATTGGGGGCAGGAGGAGAAGGGGACGACAGAGGAAGAGATGGCTGGATGGCATCAATGACTCGATGGACGTGAGTCTGAGTGAACTCCGGGAGTTGGTGATGGACAGGGAGGCCTGGCGTGCTGTGATTCATGGGGTCGCAAAGAGTCGGACACGACTGAGTGACTGAACTGAACTGAACTGAACTATCAAGACATTAATCATATCTAATACTTACTGAGTGATTACTATTGCTGGACACGGATCCTTTTTGTATATTTATTTAATCCTTAGAACCACCATTTGAGGGATATTATAAAAGAGAGGAAGGCCAAGAAAAGTTAAATTTGTCCACAGTAACAAGCCAAATTTATATCTGAGGAAGTCTGATTTGGAACTTATGCTTTCTGTCATCACACTATCCTGCTTGCTCGTCAGGTAACATATATGTAATATGTTTTCTTTTTCCATATATGTGGAATCAGTCATTCCATATGATTGTTCTTAAAGTTTTTTTTTTTTTTTAACAATATCCAGAGGTCATTCCATATCAATAATTTCCATCTGCCAGGCTTTTTTTTTTTCAGTTGTTATAATTTGTTCTTTTGTTCAGATGCACCATACTTTAAGCTTCCCTCTACCTATGAACATTTAATTTTCTATGGCAAATGATACTTTAATAAATATTCATGCAAAACAATTTTTATGTATACTTATTCTTATTTCTGTAGAACAGATAGTTAAGTAAATTACTTAATGAGAATGTCTGCTCATTTTACATTTTCAGAGATACTGCAGAATTGCCACAGTCATCACTCCCTTCTTGAACTATTCTTTGGCATTTGAGACGCCGAGCTTGTGGTTTCCTTCTACCTCTCAAGGATTCCTTAGTGGCTTCCTCTGCTGCTTCCTCCTCATCTCCTAATAGCTCAACTCTGGAGTACCCCAGGGCTCAATCTTGGGACTTCTCTTCAACAGTTAGACTCTCTCTTGAGGAGATCTTACCCACCTTCTTAGCTGTAAATACTATACATGTACTGATGATTCTTGAAATTGTATTTTTAGCACCTATCATGTCCCTGAACCTCAGGCTTTTATATCCAGCAACCTGACATTCCATGAGTGTCTATGAGGCAGCACATTTAACTCATTTTTACTTAACCTTTCCCATCTCCCTCATAACCTACTTTTTCCACATATTTCCCTATCTCAGGAAATATTAGCTTCTGGTTGCTTGGAACAAGAACCTAGAGTCCCCTTTGACATCTCTCTTTCTCTTACAATTCTATTTTTAATCCATCAATAAATCCTATTATCTTCAAAATTTATCCATAATCAACCACTTCTTACCACCTCCACTGTACCACTGTAGCCCAGGCTGCCAAGGTTTCTCACCTGGCCTAGGTGGTACTACTAGTAAAGAATCCGCCAATGCAAGAGATGTGGGTTCAGTCGCTGGGTTGGGAAGATCTCCTGGAGGAGAGCATGGCAACCCACTCCAGCATTCTTGCATGGAGAATCCCATGGACAGAGGAGCCTGGCAGACTACAGTCCATGGGGCCACAAAGAGTCAGACGTACCTATGCAAATGAGCATATACACACATTGCAATAGCTTCCTAACTAGTGCCCATTAGGAATCTGGTCTCTAAACAGCAGCTAGAGTGATCTTTTTAAAATGTGAGTAGTACTGTATCACTCTGTGGCTCAGAATCCTCCAGTGACTTCCAGCTTTTGTCAGAGTAAAATCTGAGCGTTTGACCATGACTTCTGTGGCCTAAAGTGTTCCCACCCCTTTCCTCTCTAGTCTTAAAAGCCATCATTCTCCTTTCGATTCTCCCTTCTCCAGTCATATACTATCCCTGCTGTTTTCCACCGTGGAGTCTTGGTGCATCTCATTCCCACTGTCTAGTGTGTTCATAAAGGTAGCTTTATGACTATTCCCTACTTCAAGTCAGATCATCCCTCACCTTATCTGTGAGGTCTTCCTATTTGTCCTCCACCCTATGTAAAATAGCATCTTCCTAACCCTGTCATTTCCAAACCCCTTTACTGTGATTTATTTATTTTTCTTGCACTAAAATCACCTGTTCTACATATTCAGTTGTTACCTTCTCTGACCTGCATCTTTTCCTCTAGAATGCATGCTGCCTGAGGGCAAGAACTGTCTGTTTGGTTCACTGCTGTATTTCAAGGTCCTAGCCCACCACATTATATGCACTAGGTGCTAATATTTATTGAATGAATAAATGAGTAAATGAGAAAACAGACAAAATTTCTCTCCTGACTGGAGCAGTTATTCATATCAATAAGTATATGCCCACTTTCTCATGCTCTCTATAAAATTAGGTATTACTGATCTTTAAAAGTTTTTCAGTCTAAAAGATGAAAAATGATACATTGTTTCAATTTGCATTTTCCTCATTACCTTGGTATTGAGCATATTTTTACATGCTTATTGGTCAGTAGTGCTTCTAGGAGTTTCTTGTTATGCCCTTTGTCTATTTTACTGTAGCTGTTTATCATTGTAATAGTGATTTGTAGGAGTAACTTCTGTATTATGGCTATCAATCCTTCATTTCCTATATGTATTGCAAATATTTTTTCCCAGACCGTCACTTCTCTTTTAACTTTGTTAATAGTATCATTTGTCAAACAGGAGTTTTTAATATTTAATAAATCTGCCAGTCTTTTGCTTTATGTTTTCTAGGTTGGTATTTTGTTCAGGAAATCTTTTCTAACTACAAATTAAGAAAATATTCTCTTGTATTTTCCTCTAGACCTTTATTATTTTATTTTTTATGTTTAGGGCTTTAATCCATCTAGAATTCATTTGGAGACTGTGAGATGTGGTAATGTAGTTTATATTATTTAATGGTGAATCAGTTGACTTCATTTCATTATTGACGAGTGCATTCTTCCATCTATGATCTAAATTCTTTTTTTATCGTATATTAAATTTCAACATATAATTGTGTCTACTTCTAGACTCCATTCTCTAATCCTGATCTATTTTCTTCTACCATAATAACATAGATTTTAATTAGTACTAGTGCTCTTTAGTTGGTTTTGATATCTGATAATCCTATCATTCATTAAAAAAAAATTACCCCATGCATTTTCTTTTAAAATTAATTTTAAAATTACTTTATAGGTTTCATAAGAAAACTTTTTGGGTTTATTTTCATGTCCTATAATACAGTTGTAGAGTTTTCTTGACATAATGATTTTTTCCTGATATTTTGTTTTGTTATTTTCCTGGATGTTTGACAGTTTGTATTCATACTAGGAATAGTATTTTATTTATCTTTATGATTTTAACTGATTATTGTTACATTTGCAAAGTGACTGATTTTTATATGTTGATCTTTTTTTCTGGCTACTCTCTGAAACTCTCTTATTTATTTTACTACTTTTTCTGTTGATTCTTTTAGATTATTCAAGCAAACAATGAAATCATTTGCCATGTTAGTCATTTTCTTTAAATACTTTATTCAGGCAGTGAGTTGGGACACTTACAGAGCTCACCTTGCCTATTTCCTTTTCCTCAGAGATCACTGTCCTACACTGCCTGTGTCCAATATCTGAAAACCCCAATTTCATATTTATTTGATTTTGTTTTCTAGTTGCTTAAGAATTCTGTCATGGCCAGAAGACCAAAGAAACAGATAAATGCAAAAATTCTTGAAGGATACCAATCTGTCCCCTTATTATATGAAATGAAAATTTAATGAATACAGATTTTAGGTTAAGATTCTGTTAGATACATGATCGTCAGTTCAGCTGGATCATTTCTAAACCTAAGACTGGGAACACAGCAGGTGGATAACATGATTAACTCATGGAAATGAGGGAAGGTTCTCTGAGATTTGTAGCTTAAGTATGCGGTGAAGTGGTGAGCTTCTGCTCTTTCTGCTATTTCATTGTGTCCACCGGGCTTTGACACAGGCCCTGCCTTGATGCAGAGGCAACCTGCTAGTGCCACACTATGGGAAGCAGGAGTTCTGATGGAAGATACAGAAGGAGAGGGCATCAGTATAAGAGCTTTAAACATGCACAGGCTTGGAACGGAAATGACCGTGAGGGCAGAGGTTGTGACTCATTGTGGGAAATATGTCAGGAAACTTTTGTTACATTAATAAAAAACGATGAGTGAAGAACATCCTGCCTCTTTCCTTCCTCCTCCTTGCTCTTCTCTGCTTGCAGTGTGTTTGCCATGTGTCTGGTATTGATCCAAGTAGTGGATACTGAATGCCCTTTTTGGCAGGTAGGATGACTCCAGTAAAGTCTTCAGTCTCACATTATCCAGGTCCCACGCATAAAAACAGTGAGTGTACTGCAGTTCAGCCTTTTCTGAAAGCTTTCAGTACTTTCATCCCTATTATTGGTCAGAACCCTTTTGGTTTCCAGCAACAACTGTGAGAATCTGCCTTAGTATCCTCAGGCTGGAGCAGCTTCTGAGGGTCTGGCCCTTCAGCTATTCTGGGCAGGGCGCCTCTGCGCTCGGTGTGGGAGCTGTGGACTGCCATTCTTCCATCTTTTCCTGCCTCTTCACCTGCCCTGGTTGAGTCGTGTCCCCACAGGTTCATGTCCACCCAGAACCTGTGAGTGTGATTTTATTTGAAAATAGTCTTTGCGGATATAATCAAGTTAAGATGAGGCCATACTGGATTAGAGTGTGTCCTAAATGTAATCTGACTGATTTCCTTCTAAGAAGAGGGAGATTTAGACACTGAGATACAGACGCATGGTGAAGAAGGCACGTAAATGTAGAGGCAAACAGCGGAGTGATGTGTCTACAAGTTGACAACAACCAGTACCCAGCAGGGAGGCAAGGAAAATGTCTCCCTTAGAACGCAAGGAGAGAGCATGGCCCTGCCAAACCTTGATTTTGGATTTCTGGCTTCCAGATCTAGACCTGTAAAAGAATTCATCTTTGTTGTTTTCAGCCACCCATTTTGCTATACTTTGTATGCACCCGTATCAGGAAGGCCTTGCTTACTTCCTTTCCTTTTTTCCACCCACACAGCAGAATCCATCCAGTTAAAACTGCTCAAGCTCAGGTACCCTTCATTTCATGAAAAACTAGGAAAGTTAATAAATCATTTATACAACTTTGCAAGGACTGTGTTTTGAAGTGAAAGTGACAATTTGCTACCCTGATAATTCTCTACTGTCTGACTATCAAATTTCCTTCAATTTATTTCATTAAGTATAAAATCACTTTAATACTCTTAATTTTCTTGAATAAGTCCCTTATAACAGATACTTTTATAAAAAGAAATTATTTAGGATAGGAATAAGATTCAGATTAACTTTAAATTTAGAAATCAGGATGGAGAAGGTCAGAACTTGGGTTCATCTTTATGTTTTCTTGTCTATGATATTAGAAAAGCAACTTTGGGAACATTTCATCTAGAGCAAACAAAATATGGTAAAATCTCTATAAACTTAAGCTGAAAGCAGAAACAAAGAGAGAAAAATTTATTTTTCCTACAGCAGGCCCCCCACATCCTCCCCTCCAGTCAGTTACAGTGTTAGTTTTGTTGGCCATTCCTCAGGCACAAATAGGCAGGAATGCTCTTGGAAACAAAACCAGATTGTTTAATAAAAAATAGGAGGATACATATGGAGGTCCCACATCCATGAACTGAAAATTGAAAACTTTCAACGGGGACAAGTTGAAAAAAACCTGAAAAACATTTATTAAAGTTGAAAGAGAGAAAAGAGAATGAAATCCCACAAAATGATTAATAGTGAAACTTAACATTGTTAACATTTTTCTCTGTTGAAACTGTTATTAAAGAAAATGGGACTAATGTGACCTAAACTTACTTTTGATGCTTTGGCTCCAAAAAGAGAAGGGATTTAGCATTATTTACACTATAACCGTTTTTAAAAACTTTGTATGAAATAAGCAGGCTGTGTGTATCAACAATAAGCATGTGTACTCATCTACATCTCCCTCTCCTCAATAAGGTCATCAAATTGGTCCAGTAACTTGCTTTTCTGACCTGACAAATGGTGGATTTTCTTCTGCTCTTTATACCCTGCGATCACTGCCCTTGCTGGGGTTTAACCTGCCTTTGGGGTAGGGGAGACCAGTGTGTTCTGCTGCTGCTGCTGCTAAGTCGCTTCAGTTGTGTCCGACTCTGTGTGATCCCATAGACTGCAGCCCACAAGGCTCCTCCGTCCCTGGGATTCTCCAGGCAAGAACACTGGAGTGGGTTGCCATTTCGTTCTTCAACGCATGAAAGTGAAAAGTGAAAGTGAAGTTGCTCAGTCGTGTCTGACTCTTAGCAACCCCATGGACTACAGCCTACCAGGCTCCTCTGTCCATGGGATTGTCCAGGCAAGAGTACTGGAGTGGGGTGCCATTGCCTTTGAGCAATGTGTTCTCCTGCTCATCTAAGAAGTTGGCAGGGATTAGAGGTAAAAAGGAGAGTGACTTGGCAGGTCTAAGAGTCCTGCCAGGGAAAAGGAGTAGGACTGATGTGAGAAAACTAACTTCTTACAGAAACAAGCACACTGCTGGGGTTCCCAGCAAGTTTTTATTGATGGAATTTAAAAGTGAAGGTGCTAAGTGATGTAAAACAGTGTCTACTGGAGAAGCAAAGTGAAGGTATACTATAATTAGGTAGTGACCTACGAAAAGCACTGGCCTTCTTTTTGTTTAGCAACTAGATGATAAGTTTAGAAAGGAGAGAAAATAAAAGTTAATATTGTATACAAGAAGATTTTATGGTTCTTAGAGTATTATTGACTGCAGAGAGTGGAAGGAAAGCACAGTATTACTTTTTTTTCTTCATGAAGTGAATTTTTATATTTAATTTAATAACTTTTACAAGGAAAAAATATATGATCATTATAAAAATTCTAATAATATATA
Source organism: Budorcas taxicolor (assembly GCF_023091745.1). NCBI lineage: Eukaryota > Metazoa > Chordata > Mammalia > Artiodactyla > Bovidae > Budorcas > Budorcas taxicolor. The sequence continues at coordinate 81,350,165 of NC_068916.1, forward strand.
GATATATAAAATGCAGTTGAAACTATTTCTTTCCACCTCCTCTGACTCAATTCTGTAGTTTGTTTTCTATGTACATGTGGATGTATGCACACTTAAAACATTTACATAAATGGGGTCATTGTTTTATAAATTACTTTTTCCACCTAATATTACACAATGGACATCTTTCTTAGTGAGCATATATAGAGTTATCTCATTATTTCTGATAGCTACATAGTATTCCATCATATGGATGATTTAAGTTTGTTTAAAGGATCCCCTATTGGTAAAGAATAACCCCATGTTTATTCTCACAGTGATTCCTGTAACCTTTAACAATATACTTCTACTTCCTAATATCTAATCTTTGGACAAAAACTATTGATTCCTGCTATGATAGATAAGGAATTTAGTGTACTTATACTATATCCCAGAGAAGGCACTGGCACCCCACTCCAGTACTCTTGCCTGGAAAATCCCATGGATAGAGGAGACTGGTAGGCTGCAGTTCCTGGGGTTGCGAAGAGTCAGACACAAAAGAGTGACTTCACTTTCACTTTTCACTTTCATGCTTTGGAGAAGGAAATGGCAACCCACTCCAGTGTTCTTGCCTGGAGAATCCCAGGGACGGAGGAGCCTGGTGGGCTGCTGTCTATGGGGTCGCACAGAGTCCGGACACGACTGAAGTGACTTAGCAGCAGCAGCAGCATACTGTATCCCACATTCCTTTCTGTTCCTCCTTATTTTTAAAATTAATTATATTATTATTTTTACATCATCAAGATTTATAATAATTAGATTCTGTTAAGCAACTATAATTACTCCTCTGTGCTTTGTTTATAGGTTGATTAGAACTTTAAACCTAATTAGAGTCTGTAATGAGCATGCTAGTATAAACAAGAGTAACTGCTACTAAATATTCTGATAGAAGGCAGTAGTATAACCCTGGGCCACATGGCTGCTTTAGAGAGAATATTTGAAGTTAAGATCCCACAGATTATCTTTAAGTTTCATACCATGACCACACTAAGAAAGCTCTTTTAAACTGGGCAGAGCTAGAAAACTTCCAATCAAGGAACCGTGCTCACCATGTTTTGTGGTTTAATTCCCTGCTAGTGAACCAATGTGTTCCGTACGCATTCACACCTTAGGTTACACAGATAAAGGCAATAATCATTATGGATCATGTTCTGCAAATGGTGAAGCAAGGGATATTGGCCTCTATTGGATGGGACAACACATCTAGAAGATGGAATGCCTTCCCAGAAGGATAGCCTCTGCTTCCTTGTGCACGCCTAGACGTTTCAGTCATGTCTGACTCTGTGTGACCCCATGGACCATAGCCTGCCAGGCTCCTATGTCCATGGGATTCTCCAGGCAAGAATACTAGAGTGGGTTGCTGTTGCTTTCTCCAGGGGATCTTCCCAACCCAGGGATGAAACCTGCGTCTCTTATGTCTCCTGCATTGGCAGGCAGGTTCTTTATCTGAGGTGTATCTCCAACTCTTTCCCCAAAAGGTGTTGATGGATTGTTCAGTAATGGCTGTGCCATGTTTAATAAACTCTAAAATACCACAAGTCCAGGGAAAAGATGTACAGAGGTCTTTTTCAAGGGTGAAATATTTGTACACTTACTTTAGGATTTTTGTTTTCTTAAGTTTTTGGTTTTTTTAAGTTTTGCAAGTCAAAGGCCATGAATTGCTTTGACTGGATCTAGTCACTCTTGATATTGACTCAGAGGTATCAGAGTCAGCCATGGTCAACTTCGACACATGTATTGAGAAGGTGTAGCAGTATGGATTAGTGAGACTGGGCACAAGGAGACATTGTAACATATTCAAAATTGTGTTCTGGAGGATCTCGAAATCCTTATCAGTCACCTTTCTTTACCATCTAAGTTTTAGGCTTAAAAAAAATGAACAGATACTAGTTTATTGTCTGAACCACGCAGTGTAAGCTTTGCTTTTCAGCAGCAGTTTTCCTTCTTTTTTTTTGCCCTCAAGATTAATTAACTCTGGATAGCTACTGGTTGTATTGGTTTGATCTCTTACAGAAGGAAGGAACAACCTCTTGAGATCTGTTGCCTAGGTTTGGCCTGTTCCTCAGGGTTACATTGGCCTTGCAGGTCCTGTTGTTAGTTCAGTGCTGGCAGTGACCTAGAAACTTCCTCTTAATTCCTCCCCAATGGCATTGCCAACCCTTCTTGTAGCTGGTCATTCTGGATAGTTAACTTTGACTTTATGTCCTATATACAATCCTTTATTCCAAAGCAGGGCAGAGGCCCTTAGATAACCACCTAATTTTTTAGACAGCAGTTTTCTGGGGTAGATTGTTTAAAGCTTATTAAAATTCAGCTTCAAAAACCCCATAGTTATTTGGGTAGCTAGATTCTGGCAAGCATATCATAGCTCTCTGGGTGGCATAGCTTATGACAGCTTGTAAGAAAGCAGACCCAAACATGTTCTGTTAGGAAATCCTTAGATCTCCATCCAGTAGGCATTTAGTACAACACTAGAAAACTTGCTCATCTCTCTAGAGTTCTTTAAGGCTTACAGAACATTTTTTCCTGAGAAAGTCATGATTGGAATCCAATGCAGCAATGTGATGGCCTGGAGGTATACCATTCAAAAGACAATCAATAGAGTATTTGTTGAACATACAGTGTTTTTCATTTATAAGGACAAAAGGGTTTGTCACTAAAAATGTAAGTTTCCTTCCTAACCCTCCCACTCTTCTTACCCAGACCTCAGAGGTCACCACTCATACCAGTGTCTTGGGTGTCCTTTCAGATATTTTCAGTATACACAAGCACATGAATTTATATTGAAACAAATTGTAGCATAATACATATATACCTGCTATTCTGCATATTTTTTAACTTAATGATCTATTTTGATTATTATCCCATGTGAATACTTACTAAACATACTCACTTTTTTATTACTGCATAGCATTCTATTATTTGGGTATACCACAATTTTTTTTAATAGTGTAAATTATTTAACCAATCCTCACTAATGAGCTTTTAGGTTATTTCCAATATTGTGCTATTACAACAATATTTTAATACATATCACTGCATAAATTTTACTTCCTACATATACAACTATTTCTGTATGATAAATTGCTGGAAGTACCATTTCTGGATGGAAAGTAGGTGCATTTTAAGTTTGGATACATATTGCCATCTTGCTCTACAGGGAGGTTACGCTAATTTAAACTACCCTATCCTTGGCAATGTATGAGAGTGCCTGCCTGTTTTATCCACAGTGTATTTCATACTTTCTGATTTTTGCCGATCTGATAGGTAAAAGATGGTGTCACATAGTTTTAATTTGCATTTTTCTTATTGGTAACATTGAACATATTTTTATATGATTAATATCCATTGAGAAAACTAAGATCATGGCATCTGGTCCCATTGCTTCATGGGAAATAGATGGGGAAACAGTGGAAACAGTGTCAGACTTTATTTTTGGGGGCTCCAAAATCACTGCAGATGGTGATTGCAGCCATGAAATTAAAAGGCGCTTACTCCTTGGAAGGAAAGTTATGACCAACCTAAATGGCATATTGAAAAGCAGAGACATTACTTTGCCGACTAAGGTCTGTCTAGTCAAGGCTATGGTTTTTCCAGTAGTCATGTATGGATGTGAGAGTTGGACTGTGAAGAAAGCTGAGCACGGAAGAATTGATGCTTTTGAACTGTGGTGTTGGAGAAGACTCTTGAGAGTCCCTTGGACTGCAAGGAGATCCAACCAGTCCATTCTGAAGGAGATCAGCCCTGGGATTTCTTTGGAAGGAATGATGCCAAAGCTGAAACTTCAGTACTTTGGCCACCTCATGCGAAGAGTTGACTCACTGGAAAAGACTCTGATGCTGGGAGGGATTGGAGGCAGGAGGAGAAGGGGACGACTGAGGATGAGATGGCTTGATGGCATCACGGACTCGATGGACATGAGTCTGAGTGAACTCCGGGAGTTGGTGATGGACAGGGAGGCCTGGTGTGCTGCAATTCATGGGGTCACAAAGAGTCGGACACGACTGAGTGACTGAAGTGACTGATCCATGTATACTTCCTCTTTTATCTATTTATATTCTTTGCTCATTTTTCTATTGGGCTATTGGGCTTTTTCTTAATGGTTTGTTAGAACTGTTATGTATTGAGGAAATTAAAGCTATTTACATGTTGACAAGTTAGTCCTTTTCTATTTGAGCTACAAATCTTTTTTTCACATTTTGATATTTGCCTTTTGACTTCAAGAATTTTTCTATGCAATAGAATTTATTAATATTTTAATCAGTTCAGTCTCTCAGTCATGTCCGACTCTGTGCAACCCCATGAACCGCAACATGCCAGGTCTCCCTATCCATCACCAACTCCCGGAGTTTACCCAAACTCATGTCCATTGAGTCGGTGATGCCATCCAACCATCTCACCCTCTGTCGTCCCCTTCTCCTCCTGCCTTCAATCTTTCCCAACATCAGGGTCTTTTCCAATGAGTCAGCTCTTTGCATCAGTTCAGTTCAGTTCAGTCGCTCAGTTGTGTCCGACTCTTTGCGACCTGATGAATTGAAGCATGCCAGGCCTCCCTGTCCATCACCAACTCCCGGGGTTCACTCAAACTCATGTCCATCAAGTCAGTGATGCCATCCAGCCATCTCATCCTCTGTCATCCCCTTCTCCTCCTGCCCCCAATCCCTCCCAGAATCAGAGTCTTTTCCAATGAGTCAATTCTTCGCATGAGGTGGCCAAAGTACTGGAGTTTCAGCTTTAGCATAATTCCTTCCAAAGAACACCCAGGGTTGATCTCCTTTCGAATGGACTGGTTGGATCTCCTTGCAGTCCAAGGGACTTTCAAGAGTCAGGTGGCCAAAATATTGGAGTTTCAGATTCAACATCAGTCCTTCCAATGAACACCCAGGACTGATCTCCTTTAGGATGGACTGGTTGGATCTCCTTGCCTCCCAAGGGACTCTCAAGAGTCTTCTCCAACACCACACTTCAAAAGCATCAATTCTTCTGCGCTGAGCTTTCTGTATAGTCCAACTCTCACATCCGTACATGACCACTGGAAAAACCATAGCCTTGACTAGATGGACCTTTGTTGGCAAAGTAATGTCTCTACTTTTTAATATGCTGTCAAGGTTGGTCATAACTTTCCTTCCAAGGAGTAAGCATCTTTTAATTTCCTGGCTGCCATCACCATCTGCAGTGATTTTGGAGCCAAGAAAAATAAAGTCTGACACTGTTTCCACCGTTTCCCCATCTATTTGCCATGAAGTGATGGGACAGGATGCCATGATCTTAGTTTTCTGAATGCTGAGCTTTGAGCCAACTTTTTCACTCTCCTCTTTCACTTTCATCAAGAGCCTCTTTAGTTCTTCTTCACTTTCTGCTATAAGGGTGGTGTCATCTGCATATCGGAGGTTATTGATATTTCTCCCAGCAATCTTGATTCCAGCTTGTGCTACTTTCAGTCCAGCGTTTCTCATGATGTACTCTGCATATAAGTTAAATAAGCAGGGTGACAGTATACAGGCTTGACGTACTCCTTTTCCTATTTGGAACCAGTCTGTTGTTCCATGTCCAGTTCTAACTGTTGCTTCCTGACCTGCATACAGGTTCCGCAAGAGGCAGGTCAGGTGGTCTGGTATTCCCATCTCTATAAGGATTTTCCACAGTTTTTTGTGATCCACACACTCAAAGGCTTTGGCATAGTCAATAAAGCAGAAATAGATGTTTTTTTGGAAGTCTCTAGCTTTTTCGATGATCCGGTGAATGATGGCCATTTCATTTCTGGTTCCTCTGCCTTTTCTAAAACCAGCTTGAATATCTGAAAGTTCATGGTTCACATACTGCTGAAGCCTGGCTTGGAGAATTTTGAGCATTACTTTACTAGCATGTGAAATGAGTGCAATTGTGTGGTAGTTTGAGCATTCTTTGGCATTGCCTTTCTTTGGGATTGGAATGAAAACTGACCTTTTCCAGTCCTGTGGCCACTGCTGAATTTTCCAAATTTTCTGGCATATTGAGTGCATATTTTATGTGATCTCAAAGTTTTTATTTACTTTGTAAATATCTTTTAAGAATTTTTAGAGAATTCCTTGGTTATCCTGTAGTTAAGATTCTGTGTTTCCACTGCAGGGGGCATAGGTTGGATCCCTAGTCAGAGAGATAGAGTCCTGCAAGCTGTGTAGCCAAAAATAAGAAAATAAAATAATAAGAATAAATAGATGAATGAATAAGAGCTTTTATAGTCTTCCAGTGTTTACATTGAGCACATTTATGGTATTGTTTTTCTCATTTAAATCTTTATTCCTTATTTTGATATTTCATATAGATGACATGAGGAGTTTTGACTGTGAGCGAGTGTTGTCTTTATTAGCGGTGTCTGGGTTACATAAAGCACCTGCATTTCTGGTAGTTTCTATCCTGTAGTGACAGTATGGAGCAACCTGCTATGTGGGGGTAGGCAGCAAGGAGTCCTAATAGCAGAAGTGTAGCTGGATATGGGATGGTTTTAAAGTTACCAGATTACCGGCTGTTACAGGTGACCTTGCTACAGTCAAGGCTGGGCGAGTTGCTGGCGAGGGGGGTTTGAGACAGTAGTGAAGACCACTTAAAAAGCAGTCTCAGCACAGTTGAAATGACAAGATGAGCATCCAGAGTAGCAAGTTTAGCATATGGAGGGCTCTGAGTGAGTCCTGGAATTCCTGAAATTTGGGAGCTGTTTGTGGCCTTTTTTCTTGAGGCAGCTGCAGAGACCATGGTTGGTTCTGTTCTCAGAGTTCAGAAAGGGACTCCAGTGAAGTTAGTGCAGTGGTTCTCTACCCTGGCTTTTCACTGGAGTCAACTGGGAAGATTCTGACTTCACTGGTCTGAGGGGGCACCCTAGTAACGGCATTTTCAGAACTCCTCAGGTGAGTCATATGTGGAGCTAGCATGAGAACCACTGTTTAATATAGTTTGCTATCTCTTTGAAGCAGGGATTGTGGTCTTCCTGCCTCAGGGCTTCTGATTGTACATCCAGATCACCTGGGATCCTGTTAAATTCAGATTTCGATGCAGGAGGTCTGTCGTGGGCTTGGGATTCTGCATGTCTAACAAGCTCCCAGGTGATGCTGTGGCTGTGGCCCCAGACTGCACTTGAGTGGCATGAGCTATGCCATGTGCAGAACCTGGCTTCCCCCTGCCCATGAGCGTCAATGAGGAGCTTTCTGCTCTCATCCCGCTCTCTGGAATAACTTGCTTAGTATAGTAGAAAGAACTCAGGCCACGAGACCTACTTTACACTTCCAGCTCTGCCCCTAACTGGCTGTAGGACAAGTCTCCTCAAAGTACTTCAGTCCTTCACCTTCTTATTGCTAAAGCAGGAGGGTGGAACTGGGTGAGGTATAAGGTTCCTTTTGTTCCATCTCCTCCCATGAAGGTCCAGGGTGTTTTCATACTCTGTGGGGATAAGGTTTTTATGTGGAATACAGTCCAGATTCTACAGTAAGGACCGCCCTTCCTCTAGCGATAGGGCTTACCGAGGCCTGAGCTTAGGATCATTGGAGAAAGTGAGACTAATCAATGTTAAAAAGTTAAAGAGGCTAATGCTAAGTTGTAAGCTATAGTAAGTACAGTAAGACTACAGGTAAGCTAGAGAGGAATGTCCATTGGAATCTTCAGGGGGAGGTTTGAGTTCAATTCTGTTTGCCTGGCTTGATGGACTGTAGTGCTAATTTAGAGGGCAGTTCTCATACTTTTACATTTGTTGTTTCTAAAAAAGCATCCTTCAATAGTGAGGAACAAAACATATTTTTATACCTTAAGTTAAAATGATGTGGGAGAAAGGCCTACTTCTGTGAAAGTAAATGTTTGAAATACTGTAAAACTCTCCTTTTTCTATATTTAATTTTTTAAGGCTAATCTTGACTATTAAGAGATTGATAGTGAAAAGAAAATCACCATGACCAAATATAGGCTGAGGTAAAAAATAAAAACTCTTTTGCACTTCCCTGTAGACATTAATAAATAGTATCAGAAATTACCTAAAATGGAAATTTAAATTGTTTAAATTATAAGTAACATTGAAAATGACACATCTCTATCTTAACTCATTGGAACAGATACCAGGTAATTTATTTAGATTTTATAACATAGATGCACAGGAATTTCTGACTCACCTCTTTGATGTCAAAGGAAGTGTATTTCGCATTGTAATTAGAGTTCTACTAAGTTATAGCTTCCCTTAGGAAGAGGTTGTGTGACCAACACACAGGTATTAAAAATACAAAATAGAACAGTTACCCTCATTTGATGGATTATATGCACTACACACAATTTAGCTCTAACTTTTCTCTGAACATCCTAAGACTTTTTCCTTCTATTGCCAGATTATTTTAAAATTGCAGACTGTGAGCACTTTTTCTCAGAAACACATACTATTCTGGTTTTATTGTATTTGGTAAATCATATATATAATCAACTATTGATTATCTATCATAATGAATGATAATACAAATACAGTAGAAAATCTTCTCGTTTTCAACTAATAAACACAATATATGTCATTTTATAAAAAGACTATTTTGGTTGCAAGTGACAGAAAACCCGATTCATATTGGATAAAGCCAAGAAGGGACTTTTGGGGGCCATGTCATTGAAAATCTGAGGGCAGAGCTAGCTTCAGGTATAGTTGGTATAAATAGTGTAATCAGAATCTTATGCATGTTATGGTCTTGTTTCCCTCTGTGTTGGCTTTATCCTCAGGTTCCATTTAATTACATAATGGCTGCCAATACTGCCAGAGTTTTGCCTTTCTGGGTCAAATATAGGAGAAAAGAGAATAGCTTTCACTGGAAATACAATAATTCCAGCTACAAAATTTAGAACCTTAGTGAAATAATAAAAGATAATAGTATTTGATACTTAATAGCTTATTTTACAGGTAGAAAGGATATTCAGGACGTTTAACCATTTATGATGGTGGCATCAGCCAGTCTGAATGAGTTGACTGCAGTCAACCAGAACTAGTATTGTTCATGATCAACCAGGACTAGTATTGATCATGATCAAAGAGCAGGTTCTCTGTGTGAATCCAGAGGGAGGACAGTCCAACTGACTGAGAGGTATGGATCACAGCCTTGTTGTGGCAAAGGGGCTTGTGTAACTAAATAAAGCTATGAGCCATGCTGTGCAGGGCCACCCAAGATGGACAGGTCATAGGGGAGAGTTCTGACAAAACATGGTCCACTGGAGGAAGGAAAGACAAACTACTCCAGTATACTTGCCTTGAGAACCCCATGAATAGTATGAAAAGGCAAAAAGATATGACACTGAAAGATGAGCCCCCCTGGTCAGAAGGTATCTATTATGCTACTGAGGAAGAGCAGAGAAATAGCTCCAGAAAGAAGGAAGAGGCTGGGCCAAAGTGGAAACAACACTCAGTTGTGGATGTGTCTGGTGATGAAAGCAAAGTCCTAAGATGTAAAGAACAATATTGCATAAGAACCTGGAATGTTAGGTACCTGAATCAAGGTAAACTGGATGTGGTCAAGCAGGAGATGGCAAGAGTGAACATTGACATTTTAGGAATCAGTGAACTAAAATGGATGGGAATAGGCAAATTTAATTCAGGTGACCATTATATCTGCTACTGTGGGCAAGAATCCCTTAGAAGAAATTGAATAGCCCTGATAGCCAACAAAGGTCCGTCTAGTTAAGGCTATGGTTTTTCCTGTGGTCATGTATGGATGTGAGAGTTGGACTATGAAGAAAGCTGAGCGCTGAAGAATTGATGCTTTTGAACTGTGGTGTTGGAGAAGACTCTTGAGAGTCCCTTGGACTGTAAGGAGATCCAACCAGTCCATTCTGAAGGAGATCAGTCCTAGATGTTCTTTGGAAGGACTGATGTTGAAGCTGAAAGTCCAATACTTTGGCCACCTCATGCGAAGAGTTGACTCATTGGAAAAGACTCTGATGCTGGGAGGGATTGGGGGCAGGAGGAGAAGGGGACGGCAGAGGATGAGATCACTGGATAGCATCACCGACTTGATGGACATGAGTCAGAGTGAACTCCGGGAGTTGGTGATGGACAGTGTGGCCTGGCGTGCTGCAATTCATGGGGTCACAGAGTTGGACATGACTGAGCGACTGAGTTGAACTGAACTGATAGCCAACAAAAGAGTCCAAATTGCAATACTTGGGTGCAACCTCAAAAACAAAAGAATGGTCTTGGTTCATTTGCAAAGCAAGCCATTCAACATCAGAGTGATCCAATCTATGCTCACACCACTAATTGCTAAAGAAGCTGAAGCTGAGTGATTCTATGAAGACTTACAAGACCTTCTAGAGCTAATACAAAAAAAAAAAAAAGTCCTTTTTATCATAGAGGATTGATATGCAAAAGTAGGAAGTCAAGAGATACCTGGAGTAACAGGCAAGTTTGGTCTTGGAGTACAAACTGAAGCAGGGCAAAGGCTAACAGAGTTTTGTCAAGAGAACACACTGGTCATAGCAAATACCCTCTTCCAACAACACAAGTGACTACTCTACACATGGACATCACCAGATGGTCAGTACCGAAGTCAGATTGATTGTATTCTTTGCAGCTGAAGATGGAGAAGCTCTGTACAGTTACCCACCCCCACCCCACCCCCCCTCACCCCCCTGCCAAAAGACCTAGAGCTTACTGTGGCTCAGATCACAGAGATCCTTACCGCAAACTTCAGGCTTAAATTGAAGAAAGTACGGACCACTACTAGACCATTCAGGTATGACCTAAATCAAATCCCTTATGATTATACAGTGGAGGTGAAGAACAGATTCAAGGGATTAGATCTGGTAGACAGAGTGTCTGAAAAACTATGGATGGAGGTTTGTAACACTGTATAGGAGGCAGTGACCAAAACCATCCCCCCAAAAAGAAATGCAAGAAAGCAAAGTGATTGTCTGAGGAAGCTTCAAATATAGCTGAGAAAAGAAGAGAAGCAAAAAGCAAGGAAGAAAGGGAAAGATATACCAACTGAATGCAGAGTTCCAGAGAATAGCAAGGAGTGGTAAGAATGCCTTTTTAAGTGAACAATGAAACGAAATAGAGGAAAACAATAGAATGGGAAAGACTAGCGATCTCTTCAAGAAAATTGGAATGCAAAGGGAATATTGTATACAAGGATGGGCATGTAAAGGACAGAAACAACAAGGACCCAACAAAAGCAGAAAAGATTAAGAAGAGGTAGCAAGAATACACAGAAGAACTCTACAAAAAGGTCTTAATGACCTGGATAACCATGATGGTGTGATCACTCACCTAGAGCTAGACATCTTTGTGTGTGAAGTCAAGTGGACCTTGGGAAGCATTACTACAAATCTAAAGATGGTGCTGTTAAAGTGCTGCACTCAATATGTCAGGAAATTTGGAAAACTCAGCAGTGGCCACAAGATTGGAAAAGTTCAATTTTCATTCAAGTCCCAAAGAAGGTCAGTGCCAAAGAATGTTCAAATGACTGTACAATTGTGTTCATTTCACATACTAGACAGGTAATGCTCAAACTATCTTCTGAGTAGATGGTGAAGAATCTGCCTGTAATACAGGAGAACTGGGTTTGATCCCTGGGTTGAGTGAGAAGGAAATGGTAACCCACTTGGAGAAGGTAATGGTATCCCACTTGGAGAACCCACTTGGTAACCCCTTGGAGAAGGAAATGGTAACCCACTCCAGTATTCTTGCCTGGAGAATTCCATGGACAGAGGAGCCTCATGGGCTACACCCTGTGGGGTCCCAAAGAGTCAGGCATGACTGAGTGACTTTCACTTCAGTTCAGTGCTCAAACTGCTTCAGGCTAGGCTTCAACAGTATGTGAACTCAGAAATTCCAGATATACAAGTTGCATTTTGAAGAGGCAGAGGGATCAGAGATCAAACTGTCAACATTTGTTGGATCATAGATAAAGCAAGGGAATTCCAGAAAAACATCAACTTCTACTACATTGACAACATTAAAGCCTTTGACTCTGTGGATCACAACAAACTGGAAAACTTTTAAAGAGATGGGAATGCCAGACTACCTTACCTGCCTCCTGAGAAACCTGCCTGCAGGTCAAGAAACAACAGTTAGAACTGGCCATGGAACAAAGGACTAGTTCAAAGTTGGAAAAGGAGTACGTCAAGGCTGTATATTGTAATCCTGCTTATTAACTTCTATGCAGATTACATCATGTGAAATGTCAGGCTGGATGAATCATAAGCTGGAGTCAAGATTGCCACAAGAAGTATAAGCCACGTCAGATATGCAGATGATACCACTTTAATGGCAGGAAGTGAAGAGGAACTAAAGAGCCTCTTGATGAGGGTAAAAGCGGAGAGTGAAAAGCTGGCTTAAATCTCAGCATTCAAAACACTAAGATCATGGCATCTGATCCCATCACTTCATTGCAAATAGATGGGGAAAAAGCGGACACAGTGACAGATTTTCTTTTCTTGGGCTCCAGAATCATTGTGGACAGTGACTACAGCTGTGAAATTAAAAGACGTTTGTTTCTTGGGAGGAAAGCTATGGCAAACCAAGACAGCATATTAAAAAGCAGAGACATCACTTTGCTGACAAAGATTTGTATGATGCAAGCTATGGTTTTTCCAGTAGTCATGTATGGATGTGAGAGTTGGACCATAAAGAAGGCTGAACACCAAAGAATGGATGCTTTTGAGTTGTGGTGCTGGAGAAGATTCTTGAACATCCCTTGGACTGGAAGGAGATCAAATCAGTCAATCCTGAAGGAAATCAACTCTGAATATTCATTGGAAGGACTGATGTTTAAGCTGAAGCTCCAATCCTTTGGCCACCTGATAAGAAGAACTGATTCACTGGAAAAGATTCTGATGCTGGGAAAGATTAGGGGCAGGAGGAGAAGAGGGCGACAGAGGATAAGATGATTGGACAGCATCACCACTGACTCAATGGACTTGAGTTTGAGCAAATCCTAGGAGATAGTGAAAGACAGGGAAGCCTGGCATTTTGCAGTCTATGGAGTTGCAAAGAGTCGGGCAGGACTTAGCAACTAAGCAACAACAACAACAATTATAAAGAGGCCATCAGATTGAAGAAAATATCATTTCTGTATTAGTTTCCTAGAGCTTCCATAACAAAGTACCACAAACTTTATGGCTTAAAACACAGAAATTTATTCTCTCAAAGTTCTGAAGTTGGAAGTTGAAAATCAAGGTGTCAGCCTGGCCATGGTCCCTCCAAGGGCTCTAGAGAAGAACCTTTCCTTGCCTTTTCTAGCTTCTGGTTAGTTGATGGAAATCTTGAACTTCTCTGGGTGATAGATGCACCACTCCAGTCTTTGCCTCTTTCTCCCCATGACCTTCTCCCATGTGTCTGTTTCCATAGCCAAATTTCCCTCTTCTCATAAGGACACAAGTTATATTGGATTTAGGGTCTAGTGTATTCTAGTATGATCTCATCTTGATTACAGCTACATAGACACTATCTCCAAATAAGGTCACAAACAAGGTTTCTGGTGGATATGAATTTTGGAAGGATAGTATTCAACCCCAGGGAAGATTAGTGTGGACCCTGTGCAAAGATGACACACACACAGTATTCAACCCAAGACATTACCTAATATCAAATGCTCTTACATAGTTGTCATGACACAAATTTGAAAACATATTCAATTTTAAATGGCTCACAAACACTATAAAATCTCCTTATTTTATAGTTAAAAACTGGATTTGTGAATCTTAGTAAAAATGTTTAAGAGAATTATGAATTTTTTAGTTTGAATGCTATTCTGTACATATATTTTTTTTACTACATCAGATTAAGTAACCATGTTTTTCTTATTTATAATTATTTTAATTCTGTTGAAATGCGAATGTTAGTGTGACATTTTGGTGGAGAATTAATAATGTTCATTAATACCTGAGTATGTGCATGAGAGTTATTAAAGTTTTATGTGTGACTGAACTAAGTTCAAACTAGTTTTGCCTTAAAAAAATGAAACTGATCACAGTTAGATGAACATCGACTATTAGTGATCATAATAGTAAGTGTTATTGGAAAAGGTTAGTTTTCATTCCATCCCAAAGAAAGGCAATGCCAAAGAATGTTCAAATTACTGCACAAACAATTGCACTCATCTCATATGCTAGCAAAGTAATGCTCAAAATTCTCCAAACCTGGCTTCGACAGTATGTGAACCGTGAACTTCCGGATGTTCAAGCTGGATTTACAAAAGGCAGAGGAACCAGAGATCAAATTGCCAACATCCGCTGGGTCATCGAAAAAGCAAGAGAGTCCCAGAAAAACGTCTACTTCTTTATTAACTATGCCAAAGCCTTTGATTGTGTGGATCAAAACAAACTGTGGAAAATTCTTCAAGAGATGGGAATACCAGACCACCTGACCTGCCTCTTGAGAAATCTGTATGCAGGTCAAGAAGTAACAGTTAGAACCAGACATGGAACAACAGCCTGTTTCCAAATTGGGAAAGGAGTACATCAAGGCTGTATATTGTCATCCTGCTTTATTTAACTTATATGCAGTGTACATCATGAGAAACACTGGGCTGGATGAAACACAAGCTGGAATCAAGATTGCCAGGAGAAATATCAATAACTTCACATATGGAGATGACACTATCCACATGGCAGAAACTGAAGAAGAACTAAAGAGCCTCTTGATGAAAATGAAAGAGGAGAGTGAAAAATCTGGCTTAAAACTCAACATTCAGAAAACTAAGATCATGGCATCCAGTCCCATCACTTCATGGCAAATAGATGGGGAAACAGTGGAAACAGTGAGAGACTTATTTTGGGGGGCTCCAAAATCACTGCAGATGGTGACTGCAGCCATGAAATTAAAAGAGGCTTGCTCTTTGGAAGAAAAGCTATGACCAACCTAGACAGCATATTAAAAAGCAGAGACATTACTTTGCCAACAAATGTCCATCTAGTCAAAGCTATAGTTTTTCTGGTAGTCATGTATGGATTTAAAAGTTAGACCATAAAAAAAGCTGAGTGCCGAAAATTTGATGCTTTTGAACTGTGGTGCTGGAGAAGACTCTTGACAGTCCCTTGGACTACAAGGGGATCAAACCGGTCCATCCTAAAGGAAATCAGTCCTAAATA
Source organism: Budorcas taxicolor (assembly GCF_023091745.1). NCBI lineage: Eukaryota > Metazoa > Chordata > Mammalia > Artiodactyla > Bovidae > Budorcas > Budorcas taxicolor. Next base: position 81,365,264 of record NC_068916.1, read on the forward strand.
TTCTTTGGAAGGACTGATGTTGAAGCTGAAACTCCAATCCTTTGGCCACCTGATGTGAAGAGCTGACTCATTTGAAAAGACCCTGATGCTGGGAAAGATTGAAGGCAGGAGGAGAAGGGGACGACAGAGGATGAGATGGTTGGATGGCATCACTGACTCGATGGACATGAGTTTGAGCAAGTTCCAGGAGTTGGTGATGGATAGTGAAGCCTAGGGTGCTGCATGCAGTCCATGGGGTTGCAAAGAGTCAGACATGACTGAGCGACTGAACTGAACTGAACTGAACTGAACTGATTTATATAAGTAGCAGCTTTCCAAGTGACACTAATGGTGAAGAACCTGGCTGCCAATGTAGGAGACTTAAGAGACACAGGTTTGATCCCTGGGTTGAAAAGATCTCCTGGAGGAGGGCATGGCAACCCACTCCAGTATTCTTGCCTGGAGAATCCCATGGTCTGAGGAGCCTGACTGGCTACCATCCATAGGCTTGCAAAGAGTTGGACACTACTGAAGTGACTTAGTATGCATTCATTACATAAGAAGCAGGAGAGAAATGCAACTGGTTAAGGGCTTGAAAATCATACCTTCCAACATTTGAGAACAGTGGAAATTATCTTTAACTCTTTGAAGAATGACTCTGAAAACAAGTTTAGACTCTAGAAGGCGTAACTAGAACTGGTGAATTAAGGTTAAATGGACACACTTCAGTGCAATATAGAACGAAGCTTTCTCAGTGAACAGTGTGTTGTATACAAGAATGCAGGTGGTAGCTGTGTAAGGGGGTGACATGTGGGTTCCTGGAAGTGCTCTAGAAGGAGGTGAAAGATTACCTCTCCAGGACCTCTTAATGGAGATTTTTCCTTGAGCAATAAATTGAAACAGTGGATTGTTTCTAGCTTCAAGATGCACGTCCTAACATTTCTATTTCTCTATATGCTATGAAATGAATATCAATATTAATTATATGACAAGACATTTCTCTAAGTTGATATACTTTTAAACAGCTGCCAACCTATGTGCTCTATGAATTCTATGTTTTGAAGTGCATGGGGGAAAAAGGTATTTATGAGAAGAGGAAACATCATTAATAGGTGATAAAAGTAGGGGCTTAAAACTTCTATTTATTGAGTACTTACTGTTTGCAGGATGAATTGGATGAATTTATCCATATTATCTCATCTCACTTAATATACTTAGTTTCTCATTGCTTGATTTGGAACTTGTGAGACACTGTAGTTCTTAGAATGATGATTTCTCACAATAATTGGCATTTTCTTATGTATTCTTTGGTGGAACACAGGACTGTTCTGATGGCTACATGTGCAAAACACATTTTCAAGTTAAAAATGGAACTGCAATGTCACATCAAGGAACATCTGCCCATGTACAGACATTTCTTCCTGTGGAGGTGAGTGATTTAACATATCATGTTCTCCTTTTCAGTCTTTGTAAAGTATAAAGTAAAAGTTTAAATCTGATAAATATGTTTAAAAAATTAACTGCCACCAGATCCTGAATCTGTTGTAAGGGGAGAAGTGAACATCATTTCTAAGAGGTATTTTCTTCTCTAATATTGAAATCAGGAACTGTGGTAAAGTTAAGATTCACTCTGGGTCTGTACAGATTGTCACAAGGCTTCACCCTTTTGGTTTCTCTTAGATCTAAAAACTACAGATGCCTTCCATTGCTTATTGATTTTTTTCAGTAAAATCCCCTGAGGATAATACAGGCCTATACCTCAGCTGAGTAATGTGTGATGGATATCTCTTTACCTAGTCTACCTTTAATTTTTCTCCTATGTCCTTTAAAATATGCTGGATCTGGGTCTCATTCCTTAAGGGACTTTAACCTTGACTTGAAAATCTTGCTAAATTAAACTTTAATAAGGTACTAATCATGGCATAATGGTTTTCTGGGATATTTTCAACTTTCTTTTTATCGAAATGCAAATAGACTTATTGTACTTTATGTTGTTAATAAAAATTTTTATATATCCATTGTAAAAATAAACAATAGAAAAATATATAAAAACTCCCACAGATCTTTCAACTGAAGGTAACCACTATGAATATTTTGGGAAGTATCCTTGCACATATTTCTGTCACACACACACATACATACTTGTGTTCTGCAATGAACAAGTATGGCATGGATATCTTCCCATGTCAGTAGATGTGGATATCTGTAGTTCTTTTTTAATGGCTCCATTGCATTTCATCTTATGGATGAACTATAATTATGTGAACCCATATTGAAATAAAATGCTTGAATTTTAAAATTGAATTAGTGGGGATCTAATTGCTTCAACATAAAGAAACAAATATAATGCTTAAAATTCCAAATATCCTGGTAAAATGGGAAAGGAGACTTTTTTTGGTGACAGTTGAGCCCTAAGCCCTTCTGTCTGTGTATGATGCTGGCCTGGAAGTAACTGTTGCCTGTATAATTTATTTTTTATTTATTTTTTAAATTAAATTTAGTTTTTTAAAAGTACTCCAAGGGATTTTTATACTTGGTTGCACCGGGTCTTAGTTGCAACATGTGGAATCTAGTTCCCTGACCAGGATTTGAACCCAAGCCCCCTGCATTGGGAGCTCGGAGTTTTAGCCACTGGACCAACAGGGAAGTCCCATTGCCTGTATAATTTACTTTGCAATTTATTCTTGAGGATATTGTGTTTGGTAATAAAGTAAGTGCCCCTGATTTATATATAGATTTAAGGTTTTTTGGGGTAATGTTTTTAGTATATTGAGTGCTTAGTTTCTCAGTTGTGTCCGACTCTTTGCAGCTCTTTGGACTGTAGTCTGTCAGGCTCTTCTGTCCATGAGATTTTTCAGGCAAGGGTACTGGAGTGGGTTGCCATTTTTCTCCTCCAGGGGATGTTGAGTAGGTGTTCAAATCCTGATTACTGTTTCATGGTTTGAATAACCAACATCATATATGAAGCCAAGCATGTTAGGAAGCTTTCCAGTTCATTATATATTAACTTCAAAAATGCACATGGAGATGATGATTTAAAAGGTAAATTACTAGTTCTTTCCTAACAAGTTGGCAGACATTTGAAAAGCACTAAAAAGTGGTGTTGACAGTGTGAGGAAACTGACACTTTCTGGTTGATGTTTTAACTTCACAAAGTTTAAAGATGTGCGCATACTATGATTTATCTATTCCAATTCTAGGAATTTAGCTTCATAAAATATAATTTTTTCCAACATTTCCCAACAAATTTCAAACATATGAAAAAGTCAAAAGAATTTTGCAGTGAACATCCATGTACTCATTGCTTGGATTCCAACATTAACATTTTGCTGTGCTTGCTGTATTACATATCTCTCCCTCTATTCATCTATCTTCCTTTTTGGTGCAGTGGTTTTACATCAAAGTAAATTACAGAAAATAATTAGAAATGTACACAAAGTTTTACATGGAAGTATATTTATTTTACTATTATTTATAATAGGAAAAAGTAGAAACAACTAAAATATCCAACAGTAGTGGATTAGTTGCTTATGGCATATCTCTGTGATGGACTTTGTGATTCAGTAGGTTTGGATTGAAGCCTGAGAATTTTCAGTTCTAACAAGTTCCCAGGTTATGCTGATGCTGCTGGTACAGGGACCACCACACTCTAAGAACCACTGCAGTACTTTATAATGGAACTCTTAGCATATTTTAGATGTACAGCTGAGATGGTTAGTTAATATAATGTATGGTAGAGTTGATATTGTAATAATCTTGATGAAATGAAAAATGTCAGGTTGAGCCTGAGATGGAGATTCCTGTTGAAGTGACTTATTAGGGATATGTTCTTAGGAGAAAGGGAGTGATGGAAGCAGAAAAGAACAAGCGATAAAAGCTAAGGGAAATTGTGGTCTCACTCGAGATGAGCTTTAGTCTGATCTCCTTAGAATTCTGGAGCATAGATACCCCAAATTAGTCTCACCTTGTGTCCTTGAGGCTGACCTTTTGTACTCTGTAGCATTTATTGAACTTTCAGTCTGTCATTGCCTGATGTAGAGGAAGACAGCTTCCAAGCAAGATGGCTCCAGTATTACTGAGAAATTATTCAGGGAAGGAAGAGGGCTGCTGTGTGTTATCAGCCAACAATTCCAACAGCTGGGTGTGAATGGGTACGCTGGCCTTAAGCGGACCTGGGCAGGGCAGCAACAGTGTCTACTACCAAAGGGTAACCTAAAAGCAACAAAATGGCATCTGTGAGGAAGTATATGTATAAGGCCTGCATTGACATGACAGCAGTTTGTTTGAGAAAGAGCTAATGATTTTAGTTAACCACAAGCTCAAGGTAAGTGAAAAAAATGCCATGGATGCTAGACAAACTAACTGGAACCTAAGCCATATTAATGAAAGCATGATTGGATACCAAGTATTATCTGAGGTCCCCTGAAGGGTCCCAGAGACCCTCTCAAGGGGTCCACAGGTCAAATATATTTAATAATGTTAAGATATTATTTACATTTTGTACTTTAATTCTCTCCTACTTTCCCAGAGGCTACCTATGTGTGATACTGCAACAGAGTAAATGCAGAAACAGTTATAAAAATCCAGCTATCTTTAATTAAGTTAGACACTAAAAATATTTTCAAAATGTATACTGCTTTTCTTACTAATTTATGTTGTTTTGGAAAATGTTTATTTTTTCATATAAATTTGCTGTTATATTATCATTCATAGAAATTTGCTATTATATTACCCTGTATTTTTAAAGTGAACTAATATTTTTTTAATTTCAATTTTAATTTCTAATATAATATCATGCACATAACTCTCTTAAACAAAAAGTTCATTGGAATCTTCAATGAATTTTAAAAGTGTAAAGGGGTGTTGAGATCAGATAGTTTGGAAATCATTGCTATAGAACAAGGAAATATTACCTTATTGTATGTGCAAAACAACATTGATAGAGTACATGATGAATGAATTCATAAATAATAGTTGAAGATTGATCATAAGTGGGGTTTATCCATTCAAAGAAGCACGCTGGGGGCCATGGGTAGGCTTGAAAATATATTATTATGAGGACTATTGGTAGTTCTGGGGATGTTAAATTAGAACTAAAGACCTAGGAAGGTTAATCGTCTTAAGATATCGAGAAAGCTTTCCCGTGGAAGAGAGAGTAGACTCACTTTGTTTCTGAGGATACAGAGTAACTGGAAAGTATTCAATACAAGTCTCTCTACTGTTTAGATTGCTCACAGTGAAATTGGTCATCTTGCAAAGCCGTGAGTTCCCTTCCCTTTCTTGGAGATGTTAGCCACAGAGTGGGTAACCTTTTCTCCAAAACAGTGGTCACTGACAGAAATGTTCAGATGTTTAAAGCACCAGGATGGTGATGAATGAAGTGGGCTGATGGGAGTTGGTGGGACCTGTAGAGAAGTGGAGAGGGAATGGTTCATCCAAAGGGGCAGTAGAAATGCATCTCCAGGTAGATTTTCAAGAGAAGGCAAGATCTGGATTTATGTGTTGATTTAAGTAAAAAAAAAAAAAAAAAATCTGTGCAGGCTAAATAGACTATGTGTATGGGCTGCAAATGGTCCTTAGGCCACCAGTTTATAACCTAGCCTCTAATATTATAGAAAGGGGTCCCACGTTGTATAGAAGACTGAGGCCAGGGGACTTTAGAATTCTCTTTAGAATTTAGAGCCCCATCCATAACTGATGGTGGTGCTAGTGGTAAAGAACCCGCCTGCGAATGCAGGAGACGAAAGAGACCTGGGTTTGATCTCTGGGTCAGGAAGATCCCCTGGAGGAGGGCATGCAACCTACTCCAGTATTCTTGCCTAGAGAATCCCATGGACAGAGGAGGCTGGTGGGCTACCATCCATAGGGTCACAAAAGCGTTGGACATGACGGAAGTGACTTAGCACATCATATCTGTACATCACATTTCCTATTTAAGGATATTTGAAAGAATGCCTCTACTAATAGTTACTTTAAAAAAGATTTTAAAAAATTGGCCATGTATGAAGTGGGAAATCAGATCACTTTTTTGTTCCAATCAGAACTGGTAGTCTTGACTATAGAGGGGTAGCTGGATTCATGATTTTTATGCCCATGAGTTTATATGCAATAAGCAGGAATTTAAAAATCAAAGAAATATAATGGAATATGTGAGTGAAGTAATTTGTTAAAATCATAATCTATATCTTGTTTGAATTTTTAAAATTAATTTAAAATGATACTTAAAAGAATGAGATGATATTCAGAAATCTACTAAATATATTGGGGTTTCTTAGTGTTGTTTTGGGGACAAGAGTTCATTAGATAAGACATTTATTGTTGAGAGTTGTTACTGTGATTTGCTTATGACATTTCTGAGTTTGTGAAGTAACAAACAAGACTTAAACAAGATCTTTTCATTACCAGTGACTGAGAGAGAGTCATTGCTTTATTTATAAAAATAAAATAATAGTTTGAGAATGAAAGTGGTAGCAAAGGCTCTATAGTCAAGTTAGACAATTTTTTTGAGGAAAATTAGTCACTGTTAACCTTTCAACCTCATGTGAATATTATTGCAAAATAACTACTAAACTTTAAAATTATTTTGTAAGGTTCTAAATTAAGTCCCAGTGCTAAAGAATCCACCTGCCAATGCAAAAGACACAAGAGACACAAGAGATGCAGGTTCGATCCCTAGGTCCAGAAGATCCCCTGGAGTAGGAAATGGGAACCTGATCCAGTATTCTTGCCTAGAAAATTCCGTGGACAGAGGAGCCTGACAGACTACAGTCCATTGGGCTGCAAAGAGTCAGACATGACTGAGCACAGCGCAACAACAGCAAATTAACTCACTGGCCAATATAGACTACAATGGCTACAATTCTAGAGAATTCTAGCTACAGTGCTACAATTTGAGCTACAATTATGATTCTAGAGAAACAAGGTATAAGTTTTTTTTTTTTAAATCATGTTTAACATTAAACCACTCTAAATAAAAGGAAACAATGAGATGAATATTCAACATGGATATTGATTTTTAATAACCAGTAGTAAAAATTATTAATGAATGTTTAGGAGAGGGAAGTGCCTGAAATTTCTTCCTGTAGAAATAGCCTTTGTCTAACATTTCTTTGCATTTTCTTTTTATCTCTACCATCTTCATATATGGAATTCTGAATCATTTTTATAGAATAGAGATAGCCCAGATTTTGCCCTTCAATTAATTCAATTTGCTGTTGCTGCTGCTGCTAAGTCGCTTCAGTCGTGTCTGACTCTGTGCGACCCCATAGACAGCAGCCCACCAGGCTCCCCCGTCCCTGGGATTCTCCAGGCAAGAACACTGGAGTGGGTTGCCATTTCCTTCTCCAATGCATGAAAGTAAAAAGTGAAAGTGAAGATGCTCAGTTGTGTCCGACTAGTAGTGACCCCATGGACTACAGCCTACCAGGCTCCTCCATCCATATTTATTTTAGGTTGGTCAGTGATTTTTTTATATTATTGAAGTTTGGATTCTTCTGTCTGAAGTTTCATTTCTTCCTTTTGAAGAGGTATCAGAGATGGGTATTGAGCATATTTTATTTATTCACTTACTATCTTCATTACTTTAAAGCCTGAGGTTACCCCTTTAGATTACATTTTTAAAAACTATGAAAATGATAGAGTCATAAGAATAGCAATAGTATACTACTGGAAAAAGGGATTTTTTTGTCCTAGGGCCTTGTAGTCCAGTATCTGGGACTTTCCTTAGTCCAGGTAGAGTATTATAGGAAATCTTGAACAAAAAAACAGCTTATCACAAATTCCCTGAAGCATAAAGCTGAGAATCAGTAACAGGAAATGATCTCAATTACCAAAAGAACATATTTAGAGAATGATGATCTTCTGATGTAACCAGGTCTTCAAATATACTCATTTGCCCTAAGGATTTTATAAAGTGGCTTCTAGGATGAGTTCTATTTTGTATGTCTGAAATAGACTCATATGTTAGAATATTATCGGTTTTTTATACATATAATGGAATAAATGACAAGCTACAGTTCTCAGTGTTAACAACTTCTCTGTAAAGCAACTGCTATTTTTAGACTGAAATATAGACATGTTGATAAATGTAAATGATGAGTAATAAGCATGTTTACCTCTGGTATCTGAAAGTGTCATTATTAAAGCAATGCTAACTAACATATCAGAAAGTCTATTATATGTAATCTGTGTAGATACAAAATGAAAGTACCTGTAATAGTCAGTATTGATTTATTGATTTAATGGATCCAATGTTGATAGATAAGTGGATTTTTAATGTAAATAACTATTAATACAGCAAACCTCAATCCCACAATACCATTTTGTGTTTTTCTTGTGGTATATTATGAAAATGTTCAAAGGCAAAGTAAATTTTATTTAACTTAGAGTGTACATATATGCCATGGAGTGGTGTGTTTGAGAGGAGAGTATAGGATATTCTGAAAATCAGTCAGGTCTGATTCGGATTTTCAGTTCTAATAAAACTGTGGACTATTGCACTAGATATAGTACTTATTATACAAACTACATTTCTTTAACTATGCTTTGACAGAAATGTGTGTTTACTTATTCTTAGAACTCATCAGAAATCACGTACAGAGATGTAGCACTAAAACTATTTAATAAAATCTTGGGGTGGGGGAGCGGTCTTAAAAGACCTTAGTGTTCAGCTGTGAAATCAAGAAGTATTATATGGAAGCAGAAACATGCCCCATACTCTCTCAAATCTTTCTTCTCTAGGCTCTTGGTACCTGAGTAATATCGCTTTTTAAAATTCGGAGAAAATATTAGGTTTAGTGAGAACGTATAACCTAAAAGGCTTCTTAAATTTACTCCTACCTTTGAAATTCTCTGTGTTCTATTTGCTGTGGCAGAGCAAAGAGAGAATCTGTTTTTTGAGAGAAATCAAGTTGAATCAGTCCAGATAGGTAACTAATTCTCTTTCTATTTTTCAAGCCAGTAGGAAAGCCTTTGCTAAGGCTAAGGCACCTGCCATACCCATTGTATTTTAACTCAGCAGTGAGTTATATCACAAAGCTTTCTTTATGTATAGTTCTAATATTGAAGTTTTTTAAAAGTCAAAAGTATGATCATTTCTAGCAGCAGATATGTACTTGAGAGAATACTGAGCTGATATTTTCTGTATGAAAATCTGATTTTCAATGTGAAATGCTTCTGTCCGGTTGTAAAGGTCTAAAAGGAACCAGTTATTTCTGAGGAAGAACACTTAGTGTATTATTTTAATTGCTCTAATTATTTCTCCCATTTACAAAAAAATGAGTTTGAGTTGCTCTCCATGATATAGGTTTAAAAAAGAAACTTAATAGATTAATTGGAGGTTTCAAACTTTATGAGGATATCTTGATTTTATAATCAAATATAAAATAAATGAAAGTGAAACCACTGTTTAGTATTTCTTCCTCCTCCTTTTATTTATTTATTTATTTTTTTCGGAAATCTGTGGAAACTCCATGTGTGGAGAGGGATCCATTGGAATCTAGTATAATGAGGTTTGCTCTCACAAAAGATTAAATAGAATCTAAAATATTTGAGTTTTCAAAAGTTTTTTTAATCAATTATATTTAAAATTCCTTTTATTCCTTAGTTAAATTCCTTAGTTTGTTTGTTTTTGTTTAATTATTTTTGACTGCACTGCAAGGCATGTGAGATCTTCTTTCCCAGACCAGGGATCAAACCTGTGCACTCTGCAGTGGAAGCACACAGTCTTAACCACTAGGCTGCCAGGGAAGTCCTCCTCAGTTAAATTGAAAAGGTTAATTTAAAAAATATTTTCTGGAGTGAAAGAAATACCCATCAGCATAATAGTCTATGCAGGACTCAACAGCAGTCTAAAGAAATTGAACGTTGAAATTGAGATGTGAAATACCATGGAAGATGGCAATCTTTGGATGTTTGAAAGACTGTTGATTTTTTTTAGCTTGAATTTTAGTTGATTTTTTTTAGCTTGAATGAAGTTAGCTACTTGGCAGGATTTTTTTACTGTTAGATACAGAATATTATATAGAATGTGATTTTACTACAGAATTATTGCCCAGAACTAGGGACAATTGTATATGTATATAGCTACTTGTTTAATCAGACCCATGTAGGTTCCAATATTTTTTCAGCTAGGGCCTGAAATGCTCAGTGTTAAAGAGGCTTTATTAAAAATGTGGATAAATTATTTTTACAGAGAGACAAAATATTTTCAAATTGACATAGTGATTCTGAACCTTGCTACTAGACTCCAAGCATTGTCCTGGTTAGATCACTTGAATCAAAGTGATCACTGTGCCTGGCATATAACTGTCAGAAACTAATAGAGCCTATATCTTGATTTTTCTGGGTGGAACTATCCAAAATTTCCCCTCTCTCCAGTGTACTATTAAAAGTTAGCAATGTTAAAATAAATATTTTGTCATTATCAATTTTTGTCTGTTTATCAAATGGTACTTATTAAATGAAGTGGCCAGGAATATTTGTTAAAGTTTATCTCTATATTTATGTGCCTAAGGGTGAAAAATAACTTTATCTTAAAATAAATGGAAATAACCAGGTCTGAAATCTGTTGCTTGTAGAAGCACCAAGGTATATTAAGATGAAATTTCAGTTGCCATTTATCCCAAAGGGCCAAAAGTGGCATATTTGACAGATCTTTTTCAAGAAAAGTTTGCCAGCCTCCACACTGGTTTTACATACAAGATGATTGGTAGTTTAGTGTTCTTTTTAAAAATAATAAACAAATGAATGTTTCAGGAAACCTCTGATAGACTGAATCAGGTGGAACTGATTTAATGTTATGGATAATTACATAATTAGTGCTGTAAAAAATAAACTATACTATCTGCTTGATGGACTGGAGCTGCTGTGAAGGAGGTATGTAATTATACAATCAGCATCCTCCTCCTATGCTGATTCTAGGTAATCCTTTTTCTTCCTTGTCTGAGAAGGGGCTTCCTGTCTGTGTTTCCTGATGTTAATTTTAAATGAATAGAGCTGAGCATTCAGTAGTTTCCCATCCCTTGATAAGTCTTCCCATGCTCCAGGTCTGTGTGAGACCATCCTCTGAGACCAGTGGCTTTCAGACTTTTGATATAGACTCACAATAAGAAATATATTTTACATCAGGACCCAGTACATACTACAGACACGTATCTGAAGCCAGGGTTCACAAGAAATAATTCTTATTCTTTTTGATCTACCTACTCTATTAATCTATTTTGCTCTATTTTATTTTTTAAAAAATGCTGGCTGAAGTCCACCAGTTGATTTTGGAATCTCCTAAGAGCTCATGACTCATGTTTAGAAAATATTACTTAAATCCTTGATGACTGCTAACGTCAGTTGAAGGGATTCAGAGAGTACCATAACGTTGCTGCTGTGGGCTTTGGGTAGCAGGTGGTGTGGCATGGTTGAAAGAACAACGGCTTTGGAGTTGGGCAAATTTGTTTTTGAATGCCTGCTTTTACTTATTTTAACTGTGTACTTTGAACATGTGACTAAACCTCTGTGAGCCTCAACTCCCTTATCTGTAAACATGGATTCCAAATATTTGAGGGAGTCAGGAAGTGGGGAATTGGGGGTCTATCTATTAAATGATGTCATGGAAGAAGGCATCTGATTATGGCTGAAAAAATGGTAGGCAATTCATAAAGTTTACATTCCTTTCCCCACTCTTTTTCAACATCAAACACCTCACCTGGGAAAGAGCATGGTAAATCCCTGCCTCACAGGGTGGTTGTGAGGATCACATAGGATAATGGAACCAAAGACTAACTAATGTGAATTTTTATCAGAGCATCCTTAAGGCAGTGTCACTGTTTGGGAATAAATCTATGAGAAAGTAGGATAGAAGAGAGTCCTGTGAAGGTTAAGTGACAACACTAGAAAACAAAACAAGTTCTGAAATTCTGTATTATGATTTAATAGCAAGAATTGTTTTGAGATAGAGTGGTATTCAAAACTCAACATTCAAAAACCAAAGATCATGGCATCCGGTCCCATCGCTTCATGGCAAATAGATGGCGAAACAATGGAAACAGTGACAGACTTTATTTTCTTGGGCTTCAAAATCACTGATGATGGTGACTGCAGCCGTGAAATTAAAAGACACTTGCTCCTTGGAAGAAAAACTATTGACAAACTTAGACACAATATTAAAAAGCAGAGACATTACTTGACTGACAAAGGTCTGTCAAGTCAAAGCTATGGTTTTTCCAGTCATGTATGGATGTGAGAGTTCGACCATAAAGAAAGCTGAGCGCCAAAGAATTGATGCTTTTGAACTGTGGTGTTGAAGAAGACTCCTGAGAGACTCTTGGACTGCAAGGAGATCCAGCCAGTCAATCCTAAAGAAAATCAGTCCTGAATATTCATTGAAAGGACTGATGCTGAGGCTGAAACTCTAATACTTTGGCCGTCTGATGCGAAGTGCTGACTTGTTGGAAAAGACCCTGATGCTGAGAAAGAGTGAAGGCAGGAGGAGAAGGGGTCGACAGCAGATGAGACGGTTGGATGACATCACTGACTTGATGGACATGAGTGTGAGCAAGCTCCGGGAGCTGGTGATAGACAGGGAAGCCTGGCTTGCTGCATCCATGGGGTCGCAGAGAGTCAGACACAACTGAGCTACTTAACTGAATTGATAGTGGTATTGCATGTTGATATTGGAGAGCTGCTAACAAACTGCTAAAGAATTATTTATAGTGCCTATTATAAATTGTATATACAAATCGTTTCATTTTGCATTATATATAGGATTTAAAGAAACTTTAAAATTATTCAGCAAAGGAGTTTGCTTCATTAAGACCTGGAAAATGAACATGAGAAGATAAGTAATTACCTATTGTATAAAATTTCTGTCATGTTCTTTACCTTAACTGAAATACAATATAATAATTTAATTGTGAGAAGATTGTAGCCTCTGTCTCATGGCTTGAACTCTTGGGAGAATTTTCACTGTACATGTGTCAGTTCAGTCGCTCAGTTGTCTCCAGTTCTGCGACCCCATGGACTGCAGCAAGCCAGGCTTCCTTATCTATCACCAGCTCCCAGAGCTTGCTGAAACTCATGTCCAGAGTCAGTGATACTGTCTAACCATGTCATCATCTGTCGTCCCCTTCTCCTCCCGCCTTCAATCCATGAGTATGTTTTTATAAAAGCACCTTCTTTACTTTAAAGGTGTTATAGTTTTAACTACTTCTAAGTTATTTCATAACTTTGAAATGCTGTTTCCTCACTAATTTTCAGTGTTTACTTTCATGTCTGAAAGAAAACTGCTTGGTTTTGATACTGTCGGTACTTCTCTCTTATATCATCTTTTTTCTAGAATTTTACTGATGTTGTGATTATTTAGTGGTAACCTGGGCTTTGTTGGTTGTGAGGAAAGGACATAAATCAGACAAGGCAAGTATAAGGCCATGACAGCTACAAAGCATCTTTTCCATATTTCTTATTCTCCAGGGTTTTCAGTCTCTGGTTGGTCTGAAATGTTTCACTCTCGTTTTAGGCCTGTGCTGGTTGATTGCACTTAATTTCTGTGCCATTTCTATGTTTACAGTCCCTTACATCATGTTAGGAAATCACCTCGCACTTTAAGTTCAATTCACGCTTATATTCAGGAGAAAAGTCCTGGCTCCTTTAAGACAGAAGTACTTTTTCTCTGCCAGAAAGCTCATTGTAAAACTGAAAATCTTAACCAAAAAGGGTTTCAATGTAAACTGAATATTGATAGAGAAGGGTGGTTAATTGGTCTTAGTAACTTGGTTGCTAAGGAAGCATTTTTCTGATTGGGAGGAAACTCTCCTGGGTATTCTACTGCTTCTTGTGGACCTAAAATGCTTTGTTTTATCTCTTACTTTCTGTTTCTGAGTTGGAAGAGGAAAAAGCAGAAAGCTATCATAGGATTGAAAAGCTGTGGGAAGCAGATGGTTGCTCTCTCTTAGCTACAGAAAGAGAGAGCTAAATACTGACTAGCAACAAGCCAATGCCAGCAAGGACTCTTTGTGTAAGGCAGGCAGTTGGAAAATACCATGAGGGCAAGATATAAAGAGCTTGCATAAGAAGACATAGGTTAGATTAGGGGTTTTTTAGTGCCTGGAAACATGTAGGTGAAAAAAATTAAAGGATATTTTGAATGGACATCCAACACCCATGTTAAACAGCAGGATTAAATGTTTTTTGAATGGCTGAGTTTATTAAGAGGAATTATTTAGTTTGTACTTCTTTGTATTTTTTAGGTTTTGTACTATATCATATATTAAATTTAGTTAATTTGTAGTTATTTTAATAAACAATATTTAGTTGCAAACATCTCTATTATTGTATAGTTTATTGCATAGTAGTACTATAAGTAACCTTGGAGTAAACAAATTACAGATTTTTCATTGAAATTTTTTTTCAAAATAAAAATGCCTTTGAACATTGTACATATATGCTAAACTCTAAGGAATACTTTAAATAATTTTGGTTATACTCTAAATATACTTTAAGTAATTATTTCTACATACTAAATTATGTTACACTAACCTCAGTAAATTAGTGCCTATATTTTTCTTAATTTCATTTTTTTTTAAACTCACCACTTCATTCAGCAGATATTTTAGATTATCTACTAAGTGTTAGGCACTATGTTAAAGGGTACCAAAAGGAATAAAACTTCTCAGAAGCAGTGACATATGTCTCAGGAGAGTTTAGAAAAGAAAATATTTTTTCTGGCATTTTATGGTCTGTTAGGTTTTGTATGTTTTCCCCATTACTAGTATTACATATTATTATTTGTACTAAACATTATTTTTTATGGTACTTTTAAACTGTAAAATTCTTTTAAATAGCATTATTTGGATCATTTTTGTGGACATATGTAAAGAGAACCAGAATTTCTTGGCTCCTTCCACAACCTTGAAGTGCTGTAAGAGGATGCATAAGTCCTCCTTGGGAACCTTTCTGGAATTTAACATTGATTTTCTTGGCCGAGTAGTTCCTGTCCTGTGAGTGTGACTAGAAGATCTTAGAGAAAGGGCAAAATGTGATGATCCTTTTGAGGCCCTCAAGAAAAGTTACGACCAACCTAGACAGCATGTTGATAAGTAGAGACATTACTTTGGTAACAAAGGTCTGTCTAGTCAAGGCTATGGTTTTTCCAGTGGTCATTTATGGATGTGAGAGTTGGACTGTGAAGAAAGCTGAGCACCAAAGAATTGATGCTTTTGAACTGTGGTGTTGGAGAAGACTCTTGAGAGTCCCTTGGGCTGCAAGGAGATCTAACCAGTCCATTCTAAAGGAGATCAGCCCTGGGATTTCTTTGGAAGGAATGATGCTAAAGCTGAAACTCCAGTACTTTGGCCACCTCATGTGAAGAGTTGACTCATTGGAAAAGACTGATGCTGGGAGGGATTGGGGGCAGGAGGAGAAGGGGACGACAGAGGATGAGATGGCTGGATGGCATCACTGACTCGATGGACGTGAGTCTGAGTGAACTCCGGGAGTTGGTGATGGACAGGGAGGCCTGGCGTGCTGTGATTCGTGGGGTCGCAAAGAGTCAGACACGACTGAGTAACTGAACTAAACTGGATAATAATAATATCAGAGAAACTGGTTTAACATGGATTACTTCAGTTCAGTTCTAACTGTTGCTTCCTGACCTGCATACAGATTTCTCAAGAGACAGGTCAGGTGGTCTGGTATTCTGATATAACCAGAGGGCTTACTAAATATGTGGGTGGTCATTAGTGATGAATTTTACACTTAAAGGGCAGACAAGATGATCAAGTTAAAAACACTGATAGACTAACAGAGCAAATTCGACTTCCTCGGTAGTATAGTAATAGAATAACATGAAGAGTAATCCATGGTCTTCTTTCCTTTTAAATTTGGTAAATTCTGGTAGTTAAAAAAATTATATGCTAAGTCTAAATTTTCACATTTATCTGCTGCCTAATTTTAATATTGCTTCACAATTCATTGGTTTAGGCTTTTTATAGCCTTTATAATCTGGATTGTCTTTCACTGATTTAAGATTCAGTAAATGAAAGGGATCATTAAGGATAAAGGAGAGCAACAAATATGAGGTTCATTGTTAAAAGGTAAATATATATTTTAGATTTTTTAACAGAATGATGAATAAATGAGAAAATTGGTGTTTGTAATAATAATACTAAGTGACTCTTTGGATGTCACATTTATTTTAACTTAGTATTCATTACTTTAAAATAAGTGTATTGTCTGTTTTTTTATAGCTGTGAAAGATACTGCATTGAGCTGAGATTAAAAAAAAAATTTTTTTTTTTAGAACTCAATTGCTTCTATTAAGATGAAACTCAGCTAGTAAACTCATTAAGTAAGGACCCTAGGCGGTTCTCTAGCTGAGACTGAAAGCACAGTACTGCAGACATCTTTGCATCACTGCCATGAATGACCTTGAAGGAAACCAGCACTTCATAAAGCAAAATCCTCTCTGTGCCACTTCATTCTGATTTGATTGATGCCTTAGAAAAAGCTGTAAGATTTTCTTTCCTTTATAGTGTGGGGCATATACTCCTTATACTTCATAGATTTTGCACTTGTCTGGAGTATTTTGTTGGCAGGTTCTTATAAGTTCTGATCTTTCACTGACTGTAGTACATGTAAGCAGTGAAATGTCTCTCTTTTGATCAATTATTACTAGGGAGGAAGGTCTTGGTGCATTGGGATCATGGTTTTTAAGAATGGAAATATACTGACTTTCTAACTTGGGTATAATACAGCCATTTTTCTTCCATCATAATCTTTCCAAGCATCTCAGTAGGTCGAAGGGTTTATTACTGAGGTTTTATGATTTATATTACTCAAAGAATATAGATTCCTGTCTAGCTACTACTCACTGTGCTTTCTTAAATTGTTAGTTCCCTTTCCTTTTAGTTTTTTACTTTAATGTACAATGAAAGTTTTAGTATACATTTTTATACTCAAAAGAAGAAGGCACCAGAAACCTCAGAAGATTAAAAGATTATTTTACTACTTTGGAATTACTTGGTCCTAAGAAATTATAAGTAAGTAACATCCAGAAGAACAGTCATCGATTTGTCTGCCCTCACCTTGCTGTAGGAATACCAGGAGGAAACTTTTCAATATTTTGGTTCTGGAAAGTGTGTAAAAGCTATGTTAGGACCCTTGAGGCTGAGTATTTAAGGATTAACACTTGCATTACATTGGGTGGAGGTGGAGCTAATACCAGCTTCAGCCTGGTGTATTGCAGAGACCATTTAGGGCCTTTTCCTCTTTACCAGGGAGCCTGGTCAGCCAGTGACTCCAAACCTCAGTGCTACGCTTTTTCTTTCTGAGATCCTTTTTCTTTCTGGTCCTCCTGATCTACCTCTGCTAACCTGACTGAATTTTACGCCTTGCTTAGCTTATCTTTCTGAAATATAGTTTCAGTTCAGTTCAGTCGCTCAATCGTGTCCAACTCTTTGCGACCCCATGAATCGCAGCACCCCAGGCCTCCCTGTCCATCACCAACTCCCGGAGTTCACTCAGACTCACGTCCATCAAGTCAGTGATGCCATCCAGCCATCTCATCCTCTGTCGTCCCCTTCTCCTCCTGCCCCCAATCCCTCCCAGCATCAGAGTCTTTTCCAATGAGTCAACTCTTCGCATGAGGTGGCCAGAGTATTGGAGTTTCAGCTTTAGCATCATTCCTTCCAAAGAAATCCCAGGGCTGATCTCCTTTAGAATGGACTGGTTGGATCTCCTTGCAGCCCAAGGGACTCTCAAGAGTCTTCTCCAACATCACAGTTCAAAAGCATCAGTTCTTCAGCGCTCAGCCTTCTTCACAGTCCAACTCTCTCATCCATACATGACCACTGGAAAAACCATAGTCTTAACTAGACGGACCTTTGTTGGCAAAGTCATGTCTCTGCTTTTGAATATGCTATCTAGGTTGGTCATAACTTTTCTTCCAAGGAGTAAGCATCTTTTAATTTCATGGCTGCAATCACCATCTGCAGTGATTTTAGGGTCACCTAAATACCTGTTCTCTTATATCTTCTCATTTGTTGAACACAGAAATAGCTTAGTAAATAGGAACTTAGCCATGCTGAGTTTTTCTTCAATTACTTGATTAGCATCATGTCTCATGGGCAGCTTTATTCTGCAGACCTCTTGAACATGCTTACTTTATGCTAAATCCCTTTATAATATATTTTCTGGCTGATGAACTTATAGATTTTCTTTTAAAAGTGCATATGAATGCATTGGGACTAAAATAAATTTTCAGCCTTTTATCCAACTGTTAGTACTTTTTCTTGTTTTTAAAAAATTTTTAAACCAAGCTACTAAAACAGTTAGAAAATATTCACTTTCATGAAACAGAAAGCAAATCAAGAAGTTATGGAAGTCTTTAAGCCATTTTGAGTTTATTTTTGTGTATGGTGAGAAGATGTGTTCTAACTTCATTGATTTACCAGCAGCTGTCCAACTTTCCCAGCACAAAAAGATTGGGATACCATAAAACTTCTAGAAGAAATCATAAGGACAACATTCTCTGTCATAAATCATACCAATGTTCTCTTAGGTCAGTCTCCTAAGGCAGTAGAAATAAATGCAAAAATAAACAAATGAGACCTAATCAAACTTACAAACTTTTGCAGAGCAAAGAAAACCATAAACGAAACAAAAAGACAACCTACAGAATGGGAAAAAATGTTTGTAAACAGTGCAACTGACAAGGGCTTAATTTCCAAAATACAATATGTAAAAAGCTCATACAACTGAACAACAAAAGAAAAAACAAACAACCCAATAGAAAAATGGGCAGAAGACTTAAATAGACATTTCTCCAAAGAAGAAATACAAATAGCCAATAGGCACATGAAAAGATGCTCAACATCTCTAATTGTTAGAGAAGTGCAAATCAAATCTACAGTGAGGTATGACCTCATACCCATCAGAATTATTGTTCCATTGCTCAGTCATTCCAGCTGTTTGCGGCCCCATGGAGTGCAGCACTCCAGGCTTTCCTGTCCTTCACCATCTCCAGAGTTTACTCAGACTCATGTCCATTCAGTCAGTGATGCCATCCAACCATCTCATCCTCTGTCATCCCCTTCTCATCCTGCCTTTAATCTTTCCCAGCATCAGGGTCTTTTCTAATGAGTCAGCTCTTTGCATCAGGTGGCCAAAGTATTGGAGCTTCAGCTTCAGCATCAGTTCTTCCAGTGAATATTCAGGGTTGATTTTCTTTAGGATTGACTGGTTTGCTCTCCTTGCTGTCCAAGGGACTCTCAAGAGTCTTCAACACCACAGTTTGAAAGCATCAATTCTTTGGCACTCAGAATGACCATCATTAAAAACTCTACAGATAACAAATGCTGGAGAGGATGTGGAGAAAAGGGAGCCCTCCTACACTGACGGTGGGAGTTAAGTTGGTGTAGTCACTGTGGAAAACAGTATGTTCCTCAGAAAACTGAAAATAGAATTACTGTATGATCCAGCAGTCCCACTCCTGGGCTTATATTGAGATAAGACTATTTCAAAAAGATGTGCACATTTATGTTCATATCACTACTCACAATAGCCAAGACATGGGAAGAATCTAAATGTCCATTGAGGAATGGATGAAGATGTGGTACATATATACAACGGAATACTACTCAGCTATAAAAGAGAACAAAATAATGCCATTTGCAGCAACATGGATGTAACTGGAGATTATCATACAAAATGAAGTAAGTCAGAAAGAGACAGATAAATACCATGAGATATCACCTATATGTGGAATCTAAAATAAGACACAAATGAACCTGTTTGTAAAACAGAAACAGGCTCATGGACATAGAGAATGGACTTGTGGGTGCCAAGGGAGAGGAGGTTGAAGGAGGGATGGCATGGTAGGTTGGGGTTAACAGATGTAAGCAGACATATGGAATGCACAAACAATAAAGTTCTACCATATAGCACAGAGAACTATTATTCTCTTCACTGTCCTATGATAAAGCATAATGGAAAAGAGTATAAATAAAGGAATATATTTATGTATAACTGAATCACTTTGCTCTACAGCAGAAATTAACACAACCTTGTAAATCAACTATACTTTAATTAAAAAGAAAGTTATGGAAGATTGAAGTTTTAGTAAGTAGAGATACATTTATAATTTTTCCAGATAGTCACAATAAGGTTTTTTTTAAGCAATTGGTTTTGCAAACAAGGTATATAAACAATTAGGGTAGAAAGTTTAAAATTATTAATGATACATATAGAATATAAGATTGCATTAAGCACTCACTAAAGTTTTAAGAAACTGTTATTCCATTAAGCTGGCAAAAAAATCGTTGCAAAAGCTCAGTAAGAAGTTTGAAAGGAGGCTTTTAAAAAAAGTTTTCCTAGTTTGCTCAAAAACTCTATTGAAGAACTATTGTATTTATTTCTAATTATTTTCTATTAGGCCCTCAAATACATCTAAAATGTACTTAAACTATTTAAATTATTTTATTTGTAACTGTTGGTTAATTAAAATATATGTTTTAGGGTAATAATGGATTAAAATGGATACTATTGAATTGGAATAAAAGTTCAAGACAATAGATGCCAAATAATATTCATTAAAAAATTTTTTTAACTTGGTCAATGGTAGACTCAGTGCATGATGTTTATTGAATTATTTGCCAAACGGTCATTTCCCATCAATTCTTTTTTCAGTCTTTTTTGAAAAACTACTATGTAGTATTTTTGTACAGAAAAAAAAAATAAGACATTATCTTGACTTTGAAAAATGTTTCAAAGTACATATCTTAATAAACAATCTGAGTGGATTCTACAAAAAGAAAATGTTTTCTGTTTTATTATTATTAATGATAATTATGATTTATAATAAGTGATGAAATAAAATTAAAAGTGGTAAAAGAATTAACAAAAATAAAACCATAAAAAGCAACAACAGTAGACAAATAAAACAGTAATAGCTTTAGGGATATGACTGAAATAAAAAACATTATCTTATTTTGCTTGTGACTGACTGATTATGTTTTAAGTATGTATTTTGGTTATATAATGCTGCCTAAAAATCTACTGCAAAACTTGAGGCTAGAGTCACTTGAAGGCTCAACTGAGCTGAACATCCAAGATAGCTTTTTCACTTATGTGTTTGGCACCTCAGTTGGCATGACTGGAATAGTTAAGGCTGGCAAAGCATCTCTTTTCTTTCTGCATTTCTCTCCATGTTTGGGCTTCCTCTAGCATGGCTGTTTCAGAGTAGTTGGACTTCTTAGCTGGTGACCTTCTCTCCTAGAATACATAGTCCAAGAGGCCCTGGGCAGCTGAAGGGCCTGGTCTCGAAAAGCATGCAGCATCGCTTCTTCCACATTCTCTTGCGCAAAACTGAGTCTCAAGGCCAGTTCATAATCAAAGGTAGAAAGCCACATACGGGCATATGCACACTCAGAAGGCATGGCTTATTGTGGGAGGAGAAGGGTGGGAGTGGGGGAGGAGGGTTATCTCTAGAGATTAGCTACCACAATGTGAAATATCCATTTATTGGTAGACAATAACCATTTCACCATGTATTTGATAAAATTTGTATCAACATACTTCTGAGACTAAAATTCACATTAATTTTATATATAACACTATTTTATAACCAAAATGTACTTTCACCTAAGGAGTACTAAGAGATTTAGTTGCAATGAGAAAAACAAATCTTTCAGAAATAATTGCCTTAATGCTTTCATTTCAGTTTCTGTTGAGTATGTCCTGGATACAAGGTATTGCCCAAGTCATTAGAGGAAAGTGAAAGTGAAAGTGAAGTCACTCAGTCATGTCCGACTCTTTGAGGCCCTGTGGACTATAGCCTACCAGGCTCCTCCGTCTGTGGGATTTTCCAGGCAATAGTACTGGAGTGGCTTGCCATTTCTTTCTCCAGGGGATCTTCCCAACCCAGGAATCGAACCTGGGTCTCCCACATTGTAGGCAGACACTTTACCATTAGGGGAAAGATATAGGAAATTATAAAATATTTTCTTATAAGACCCAGCACTCAAGCAATGTTATGAGACGAGGTTTATACATCAAGAGTCAAGTACACATTCATAGCACTGACAGACTTTCATGGAAGGGAAAGATAAGCATGTTTTGAAATTATTTAGGAAGCCTTTATAAAAGACGTTCATAGGATTTGTATGCTGAAAAATTACAAACCAATGAATGAACTCAAAAGAAAATCTAAATAATGGACAGATATATTGTGTTCATAAATTGGGAGAGTTGACATAGCAATGATATCAGTTCTATCTAAACTGATACGTATATATAATATATATACGATTGAGCAATTGAGCACACCACCATTATATATACATATATAATAAGAGTCAGACACAACTTAGTGACTCAGCAACAAATATAATATTTGTTGCTAATACTAATACAATAGTATTATATATGCTTACATAGTTCCCTTAAAATTGCAGCAAGACTTATTGAGATATAGAAAATATTGTCCTAAAAATAGGAGAAGGCTAAGGAAGTAGAATAGCTAGAAGCACTTTTAAAAAGAATAGAGACTTCCCTGGCAGTCCAGTGGTTAAGACTTTGCCTCCTAATGCAGAACATGCGAGTTCAGTCTCTGGCTGGGGAGCTAAGATCCCACATGCCTCATAGCCGAAAAAGACCAAAACATAAAGCAGAAGCAATATTGTAACAAACTCAATAAAGACTGTAAAAATGGTCCCATTAAAAAGTCTTCAAAAAACAGAAGAGTAAAGTGAGAGGAACCGGTCTACCTGATTTAAAGACTTCTTATGTAGACACAGTAGTCAAGATTATGTGGTATTTGTGTGGGACAGACATATTGAACAATGAAATAGAGCAGAGAATCCAGAAATAGGCTCACACAAATTTGTCCAACTCATTTTTGACAAAAGTGCATAAGCAATTCAACTGAGGAAGGATAGCCATTTAAATAAATGGTGCTGGAGCAATTTGGACATCCATAGGCATAAAATGAACCCTGACCTAAACCTCATCAGTTCAGTTCAGTTCAGTACGGTCGCTCAGTCGTGTCCGACTCTTTGCGACCCCATGAATCGCAGCATGCCAGGCCTCCCTGTCCAGCACCATCTCCCGGAGTTCACTCAGACTCACGTCCATCGAGTCAGTGATGCCATCCAGCCATCTCATCCTCTGTCGTCCCCTTCTCCTCCTGCCCCCAGTCCCTCCCAGCATCAGAGTCTTTTCCAGTGAGTCAACTCTTCACATGAGGTGGCCAAAGTGCTGGAGTTTCAGCTTTAGCATCGTTCCTTCCAAAGAAATCCCAGGGCTGATCTTCAGAATGGACTGGTTGGATCTCCTTGCAGTCCAAAGGACTCTCAAGAGTCTTCTCCAATACCACAGTTCAAAAGCATCAATTCTTCAGTGCTCAGCCTTCTTCACAGTCCAACTCTCACATCCATACATGACCACAGGAAAAACCATAGCCTTGACTAGATGGACCTTTGTTGGCAAAGTCATGTCTCTGCTTTTGAATATGCTATCTAGGTTAGTCATAACTTTCCTTCTAAGGAGTAAGCATCTTTTAATTTCATGGCTGCAGTCACCATCTGCAGTGATTTTGGAGCCCTCAAAAATGAAGTCTGACACTGTTTCCACTGTTTCCCCATCTATTTCCCATGAAGTGATGGGACCGGATGCCATGATCTTCGTTTTCTGAATGTTGAGCTTTAAGCCAACTTTTTCACTCTCCTCTTTCACGTTCATCAAGAGGCTTTTTAGTTCCTCTTCACTTTCTGCCATAAGGGTGGTGTCATCTGCATATCTGAGGTTATTGATATTTCTCCCAGCAATCTTGATTCCAGCTTGTGCTTCTTCCAGCCCAGCATTTCTCATAAACCTCATACCTTATACAAAAAGTAACCCAAAATGGATCATGGACTTAAAGATAAAGTGTAAAACATGTAAGGGTTTTAGGAAGAAAATAAGATAGAATCTTTGGGATCTAGGATTAGGGAAAGCATTTGATTTGAGACAAAAAGCACAATGAATTTAAAAAAAAGTGATAACTTGGTCTTCCTTGAACTTGAAAACTTCTGCTCTGCAAAAGACCCAGTTAAGAGGATGAAAACAAGAGTCACAGGGTGGAAGAAGATATATGTAAACTGCATATACAACAAATGGCTACTCTGAGAATATATATATTAAAAAAAAATGAAGTCGCTCAGTCGTGTCCGACTCTTTGTGACCCCGTGGACTGTAGCCTACCAGGCTCCTCCGTCCATGGGATTCTCCAGGCAAGGGTACTGGAGTGGGTTGCCGTTTCCTTCTCCGGGGGATCTTCCCGATCCAGGGATCAAACCTGGGTCTCCTGCATTGCAGGCAGACGCTTTAACCTCTCAGCCACCAGGGAAGCCCCATATATATAAAGAACCCTTAAAACTTAACACACAGTCCAGTAGAGAATAGGCAAAAGAAATGAAGCATCACTGAAGAGGATACACAAATGACAAGCACACGAAAAGATATTTAATATTATTGGCTATTACACACCTATCAAAATGACTAAATACTAGTAATTTAATAAACATTTACAATATCAAATGCTACCAAGCATGCAGAGAAAACAGAATCACTCATATGTTGCTGGTTGGAATGTAAAATGGTATAACTGATCTGGAAAAATTTTGACAGTCTCTTGAAAAAGTTAAACGTGCAACTACCATATAACATAACAATTATGCTCCTAGGCATATCCCAGAGAAATGAAAATTTATGCTCATGTATAAATGTACACAAATTTTTGATAGTAGTTTTATTTGTAATAACCAAAACCTAAAACAAACCAGATGTCCTTTAATGGATGAATGGTTACATTAACTGGTATGTCTATACTCTGGAATACTACTTAGCAATAAAAATCAACAAAATACTGATACAGCAATCTGGATGAATCATCAGAGCACTATGATGAGTGAGTAAAGCCAGTTTCAAAGGTTACATAATGTATATTTCCTTTTATAACATGCTTAAAGTGATAAAATTATAAATTGGAGAACAAAAAAACTTACTGCCAGGGTTAAGGAAAGGATGGGGTAGGAAGGATATGACTGTAGCTATAAGAGGGCAATATGAGGGATCTTTGTTATGATAGAAACACTCTGTATCTTAACTGTATTAATGTCAATATCCTTGTTTTAATTTTGCACAGTAGTTTTGCAAGATGTAACTGTTAGGGGAAATTGGGTAGAGGATATGCCTTCTATATTATTTCTTATAATACATGCTTATTTTACATGCATGTTTAGAATTATCTTGAGATTAAAATTTTAATTAAAAATGATTTTAGATTTCAAAGCCAACATCAGGGAGAATGAAGGTGCTTTTTAATATAATTAGAAAAATCCTACTCCTTCAGTACAGGTGATTCCCATAATCTATTAGAAAAATTCATTGAAAGAACAAATTACACATATATGACAAGCTCTTAAACATCTTGGAGATTTTTGTATATTTTGGAGAGATGACACTTACTGACTGAAGTGAATCTCTTACTGATGTGATTTCAAGAAACAAATCAACTGGAGTGATATGGGACCTTTATTGGTGAGGAGGTAAGTTGTGGGCAAGCTAACTTTTCTAGGGACTCTATTTAGAAATTAGCTTCTTTGCTATTTCCACCGTCTTAACCTTTTCTCTTTCCTACAATTCTGTTGTTGTTGTTGTTCAGTAGCTAATTCATGTCTGACTCTTTGCAACCCCATGAACTGAAGCATGCCACGCTTCCCTGTCCTTCACTGTCTCCCAGAGTTTACGCAAACTCATGTGCGTTGAGTCAGTGATGCCATCCAACCATCTCATCCTGTGTTGTCCCCTTCTCCTCTTGCCCTCAATCTTTCCCAGCATCAGCGTCTTTACCAGTGAGTTGGCTGTTTGTTTCAGGTGGCCAAAGTATTGGAGCTCCAGCTTCAGCACCAGTCCTCCAATGAATATACAAGTTTGATTTCCTTTAGGATTGATTGATTTGATCTCCTTGCTGTTCAACAGACTCTCAAGAGTCTTCTCCAGCACCAGAGTTTAAAAGCATCAGTTCTTCAGTGCTCAGCTTTCTTTATGGTCCACCTCTCACATCCATACATGACAACTAGAAAAAACATAGCTTCGTTTATATGGACATTTTTTAGCAAAGTGATGTGTCTTCTTTTTAATACACTGTCTTTTTAAGGAGCAAGCATCTTTTAATTTCCTGGCTAAGTCACCATCCACAGTGATTTTGGAGCCCAAGAAAATGAAATCTGATATTGTTTCCACTTTTACCCCATCTATTTGTCATGAAGTGATGGGGCTGGATGCTATGATCTTCATTTTTGAATGCTGATTTTTAAGCCAACTTTTTCACTCTCTTCTTTCACCCTCATCAAAATGTTCTTTAATTCCTCTTCACTTTCTGCCATTAAATGGCATCATCTGCATATCTGAGGTTGTTGATATTTCTCCAGGCAGTCTTGATTCCAGCTTGTGAGTCATCCAGCCCAACATTTCATATGATGTTCTCTGCATGTAAGTTAAATAATCAGGGTAACAATATACAGAGTTGACATACTCCTTTCCCAATTTTGAACCAGTCTGTTGTTCTATGTCCGATTCTAACTGTTGCTTCTTAACTGGCATACAGGTTTCTCAGGAAGCAGGTAAGGTGGTCTGGTATTTCCATCTCTTGAAGAATTTTCCAGTTTTTCATGATCCATACAAGGGCTTTAGCCTAGTCAATGACACAGAAGTAGATGTTTTTTGGAATTCCTTGCTTTTTCTGTGATCCAATAGATGTTGGCAATTTGATCTCTGCCTTTTCTAAATATATGCAAGTTTTTAGGTCACGTACTGCTGAAGCCTAGCTTGAAGGATTTTGAGCATAATCTTGCTAGCATTTGAAATGAGTGCAATTGTATGGTTATTTGAACATTCTCTGGCATTTCCTTTCTTTGGTATTGGAATGAAAACTCACCTTTTCCAGACCTGTGACCACTGCTGAGTTTTCCAGATTTGCTGGCTTATTGATCCAATATTGATCCAATTCAGTGGCTTCCATGAAACTCCCAGGAGACCTGCATATTGACAAAGTCTAATTGGAATTTAACAGTGTCTGTTTTTTCCCATATTTTTGTAATGTGGAAAAAATAGACTTAAATCTGATCTCATATTTGTAGATTGTAGTGAAGTCTTTTCAAGAAGTATTTTCAGCTGGATTAGAGCTGACTTAAGGTCATCTGATTAACACATAGTCAGGGAGGTGTAGAAACCATATTACAAGACCAAGGTTAATTAGTACCGGCAAATTCATACTACAGTGAATATAATATAAAAAGCTTTGTAAATAATAGGACTATTTCCATGACAAAGTGTTGGAAAACATGTTTCTGATTTTCTTCTTGAAAAGTAGAAAAATGATATTTATAATAAAGTATACATATACATACTTACAGCAACCCACTCCAGTACTCTTGCCTGGAAAGTCCCATGGATGGAGGAGCTTGGTGCAGGCTACTGTCCGTGGGGTGGCAAAGAGTCGGGCACAACTGAGCAACTTCACTTTCACATACATAGTTACAATGAGAATATGAAGTTTTTATACAAACACCACTAATTTGGCTTAATAGCTTCTGAATTTGAGGGTGGGTTTGAACATTTTTCTTTGGATTTGTCTCATTATGGTGTCCTCAATATTTAATATATAGTAAAAGTAGCATTCAAATCAATGGGAAAGGGGAAATAATTAAAATGTTGTTAGGATAACCAGATACCTATTTGGAAAAGCAAGATTGGATACTATCTTTGTATCATATGTCAAAACAAATTGAACTGCTAAATGTACAAATTCAAGTATAAAAACACTTAAGGAAAATATAGGTTTATATTTTTATAATACATAGTGGCAAGGGCTTTCTAAACATGACAGTAATAATGAGAAAAACTTGTTTCTGAAATCTATTTTTCTACAGTAAACCACCCCTCAACTTAATGGTTTAAACCAAGAATAATTTATTATTTCTCAAGATTCTGTAGATTGGTTAAGTCATTCTTCCTTGGGTCTCATCTGAACACACTTACAAGGCTTCTTTCATCTAGTGGCTATGACCACTCCTGCCCTGTTTTGTCTTATTCAGTTGTCCAGCCCAAGCTTCTTTACATTGTGGCTGGGTCTTGAGAAAGTGAAGTTAGAAACTATGAGGCTTGTGGAGGCCTATACTCTAGAACTCATATTCACTTTTGTCACATTTTCTTGGTCAAATCAAATTACAAGGTCAGCCAGATAAAAGAGGTAAATAAATAGACTCCATCTCTTGAGCAGCAATATCACAATGCAAAAAGATGCAGACATTATAAGACTTAATTCATTGGGAACCATTATTATATCATCTTCCTCAGGATCTCTTGCTGTCTAAACATTCTGCCTGAAAATAGGAACGAAGTTGATTTGGATAAAATTTTGAATAAATCTCTTACTCTCTCATTCAGCTACTTGCTGTCTGAAACTTAAGATCTAAATAGATTTGGATTATGTGGTAACCTTGCTGTCTGAATTTGCCAACTATATATGCACTGTCCTAATTCAGATGTGTAATAGCTTTATTACTGGCATTAAGCAGTTTGATGATGATGTGCCTTGGTGTAGTTTTCTTCGTGTTTTGTGTGCTTCAGTTTTATTAAGCTTGAATGTGTGGGTTTGTATAGCTTTATAAATATTTGTATACCACCCCCTCCACCATTCTTCTCATTTGGGGATTCCAATTACATGTATATTAGTCTCCTTGAAGTTTCCCCACAGCTCACCAATGCTCTGGTTATTTTTTTATTTAGTCTTCTCCTTGTTTCATTTTGGATAGATTTATTGCTCTGTCTTCAAGTTCATGAGTCTTCTTCAATGACTAGTCTTTCTTTAATTCTTTCTTAGATGTTGTAGTTTCTATCTCTGCAAGTTTGGTTTGGATTTCTTTTTATATAAATCTTCAGTGTTTCTAGTTAACATGTTCAGTCTTCTAGCTCAGGGGATGACAAATAAGAGCTCATAAATCAAATCTGGCCTAGCAGATTTGTTTTGTAAATAGTTTTATTGGGATACAGCCATGCCTATTTGTTAACCCATTGTTTATGGCTGCTTTTTGCAATACAATATTTGAGCTGAGTAGTTTTTACAGACTCCATACCTGCAAAGTCTATATTTCTTACTATCAGGTTCCTGAACATATGGAATTTACATTATAATCACTGTTTTACTATATTTATCTACTAATTCTATAACTGATGTGATTTTTGAGTCAGTTTCAATTGACTGATCTTCCCTTTCCCTTCAGTTTTGTATTTTTCTGCTTCTTTGCATGCCTGGTACTTTTTGATTAGATGCCAGATATTGGTGAATTGTTCAGAGCTGGATATTTTTGTATTCTTATAAATATTCTTCAACTTTGCCCTGAGATACAGTTAGATTTTCTGAAGGCAATTTAATCCTTTTCAAGTCTGGCTGTTAAGTTTTGTTAAGTGGGACCAGAGCAGCCTTTTTTGTATAGGGCTAATTTTACCTCATTACTGAGGCATAGCTCTTGTGAGGACTTTATCCAGTGCCTCGAGTTATGACTAGCAGGAACCCAAATTATTTTGAGCTCTGTGCAAGCATCAACCATTATTTCCACCAATCCTTTTGGATGGCTGTTTTCCTGACCTGTGTTGTTTCCTCCTGCACATGACTTAATTCATACTTAGCTGAAGATGAGAGAGACTTCTTTTTCTGTACAGCTCTCTCCTCTCTCATTCTTTGCCCTGCAAACTTTTAATGAACTTGGCCTCCCTGTATTCCCAGTTTTATTTTCTTAATTTTATTTCTTATTTTGAATTTCTTTTCAAATTTCTTAATTTGAAATCTTATGGGCTCTGCCTGGGTTATGGCTCCCTGCACTGTGGCCTGAAAATCCTCTCTGGGCAATATGCCGGGGCAGTCTTAGTGCTTGTATGTTTGCTTCATGTATTTCAGGGATCACTGTCTTTTGTTGCCTGATGCCCAAATCTTGACAAATCATTCTTTCATATATTCTGTTCAAGTTTTTAGTTGTTTCAGGTTGCAAGGTAAATCTCATCCCTGTTACTACTTCTTGGCTTAAATGATCTTCAGAAACCTGATGACTTTAGATGACAAGGGATATTTGTGTTTTACTATTTTAAAAACAAATTGTGGGTTTGAAATATTGTACAAGACACTATAAAATAAGTTGAAAGACATGGTGACAAACTGGGAAAAGTATTTTCAGTTAAATTGTGCCCTACTAAGGATTAATAGGCTTCCAGGTGGTGCTAGTGGTAAAGAACCCACTTGCCAATGCAGGAGACATAACAGACGTGGGTTCAATCCCTGAGTTGGGAAGATCCCCTCGAGGAGGTCATGGCAACCCGCTCCAGTATTCTTGGCTGGAGAATCCCTTGGACAGAGGAGCCTGGTGGGCTGTGGTCCACATGGTCACAAAGAGTCAGACACACCTGTAGTAGCTTAGCACACATGCAAGGATTAATAGTGCCAGTACATTAATAGAAGCCAGTCTCATAAATCAGTAAGGAAAAGATGAACATTCCCAATAGGAAAGGGCTTCCCAGGTGGCTCAGTGGTAAAGAATCCACCTGCCAAAGCAAGAGACATATGAGATGCAGATTCGAACCCTGAGTCAAAAAGATCCTCTGGAAAAGGAAATGGCAACCCTCTCTAGTATTCTTGCCTGGGAACCCTATGGACAGAAGAGCCTGGAGGTCTACAGTTCACGGGATTGCAAAAGAGTTGGACGCGACTTAGTGACTAAACACCACCACCACCACAACAACATTTTTGTTTGTGTACTTCTGTTAATGGGTAGACATGAAAATGACCAGCAGATGAAAAAAATTCTGTTACAATGCTAAGCAAAGAGAAAATAATTGAAATAACAAAGAGATATCATTTTCCACCTATCATATTCTTAAGGAGGAAAATCACATAGGTAAGAATGTAAATTGTCATAGTTTTCTTGGAATGCAATCTGATACTATGTATGAAAATTTAAAATGCTTACTTGATTTAGTAAATCCAAATCTAAATGATTATCCTAAACTACAAGAAAGATCTTCATGACCAAGATAATCACAATGAGGTGATCACTCACCTAGAGTCAGACATCCTGGAATGTGAAGTCAAGTGGGCCTTAGAAAGTATCACTAAAAACAACGCTAGTGGAGGTGATGGAATTCCAGTGGAGCTATTTCAAATCCTGAAAGATGATGCTGTGAAAGTGCTGTACTCAATATGCCAGCAAATTTGGAAAACTCAGCAGTGGCCACAGGACTAGAAAAGGT
The DNA here is from genome assembly GCF_023091745.1 of Budorcas taxicolor. Lineage (NCBI taxonomy): Eukaryota > Metazoa > Chordata > Mammalia > Artiodactyla > Bovidae > Budorcas > Budorcas taxicolor. The sequence goes on from NC_068916.1 coordinate 81,396,569, forward strand.
CAGTTTTCATTCCAATCCCAAAGAAAGGCAATGCCAAAGAATGCTCAAACTACTGCACAATTGCACTCATCTCACATGCTAGTAAAGTAATGCTCAAAATTCTCCAAGCCAGGCTTCAGCAATACGTGAACCATGAAATTCCAGATGTTCAAGCTGGTTTTAGAAAAGGCAGAGGCACCAGAGATCAAATTGCCAACATCCACTGGACCATAGAAAAAGCAAGAAAGTTCCAGAAAAACATCTATTTCCACTTTATTGACTATGCCAAAGCCTTTGACTGCGTGGATCACAATGAAGTGTGGAAAATTTTGAAAGAGATGGGAATACCAGACCACCTGACTTGCCTCTTGAGAAACTTATATGCAAATCAGGAAGTAACAGTTAGAACTGGACATGGAACAACAGACTGGTTCCAAGTAGGAAAAGGAGTGTGTCAAGGTTGTGTATTGTCACCCTGATTATTTAACTTATATGCAGAGTACATCATGAGAAACACTGGGCTGGAGGAGGCACAAGCTGGAATCAAGATTGCCAGGAGAAATATCAATAACCTCAGATATGCAGATGACACCACCCTTATGGCAGAAAGTGAAGAGGAAGTAAAAAGCCTCTTGATGAAGGTAAAAGAGGAGAGTGAAAAAGTTGGCTTAAAGCTCAACATTTAGAAAACGAAGATCATGGCATCTGGTCCCATCACTTCATTGCAAATAGATTGGGAAAAAGTGGACACAGTGACAGATTTTCTTTTCTTGGGCTCCAGAATCATTGTGGACAGTGACTACAGCTGTGAAATTAAAAGACGTTTGTTTCTTGGGAGGAAAGCTATGGCAAACCAAGACAGCATATTAAAAAGCAGAGACATCACTTTGCTGACAAAGATTTGTATGATGCAAGCTATGGTTTTTCCAGTAGTCATGTATGGATGTGAGAGTTGGACTGTGAAGAAAGCTGAGCACCGAAGAATTGATGCTTTTGAACTGTGGTGTTGGAGAAGACTCTTGAGAGTCCGTTGGACTACAAGGAGATCCAACCAGTCCATTCTGAAGGAGATCAGTCCTGGGTGTTCATTGGAAGAATGGATGCTAAAGCTCCAGTACTTTGGCTACCTCATGCAGAGTTCACTCATTGGAAAAGACTCTGATGCTGGGAGAGATTGGGGGCAGGAGAGGATGGGATGACAGAGGATGAGATGGCTGGATGGCATCACTGACTCGATGGACATGAATTTGGGTGAACTCCGGGAGTTGGTTATGGACAGGGAGGCCTGGCATGCTTCAATTCATGGGGTCGCAAACAGTTGGACACGACTGAGCAACTGAACTGAGCTGAACTGAACTGAAACAAATATTTCCACAAGTTTGTAAAAAATAATTATTATAGGATCACTGACAAAATCTAAAAATAAGTTGAATGTCAATTATTAGTCAAATAGTTACTCTTTATAATTATTTATTACTTTTAATTCTACAATAATCATCTTTACTATTTTTTGCAATTATCTCTTCAGTTGTTAAATATATGTATGTATACACGTTCAGGATATCACTAATCCTCTATTATAAACAATAAAGTAAATATGTTTATTAACACGTAAAAATGTCTTCATGTTAAGTGAAAAAGGGCAGTTTATAAACTAGTATTTATAGATGAAATCATGGGAAATATATTTATACAAATACATGCATACATATATACACCTACAATATTTCTATGGAAGATAGAATTACAGGGAGTTTTTATTTTCTAGTTTCTTGTTATGTATTTTAATTTTTCAAAATAATGAGCCATACAGTCAGGGGGAAAAATGCTCTTTCTGTATTTTAAAAAAGGAAGATATGAGAAAGAAAACTGTCACAAAGAAGAACCTTAGAAAGTTCTAAGAAACCAGGTTGTAAAATGGAAACAACACTTGTGATTTATCAGTTGGTAGATCTGAGTAGTAGAAAAAGCAAGACCCAAGTTTGAGTCCTGGCTCTCTCCTTTATAGGTGGGATGATCGTGGAAAAATGACTAAACATCTTTAATAGTTTTTAAAGTCATTATTTTCTAATGTAATAAATCATATGATTATTATATTTATGTCACAGGTAATAAAATTTACTCAGCAAAGAGTAGTTTATTTAAAAATTTTAATATAAAATGAGGAAATGAGAATCGTTCTTACTGGGCATAAAAATCTACTTGGATGATGGGATGAGTTTATTATTATCATGCTGCAATTAGCAAATACTAATTATCTCTGTATGAGAGCTGCTATCTTTAATTTCAATTAAGTTCAATTTTTATCTAAAATATGATCTTCAATTAAGAGAATCACAGAGTATTTCATTTCAGTTCACCCTAGCCAGGAGTGGTGCCTTTTCTTACAGCTGGTAGTTCCTCTTGTCCTATCTTTCCTCAATGTGCAGGCCCACCATGGCTCCTGCTTCTGGCTGGGGAGGGCTGGCTCTCGGCAGGAGGTGCGAAGACCTCCTTTACTGCTGAAGAAGTGGGCCAGAAGAGCTGGTACTCCATCTCTGAGGATCTCTTAGCCTTCTCTCTGTTTCTAACCACTCCTTCACTCCCACAGATAAGCTGGCTCTGAAGAGCAAGAGGAACCCTGTGTTTCTTAAAATGAGGTGTATCACTTTAGTAGGTAAATGAAGAGATATGAATGATCATGAACTAAATAAAAATCATTCCTTTACCCTTATTCACCATTATGACAGCCCAACTTTAGAGACTTTACAGAGGCAAGAGGTCTATCAACTTCTTTCCTTTCACTTATAGTTTCTTGCCACTGATAGTGAAATTAGAATCAGGGTTTATGACCAAAAACATTACTATTCTTTTAAATGAAAACAGTGGCACATCAGCTGTCACATGAATGTTGTTTTACAGTCAAATAAAAACTCATGAAGCCTCAGTTCTACAGTCTGTCTGGGTTTGAAATATTTTTATGCACTGCTGTGTGAAGAACAGGTGCACTCACACATCTGTTTCTAAGATTTTTCTATTTTATCAGGTGATTTGGGTTTAAAATTTCAACAGATGTCTGTTTCAGTCATTTTTGCTCTTAGTGTTCTTTTTGTTTAGTTGCTAAGTCATTGCCGATTCTTTGCAACCCCAGTCTGGACTGCAGCACACCAGACTCCTCTGTCTTCCACTATCTTGTGGAGTCTGTTGAAACTCATGTCCATTGAGTCAGCGATGCCATCCAACCATCTCACCCTCTCTTGCCCACTTCTTTTTCCCTCAATCTTTCCCAGCATCAGGGTCTTTTCCAGTGAGTCAGTTCTTCGCATCAAGTGGCCAAAATATTGGAGCTTCAACTTCAGCATCAGTCCTTCATATGAATATTCAGAGTTGATTTCCTTTATGACTGACTGATTTGATCTCTTTGTTGTCCAAGGAACTCTCAAGAGTCTTCTCCAACACCACAGTTTGAAAGCATCAATTCTTTGGTGCTCAGCCTTCCTTACGGTCCAACTCTTACATCCATACATGACTATCGGAAAAACCATAGCTTTGACTATTTGGACCTTTGTTGGCAAAGTGATGTGTCTGCTTTTTAATGTGGTCTAGGTTTGTCATAGTTTTCCTTCCAAGGAGCAAGTGTCTTTTAATTTCATGACTGCAATCGCTATCTGTAGTTATTTTGTTGCCCAGGGAAATAAAATCTGTCACTGCTTCCACTTTTCTCCTTCTATTTGTCATGAAGTAATGGGACTGGATGCCATGATCTTTGTTTTTTGAATGCTGAGTTTCAAGCTAGCCTTTTCACTCTCCTCTTTCACTTTCATTAAGAGATTCTTTGGTTCCTCTTTGCTTTCTGCCATTAGAGTGGTGTCACCTGCTTATCTGAGGTTGTTGATATTTCTCTCTTGGCACTCTTGATTTCTGCTTGTGATTCATCCAGCCGGGCATTTCTTATAATGTACTCGGCATATTAGTTAAATGAGCAGGTAACACTATACAACCTTGGTGTACTCCTTTCCCAATTTTGAACCAGTCAGTTGTTCCATGTCCAGTTCGAACTGTTGCTTCTTTACCCTCATAAAAGTTTCTCAGGAGGCAGGTAAGATGGCCTGCCTGAATTTTCCACAGTTTGTTGTGATCCACACAGTCAAAGGCTTTAGCATAGTCAATGAAATAGAAGTAGTTTTTTTTTTTTTAATTCTCTTGCTTTCTCCATGATCCAGTTATTATTTGCAATTTGATTTCTTGTTCCTCTGACTTTTCTAAACTCAGCTTGGAACTTCTCAGTTCAGGTACTGATGAAGCCTAGGTTGAAGGATTTTGAGCATCACCTTGCTAGCATGTGAAATGAGTCCAGTTGTACAGTAGTTTGAACATTCTTTGGCATTGCCCCTCTTTGGGATTGGAATGAAAACTGACCTTTTCCAGTCCTGTGGCCATTGCTGAGTTTTCCAAATTTGCTGACAGATTGAGTGCAGCACTTTTACAGCACCATCCTTTAGGATTTTAAATAGCTTAGCTGGAATTCTGTCCAAATGCTACCTTTGTTTGTATTAATGCTTCCTAAGGCCCAGTATTAGTAAAACAGCTTAAAACTTAGCTCTAACAAGTCTAACTTCTTATTTATTTTAGAACAACTTATACCTTGTAACCTGTTGAATTGTGCAGATACATTTCTTATGGAGTGGCTTAAACCCAAAGTTAGCTCAAAATGGAACCTTCCTCCTATTAGAATATTGCTTCCTCCTATTAGAATATTAGAATTTTGCAGTCTTTTTCCACTCTGTGGTATCAACATTGCTTTGCAGTTTATTTGGCTGCCCTCTTAACTGTTCAACTTCACCTTCCATTATTGTATTTCCTTTATGAGTGCCTGTGTCAGGTTCTGAGATGTTTAGGGAGTCATTCAAAGGTTGTGGTCTAACTATGTTGGTTTATTATTAAAGTCTTGAGTGCTATCCTAAATATTACAAAGTTTGTTTGCTGGTGTTAGCATCCTAGTGAGAGGTGTGAGCTAGCCTGGTGACTTAACATTTCATCTTAGAGTGAAAGACTCGGAACACATCATGTAGACTACTGTCCTTTTTTAACAAGAGAAATGACTAATTAGTAACTTCACATACTTTCTGTACTGTGCTCTGCTACAACCCATTACCCCAGTTTTCTTAATAATGTCGTCTGATCAAATAATACCAATGCCTTCTGTCTTTTAATTACTGTCTTTCATCTTCATATTATTATATATATTTTGCTTAAACTGCTGGGCTATCAAAGGTTAAGGCTAGGCAAAGGCTTGAATATTTTTAATTTAGATTAATAAATCAGTTTTGAGATATAAGAATGAAATACTGCATTAGCCAAAACAGTTTGTCAGGTATTTCCATAGTATCTTATTTGTCTTTTCTTTAATATTTTAATATTTACTCATTTTAATATCTACTTACAAAGAGATACCTATGAATTACCTACAAAGAAATATCTTCTGAGTTACCTTGAGATTAAGGTAAATTAGATGTATTTACTTAGTAGTTGTATGCTTTTTGAAGCTATAACATAGTCTGTTTTCAAGTTTAATAAAACTAAATCCTCTTCAAAATTATCGTCAGTTAAATCTACAATATTTTAAATTTATTATGTGTTTTATAAAAGAATTTTCAGTCAACTTCGATTTTTTTGTTAAAGAAGGAATTTTCTTTCTTAAGGAAGAATGTTATATAAATACTCAAGTATCAACATTATTGTTATTATGGATGCTAATGACCTTTATCCCTATAAATATTAGCATTAAAATTTAAACACCTTTCTTTTTGCAAACCCAAACATTCCTGAATAAAAGATCAAAGGTCACAGAGCTATGATGATTCAGTACTAAAATATCAAAGTATTTAGAAAGTCTTTTTCACAGTTGCTTAAATTATGGGAAAAGGTTTATCTAAAGGTCTAGGACCATCTTGAATTACCACATAATATTTGCCCAAGGAAGTCTCAGGAGAACTTACAATAGGTCCATGCCATGAAAGTTTCGACCTGAGCAACAAAATAGCCATGTTTAAACACTGAAGTCAGACTAGAAACATGAATCATTTTCTTCATTTAATTTAAAAAGAAATTTCCAGCCATTTCCAATTATATTAGCTACATTTTAATAACTAAAGATGCCAGACTTATAAGGTGCAAAATAATGAGCATATTTCTGTAGCAGATTTTTAAAAAATATTCTCTCTCACAAAACCAAAGCAATCTTGTAAAATTCGGGTGGTGTTTACCATGTTCACAGTGATGTGGCTCCAGGAGAGAATTGGTATATGGAGCTGGAGAACTAGAAGGAAGAGAATGGAGATCTTAAAACTGGTTTAATAATATCAACAAAAAGCAATAAAGATGCCATATGGAAAAGGATGAATTATTGCCCTAAGGAAGTTTTATTTCTCACTGTGATGTTTAGTCTGGATTTTGCTGTAGTCTTGATGGTCTCATTCAACCTGGTCAGGAAGGTTATCTTTCAGCCAAGGTTATCAAAAACTAAGGAGAGGCAGAGGTGTTGAATACTTTTAATTTAGATTAATTAATCACTTTTGAGACAGTTAAATATTAAATTTATTTTATATTAAATAGGAGACAGTTAAATATTGAATATTAAACAGTTAAATAAGAAGTAAATATTGGGTTGGCCAAAAAAGTTCATTTAAGCTTTTCCACAACATCACACAAGTCTTTTCTTAAGAGCAGTATTTTAGTATCAAAGAAAATAGAGTATATGGTATTAGTAAACTTAATATTTTTAATTGAACTCAGCCTTTTCTTTTAAAATATTTGCTCCTTAGTTTTAACTAACACTTTGCCCTGGTAGCTCAGATGGTAAAGTGTCTGCCTGCAACGCGGAAGACCCAGGTTCAATCCCTGGGTCAGGAAGATCCCCTGGAGAAGAAAATGGCAACTCACTCCAGTACTGTTGCCTGGAAAATTCTATGGATGGAGGAGCCTCGTGGGCTACCGTCCATGGAGTCACAAAGAGTCGGACATGACTGAGTGACTTCACTTTCACTTTTGCAAGTAAAGGGATCGTTGTTTCTTAACTTCTTTGATTTGACCAGAAGACAAAGCTCTTAGCTAATGGGACTAGTGAAAAATTTTCAGGTCATTTAGAATTGAATAAGATTTATTGAAACAGTCCTTGTCACTGCAAGAACGATATTAATTCACAAGTGCTGTATAGATAGTTCTCCTTTAAATGGTTTCCAACACGTCAGCTTGACCAAATTACAGAGACCTTTGTCCAGCTTACCCACCACACATAGACTTGTTGACAGCATTGAAGTAAAACAGAAAGAAGAACCATATAAGAGCAATAAAACAGGGTTGCATCTTTAATTTAATTTAGATTTAAGTAGAGACTTGAACAGACATGAACCGTGAACCAAAAAAAGAAAAACTAGACAAACCATACTAATGTATAGATATTCTTTCTTTCACCAAAAGAGAAAGAAAAAGCTATTAGAATGGTCAAACTGCAACTTTACTGAGATTTGTATTTTCTCAGATCACTCACTGGAAAGAAATAAACAAACAAACAAACTAGAACAACTACAAGTATTTGTCAGCCAAACCGGAATATACTATTTAATTGGGAAAAAGGTTTAGCTCCCCAAGAGAAGAATGGGTGCAGTTTGTCCTCTATTTCATTGTAGTTAAATGAATTTTAAAAGTGCATTGATTGATAAAAGTATTTAAAGTTAATTTTAATAAAGTAGCAGTTGTTTATGTATTGAATAATTTCAGTTAACAGATAATTTGTTTAAGGTATATTGGTCTAATTGTTTATTGACAAAGTATTATAATTTACTTTGCATGATTATCTTTTTATATTTAAATATTATTTTTATATATTCTCTTTTCTAAATGGAATCACATTTATATAGAAAACTATTAATTTACAGTGACTGAACCTATATCAGATTAGCAAGGACAATGCAGTCAAACATACAAATGCATTTTGTGTGTTAGATTATGCCTCTTGTTCAGAAAATAGGGATGTAGCTCTTTTAAAGTCAATAACAATAATCATAAACAAGATAATCCCATCAGCACAAGTCAGTCTTACTCTGCATGTAGTAATTTAGTACAGTATTGCACTCAATAAATTATCATTAATCATAAATACATTTTCACATGTGCATATTTAATTTCCTTAACATTTGCTATCTTGGTTTTTCTGTAGGGCTAAGGTACAAGACACTCATGTCAAATCTGAAAAGCAGCATAATCAGTCTTTTGAAGCCCACTGCAATCAATATCTATGCAAATGGGTTGGTTATGGAATTTACACAGCTTTGTCAATCAATCACTAGTCAAGTCTCCACCCTACATTTAAAATACTAATAGATTTTTTTCTTTTTAAAGAGACAATGAGTTACTTTTTTCTCAGTATTTGTTATATAGGCTAGTGCTATTGCTTTGACCGCCTCCTCTCCCCTACCACCTTTTCCCTGCACATTTAACCCACCTGCACAGTGAGGAGCCCATGCTGCCAGTCTCTCTAGGTGGCAGATGTCAAGATCAGCGGCTTCCTGAGTGCCACCTGTGGGCATTTTACAGCCCTCTTCTTGGCCCTGAGTTCTTGAAGGAGCACATCTCAGGACTCAGAGCTGATTGGGGCACCATTCTTAGAGTGCTGGTCATGTGTTGCCTGCCCACTGAGAGAGAGGTCTTCAGTGATCACTAAAGGGCTCTGTCTTTTGCCTTGATCACGTCACATTCTTACCAAGGACACAGAACACTTGCTAAACCAAATAATCAAAATATAGAAGCTAATAATGAAAATTAACTAGATTGGCTACTAAATTGGGGTTCAAAGTTTATTTCCATTATATAGAATAATGTAATATCTAGATTTTGGGTTTTTTTTGGTCCACCTCTAACACCAGTATGAATCTTGAGTTCTGAGGATGACTGAAGAAGCTAATGCAGGTCTGTTTTAGAATGGAAGCAAAAGGAAGATAAAAATCCCTCAGTTCTCCACTGGTTAAATAACATCTGGTAGATTGTTGAGTTCTGTTCTAAAAATGTTAAGGACTCTGAAAAGTTTGAAACTGTATAGAAGAGGATAACTCAGATGATGAGAAAGCTGGAAATGGAAGTTGAAAGTAGAGAGGATATAGGTAGAATGTGATGTAGGTAGATTCAATATTGACCTTTAAATATTGAAAATATATCTGCAGACTCTGTATATGAGTTAGGAATTAAGTTTCTAAGTTATGGGTACCAAGAGTACATGCATAGGGTTATTTTCTTTGTAAATACAGTCTGGGGACAGAAAGTCCAGGATTAGAGAAGCAGCTCCACAGAGTCATTGAGGACTCTTAAATATGATATCTTCAATGAATGATTCTCTTTTTAAGATCACTTGATAATAAGTTGCTGGAGCTCCTGCAGTCGCATCCCTATTCTAGACAGCAGGAAGAAGCATAGGTATGGTGTAGGGGAAGGCACATTTTCTCCCAAAAGAAACCTTCCCAGAATTTCCACTGACACTCTCCCTTACATCTTTCTCAGTTTAGTTCAGTTCAGTTCAGTCTCTCAGTCATGTCCGACTCTTTGCTACCCCATGAACCGCAGCATGCCAGGCCTCCCTGTCCATCACCAACTCCCGGAGTCCACCCAAACCTATGTCCATTGGGTCAGTGATGCCATCCAACCATCTCATCCTCTGTTGTCCCCTCCTCCTTCTGCCCTCAATCTTTCCCAGCATCAGGGTCTTTTCTAATGAGTCAGCTCTTCGCATCAGGTGGCCAAAGTATTGGAGTTTCAGCTTCAACATCAGTCCTTCCAGTGAACACCCAGGACTGATCTCCTTTAGGATGGACTGGTTGGATCTCCTTGCAGTCCAAGGGACTCTCAAGAGTCTTCTCCAACACCACAGTTCAAAAGCATCAATTCTTCGGCACTCAGCTTTCTTTATAGTCCAACTCTCACATCCATACATGACTACTGGAAAAACCATAGCTTTGACTAGATGGACCTTTGTTGTCAAAGTACTGTCTGTGCTTTTTAATATGCTGTCTATGTTGGTCATAACTTTTATTGCAAGGAGCAAGCGTCTTTTAATTTTATGGCTGCAGTCACCATCTGCAGTGATTTTGTAGCCCCCCAAAAATAAAGTCAGCCATTGTTTCCACTGTTTCCCCATCTATATCCGATGAAGTGATGGGACCGGATGCCATGATCTTCGTTTTCTGAATGTTGAGCTTTAAGCCAGCTTTTTTACTTTCCTACATCTTTTTAAACCACAACTTAGTCTCATGGCCACACCTGGCTGCTATCAAGGCAGAATATAACCCAGTAGGTAAAAGTTTTAAAAGGGCAACTGTTTTAGTGGTACTGATGTTGCTGTTGTTGAACATTCAAAAGCAACTAGGAAATTGCCTATCAAGAGAAGTTTAGGGGAAGACCTGATATGTATAGGACTTCCCAGGTGGTGCTAGTGGTAAAGAACCTGCCTGTCAGTGCAGGAGAAGTAGAGACGTGAGTTCAATCCCTGGGTCAGGAAAATGCCCTGGAGAAGGGCATGGCAACTCACTCCAGTATGCTTGCCTGGAGAATCCTATAAACAGAGGAGCCTGGCAGGTTACAGTCCATGGGGTCCCAAGGAGTCTGACACCAATGAAGCAACTTAGCATGCGTGCATGCTGATATGTAAACAGTTTCTTCCAATACTATGTGCCAAGACTATTTCAATATATGTGTGTATGGGCCATGCTGAGTTTTATTTTGATTAACTTATCTTATAAGAGATATTGATAAAATTTAATTTCTACTTACTACATATCAATAATGACAAGTGTTCATTAAAGTAAATGCTTAGTATACAAGTCTTGTTTTCATGTTATTTAGAAGCCAGCATATTCTTTTAATGGAAGGCCCTAGTGAAGTAGGATTTTGTGGACCCATTATGACTTCACATACTTAGCAATCTTTCTGATACATGCAGCATTGTGCCTTATGAATTTTGTTATTAATTAACTTGCTACAGGAAGTATTGATCAATTGATTGACCTAAATTTCACTTAGTATAGTTATAAGAGAGATACATTTTAAGATTTGTGGCCTATGAAATGTATAGCTTAAGTTTTATTTTGTGGTGGATTTTTATTTTCCCTTAATGTTTGGATTACATGAGTTTCTTCAGAAAATATTAAGATGTTGATATGATGTGTATTCTGGATTTGTATTTGCAATTCTATAAAACTGGAATCAAGATTGCTGGAAGAAATATCAATAACCTCAGATATGCAGATGACACCACCCTTATGGCAGAAAGTGAAGAGGAACTAAAGAGTCTCTTGATGAAAGTGAAAGTGGAGAGTGAAAAAGTTGGCTTAAAGCTCAACATTCAGAAAACGAAGATCATGGCATCCAGTCCCGTAACTTCATGGCAAATAGATGGGGAAACAATGGAAACAATGGCTGACTTTATTTTTCTGGACTCCAGAATCACTGCAGATGGTGATTGCAGCCATGAAATTAAAAGACACTTGCTCCTTGCAATAAAAATTATGACCAACCTAGATAGCATATTAAAAAGCAGAGGCAGTACGCCAAGAAAGGTCCATCTAGTCAAGGCTATGGTTTTTCCAGTCATGTATGGATGTGAGAGTTGGGCTATAAAGAAAGCTGAGCTCCTGAAGAATTGATGCTTTTGAACTGTGGTGTTGGAGAAGACTCTTGAGAGTCCCTTGGACTGCAAGGATATCCAGCCAGTCCATCCTAAAGGAGATCAGTCTTGGGTGTTCACTGGAAGGACTGATGTTGAAGCTGAAACTCCAATACTTTGGCCACCTGATGCGAAGAGCTGACTCATTAGAAAAGACCCTGATGCTGGGAAAGATTGAGGGCAGGAGGAGGAGGGGACGACAGAGGATGAGATGGTTGGATGGCATCACCGACTCAGTGGACATGGATTTGGGTGGATTCCAGCAGTTGGTGATGGACCGGGAGGCCTGGTGTACTGTGGTTCATGGGGTCCCAAAGAGTTGGTCACTACTGAGCTACTGAACTGAACTGAATTAAGAGATCTAACCTATTAGAGTTATGAGTTTTGTAATTTTAGACTGTAGTATCCTGCCTGCGCTGTAAGTCTTTATGAAGTAGACTGAAAACACTCCAGTGCTTCTAGGCCTGTGCTTATTCTCCTGACACAAATAATACTAAAAAGTTATACATAATAGTTGTTAGACACCTGCTCCATTAGAAATAGTAGAAGAAAATCTATCACTTGCCAAACTAGAAAAATTTCATGTAAAAAATAAACTTTCTTTTCAAGTTTTCAAATAGGTACACCAAATTGTAAGAATACAATTAAACACTGTCAACTTGTGCTATTTTATAGACTTAAATGAATTTTCCAATACATAAAAATTCTGACAACATATAAGTTGGCCTGTATATATTTTCAAGGTTCTGTATAGTTTTATTTTAGTTACTTACAGAGAAGAGTCCTGGAAAACAATTTTTTTTTTTTTGCTTCAACCTAGAGTTTTCATGGGACAAAGTATAAAAGGACAGTGTTAGGGGGCATGTCCTTACCAGATACACATGGACAGCTCAGCTCTGCTTTGTGGAAGCAACTGTGGGATGCCAGCTGTTTGATTCTCCTTTTCCTTGGCATCTAGGCCTCATTTCACACCCAATTTGAATACTTTTAGTTTGAGGACTTTTAATTTGATCCTCAGACGAAATCTGTAACTAATGTGGTCAGTACTGCATTGAATTGACTTGAACCAAGCCTTCTAAAGACCACAATTCATTTTTCTGAGAGAAGGATTAAAGTGGAGAGATTGATTACCTTTGCCTCTTTCCTTGTTTCTTCCCAACTCCTCCACAAGAAAAAAAGGACAAATCTTCCTACACTTGCTTTTTCTAAAACCTTGCACAAAAAGCTCATCAGGCCTCAGGTTCTTTATCTGCAGATAAGGATAATAATACCTATTATGTAAAGATTATGGCAATTAAGTTCAATAAACATCTGAATTCTTTCTGGGATCTTGGTCTGGTAAAATGTAAAATTATTTCTTTGTAAAGCTTTTAGCACAGTATGTAATAATCAACAATGGTGATTCCCTTTGCATTCTGAAATGAGGTTCTCATATGACAAGCACCCCTGTGAGCCTACAGTCCCAGCTGTTATTCCATGGGCCTCTCAATTTAGCTATGCTTGTGGGTTGGGATTCACTCTTACCTAAACCTGCCTGCACCTTTCTCTTCTTTTTCTATTGCATACAGGCTTGTTACTAGGTCTATTTCTCAGCTTCCCTTCTTTGTCCTGCTTCCCACTTGTCTCCCTTCCCTGCCCTAGAAGAAGACTTATCTTTCTTTTAGAAATCCATGATAAATTACAGCATATACATGTGTACCTATGTGGTTCAGCTGGTAAAAAGAATCTGCCTGCAATGCGGGAGACCTGGGTTTGATCCCTAGGTTGGGAAAGTCCCCTGGAGAAGGGAACGGCTACCCACTCCAGTATTCTTGCCTGGAGAATTCCATGGACAGAGGAACCTGGCAGGCTACAGTTCATGGGTTGCAAAGAATCAGATACAGCTGAGTGACTAACATACACGGGTTTCTACGTGGGTTTGTTTGATTTTTAAACCTCAGCAAGTGTTCACAAGGCAGTTGCACCTATACAACCGACACCTGGATAAAGAACAACATTACCAGAACCCCAGAACCCCTTCTAGACACTTCAGTCACTACTTGCTCTCTAATGGTTACAGTAATCTGACTTCTGACACTTAACATTCATTTTGCCTTTTTCTTTTTCTCTTAACCTTATATAAATATATCATATACCACATATTCTTTTGTGTGTGTCTTCTTTTTTCGATATTTTGTTTGTAAAATTCATCCAGATTGTATGTGGTTAGTTGTTTGTTCATTCTGCTTGCTGTGTATGGTTGCATTGTGTAAATTTACCACAGTTGTTTATACATCCTTTAGAATGATGGGGATGTGGGTTCTTTCCATTTTTTGGCTATTATAAAGAATGCTGCTGTGAATATTCTTATGCCTCTCTTTTGCTAAATATCTAGACATATTTCTGTGAGATTATACTTGGGAGTGGATTGGGTGGGCCAGAGGGTATGTAAATGTCCATCTTTAGCAGATTATATGGAAACAGTCTTCCCAGATAATTTTAATAATTTGCACTCCCACCTGGCTCATAGTTTCAAAAGAGCCTACTCTGTCAACAAAGTGAAGTGAATTTATTCTCTATTGAAATGTTCTCATCTCCTCTCTTCAAAATTAATTATCAATTTTTAGATACTGATAAAATATTTCTATCAGTTTGGGATCAAACTTTCTCAATACAAAACATCAATATAAAAAAATTAAGTACAGGTAATCTGCTTTTCTGTATAATATTCTATGTAATATTCAATATAAAGTCATTTGAATTTTCAACCAAACTGATTAGTAAGCTAACTGACCAGATTCTGTTCTAGTTTGGGCTGCCATATTGGGATTGTTGTTGTCGTTGTTGTTTAGTCACTAAGTCATGTCCAACTCTTTTGTGACTTCATGGGCTGTAGCCTGCCAGGCTCCTCTGCCCGTAGGATTTCCCAGGCAAGAATACTGGAGTAGGTTGCCATTTCCTCCTCCAGGGGATCTTCCCCACCCAGGGATAAAACCTATGTCCCTGCATTGGCAGGTGAGTTGTTTACTACTGAGCCACCAGGGGATTAGCTGAAGGCAATAGAAAAGAGTTACAACAATTTAATAGTTTTTTCTAAACACCATTGTTATTAAATTAACTTTTAAGCAAGGGTCTGTGAACTTTATTGGAAGAGCTCACAGGATGAATAGCTGACCTTTATGAAGCACTTACTGTGCAAAACAGCTCTCATTTCATCTCATGGTAACCTTCCTAAGTAGGTGTTGTCATCATTCTTTGTTTTTAAAATGAGGAAATTAAGACTCAGACTAAGCAACTTGTCCTGCAGTCCTGAGTCTCTTGGATTCTGTAGTCTTCATTCTTACCCATCACACCATCCTGCCCCCAGTCCTGCCACATGGCCACCATGGCTACCAGAGAAATATTTCTAAAACTCAAAGCTGAGCATGGCATCCCCTTGCATAGCAGTGTTTGACTTGCTATTAAAGTTTTAAGCAACTTTAGAGACCTGCTGATCCTAAAGGAGACAATTTAATCTTCATCATTGAAGGTCTATGTGAGATTACAATGAACTATCATAGTTAAGGTCTTTTGGTATTATTCTTATTTTCTTGGGAAAAACATCTGGAATATAAATTTATATTCATCTATATGTATTCTTGTTTCAAAATATCTATTGTTTATTGATTTTATAGGTATTTTGAGATGAATGTGACATTCATTGATTTTTGTTGATTTTGTTATCCGTTCACATTATGTCATAGTGTCTATAATGTCAATGTTCGATGTCACACACTTGCACATAATGACATCAACACAGCTGGAGCCTGATAAATGGGTTTTCCTAATATTTTCTCTAATGTTCAATAATTTCACTTGGAAATGAAATTTTCTTACAGAAATGTTCAGAAATTGCTTAGTATTTTACTGCACTGGTATTGGCTAATAGGAATGCAAGAAGCGTAACTTTTATTGGTTACTACTGTTTCCATTTTGCAACAAACCATATCATAAGTTTCTTCTGTTTGTTCATCACGAGTATATATTATATTAAATTAAATGAATCACACATTCTGAATATTTTTCTCCCGCACTTCAAGATGTCCTTTTAAAATATTGTCTAACTGCCAGCTAATTTAAAGCCCTAAGAGCTTGTTGTTGTGTCATTTCGGAATAGAGTATTCAATAATTTAAAGTGAAATGAGTCACTAAATGATGAAGAATTGCTGTTAAATCTTTTGTGATATAAGGGTTTCTTTGCTAGAGTCACACATGTAATTGTACATTTCTGTGAAATTCCCTCTGAACATTAGAGGAGATATTCATGAGCTGAAATTCCAAAAACAAATCTAATGATTTGACAGCCCTGCTCAAAAGACAGCAGCTCAGCATTTTAGAGGTTTCAGTGCACTGAGCGACAGAGTCAGGGGGAGCCTAGGAATATCCTCTGTTCTCTGACCTTCTGCCTCCTCCTCTGTGTCTGGCTGCCACTGTCCTGTGACCCTGACAGGGAGGCACCAGCCCACCAACAGCCTCTCACCTCAGTGATCTCAGTGGTGGGGGTGCGGGGGCAACACTCAGGAATCCCTGCACAAGAATGTCAGTCAGTAGAAGCTCACTGTAGTGGCTAACCCTTGTTCTTGTTCTCATGGAGATTTTTTTAAGGAAAAGTAATTTCCAAGCTCTGCAGAATGGATTTGAAATACTATTTTGATGCTCTCACAGCTGATTTCAACAAAAATTCTTAGTGCCTACATGTTAAGAATGGAATAAATATTTTCATAAATTCTTTGAAAGTAACCATAAGCAGATCCAAATATATTGACTATTTTTCCTATTTGAGTTCTTCTGACTAGACTAGTGCTTTTAAGATTACTGTACTTCATTTTTATGGATAATCAAGAATGTGCATGAAACCTTAATTTCCAGCACAGAAGGATAATTGCTCAGTGATCATTTACTTTCTTTAAAACATAACTGAATATAAACGAAGACAGAAACTAAGAAAAAGCTATTTTTAAACATGGCATTGAAATGGTATATGAAATCAAATGGCATATGAAAAATGCACTCAATCTGGTGTGTGTTTTTTTTTAACCTTACACCTGTAACTTAAAGTGGACCTAAGATCTAGTTCACCTATTTAGTCACAGAACCATAGGAAGCACCTTGCTGATCACTGGACGTCTGAACCCTTACTGGAGAGGTTGGGAAAGAGCTGATTCAGTTAAGCAGGAGGAGAAGGGGGCGACAGAGTATGAAATGGTTGGATGGCAGCACCAACTCAATGGATATGAGTTTGAGCAAACTCCAGGAGACAGTGAAGGACAGGGAAGCCTGGCGTGCTGCAGTCCATGGGTTCGCAAAGAGTTAGACATGAATGGGATTGAACACCACCACCTGTTAAGTAACTCAGTAACAGAGGTAGTTCCAGCATTTAAGCCGCTTACTCAAATGAACCCACTGCTCTTTCCACTTTCCTGTGATTTACAGTCCTTTGTTTCAGCAGGAAGGGTGAGATCTCATTTAATGTGTTTTTAGATTAAAGGGATACTATAGTACAGTTAAAAGCATAGAAAACATGAATTTGTTAGCAAGGACACGGATCTTTAATAGTGACAGCTCTGCTATGCACGATAATCTTTCTATGGCATCGGGTCATATAATCATTTTTTTAAAAAATGTGACTGCCATTAGTCATACCATAGTTTTTGTACAAATATATGCAAAAATAACTGAGTTATAGTTTGTAGATAAACATTCACTGACTCCTACCTGATTTCTTACCGCTCTTTCTTTGAGCAAGCTGAAGACCATTTAACGTAAAAAAAAAAAAAAAAAAAAAGTGGAGGAAAATAGAACAGTAAGTAGTAAAGGGCAATTTGAGCAGTAAAGGCACTATGTTATCTGTGGGACCTTCTCCAGCTTTATGTGATAGCATACAGTATAGAAAAGGTTCTTTCAGCAAGTGTTTAGGAAAATATGTTCCAAAAGATCTGCATAACATTAGTGTAACCAAGTGTTCCTCTCTGTGGCTTCCTGTTTTGGAATTAAATGCCTTCAGGGTACTCAGAATAACTCTGTTTAGAAACACAAGAAGAATTTAACCTCTTATGTTCCAAATCAGTTTCTAAAAACTATAGATTAATTAGAAAACAAAAGATCTCATCCTTCTTTGTTTCTCAATAGTTTCAGCTCAAATTGAAAGTTTTTTATACATTAATTAGGTGATATATTTAGAAAACATACGGACTGGAGTTCTTAAAGGATTTATTATCACCAAAACTATACGTTTTGTTTCTTTATAAACAATTTTCATAGACGAAATGTTTTGGAAGATAGGATTATTTCCAAATGAACTCAGTAAAAAATTTCTGCATTGGTTATTTGCAGGAGGTTCACAAGGAGCAGTAAGCTGACTCTGTTTACTTCTTTGTGGTGTCAGTGTTCAGCCATTAAGTTGCTGCTGCAAAGCCAGCAGAGGGAGCACCAAACAATATTTTTGTTTAGTTTCAAGCTTAATAGTGTATTTTTAAGTTCTTTTCTCCGTTTTCATTTAAAAATATATCTGAAACTGATCATTTATTGAGTATACACTTTTTACTGTATAGGTTTAACTTTCTCTATGCTTCTAATTCTTGTTTGAAATTAAAAGACTTAAAAAAGGCATTATTTATGCAATTCAGCCCTACATGTTGTTCAGTCACCAAGTTGTGTCTGACTCTTTGTGATCCCATAGACTGCAACACACCAAGCTTCCCTGTCCTTCACTATCTCCTGCAGTTTACTCAAAATCATGTCCATTGAGTTGGTGATGCCATCCAATAATCTCATCTTCTGTCGCCCTCTTCTCCTTCTGCCTGCAGTCCTTCCCAGCATCAGGTTCTTTTCCATTGAGTCAACTGTTTGCATCAGGTGGCCAAAGTATTGGAGCTCAGTCCTACATACATCTATTAAATGTCTAATGTATGTAAGACAAGTAATGAAGAGTCAAAGGTGAATACTCCACAGTCTCTGTCCTTCAGGTACTTATAATCTAGTTGAATAGAGAGAATTATGAAGATCTTCCTATTTATAAGGTAGAATATGGGCCACTTATCTTGATAAAGAATCATTGGAAATATCATTGAGAGGTTGATATTTGAATTGGACCTTGAAGGAGAGGTTTTCTAAAATGGAGATTCTAGATTGGAGAGAAGAGCAACAATGCAGGATGTATTTGGGAAAAAGAAAGTATAGGGGTGGCTTGATAGAAATGGTGAATAGAGGGAATGTACTGGGAAATGAGATCAGAAAGCTAAGGTGGAGTCAGATATGAAGCACCTTGAAAGCCATGCTTAGGGGTTTTGGTTTTATTCTTTTGGCACAGGAGAGCAAATTGCAGGCCATTAGAAGGAAACAACTGATGTTTTTCATTCAGGGTAAAAGGTTACCTGGAGAACTGAGAGAATAAAACTGGACCTTTATGTACTTTTGTTCATGAGGGGACTATTCTATAATAGTAATATCTTTTATTTATATTTTAGATATATACATCATGCATGTGTTTACAGACACCTATGTATATGTGTTTATATATATATTTTTGCACACATACAATTTATACAATAATACTCTTCCTAAATCATATATGTATTTGTATTTTGTATCCTTTAGAAGTATTCAAATTCAGTTCAAATACTTTTAAACCTATAAACTTTGTTTATACTGGAGTGGAAGTCGCTCAGTTGTGTCCGACTCTTTGTGACCCCCATGGACTGTACAGTCCATGGAATTCTCCAGGCCAGAATACTGGAATAGGTAGCCTTTCCCTTCTGCAGGGGATCTTACCAACCCAGGGATCAAACCTAGGTCTCCCACGTTGCAGGCGGATTCTTTACCGTCTGAGCCACAAGGGAAGCCTTTAGAAGTATCTTGAGATTTAAAGATTTGTACTAAAAATATATTAGGTAATGTGCACCAGATCTCATAGCAAATTCGGAACAAAGCTGGTGTCCAAAAGAATGCCCAGGTTTTCAGTCTCTGTGACCAGAAAGTTGAACAAGCTGCCATTACCCCCACTGGAGATGTAAAGGGTGACAGAGGCTGGAGTGGAGGTGGAGGGTGGGGTTTATACGGTGCTGTCATATCAGACTGGAAATGCTGGAGGGCATCCATCCTTGTAAAGATTGTCTAGCGCATACTTCCAGTTTTAGGTTTGGAGCTCAGAAGAGAAGCCAGAGCTAGAGTTTGGGAGTGAATGAGATAAATCAGGGCAATTAGACTGAGAAGAGGAGAGAAGTGAGAACGAAACCTTGGGGGATGCCTACATGTAGGAAGGTAAAGAAAGGAGGAAGTGTGGGAAGGAGCCTGTACAGACACTGACAGAGCTGCGAGCAGGCAGGAAAATGCCCCACTTGTCACTCAACAATATGTCCACTGCTGCTGAGTGCAGAGCACTGAAGCCACTGTCCAGCGTGTAGAGGACCTGAGCAGAGTCAGCTGCTGCAGGGCACAGTTTAGGATGGGGACTGAAGGGAGGATCATCGGGTTTGTTTATTCAGGAGATCAGACTTCCTGAATAGTTCCTTTAGTTGTGTACTAAAATACAAAGTAGACTTCCACCTCACAGCTCTGTTTATGCAAAGTTAAAAGATCCCAGAGGACTACCACCTGGCTCAAAATTTATGAGCTATGTTTGCTATCCAGGTGTGTTGTTTATGGGTCAAACTCACTTGTGTAGTTTTCAAAAGATGTATAGTGCCTTTGTAACCGTGATGATTTATCTTTATTTTATGACTACTTTGTACTTGATTTTTTTGTAACATTAAAAAATCACTATTATCCTTGTGTAAGTTCATTAAAATTAAAATACAAAGAAGAAATTTAAAAAATTGTTCCTTAAATAACAACCATAATACATTAAATAACCAGAAATAGAACAAACTTGTCTTTGTACATCTTCCTCTCTCCCTTCTTTCTTTTTTTCCTATTGCTTTGTTGATCAGAGTGTGCCTATTATTTTAAATAAAAAGGATTAAATTTACTTTTACTTAAGTTTATGAAAAGGAAAAGAAACTTAAGGTACCTAAAAGAATTGTAGAGCTTCCAAATAAGAACTTCTTGACTACAGGATATAGTATAAGTGTATATTTTGAAAGATCTGTTTACAGTTAAGAACTGAGATAATGAAAAACATAACGAGGTTAGAGTTACTCTTTTACCATACATGTTTCTCTTGAGACCTTATAGATTGTTTCAGAAAGATGCACGTGCATGTTCTACCTTCTTGTCCCACCCCAATTTTTGTTTGTTACATTAGTTGTACTTGTTTAAGTTTTATAACATTTACATTGTTATATAAATGTTAAACTAAGGCCTATAATCACTGCAGTTGGTGCCTGCAGCCATGAAATTAAAAGATGCTTACTCCTTGGAAGAAAAGTTATGAACAACCTAGATAGCATATTCAAAAGCAGAGACATTACTTTGCCAACAGAGGTCCATCTAGTCAAGGCTATGGTTTTTCCAGTGGTCATATATGGATGTGAGAGTTGGACTGTGAAGAAAGCTGAGCGCCGAAGAATTGATGCTTTGGACTGCAGGGAGATCCAACCAGTCCATTCTGAAGGAGATCAGCCCTGGGATTTCTTTGAAAGGACGGATGCTAAAGCTGAAACTCCAGTACCTTGACCACCTCATGCGAAGAGTTGACTCATTGGAAAAGACTCTGATGCTGGGAGGGGTTGGGGGCAGGAGGAGAAGGGGATGACAGAGGATGAGATGGCTGGATGGCATCACTGACTTGATGGATGTGAGTCTGAGTGAACTCTGGGAGTTGGTGATGGACAGGGAGGCCTGGCATGCTGCGATCCATGGGGTCATAAAGAGTTGGACATGACTGAGCAACTGAACTGAACTGAACTGAAGGCCTATAATGGTTTAAATCTAGTTGTGTATTTAACTAGAGTTCAGTACTCACCATGATTTTTTTTTTAACCATGCTGTTTGCATCCTTGAATTTTAATTTTGATTCTTATTTTAGTTGTTTAGTTTCCATCAAAAAGTGGAATTATTTAGATAATTCTATAGGTGGCTATTTCCTGTTGAGAATGTCTTTTGTTGTATTTATCCTATGTAGACTTCTTGGTTAGTCAGACTACTCTGGGGACATGGTTTCTTCAGAAATCTGCAAACACTGGTCAGTTGTCCTCTCGTATTGAAAGGTGCCGTGGAAGAATCCAGTGCTTGCTTAATTGTTCTCAGTTTTGTACATGATTTGCTGTTTTTCTTCTATTCTCTTTAAATTTTTTTTGGCATCTTCTATTTAACTTTAATGTTATAGGCATGTGGAAAATGAATTCAGTTGAACCCTTATTTCACAGTATGCCCCAGAATAAAATCCCAGAATAATTAAATTTTAAAAATAGAACCCATGTAACTAGTAGATGAAAACACTGGTGACCCTCTAATCTTTCTAAGAATGGCTTCCCAATAAAAAACATGAAGAAGTGATCAATGGGTTTTTCTGCATCAAAAAAGAAAAAAAGCTTCAGACAACAATAATATGTGAATAAAGTTAAAGGAAAAATTGCAACAGGTAAAATATTCACAACAAATGGTAGATGATAGATATTTGTTGTATTATGTTTCACTTATGATAAAACCAGTACTACAAAAAAAAGTCGGTATAAGGCATACAGAGGCATTTCACAAGTGGAAAAATGCGAGAGTAGAAGATTCCTAATTACATAACGTAGTCATAAAGGTGAACTTTTAAGAAAGCAGAAAGAAATTTCCCTATTTTGAATATAGTATCTCTCATATGTAGTTACCAATGTCAGATTAAATATCCTTCATGCCGTGAAATTCCATGTTTCTGAGATGTGTGTGTCAGATCTTCGTTATCCATTTGTTTTATCCTTGATAAATTTAACAACAATGTATTATGCATCCTGCTGTTCATGGTGCGTGGCTCAGAATGTACCACGTACTTTGCATGTGAAAGTGAAAGTGTTAGTGGCTCAGTGGTATCTGACTCTTTGTGACCCCATGGACTGTAGACCACCAGGCTCCTCTGTCCATGGGATTCTCCAGGCAAGAATACTGGTGTGGGTAGCCATTCCCTTTTCCATGGGATCTTCCCATCCCAGGGATTGAACCTGGGTCTCCTGCATTGAAGGCAGATTCTTTACCATCTGAGCCACCAGGGAAGCCCACTTTGCATGTATTGGTCCTGAAATAAATGTTTAAATAAATCCCCAGCTTTGGGATATAAAATGTATTTTTAACTTTTATGCAGATACAGCTATTAAAATGTACATTTCAATAATGTACATTTAAATATTTATTTCAGTTATTTATTTAACTGAATAACAGTTATAATATTTATTTATTTAAATATTTATCTATTTAAATATTAGGATTTAAATATTTATTTAAATATTTAGAATAACAGTTATAATAAATTTTTAAAAATTAATGTTTGTTAACTTTTTAAATAAAATATGAGGAGGTTTTGACTTTTTTGTATAGATATTTTAACATAGTTTCTTTTCAAGATTAAAATTTATGGTGATTAAGTCCTATGGAATTTTGACAAATGCATTTTTGTTACTTGAATAGAAAGATTTATTGTTTTATAGGCTTCCTTGGTATCTCAGATGGTAAAGCATCTGCCTGCAATGTGGGAGACCCGGGGTCGATCCCTGGGTTAGGAAGATCCTCTGGAGAAGGAAAAGGCAACCCACTCCAGTACTCTTGCCTGGAAAATTCCATGGACAGAAGAGCCAGTAGGCTATAGTCCATGGAGTTGCAAAGAGTTTGTAGGTTAGTTGTATACCTAAATCTCATTTTGCAGAATTCAGTTTTTGTTAACTTTAGTGAATGATGATGAACAGAATTGTATTTTTGGACCTTGATTCTTACGAGCAGCAAAGAATTTTGTTTACTATATACATGGTTTTTTGGACATTAATGTCACAAATATTTAAAATCCTTTGAAAATGATTTTAATGTGAAACTGGCATAAAAATGCACATTGTATATATGATTGAAGATTAGTGATTATTGATCATTTTTGTTATGTTAAAGAGGAAAACTGAAGGTCTTAAGTAAAAGGGCATATTCAAAGTGATAGAATGATTTTAAAGGCTATTTAACAGCAAACTTTTTTGGAGAACCATATTGTGTAAGTGGTTAGTGATATTAAAATTGGTATCAGCTTTGGGATATAAAATGTATTTTTAACTTTTATGCAGATAAAGCTATTAAAATGTACATTTCAAGTACATTTCAAGTGTCTTTCAAAGTAATTTTGAATGAATTCCATTTGAGAAGTGAAGAGTTAGGTTTGTTAGTTATTAATCCAAATATAGTAATAGAGCTTATTTTATTGATCTGTGATTTTTAAAATTAGGAGTGAGAAAAGTCACAGACGTAGTTTGTTGACATATTGCAATCCATATGTGTGCTTTTCTGATAAGGAAGGTATAGCATATACCATCTCTCCAGAACATTTAGCACCAGATTTATGATTTTTCTAATTTGGTTTGTAGCTTGCCAAAGAGCATGTGAGTGCATATTTGATCAGAAGCATATTTTGCCTTGAATCAGATGAAGAATACTTAATGAGTCAATGCCAAGAAGCAATGCAGAGACGATGCAGACTAGCAGACTTAAAAAGCTTTAAAATACCTTAACATGAAATATAATAAAGATAAAGTAATGTTACATAAAAGTCCGGTTTTTCAGTTTTTCATGCCCAGCCCCTTAATACAATTCTTCACTGTAACTATTGGGAGTGCTATTTTATGTTTATTTGATGCACTTTGCATTTGCAGTGAGGTGTAGACTTATTTCAAGTGTATTGTTCTCATTCTTTTGAGTACTGAGAAATACAGGAATTGCACCTTTAGGTGCCAATAGCTCTGCTCTCTAGCAAGCCTCCCTCTAAGAGTGAGTGCTAGAGATTATCAATTTAAATTAACATTTTTCTTTTTGCTTGTTTGATAGGAAAAAATTATCTTTGTTTTGATTTTTGATTCTTGCCGTATCAGTGAAGTTAGAAAATTTGTTTATTTATTCTGCCATTTATGTTTCTTCCCTTATAAATTGCTTATCTTTATTCTTTGTCCATTTTTCTATTAAGTACTCAGTTCTTACTGGTTATAAAATTCTTTATTTGTTAAAACCGTTAGCACTTTGATGTGTATATTACAAATATTTTACCTAGATTTTTTTGGGGGGGTATTTTAACTTTGCAATGGTTTTGGCATATATAATTTTAAAAATGATTACAGTTAAATCTAGTAATCTTTTAGTCTATGATTTCATTCTTTGTTAAGATTTGAAAGACCTGCACCAACCCTAAATTATATAAAATTTTCTTTCTTTTGAAACTGTGATGTAGGAGGGAATAATCAGACAAAGCCTTCATATTGCTTAGTTTAAATAAGTTCTAAAGAGTTACCTTTGTTGGACTGTTTGATTTTTTATTTATAATGACTCATTTACAAATATGCCGTATCACTGTTTTCACCTTAGGTCGGGGAGAACCCTTCTGAAGGAAAGTGTCCAGTGTTCAGTGTTCTTACTACTTCTGTACTGTGGAGGGAGTAGAGGAAAGAGAGTGAGGGGTTAGACCTTTCCAGGTACACTCTCTTCTCTTCTCTACCTGAAAGACCCTTGTACACACAAAAATTGCAGAAATGCACAATTACTTGGTTTCCAGGCTTGTCCACAATAGCAATAATAGTGTTTTTCCTACTGTTATTTATTGTATAAAATTCTAGCCATATTTTGAGTTAATTGGAGTTTTAAGGGTAGCTTGGAATCTGAATAAAAAAATGGTTTCAAATTCAAAGCAAGTTACAAATAAACTTTGAAAGAATAGCCTATTTGTCGATTGTGGCCTGCTGGTCAGTCATATCTAAGGACTCTGGACCAGGAGTGGTCTAATAGGTCTTGGATGACTTTGAAGAGTCCTCAATGATTCTGCACATTAGATTTATAGTAAGAGTTGTTTCATAAGTTCTGTGAAGTGAGAGGCAGTCTGACTGGTGCAAAGATATGTCTTCTCTTTAGGATCTCAAACAAGAATACCTGATAGAATTTCCTGCAATGATATAAAATATATCCCATATGACTGTTTACTTCCTTATCAGAGAAATGTTCTGTATCTTTGCCATCCAACATGGTAGCCACTAACCACATATTGCTCTTGAGCAACAGAAGTATGGCTAGTATGATTGAGAAACTGAATTTTTTAGTTATTTAATTTTAATCAATTTAAATAGCTACATGTGGATAATGACTATTATATTAGAAAGCTTAGATTTAGAGGTTTATTTTGAGTGGAGTAAAGTCCTTCATTTCACCAAATTACAGAATTAACAAGTCAAGTTAGTGCCTACTAGAGGCATTCTCTCTTATTATCTGATTTTAAAAAAAAAATGCCATAGAATGTGTAGCTCTTAGTTGGAAACTGTTTAGAAGAAACCAACTATGAAAAGTTTAAAAGACAGTTTTGAGACAATCTGGGAAATTTGAACCTGGATCAGAGATTAGGTTATTTTTATGGAATTAGTGATAACTTTGTTAGGTGTGATAATAGCCATGGGTTATATTATTAAAACCACAAAAGTGAAGTTTCCAGTTGAAATACCGTGATACCTAGGGTTTGCTTTAGAGAAAAAACTATTTGTGGGGAAGTGGATGAAACAAGATTGGCCAATGGTCATGGATCTTTAACTAGCTAAAGGGCATATGGTGTTCATTATACTGTTTGTATACTTTTGTGTGTGGTGGAATGTTTTCATGATAAACCGTTTTGAATTGGGAGAGCTCCTTGTTTATCATAAGATCAGCCCATTTTCCAGGTTCATTCACTCAGTCATTAAATGGCAGTTAGGATTCAGATCTGTCATTTAGCTCTAAGCTCTGTTCATGTCCTATGATATCATACTGTATCATATTTTGGACACATAGTTCTTTATCCTGCCTGCTCCATGACCCTTGACAAGTTGTCTTGCACATTTCTCTCTCATGTGGATACAGCAAATTTGGTAGCAAAGCTGGTCATATAGGTCAGCAGAAGGTAGAGTCTTCCATGGCAAGTTGGACTGGTTGAAATATTATGAAATCCAGATTTGAGGGCTGAATATAAAAAAGTAGCTTCAGAGGGAAACCAGAGGAGTAGTAGCAGTAGTGGATTTGAGAGGATAGGATGAAGCAAGGTCAAAAGAGATGTGTAATAGATAAGATGGAACCAGGGCAAAGGGCTAAGAGCCTAATTTGTATAGATAGTAAGGGTAATGACTGCTAATTCTTACTGGGAAACAGCTGTGTGTTTCAAAGGCAGGTTAAGTGACTTGGCATATAGCCAGTTTGACATTGTTCATTGTGAAATGTACTACTATACCTGATAGTCTCTATTTATTTAATCTAAAATAATTGTAATAGAATAGAATTTTTACTGGAAGGTGCTGTTGAGATCATCTAATTCAACATATTTATTTCTAAGTGTTAACAAATATATATTGCATTTCCAAAGGGTAGTTCTCATGGAATTATATGCCATAAAGTTTACAGAATTTCAGTTATTATGCTCTCAAGATTTTGAGATAAGTAGATAATAGTTTTGATTGTTCAAGTAATGTAAATATTTGGTTAAATGGGTTGTTGATTAAAGTAGAGAAGAATATTTTTATTTCTAAAATAAAATTTATTTTATGAAATATAACTTATGAATTGCATTTACACTTACGTTTCTAGTCTCAGGGCTGTTAAGCAAGAATTTCTCACATCAATAACTGAACAGCCACATAGTATACATTTTATATTATTGTAAGTGTCCATGTTTTATATTTCATGCAGTTCAAACCAACTATTAATGCAGGAATAAATTAGTGAGTGGAATGTTTGTTATACAGTTGCCTCACTAGGACATGACTATTTAAAGGCAGAGTAAAACAAGACATTATTGAATAGCATGATACTGGCATTGTGATAATTTTCTAATTGTATTTACTTGCACCTTTTGTGGACTACTTGAATATTTCTATTTGAGTTCCATTTCTGAATTATTTAATTAAAGCTAAAAAAAGAAATTGTTTCTCCTCCTGTATCCAAACTATTCTGTAGTTGAAAACAACAAGCTCACAAAATCAGTTTCTAAGTCTGATGGCAGATATTAGTATTAATAGGTACGATTAAGTTGCTGCTGCTACTGCTGCTAAGTCGCGTCAGTCGTGTCCGACTCTGTGCGAATCCATAGATGGCAGCCCACCAGGCTTCCCCGTCCCTGGGATTCTCCAGGAAAGAACACTGGAGTGGGTTGCCATTTCCTTCTCCAATGCATGAAAGTGAAAAGTGAAGGTGAAGTCGCTCAGTCGTGTCCGACTCCTCGCGACCCCGTGGACTGCAGCCTACCAGGCTCCTCCATCCATGCGATTTCCAGGCAAGAGTACTGGAGTGGGGAGCCATTGCCTTCTCCAATTATTAAGTTAAGACTACTTTAATCATTTGTTTATTCATTGATTATTTCATCTATTCATTAATTTAGCAAACTTAATATGTGTTCCCATTGAGAATGAAAGTATAAATAAGACATAGCCTCTACCCTTATGCTGCCCATGTTTTAGTTGAATAAACAGACATATAAGTAAATAATTGTTTTGCTGGAGCAGCCGTGAAGAGATACCCCATGCCCAAGGCAAGAGAAACCCAAGTAAGATGGTAGGTGTTGCAAGAGGGCATCAGAGGGTAGACACACTGAAACCATACTCACAGAAAACTAGACAATCTAATCACACTAGGACCACGGCCTTGTCTAACTCAATGAAACTAAGCCATGCCCACGGGGCAACCCACGACGGGCGGGTCATGGTGGAGAGGTCTGACAGAGTGTGGTCCACTGGAGAAGGGAATGGCAAACCACTTCAGTATTCTTGCCTTGAGAACCTCACAAACAGTATGAAATGGCAAAATGATAGGATACTGAACGAGAAACTCCCCAGGTCAGTAGGTGCCCAATATGCTACTGGAGATCAGTGGAGAAATAACTCCAGAAAGAATGAAGGGATGGAGCCAAAGCAAAAACAATACCCAGCTGTGGATGTGACTGGTGATAGAAGCAAGGTCTGATGCTGTAAAGAGCAATATTGCATAGGAACCTGGAATGTCAGGTCCATGAATCAAGGCAAATTGGAAGTGGTCAAACAAGAGATGACAAGAGTGAATGTTGACATTCTAGGAATCAGCGAACTAAAATGGACTGGAATGGGTGAATTTAACTCAGATGACCATTATATTTACTACTGTGGGCAGGAATTCCTCAGAAGAAATGGAGTAGCCATCATGGTCAATAAAAGAGTCCAAAATGCAGTATTTGGATGCAATCTCAAAAATGACTGAATGATCTCTGTTCATTTCCAAGGCAAACCATTCAGTATTACGGTAATCCAAGTCTATGCCCCAACCAGTGACGCTGAAAAAGCTGTAGTTGAACGGTTCTATGAAGACCTACAAGACCTTGTAGAACTAACACCCAAAAAGATGTCCTTTTCATTATAGGGGACTGAAATGCAAAAATAGGAAGTCAAGAAACACCTGGAGTAACAGGCAAATTTGGCCTTGGGATGTGGAATGAAGCAGGGCAAAGACCAACAGAGTTTTGCCAAGAAAATGCACTGGTCATAGCAAACACCCTCTTCCAGCAACACAAGAGAAGACTCTACACATGGACATCACCAGATGGTCAACACCGAAATCAGATTGATTATATTCTTTGCAGCCAAAGATGGAGAAGCTCTATACAGTCAACAAAAACAAGACCGGAAGCTGACTGTGGCTCAGATCATGAACTCCTTATTACCAAATTCAGACTTAAATTGAAGAAAGTAGGGAAAACCGCTAGACCATTCAGGTATGACCTGAATCAAATCCCTTATGATTATACAGTGGAAGTGAGAAATAGATTTAAGGGCCTAGATCTGATAGATAGACTGCCTGATGAACTATGGAATGAGATTTGTGATATTGTACAGGAGACAAAGATCAAGACCATCCCCATGGAAAAGAAATGCAAAAAAGCAAAATGGCTGTCTGGGGAGGCCTTACAAATAGCTGTGCAAAGAAGAGAAGCGAAAAGCAAAGGAGAAAAGGAAAGATATAAGCATCTGAATGCAGAGTTCCAAGAATAGCAAGAAAAGATAAGAAAGCCTTCTTCAGCAATCAATGCAAAGAAATAGAGGAAAACAACAGAATCAGAAAGACTAGAGACCTCAAGAAAATTAGAGATACCAAGAGAACATTTCATGCAAAGATGGGCTCGATAAAGGACAGAAATGGTCTGGACCTAACAGAAGCAGAAGATATTAAGAAGAGGTGGCAAGAATACACAGAAGAACTGTACAAAAAAGATCTTCATGACCCAGATAATCACGATGGTGTGATCACTCATCAAGAGCCAGACATCCTGGAACGTGAAGTCAAGGGGGCCTTAGAAAGCATCACTAAAAACAATGCTAGTGGAGGTGATGGAATTCCAGTGGAGCTATTTCAAATCCTGAAAGATGATGCTGTGAAAGTGCTGTACTCAATATGCCAGCAAATTTGGAAAACTCAGCAGTGGCCACAGGACTGGAAAAGGTCAGTTTTCATTCCAATCCCAAAGAAAGGCAATGCCAAAGAATGCTCAAACTACTGCACAATTGCACTCATCTCACATGCTAGTAAAGTAATTCTCAAAATTCTCCAAGCCAGGCTTCAGCAATACATGAACCATGAACTTCCTGATGTTCAAGCTGGTTTTAGAAAAGGCAGAGGCACCAGAGATCAAATTGCCAACATCCGCTGGATCATGGAAAAAGCAAGAGAGTTCCAGAAAAACATCTATTTCTGCTTTATTGACTATGCCAAAGCCTTTGAGTGTGTGGATCACAATAAACTGTGGAAAATTCTGAAAGAGATGGGAATACCAGACCACCTGACCTGCCTCTTGAGAAATCTGTATGCAGTCCAGGAAGTAACAGTTAGAACTGGACATGGAACAACAGACTGGTTTCAAATAGGAAAAGGAGTACGTCAAGCCTGTATATTGTCACCCTGCTTATTTAACTTATATGCAGAGTACATCATGAGAAACGCTGGACTGGAAGAAACACAAACTGGAATCAAGATTGCCAGGAGAAATATCAATAACCTCAGATATGCAGATGACACCACCCTTATGGCAGAAAGTGAAGAGGAACTAAAAAGCCTCTTGATGAAAGTGAAAGTGGAGAGTGAAAAAGTTGGCTTAAAGCTCAACATTTAGAAAATGAAGATCATGGCATCTGGTCCCATCACTTCATGGGAAAGAGATGGAGAAACAGTGGAAACAGTGTCAGACTTTATTTTTTGGGGCTCCAAAATCACTGCAGATGGTGACTGCAACCATGAAATTAAAAGACGCTTACACCTTGGAAGATAAGTTATGACCAACCTAGATAGCATATTCAAAAGCAGAGACATTACTTTGCCAACTAAGGTCCGTCTAGTCAAGGCTATGGTTTTTCCAATAGTCATGTATGGATGTGAGAGTTGGACTGTGAAGAAGGCTGAGCACCGAAGAATTGATGCTTTTGAAGTGTGGTGTTGGAGAAGACTCTTGAGAGTCCCTTGGACTGCAAGGAGATCCAACCAGTCCATTCTGAAGGAAATCAGCCCTGGGATTTCTTGGAAGGAATGATGCTGAAGCTGAAACTCCAGTACTTTGGCTACCTCATGGGAAGAGTTGACTCATTGGAAAAGATTTTGATGCTGGGAGGGATTGGGGGCAGGAGGAGAAGGGGACGACAGAGGATGAGATGGCTGGATGGCATCACTGACTCGGACGCGAGTCTGAGTGAACTCTGGAAGTTGGTGCTGGACAGGGGGTCATGGCGTGCTGCGATTCATGGGGTCCCAAAGAGTTGGAGACGACTGAGTGACTGAACTGGACTAAATAAATGATTGAGTGTGCTGATTGTTATAATGGAGGTAATTGCAAGGGGTCATGGGAATATTATGGAGAAAAGGATTAGCTAGAAGATGGGATGGACTTGAGGTACAGACCGTTTTCATGGAAAAGAACCTTGAAGAATAAATTGAGGTTGATTATATTTCTTGTTACATTAATAGTGGAAACTGTGAAAATCAGATTTTTAAAGATCAATAGATGTTATCTTTATCCTTTTAGCTGTGAAGATATTTCTGATTCCATTTTCCCTACTTTTTGCTTCAGATCCTTTTTCATACTGCCACCTTTGATCTCTGTTGTATCTGATTTTATTCTTTGGATCTTGCTTGACATATGGTCCATTTTAGATGACTGACCTGGCTTTCAGCATCTACTCTTAGTCTGACCTGGCACTGTCAAATTACTCTGCTTCTGGGTAACTGTCCTCTCCTTAACTTACTGCAGCTTCAAACAAGAGGAGGTCTGTTCATATGATCTGACCAGGCATCTAGAGTCCTGCCCCAGCCAAGCTCCATGTCTTCCTAAAATCGAGCATTAGAAAAGAAAGGTCTGAGAGAACACAAGTGTAATATGGCTCAAGACCAAAGTGCAAGAAGATTGTGAGAGGGATATAATAAGTTTGGAAAGGCAAGTGAAGACTGGACTGTAAGACCCATAAAAACATAGATTTGGGGTTTTATTTTTTATGCCAAATGGTACCCATAAATGGTTTTCAGAAGAATTGTGGCACCATCACATCTATACTGTAGAAAGACGATGATAGTGTCATGACTGGGCCATAAAGAGGAGAGATTGCAATCAGGGAGACCAGTTAAAGAAAAGAGATGATGAAGCCTTGAACTGAGCAAGACAGTAATGATGGAAAAGAGGAAATAAATCAGAAAAATTTCAGAGATGAGACTAATAAGATATGAGAACTAATTGGAAGTTGAATTTGGAGGGAGAGAAAAATATTCAAGTATTTTCTGAATTTTCTATTATGTGTGATTAACAGGTTATTTTTCCTTTGTCATTATAATTGTAATTAATGTAAAAAGTTAATTACATTTGTAGCTACTTGTTTAATGGCTATCTTCTCCATTACACTGATCTCCATGAGGGCAGGGACTTTTTCTTGCTTATCTGTATTCTCTAGCACAAGGCAGTGTCTGGCTATACTGATATATTCAATAGTGGTTGACCAACTGACTGGTTTCATTTGTTCAATACAGCTTATTGACTACCAGGGACTGTTGAAAATGAATTTTAATACCTTTAACTAAAATATGAAATAGATGAGGATGAGCAGAATTAGCAAACACGTAAAAGATTATGTTTTGGACACACTGAATTGAGATGCCATGAACATCTAGTTGAAGGCATGAAACTATCTAAATTTCAAAAGAGCAATCTTGGTAATAGGCAATTCAGATTCGGGGTGGAAGTAAAACTTGAAGCCATGGAATATTTGAAATTAATAGAGTAAGAAAATTGAAGCATGATAATGGCTGAAGACAATTCTGGGGAATAAAAATATTTAAGAGATAAGTAGAGAAAGAAGGGTTAATTAATTAAGGCAACTGAGAAGGATGTCAAATTATAGGAGAAAAATTAGGGAATAGTGTTGTCATCAAAGAGAAATAAGGAAAATCTTTCAAGGAGGAGTATGTCTTGGGATACAGTATTGTGAAATTTGAACCCCTAGGAGAGTTCTTGGAAGTCTGCACTTCCTGAACTAGTCTCTCCTTTTTTGTGTGTGTGCCTCAGAATATGTGGCTGAACACTGTAATTTATGGTCAAATTACTTCAAACTGTGGCAACTTTCTATTACCTTATAATTCCTTCAGTATGAGTATTGTTCAGGCAGTAAAGCCTTAAGATTGTTGCCTATGAATTGCAAGAGGAAAAGACCAAAATTTAGAAAGAAGTTTCTGCTTTTAGATGAAGTATATGTCCTACACTAATTTTCTCTTCAAATTTTCATGGTCCATTGCTCCTTTCATTTGAATAAATTTTACTTTTCAGTTGTGATAATACTTTTAAAGCAATTAAAGACAAATGGATTTCTAGCCATTATAAATGATTCTTAATGCATAAGGATATAATTGTAACATTTGTGAATATACTAGTGTGTGTGGTAGAATGGGAAAGCTGTAATTCTTTAATTTGTATGGCTTTCTGAGTTACTATGAATTTTATTTTAAAAAACAATGAAGATCACAATCTTGCTTTTATTCTCCTGATTTTCTTTGGAAAAACAAATTATTTTATCCATAGCCTAGGCTCTTCAACATTCAATCAATTGGAGAGAACTAAGAGACAAGACAATATAAAAACTGTTTTTGGAAATAGAAACACTTGAATTATTTGTCTTCAGAAATCCCCTGCTTATGATATATACATGTGTGTGCCCATGAAGATCTATTTCATAGCTCTAAATTTATTAATTGTATGGGATGCTACTCATTTAGTATGACACTTTTCTTGGTAAATAGACCCATTAATATTGTACTGTGCTTCCACTAGATGACCAGTAAATTTGGGTTAAAAGATTAATTGTTGACAAGATTTAGAAACTACCTAACGTTTCAAAAAATACCTGACTTGTTGCAATTACATAC
This sequence comes from Budorcas taxicolor, assembly GCF_023091745.1. Classification (NCBI taxonomy): domain Eukaryota; kingdom Metazoa; phylum Chordata; class Mammalia; order Artiodactyla; family Bovidae; genus Budorcas; species Budorcas taxicolor. The sequence goes on from NC_068916.1 coordinate 81,430,776, forward strand.
AAAGTCGAGAGTCTTTTGGTTCTCTAACAATTGTAGTAATAGAAACTATCCTGGGCATTGGTAGTCAGGTTGGATCCACTGATATGTTTTGGTCAGGTACTGGGAAGTTCTTCAATAATGTTATAATCTGCCCAGGTGCCATTAGTCCAGCAGGAAGTTTTCAGAGCCTGTGGGATATACATGGGGAAAAAGACACAAAATAAATGGATGGAATACATATTTAGGACTAGTCAGGCAGGCAGGCAGGGAAAAGCTGTGGAAAGAACATTTGCATTTTTGATTTAGGCAAATCTTACCTGGAGTAGTATGAAAGTAACTTAATTAAGGGGAATTATTCTGATCATGTTTTTCTTGGTTTCTTGATATAGAGGTTGATTTTGGTGATTGGTAAAAGAGGTGACAAAAAAGAAAGTTTGAAAGTATTTGTCACTCAGTCATCTCTTTGTGACCCCAGGGTCTGACAAAAAAGAATTCTTGCATTTACTTCTTCTGTTTGTTTTGTTTTTATTAGCCACATCCATTTCCTCTAACAAATCTCACTGTCTTTGTTGATATCATACTGTCTTCCAGGCAACATTTTAATCTCTCATGATTGAACAGAAAAGTAAGTATTGGGCCCCAAAGGAATGATTGTAATGAAGCCAAGATTTAAGACAAGAGGCCTTAAGGTAATTTAGAGTCAGATGGCCTGCATCAGGCTAGAGAGTAGAAGTGTTTTGATGTTTAGTCCTTGAGTCATGTCTGACTCTAGCGACCTCATGGACGCAGCTCACCAGGCTCCTCTGGTCCATGGGACTTCCCAGGCAAGAACACTGGAGTGGATTGCCATTTCCTTCTCCAGGGGATCTTCCTGACCCAGAGGTCAAACCTGTGTCTCTTGCTTGACAGGCAGATTCTTTTAACACTGAGCCTCCAGGGAGGATGAGGCGGTTTGATAGCATCACTGACTCAGTGGACACGAATTTGAGCAAACTCTGGGAGAGAGTGATGGACAGGGAAGCCTGGTGTGCTGCAGTTCATGGTGTTGCAAAGCTTTGGGCATGACTTACTGACTGAACAATAGCAACAACACCAGGGAAGCCCCCATTAAGTTTAAAGAGTTCTAATGCTTTTGGAACTGATGTTCAAGCTGGTTTTAGAAAAGGCAGAGGAACCAGAGATCAAATTGCCAACATCTGCTGGATCATGGAAAAAGCAAGAGAGTTCCAGAAAAACATCTATTTCTGCTTTATTGACTATGCCAAAGCCTTTGAGTGTGTGGATCACAATAAACTGTGGAAAATTCTGAAAGAGATGGGAATACCAGACCACCTGACCTGTCTCTGTATGCAGTCCAGGAAGCAACAGTTAGAACTGGACATGGAACAACAGACTGGTTCCAAATAGGAAAAAGAGTACGTCAAGGCTGTATATTGTCACCCTGCTTATTTAACTTATATGCAGAGTACATCATGAGAAATGCTGGACTGGAAGAAACACAAACTGGAATCAAGATTGCCAGGAGAAATATCAATAACCTCAGATATGCAGATAACACCACCCTTATGGCAGAAAGTGAAGAGCAACTAAAAAGCCTCTTGATGAAAGTGAAAGTGGAGAGTGAAAAAGTTGGCTCAAAGCTGAACATTCAGAAAATGAAGATCATGGCATCTGGTCCCATCACTTCATGGGAAAGAGATGGAGAAACAGTGGAAACAGTGTCAGACTATTTTTTTGGGCTCCAAAATCAGTGCAGATGGTGATTGCAGCCATGAAATTAAAAGATGCATACTCCTTGGAAGAAAAATTATGATCAACCTAGATAGCATATTCAAAAGCAGAGACATTACTTTGCCGACTAAGGTCCGTCTAGTCAAGGCTATGGTTTTTCCTGTGGTCATGTATGGATGTGAGAGTTGGACTGTGAAGAAGGCTGAGCGCCGAAGAACTGATGCTTTTGAAGTGTGGTGTTGGAGAAGACTCTTGAGAGTCCCTTGGACTGCAGGGAGATCCAACCAGTCCATTCTGAAGGAGATCAGCCCTGGGATTTCTTTGGAAGGAATGATGCTAAAGCTGAAACTGCAGTACTTTGGCCACCCATGCAAAGTGTTGACTCATTGGAGAAGAGTTTGATGCTGGGAGGGATTGGGGGCAGGAGGAGAAGGGGACAACAGAGGATGAGATGGCTGGATGGCATCACCAACTCGATGGACGCGAGTCTGAATGAACTCCGGGAGTTGGTGATGGACAGGGAGGCCTAGCGTGCTGCAATTCATGGGGTCGCAAAGAGTCGGACATGACTGAGCAACTGAACTGAACTGAATGCTTTTGGCTGCACTTAATATGCCAGCAAATTTGGAAAACTCAGCAGTGGCCACAGGACTGGAAAAGGTCAGTTTTCAATCCAATCCCAAAGAGGGGTCATGCTAAAAAGAATGTTCAAATTACTGCACAATTGTACTATTTCACATGTTAGCAAGGTAACGCTTAAAATTCGCCAAGCAAGGCTTCAATAGTACGTGACCTGAGGACTTCCAGATATTCAAACTGGATTTAGAAAAGACAGAGGAACCAGAGATCAAATTGCCAATGTCTGTTGGATCATAGAAAAAGGAAGAGATTTCCAGAAAAATACTACTTCTGCTTCATTGACTACACTAAAGCATTTAATTGTGTGGATCACAACAAACTGGAAAATTCTGAAAGAGATGGGAACACAAGACCACCTGACCTGCCTCCTGAGAAACCTGTATGCAGGTTAAGAAGCAACAGTTAGAACTGGACATGGAACAACGGACTGGCTCCAAGTCAGAAAAGGAGTACATCAAGGCTGTATATTGTCGTTCTGATTATTTAACTTATATGCAGAATACATCATTAGAAATGCCCGGCTGGATGAAGCACAAGCTGGAATCAAGATTGCCAGGAGAAATATCAATAACCTCAGAGAGGCAGATGATACCACCCTCATGGCAGAAAGCAAAGAGGAACTGAAGAGCCTCCTGATGAAGGTGAAAGAGGAGAGTGAAAAAGCTGGCTTAAAACTCAACATTCATAAAATGAAGATCATGGCATCTGGTCCCATCACTTCATGGCAAATAGATGGGGAAACAAAGGAAACAGTGTCAGACTTTATTTTTGGGGGCTTCAAAATCACTGCAAATGGTGATTGCAACCATGAAATTAAAAGACTCTTGCTTCTTGAAAGAAAAGCTATGGCAAACCTAGAGAGTATTAAAAAGCAGAGACATTACTTTGCTCACAAAGGTCCATCTAGTCAAAACTATGGTTTTTCCAGTAGTCATGTAAGGATGTGAGAGTTAGACCATAAAGAAAGCTGAGTGCTGAAGAATTGATGCTTTTGATCTGTGGTGTTGGAGAAGACTCTTGAGAGTCTCTTAGACAGCAAGGAGATCAAACCAGTCCATCCTAAAGGAAATCAGTCCTGAATATTCATTGGAAGGTCTGATGCTGAGGCTGAAACTCCAATACTTAGACCACCGGATGCCAAGAGCCAACTCTTTGGAAAAGTCCCTGATGCTGGGAAATATTGAAGGCAGAAGGAGAAGGGGATGACAGAGGATGAGGTGGTTGGATGGCATCACTGACTCAAAGGACATCAGTTTGAGTAAGCTCCAGGTCAAGGACAGGGAAGCCTGGCATGCTGCAGTCCATTGGGTTGCAAAGAGTCAGACATGACTGAGCGACTGAACAACAACATTTCTGGCAGGAAGATCCACATTTATTCAGTTCAGTTTAGTTCAGTCGCTCAATCATGTCTGACTCTTTGCGACCCCATGAATTGCAGCACGCCAGGCCTCCCTGTCCATCACCAACTCCCGGAGTTCACTCAGACTCGCGTCCATCGAGTCGGTGATGCCATCCAGCCATCTCATCCTCGGTCGTCCCCTTCTCCTCCTGCCCCCAATCCCTCCCAGCATCAGAGTCTTTTCCAACGAGTCAACTCTTCGCATGAGGTGGCCAAAGTACTGGAGTTTCAGCTTTAGCATCATTCCTTCCAAAGAAATCCCAGGGCTGATCTCCTTCAGAATGGACTGGTTGGATCTCCTTGCAGTCCAAGGGACTCTCAAGAGTCTTCTCCAACACCACAGTTCAAAAGCATCAGTTCTTCAGCGCTCAGCTTTCTTCACAGTCCAACTCTCACATCCATACATGACTGCTGGAAAAACCATAGCCTTGACCAGACGGACCTTAGTCAGCAAAGTAATGTCTCTGCTTTTGAATATGCTATCTAGGTTGATCATAGCTTTCCTTCCAAGGAGTAAGCATCTTTTAATTTCATGGCTGCAGTCACCATCTGCGGTGATTTTGGAGCCCCCAAAAATAAAGTCTGACAGTTTCCACTGCTTACCCATCTATTTCCCATAAAGTGATGGGACCAGATGCCATGATCTTCATTTTCTGAATGTTAAGCTTTAAGCCAACTTTTTCACTCTCCTCTTTCACCTTCATCAAGAGGCTTTTTAGTTCCTCTTCACTTTCTGCCATAAGGGTGGTGTTATCTGCATATCTGAGGTTATTGATATTTCTCCTGGCAATCTTGATTCCAGCTTGTGTTTCTTCCAGCCCATCATTTCTCATGATGTACTCTGCATATAAGTTAAATAAGCAGGGTGACAATATACAGGCTTGATGTACTCCTTTTCCTATTTGGAACCAGTCTGTTGTTCCATGTCCAGTTCTAACTGTTGCTCCCTGGACTGCATACAGAGTTCTCTAGAGGCAGGTTAGATGGTCTGGTATTCCCATCTCTTTCAGAATTTTCCACAGTTTATTGTGATCCACACATTCAAAGGCTTTGGCATAGTCAATAAAGCAGAAATAGATGTTTTTTCTGGAACTCTCTTACTTTTTCTATGATCCAGCGGATGTTGGCAATTTGATCTCTGGTTCCTCTGCCTTTTCTAAAACCAGCTTGAACATCTGGAATTTCATGGTTCATGTATTGCTGAAGCAGGGCTTGGAGAATTTTGATCATTACTTTACTAGTGTGTGAGATGAGTGCAATTGTGCGGTAATTTGAGCTTTTGGCATTGCCTTTCTTTGGGATTGGAATGAAAACTGACCTTTTCCAGTCCTGTGGCCACTGCTGAGTTTTCCAAATTTGCTGGCATATTGAGTGCAGCACTTTCACAGCATCATCTTTCAGGATTTGAAATAGCTCCACTGTAATTCCATCACCTCCACTAGCGTTGTTTTTAGTGATGCTTTCTAAGGCCCCCTTGACTTCACGTTCCAGGATGTCTGGCTCTTGATGAGTGATCACACCATCGTGATTATCTGGGTCGTGAAGATCTTTTTTGTACAGTTCTTCTGTGTATTCTTGCCACCTATTCTTAATATCTTCTGCTTCTGTTAGGTCCAGACCATTTCTGTCCTTTATCGAGCCCATCTTTGCATGAAATGTTCCCTTATTATCTCTAATTTTCTTGAGGTCTCTAGTCTTTCTGATTCTGTTGTTTTCCTCTATTTCTTTGCATTGATTGCTGAAGAAGGCTTTCTTATCTTTGCTTGCTATTCTTGGAACTCTGCATTCAGATGCTTATATCTTTCCTTTTCTCCTTTGCTTTTCACTTCTCTTCTTTGCACAGCTATTTGTAAGGCCTCCCCAGACAGCCATTTTGCTTCTTTGCATTTCTTTTCCATGGGGATGGTCTTGATCCCTGTCTCCGGTACAATGTCATGAACCTCATTCCATAGTTCATCAGGCACTCTATCAGATCTAGGCCCTTAAATCTATTTCTCACTTCCACTGTATAATCATAAGGAATTTGATTTAGGTCATACCTGAATGGTCTAGAGGTTTTCCCTACTTTCTTCAGTTTAAGTCTGACAGAATGTGGTCCACTGGAGAAGGTAATGGCAAACCACTTCAGTATTCTTGCCTTGAGAACCCCACGAACAGTATGAAATTGCAAAATGATAAGATACTGAACGAGGAACTCCCCAGGTCAGTAGGTGCCCAATATGCTGTTGGAGATCAGTGGAGAAATAACTCCAGAAAGAATGAAGGGATGGAGCCAAAGCAAAAACAATACCCAGCTGTGGATGTGACTGGTCATAGAAACAAGGTCTGATGCTGTAAGGTGCAATATTGCATAGGAACCTGGAATGTCAGGTCCATGAATCAAGGCAAATTGGAACTGGTCAAACAGGAGATGGCAAGAGTGAACATCGACATTCTAGGAATCAGCGAACTAAAATGGACTGGAATGGGTGAATTTAACTCAGATGACCATTATATCTACCACTGTGGGCAGGAATCCCTCAGAAGAAATGGAGTAGCCATCATGGTCAACAAAAGAGTCCGAAATGCAGTACTTGGATGCTGTCTCAAAAACGACAGAATGATCTCTGTTCATTTCAAAGGCAAACCATTCAATATCACAGTAATCCAAGTCTATGCCCCAACCAGTAATGCTGAAGAAGCTGAAGTTGAACGGTTCTACAAAGACCTACAGTACAAGACCTTTTAGAACTAACACCCAAAATATGTCTTTTTCATTATAGGGGACTGAAATGCAAAAATAGGAAGTCAAGAAACACCTGGAGTAACAGGCAAATTTGGCCTTGGAATGCAGAATGAAGCAGGGCAAAGACTAATAGAGTTTTGCCAAGAAAACGCACTGGTCATAGCAAACACCCTCTTCCAACAACACAAGAGAAAACCCTACACATGGACATCACCAGATGGTCAACACTGAAATCAGATTGATTATATTCTTTGCAGCCAAAGATGGAGAAGCTCTATACAGTCAACAAAAACAAGATCAGGAGCTGACTGTGGCTAAAATTATGAACTCCTTATTGCCATATTTATTACTGTGAATATATTTGAAATCTTATGAACTTGTACTCTTAAATCTTCAAAATATTTGTTAAATTAGTAAAATGATAAAATTACATTCAGCAAGATGGGGTTCAGTAACTCTAACATGGACCCAGGAGTAAAGGATATACCATCCTAGAGCCTTTTTCCTTGAGAGGTCACATCACCAGCTTTTTTTTTTTTTTTTTGGTTTAATCTTCAACTTGGTGTGAAAAGAATTATAATTTGAGGGTATCGTGGAAACTCCTAAGAGGGACATAGATGGCTGCAGTCCTGTGATCCTGCCACATCCTGTTATCCTACCAGCTGGAGCCACTGAGAAGGTGCCATGGTACATAAATGTTCTCTTTGGGCATTTCCTGATTTTCTCTTCATACTTAAGCATCAGCTGTGTGTGCCTGTTGCAAGGTTGCAAGTTAGACTATATTTCTTTTGGAAGCTGTATATTTTTGCTTCATTTATGAATATTCCTTTTTACTATTAGAAGTTGGAGGTAGAATCTGTAGAGCCTAGTATAACCCTAGATTACTTTTTAAAACAATAAATGGTTGCTTTAAAAACACAGTATCTGCTTTTTGCTTTATTCCTCTTATATCTGTGGATGCTTTTCTAGTATATCCAGAAGATGAAATACTTTTAGCATGTTTGTACAAAGCATTATCAATTAAATATTATTATTTAAAATTTGAGATTTGTTTTGGTAAGATCAAAATTTGAAGCCATCTACTGAGAATTACAATTAGAGTAGAATATAGGAATTAATAACCTATAATTTAAATATTTTTGTTAACAAAGCTGATTATGTTTTAAAGGGCTTCTTAAACTGCTACATTTAGTTGAACACAATCCTTATTAGTTAAGCTAATTAGTTCAACATCGGGATTTTCCTTTACTTAAAATATCTGTGAACAGTACAGAAAATGCCTAACATCCTCTTTTGGTCTCAGGTTTGAAAGAAGGCATATAAATGAAAAAATAATGCTGAATTATCATCTAAAAATTATTCAGTCACACTATACCCCCATAAGACCAAACAGATGAAAATAAATTTAAGCTAACTTGGGCAAAATTCCCAGAGATGCCAACAAATGTATCTTGCTTTACAGTTAGTGTTACAGTGTTATTTGCTCAGTCCTGTCCGATTCTTTGGGTCCCTGTGGACTGTAGCCTGCCAGGCTTCTCAGTCCATGGATTTCTCCAGGCAAGAATACTGGAATGGGTAGCCATTCCTTTCTCCAGGGGATCTTCCTGACCCAGAGATTGAACCTAGGTCTCCTGCATTGTTGGCAGATTGTTTATTGTCTGATCCACCAGGGAAGCCCTAGACAAAAATAAAAATAAAAATAAAGAAAAAAGAAAGCAAATACTAATGACTATATAAATATTATACTTAAGAGAAATTTTGTTTTCTTCTTTGCTTAGGGTAGTCTCTTCTGTCTTAAGGATCATATATTTTTATAACCCAGAATTCTGATTATGAATAATTACACACACACACACACACACACTCACACACACACACACACACAGAGTAAAGCTATTTAAAAAAATAGCCTGAAAGATCCCAGTTGCCCACTGGATAGCCTCATATTATAGTCTCAGCTCCTAGGTGGTACTGGTTCTACTTTCTTGCCCTGCCACTTCAGCCTAATTTTAAAAACTTTAAATTGCCCTTACATTTTATAATATGCAGAGTTTCACCATTAAACATGATGTTACGTGAAGAATTTTTTTACATGCATTTTACTGGGTTGAGGAAGAGCTCTCTATTCCTGTGTTGGTGAGAGTTTTAAATCATCAATGGGTATTGAATTTTGCAAACACTTTTTCTATATCTATTGAAAAATGGTATTTTTTTCTCTTTTATTCAGTCATGTGGCAAATTAAATTGATTGAATTTTGAATGTTAAACTAGCTTTGCATTTTTGTGATAAACCCCACTTGTCATGTCTTAACATTCTTATATATTGCGAGAATCAGTTTGCTCAAATTTTGTTAAGGACTTTTGTGTTTATGTTCATGAGCGATATTGATTCATAGTTTTCATGAATTTTCTTTGTCTGGTTTTGCTATCAAGGTAATTCTGTCCTCATAAAATCAGTAGACAAGTGTTTATACTTTTTGTCTTTTTGTAAAGATTTTGTGTGGAGTTGGTATTATTTCTTCCTTAAATATTTTATAGAGTTTATCAGTGAAGCCATCTGAGCCTGGAGTTTCTTTGTAAGAAGGCTTTAAACTAGAGTCAACTTCTCTAAAGATAAAGAGCTATTTAGAGTATTTATTTTTTAGTGAGCTTTAATAACTTGTTATTTCATGGAATTTATCTACTTCTGAATTGTAAAATTTTTGGTTTGCAGTTGTTCAGAACATTTTCTTGTTATACTTTTTATGTCCATAAGATTTTTAATGATAGTACCTTTTCATTTCTGGTTTTGATGATTTTTGTTCTTTTTTTTTTTTTTTTCAATTTCTCTAGAGGTTCATTAGTTTTTAAAAATCTTTTCAAATAATCAGGTTTTTTGGGCCTGTTTTCCCTCTGATTTGTCTGTTTTCTCTTACGTTGATTTTGCTCTCATCTTTGTTATTTCCTTACTTTTATTTGCTTTGGGTCTCCTTTGCTTTTTTAAAAGTTGAAACTTAGGTCATTAATTCTGAACGGTTCTTTTTTAATATAATCACCTAAAGCTATAGTTTTCCCTCTAAACACTGATTTGGCTGAATCCCACAAATTTTACTTTGCTGTATTTTCATGAAAAATGAGGTATTTTAAAATACAAAAAAAATTGTGAATTTTTAAAATTTGACCCATGGATTATCTGAAAGTGTGTTGGTTTGATTTCAGAAAATTTAGAGTTTTCCTAGATATCTTATTGGCAGTAGTTTCTAATTTATTCACATTGTGGTTGGAGATACTGTGTATGGTTTTAGCCATTTTAAATTTATTGAGACGTGCATAGCCAAGCATATACCCTATCATGGTAAATGTACCATCTGTTCTTACAAAGAGTATTTTACAATTTGAGGGACATACTATTCTAAAAATTTAAGGTAAATCATAAATCCTCTATGTCTTGACTAAAATATTGTTTAGTTTTTCTACAAGTTGCTAAGAAAGAGTCTCTTTACTATGGTTATGGATTTGTCTGTTTCTTCTTTTAATTCTGTCAATTTTAGGCTCTGTCATTTTTAATTAACATTTTTAATCATAAATATATATGTGCCTAATGACTCTATTTGAAAAATTGAGTCTTTTATCATTACAAAATATCCCTTTGTATTTTCAGTGATATCTTATGGGCTTCCCTGGTGGCTCAGAGGTTAAAGCGTCTGCCTGCAATGTGGGAGACCTGGGTTTGATCCCTGGGTCCGGAAGATCCCCTAGAGAAGGAAATGGCAACCCACTCCAGTATTCTTGCCTAGAGAATCCCATGGACGGAGGAGCCTGGAGGGCTACTGTCCATGGGGTCGCAAAAAGTCGGACATGACTGCGTGATTTCACTTTCACTTTCTTTATCTTATGGTTTATTTTCTCTGATACTATCAATAATATATATATACCATATATCTACTCTAGCCTACATGTTTATTGTTTATATGATCTTTATTTTTCTACCTATTTTTCTCTTGTAGACAAAGACTGCTTTTTCTTTTTAAAATCCATTGTGAATATTTCTGCCTTTTAATTGAAGTGCTTAGTATATTAACATTTAATGTAATAATTAATATGATTGATTTAAGTCTGTCACTTTTCCTATTATCTGACTTTTGGCTATTGTTGTTCCTCTTTCCTCTTGTTTAATTTCTTTTGGATGAATTTTTATAGTTTAATTTTAATTTCTCTATTGACTTTTGGGATAAACCTCTTTGCATGGTTTTATGAATGATTATGTATTAAAGTATACATTCATAACTTATTGCAATCTAATTAGAGTTAATGTTGTGTCTACATAAAATGTAGAAATCTTGCAGATACATATTGATGCATCCATTTATCACATCCCTCACTTTATATTATATTAAGGATATGTTGTATCTAAATACATTGTAAACCTCACATAACAAAATTATAATTTTTGCTTTAAACTGTCACAGGTATTTTGTAAATATACAGTAAAATTAGTCTTTAATATTTACCCAAACACTTACCATTTCCAGTGCTTTTTATTCATTCCTCAAGATTTGAATTCACTATTGTATCATTGGGGCTTCCCTGGTGGTGCAGAGGTTAAAGCGTCTGCCTGCAATGTGGGAGACCTGGGTTCAATCCCTGGGTTGGGAAGATGCCCTGGAGACGGAAATGGCAACCCACTCCAGTATTCTTGCCTGGAGAATCCCATGGACAGAGGAGCTTGGTGGGCTACAGTCCATGGGTTGCAAAGAGTTGGACACAGCTGGTCCTGGCACATGCGCTCAGTAGTTGTGGCTCACAGATTCTAGAGCACTGGCTCAGTAGTTGCGGTGCACCGACTTAGTTGCTCTGAGGCATATGGGATCTTCCTGGACCAAGTATCAAACTGGTGTCCCTTTGCATTGCAAGGTGGATTCTTAACCACTGGACCACCAGGAAAGCCCTATTGTTTCTTTTTAGCTTGAGGAAAGTCTGTCATTTCTGTCATGTGATCTGATGACAATGAATTACCTTAGTTTTCCTTTATCAGAAAATATCTTTATTTCATCTGTATTCTTTTTTTAAAAAAATTGTGTATTTATTTTTGGCTGTGCTGGGTCTCCGTTGTTGCACACAGTCTTCCTCTAGTTGTGGCAGGCGGGGCCTGCTCTTCCTTGCAGTGTGTGGGCTTCTTGTTGTGGGGGTTTCTCCTGTTGCACAGCGCAGAGCACAGGCACTAGGGCACATGAGCTTCAGTAGTTGCAGCTCTCAGGCCCTGGAGCTCGGTAGTTGTGGCACATGGGCTGAGTTGCCCTGAAGCATGTGGAATCTTCCTGGACCAGGGAACGAACCTGTGTCTCCTGTATTGTCAGGCAGACTCTCAACCACTGGACCACCAGGGAAATCCTTCACCTATATTCTTGAAGGATATTTTCACAAGATGTAGGTTTCTTTAAAGATGTTATCTTACTCCCTACATTGTTTCTGAAAAATAGATAATTTTAATGTTGTTTTCTTGTATGTAATTTGTTGTTTTTCTCTGGCTAATTTTAATATTTTCTCTTTATTTTTGGCTTTCGTCAGTTGATTGTAATGTGCTTGGGTGTGTGTTTATTTGCATTTATTACACTGTGATTTTTCTAAACTTCCTGAACCAGTAAATTTATTTCTTTCACTGAATTTGAGACATTTTCTGTGAGGTTTACTCATTTTTTTCTCTGTTATCTCCAGTTTCCTATTAATCTCATCAATTGAATTTTATCACAAATATATTTATTATTTTTTTTAGTTCTGTTATTTCTATGTGGTATTTTTTGTTTGGTTGGTTTTTTATTTTTATTTTATTTATTTTTTTTTTGCATTTCCTCTTTCTCTGATGAAATATTCTATCATTTTAACTAATATGAGCATATGTTTCTTTACCTTAGTGAACATCTTATAATGATTTCTTTAAAGTCATGATTTAATATTGCTGACATCTAGTTGAACTTGTCTCAGCAGATTGAGTCACACGTTCTTGTTCATCCTATGTTGAATAATTCTTGAGTGTATCTTGGATATTTTAACTGTTATGCTTTGAAAGCTCAAGATCTTGTTACATTCTTCCAAAGAGTGTTGATATTTTCTTTTAGCATTCAATTAACTTGGATTCAAATTGCAAATTATCATGTCTATAGTGGGCAAGGACTGAGATCTTGGTTCAGTTCTTTATACCTTAGCTCCAAGCTGCTTTCAGTTTGTTCCACACATTCATGGTTCAAGAGTCAGTCAGGGACTTAGGCTGAGTTTAAACATAGAATTTCAGGTTCTTTTTCATTATTTCTCTTCTTTTTGGGTTTCCTCCTCATTCTCCAGCACCTTTGGTTGCTCCAGGCTTTTTCTCCCTGTTTCTCCAGTTAGAAAGGTGATATAACTTTTAGCTGACTGCCCTCCCCCAGTTCCTTTGCTACCACTATTGCCACTGCAGCTGCTTCTAGAAAAGGAAAAAAAAAAAAAAAAACCAGGACAAAACAAGTCACTTAGGGAAAGACAGCAAGAAACAAGTCACTTGCTCCAGATGTTGACTCCCCTCCAAAATCTGTCTTCCTTAGTTGGGTCTCCAAAACCCTCAAATAGGTTTTCACCCTAGAATGTGTATCTGTTATTTAGAGGAGAATTGGTCTGTTAGGCACTCCTCTTTACTTTTAAACACCTGGACATCCTTTGTTCTATCAACAAAGTCTGAGTCTCTTAGTCTGAGTCTGAGTCTCTCAGAATATTCAGTTTCTCCTCAGTGGACTCATTCCATTTAACTAACATGTAAACTAATAGCTCAGTTGGTAAAGAATACACTGTAATGCAGAAGACCCCGGTTCGATTCCTAGGTCTGGAAGATCCCCTGGAGAAGGGATAAGCTACCCACTCCAGTATTCTTGGGCTTCCCTTGTGGCTTAGCTGGTAAAGAATCCACCTGCAATGTGGGAGACCTGGGTTCGATCCCTGGGTTGAGAAGATCTCCTGGAGAAGGGAAAGGCTACCTGTAACTCCAGTATTCTGGCCTGGAGAATTCCATGGACTATACTGGAGAAGGCGATGGCATCCCACTCTAGTATTCTTGCCTGGAAAATCCCATGGACAGAAAAGCCTGGTAAGCTACACTCTTTGGGGTCACGAAGAGTCGGACACGACTGAGCAACCTCACTTTCACTTTTCACTTTCATGCATTGGAGAAGGAAATGGCAACCCACTCCAGTGTTCTTGCCTGGAGAATCCCAGGGATGGCAGAGCCTGGTGGGCTGTCGTCTATGGGGTCGCACAGAGTTGGACACGACTGAAGTGACTTAGCAGTAGCAGCAGCATACTGTCCTTGGGGTTGCAAAGGGTCAGACATGACTTTGACTTAACTAAACCCAATTTTAGATTTGCATATATATATTTTTTAAAGCTCTCACTTGCACATTGGTATCCTCTCAAGCTAACTATATGTTATCTTTGTTTTTCTATGTCATTTCTTATAAGGGTTATCCATTTTTCATAGTTAGATTTCCTCACCACAAGTTTATATCTCTCTTTACGGTTTTGTGTTTTCTTTTAGTGTACTTTTGATATTTCTCTCTTAAAAGACATCAGTGACAACTCATGAATTCAGAATTCCTCTTCAGACTATCCTTCATTTTTCTGTAATATACAAGGCTGTTGACCATGGTCTGCTAGATCTTTTCCTTCTGTGACTTCCATGTACTTTTCGACTCTATTTTTCTTCTTTACCTATGAAGTTCTCATTGCCAGCTTCTTCCTCCTCTCTCTCTCTCTGAAATATGGTATTCTTCAAGGTCTTTCCTTGGCCTTTTTCCATTAGAAATCTCAGCTGCTACTACTGGAGTTATTCCAGTTATTACTATTATGCTGATGACTCAAATCCAAAGTATATTCAAGCTGTAAAGTTATATCTGCTCAGTTAAGTCGCTTAGTCGTGTCTAACACTTTGTGACCCCATGAATTGCAGCACGCCAGGCCTCCCTGTCCATCACCAACTCCTGGAGTTCACTCCATCGAGTCCGTGATGCCATCCAGCCTTGTCTTCCTGTGTCGTCCCCTTCTCCTCCTGCCCTCAATCCCTCCCAGCATGAGTCTTTTCCAATGAGTCAACTCTTCGCATGAGGTGGCCAAAGTACTGGAGTTTCAGCTTCAGCATCATTTTCTCCAAAGAAATCCCAGGGCTAATCTCCTTCAGAATGGACTGGTTGGATCTCCTTGCAGTCCAAGGGACTCTCAAGAGTCTTCTCCAACACCACACTTCAAAAGCATCAATTCTTCAGCGCTCAGCTTTCTTCACAGTCCAACACTCACATCCATACATGACCACTGGAAAAACCATAGCCTTGACTAGACGGACCTTAGTCGGCAAAGTAATGTCTCTGCTTTTGAATATGCTCTCTAGGTTGGTCATAACTTTTCTTCCAAGGAGTCAAGCGTCTTTTAATTTCATGGCTGCAGTCACCATCTGCAGTGATTTTGAAGCCCCCAAAAATAAAGTCTGACACTGTTTCCGCTGCTTCCCCATCTCTTTCCCATGAAGTGATGGGACCGGATGCCATGATCTTCGTTTTCTAAATGTTGAGCTTTAAGCCAACTTTTTCACTCTCCACTTTCACTTTCATCAAGAGGCTTTTTAGTTCCTCTTCACTTTCTGCCATAAGGGTAGTGTCATCTGCATATCTGAGGTTATTGATATTTCTCCTGGCAATCTTGATTCCAGCTTGTGCTTCTTCCAGCCCAGCGTTTCTCATGATGTACTCTGCATATAAGTTAAATAAGCAGGGGGACAATATACAGCCTTGACGTACTCCTTTTCCTATTTGGAACCAGTCTGTTGTTCCATGTCCAGTTCTAACTGTTGCTTCCTGGACTGCATATAGGTTTCTCAAGAGGCAGGTCAGGTGGTCTAGTATTCCCATCTCTTTCAGAATTTTCCACAGTTTATTGTGATCCACACACTCAAAGGCTTTGGCATAGTCAATAAAGCAGAAATAGATGTTTTTCTGGAACTCTCTTGCTTTTTCCATGATCCAGCGGATGTTGGCAATTTGATCTCTGGTTCCTCTGCCTTTTCTAAAACCAGCTTGAACATCAGGGAGTTCACGGTTCACGTATTGCTGAAGCCTGGCTTGGAGAATTTTGATCATTACTTTACTAGTGTGTGAGATGAGTGCAATTGTGCAGTAGTTTGAGCATTCTTTGGCATTGCCTTTCTTTGGGATTGGAATGAAAACTGACCTTTTCCAGTCCTGTGGCCACTGCTGAGTTTTCCAAATTTGCTGGCATATTGAGTGCAGCACTTTCACAGCATCATCTTTCAGGATTTGAAATAGCTCCACTGGAATTCCATCACCTCCACTAGCGTTGTTTTTAGTGATGCTTTCTAAGGTCCACTTGACTTCACATTCCAGGATGTCTGGCTCTAGATTAGAGATCACACCATCATGATTATCTGGTTTGTGAAGATCTTTTTTGTACAGTTCTATACATGGGCAGAATTCTGGCTCTGAATCTTACTAACAGTGATTTTAGGCAAGATGTGTAGCCAGGATCTTTAGGACCCTCTTTGTATATAATAATAATACCTTATATCATACTCAGTCACTTCGGTTGTATCTGACTCTGCAATCCCATGGACTGTAGCCCTCCAATCTCCTCTGTCCATGGGATTCTCCAGGCAAGGGTACTGGTGTGGGTTGCCATTCCCTCCTCTAGGGGATCTTCCCGGCCCAGGGATCAAACTTGCATCATCTGTGTTTCCTGCATTAAAAGCAGAGTCTTTACCACTCAGGCACGGGGGAAGCCCTATAAGTTTCCATATCACATTGGCATGCATAGTTTATAGTATACATATAATTTGGTTAATACTCAAATGTTGGTGCATGTGTGCATGCTAAGTCTCTTCAGTCATGTCTGACTCTTTGCAACCCTATGCACTGTAGCCCATCAGGCTCCTCTGTCCATGGGATTCTCCAGGCCAAGGATACTGGAGTGAGTTGCCATACCCTCCTCTAGGGGATCTTCCCAACTCAGGGATAGAACCCATGTCTCTTATGTCTCTTGTATTGGCAGGTGGGTTCTTTACCACTAGTGCCACCTGGGAAGCCGTCAGATGTTAGTAACAATTATCAAAGCCATGAATACAGTCCTCATCCCTCTTCAGACTTTTGCCCTACAAATTCAGTGTATTAATGAAACCAGATGTCTTAAATCAGCATCTCCAAAATAGCATCTGCTGCTGGTGTCCCTTTTATTATTAATGACACCATCATCTTCCCAGTTATTTCGGCATAAAACATTGGTGTCATCTATCAGATGGGCTTGGTTTTGGCCCTTTCCATTCACTAGTAATTTGCCTAGACAAATAAATACTCTCTTCATACACCTCTCTTATTTATTCCCTTTTCCCCAATACTCCTTCTAACCATTTTTTATTTTTTAAAAAAACACCTCTTATGTATTCAGCATAGGAAATGGCAACCCACTCGAGTATTCTTGCCTGGAAAATTTCCACAGACAGAGAAGCCTGGTGGGTTACAGTACATGGTGTCACAAAGAGTCGGACACAACTGAGAATGTACATTTATGTCTTCTTTTGTTCATCATATTTTGTTTAGATAAGCTTCTAACTTTCTCATCCAGTCTTCTCTCTTTAATTTTTCATTTATTCTTCAGTTTGTTTCTGGATTATTCTTTTGAAAGCAAAGCTCAAATCATGTTACTCTACCACATGGATAATCATCACCATCATCATCATCTAATGTTATTTTCTTATGTTCTAAGCAATATCCTAAATGTTTTATATGATATTTCATTTAGTCCTTCCAACAGCTCTGTAAACCAGGTATTAAACTTTTCATTTCTTTGAACAAATGAAGAAACTGAAGCTTAAGAGAGCTTGATTAGCTTGTGATGTCACCCAGTTAATAAATGGTGCAGTCAAGTTGCAAGCCCAGGCAGGGTGACTCCAAAGTCTGTGCTCCTAATTTGCTAGACTACACTGTTTCACAGTTATTTCCTTATGACCAGTGCCTATCAAATGGGCTTCCTTGGTGGCTCAGATGGTAAATAATCTGCTTGCAGTGTGGGAGACGTGGGTTCGATCTCTCGATCAGAAAGGTCCCCTGGAGATAGTTTCAGTTCTATACTTCAGTCCTCTGCAATCTGACTTTTAGACTAACAATTCTGTCCTATTTCAGATCTCTTATATAATATTTCACAACAAACAGAGTGACTTGCTAAACTGGCCATGAACTTCATTTTCTTATGCCTTAGATCTTACCATCTTTTCTGCCTCTAATAACCCATGCCTCATTTCTACCAGTGGGAATCATTCATTATTCATGCTAAATGATACCTTTTAAACTGAGACATCCTGCATCCTTTTGGGGTTCAGTTAGGACTGAGGTGTGTGTCTGTAATCCCAGAAACGTTGTGTACTTCTCACACAGGCATTGCAACAGTTTGATGTGTGTTATAGTCCCTTGTGGAAGTGACTTGGGGGTTTATCATTCATGTTTTTATTTTTAAATTTAACTTAATTTATTGTTTTAGGTATACTCTGTGTTCAGGTAATATTTATTGAATGAATAAAAGTTTGTGATTGTAGACTTCAATAATTTAGGATTATTGGCTTGGATTTCTGAAGTATATGAGCTTGAGAGGCCAAATGTGTTAATTTAATGAGATCACCTTTTTAAAAGGACTGAGACCCTTATCAATATTCATACGTTAAAATATTTGCCTTTGAGTTGGGTTTTGATTTTCATGGGGGCAGTTTTTGAAATGGGGACTTTAAGACTAGTTACCATGCTGGGCCATGGTAAAGTGAGGGCTCCAAGCATCCCAGTGAATAAAAATACTCATATAGCTAATGCTAGGAACTATAGCAGTGGTTCCAAAATAAGCCCAGTTCACAGAGACTTGAGCATATAAATATAATAATTGCAAAATTTCATTGTTAAAGAGATTTGGTTAAACATTAGACTGATGTGGTTAATCATTTAAGATGTTCCATAATAGAGGAATTTTAAGCCAAAATTTAACAAGTTAAATTTAATGATTTAGTAACACCTTATGTTCTGATGGTGAAAGGAGACTATTCTTACACAGGGGATGGGTTAGACAAAGATTCAGAAGAAAGATACCCTGAAGAGTGCAAAGGTGGCTATAGAACCACCAACCAATGGTAGTTATAGAGGGGTGATTTATTCCTTCTGGGTGTGTGTGTTGTGATCCCCTTTTGAATACTGATAACCATCTCTTATCGAATTATTCAGGCAGATCTTAAATATTTCAGCCATGTGCATAGTCTCTGTTTTCTCTCTGCCTCTTCTTTCTCTTTCTATATGAAAGTTTTGAGGACTAGATTTTGGCAAAAATATAATTGGAGAATAGATACATAAAGCTTGTTTGTGTTGTTTTGTTTAGTCTTAATCTAGTTTTCACTTTTTAATTTTATTAGTTTTTTATCATAATTTGTCTTCTCTCTTTTCTCTCTTCATCTGTCCCCTTTCCTCTTCGGATTCCTTTTCTCTCTTTTTGCCTTCACCGCATTCTCTTTTTTTTTCAAATTTTTAACCTGGTTATTTCTTGGGAATTTATTTAGTGCCTTTTGTTCAAAGAGGTCAACACACTTCTATCAATACTATTATTTTATGCTAAAGACAAATATAATATTCAGTTCAGTTCAGTTGCTCAGTCGTGTCCGACTCTTTGCGACCCCATGAATCGCAGCACGCCAGGCCTCCCTGTCCATCACCAACTCCCGGAGGTCACTCAGACTCACGTCCATCGAGTCCATGATGCCATCCAGCCATCTCATCCTCAGTCGTCCCCTTCTTCTCCTGCCCCCAATCCCTCCCAGCATCAGAGTCTTTACCAGTGAGTCAACTCTTCGCATGAGGTGGCCAAAGTACTGGAGTTTCAGCTTTAGCATCATTCCTTCCAAAGAAATCCCAGGGTTGATCTCCTTTCGAATGGACTGGTTGGATCTCCTTGCAGTCCAAGGGACTCTCTAGAGTCTTCTCCAACAGCACAGTTCAAAAGCATCAATTCTTCAGCTCTCAGCCTTCTTCACAGTCCAACTCTCACATCCATACATGACCACAGGAAAAACCATAGCCTTGACTAGACAGAACTTAGTCAGCAAAGTAATGTCTCTGCTTTTGAATATGCTATGTAGGTTGGTCATAACTTTTCTTCCAAGGAGTAAGCGTCTTTTAATTTCATGGCTGCAGTCACCATCTGCAGTGATTTTAATCTAATATTAAACAAAAGTAAAAGGCACCAAAACCTACATTCCTAAAAACCAATATTCCTGCAGTTTTTGAGCTACAATGAGTTTTGGAATTCAGATTTGGGGGATTTTAGAAAACTAGCATAATTTTGTAAGTGCAAATTCCTTATTATGTTACATTCCTGGTGGTGTCTGAATGAAGTCCATCTCCAATGGCAGATTCTCTGGCTGATCCCGGGGGAGGTGGTTGAGTGCTTTGGTCTTTTCTGGGCCTTCAGATTTCATCATATTGGCTGTAAGACTGAGTTTGACCCTTTGTTATTTATTGTTGTAAATGATTTTCTGTTCACTTTCTTGCAAGTGAATTGCTTGAGTTAAAAGTTGAGATTCGTGACACAAGTTTAAATCCATGTTTTTTTAAGTGAAATTCATTTATCAAGAAACTGAAATCATTAATTATGTTGTGGCTCCTTATCTTTTTTATGATGCACGTATTGCTGGGGGTGTAATGCTCTAAAACATCTGCTCAATAGCCCATTATAGTGGCACAAGAATGCTTTTACATGAAGGCAATAAAGTAGCAGATGCTTCTCAATGAAAACTTCCCAATTCATTTAGGAAACAAGTCAGTTCTGGATTTGGTTTTTCTTCCAAGTGTGGCAACTGTGCAGGCAAATGTTTATAAAGAGGTTGGAACTGACAAATCTAGTCCCTCTGTATAATTTTTTAGGGTGTTGCAAGTTAGTCTAAAGGCCTTATCTAATAGCACTTTAATAAAATTAGCATTTTCCTTACTATGCAAATATTTATCTGCCATTGTAAGTAACCAGGAAAATACATTAATTCAGTATTACTAGCTTAAGCTTCTTTTATTTTCTCCTTTGGAAACTTCTTTTGTATCTTGATTTATCATTAACATTCAGTTCAGTCTCTCAGTCATGTCCAGCTCTTTGCGACCCCATAAACCGCAGCACACCAGGCCTCCCTGTCCATCACCAACTCCTGGAGTCCACCCAAACCCATGTCCATCGAGTCGGAGATGCCATTCAGCCATCTCATCCTCTGTCGTCCCCTTCTCCTCCTGCCCTCAATCTTTCCCAGCATCATGGTCTTTTCAAATGTCAGCTCTTCATAACAGGTGGCCAAAGTATTGGAGTTTCACCTTCAACGTCAGTCCTTCTAATGAACACCCAGGACTGATCTCCTTTAGGATGGACTGGTTGGATCTCTTTGCAGTCCAAGGGACTCTCAAGAGTCTTCTCCAACACCACAGTTCAAAAGCATCAATTCTTCGGTGCTCAGCCTTCTTCACAGTCCAACTCTCACATCCATACATGACCTGTCATGTATGATGCTTTTGAAATGTGGTGTTGGAGAAGACTCTTGAGAGTCCCTTGGACTGCAAGGAGATCCAACCAGTCCATTCTGAAGGAGATCAACCCTGGGATTTCTTTGGAAGGAATGATGCTAAAGCTGAAACTCCAGTACTTTGGCCACCTCATGCGAAGAGTTGACTCATTGGAAAAGACCCTGATGCTGGGAGGGATTGGGGGCAGGAGGAGAAAGGGACAACTGTGGATGAGATGGCTGGATGGCATCACGGACTCGATGGACCTGAGTCTGAGTGAACTCCGGGAGATGGTGATGGACAGGGAGGCCTGGTGTGCTGCAATTCATGGGTTCGCAAAGAGTCGGACACAACTGAGCGAGTGAACTGAACTGATCTGAACTGATTAGTACAGTGTCAATGTTCACTCTTGCCATCTCCTGTTTGACCACTTGCAATTTGCCTTGATTCATGGACCTAACATTCCAGGTTCCTATTCAATTTGCTCTTTACAGCATCGGGCTTTATTTTCATCATCAATCACATCCACGACTGGGTGTTGTTTTCGCTTTGGCTTCATCTGGAGTTATTCTCCATTCTTTCTGGAGTTATTTCTCCACTGATCTCCAGTAGCATGTAGGGCACTTACTGACCTGGACAGTTCATCTTTCAGTGTCCTATCTTTTTGCCTTTTCATGCTCTTCATGGGATTCTCAAGGCAAGAATACTGACGTGGTTTGCCATTCCATTCTCCAGTGGACCACATTTTCTCAGAACTGTCCACCGTGACCCTCTGTCTTGGGTGGCCCTACATGGTATGGCTCATAGTTTCATTGAGTTAGACAAGGCTGTGATCCATGTGAAGAGTTTGGTTGGTTTTCTGTGATTGTGGTTTTCATTCTGTCTGCCCTCTGAGAGATAAGGATAAGAGGCTTATGGAAGCTTCCTGATGGGAGAGACTGACTGAGGGGGAAACTGGGTCTTGTTTTATGCTCAGTAAATCTTTAATCCAATCTTCTGTTGATAGGTGGGGGGTGTGTTCCCTCCCTGTTGTTTGACCTGAGGCCAAACTGTGGTGGAGGTAGTGAAGATAATGGTGACCTCCTTTAAAGGGCAGGCACTGCTACACTCAGTGCCCCTGACCCTGCAGCATGCCACCATCCACCCATGCTTAGTAACTAGGAAAATATGTGTCCAGCAGTTGAAAGTCAAACGCAGTTCCTTCCAGGAGCAATTTCTGTCACCTTTGAGCTAGACTGTGAGGCTCTGGTGGTGTCCACATGCTGCTTTGAACCATCCTTGTCCTTGGCAGGGCTGGCCTCCTCAGGACAGTGGACTGTCATCCCCCGGTTGTGTTCTGAAGGGTGCCAGGGAAACCATGGCCGCTGCCCCTCTCCCCCCATGTCCTATTCTTTGTTCCATCAACTGCATGGTCACTGAGTCATTAAGATTTTCCTGTTCAGGGAAACTTCTTTTCAAAGGCAAAGACTCTTGGTAAGATTAACATGTCCCAGACTGTAACATTTACTGTAGGTGAGTTTATCAAGTCCCTTTCCTCTGAAAATCAGAAGGGCTGAATTTGTAAGCCTTGTATCGAAAGAGGAAAACAAAGCCACGAAAAGCTTGGTATAGGAGATGCCAAGGATAAGTTTGTCTTCTTCATAATTTTTTACTAATGGTCTGGGTCACCAGCATAGTCTTTAAAGTAGATGCATGCTTTCAGGGAGCTTGCAAAATAACCTACTGAGATATGGAAAAAGATAATAGAACTACTTTTATACTTTTATTTATTTTTTTAAATGAAGGTTTACCAATATTTAAACATGGACTGCTCAGGGTATTGTCCATGGGATCACAAAGAGCCTGACATGACCACACACACATGGACTCATGGTAGGTCTTCATGAAGTTCATTTGCCAGAAGACCAGGAGTCCTATGTTACTCAAGGCAGCCAAAAGGGAAGAGAGAGCCAGATACTAGGAAGAGGCTAACAGTGGTGCTTCCCTCCTTCAGGCTTGTGTTATGTATCATAGTTTACTGTGCCTTAGATTTCCTGTGATGATCTCATCCAGTTTTATTTAACACAACTCCTACTTGTCAGACTGGGGGCTTTAACCACCCCTGCAAAGGAATTCTAATAAACAGCAACAAAATGGCACTATGTAAAAATAACAATATACTTAGATCTTTCAAAAAATTGACTCTCCTAATTTGAAATGAAGATTATTTGAAAGTGAAAGTGAAAGTCACTCAGTCACGTCCAACTCTTTGAGACCCCATGGACTATACAGAATTCTCTAGGCCAGAATACTGGAGTGGGTAGCCTTTCCCTTCTCCAGGGGATCTTTCCAACCCAGGGACTGAACCCAGGTCTCCCGCATTGCAGGCGGATTCCTTACCAGCTGAGCCACAAAGGAAGCCCTAAGATAACTTGAGATAGGGTTTATAATTACTTGAGATAGGATTTATGGTTACTTTTATTAATGACCCTCAAGTTGTGTGTATGTTGTCCTTAATGATCATATGATGCTCTCTGTGTTCATCAGCAACTCACTGAAAAGCAATCAGAACACGAAGACAAACCTGTTCGGACTAGAGAAAGGGACTGAAATGTGAGTGTTATGATTTACCAAGTGCAGTTAGTAATATACATCTTCCGTGTGGATCTGTGGATACTTCCCAGCTATTGCAACCATAAAACCACCTATCAAAAACATGGAGAAAACACAGAAGCTGGACCTTTGAAATACCATGTTGTAATTAAGATTCAATGTAGAACAAACAAAAAATTCTGTAGCATATTTAGTTAAATTGCTGTCTTCAAAATATTCCTGGGGGAAAAAAGTGTCTGCAACACTAATAAATAAAATAACTTTAAAGTAACTTTATTTACTGTATTGATTTACCCTTTTGGAACCCAGGGCTCTTTTTCTTTGTGCAGCTTAGAGCAAGCTTCTTTATGAAGAGGAAGGAAGTCACCTCTGTTTCTTCAGAGTCCGTTTTGAATTAAGGCTGTACCCCTGTGCTGGAGAGAGAGGCAGGACTACCAGGCAGGCAGCACCTAGGCATTCAGTGACCGGGAGTATGGTCACTGAGGACTGTGATCAGGGCTGACTGCTCAGCAGCATGGGCTCTGGAGCCAGGAGCCCAATGAAAACCTGGCAACTCTGTGCTCATTTGCATTTGGTTTACATGTGTGACCATTTAGGTGCTAACTTTTTCAATGAGTACTTTAAAATCAACATTTCTGCAACTTTATGCAGCCACAGCCACTGGCCCAGAAAGCTGAGGGCAAAATGGGCAAGCAAAGAGGAGATGCAGGCAAGAGGCCAGTGAAGGTCCTTTGGTGCTCAGAGCAAAGAGCAGGGTGGGACACCTACTTCTCTTAGTACCCAGATCATCACCTAGCTAAAATAATTCCTTGGAATATATTTTTCCTTCACCTTGTCTTATCCATTAAGGTTTTCAATTTTAATGTCTTTTACAAGGTATATAGTATATCACACAAAATACATGTTCATAATGATCAGAAGGTAAATATAAACATATTAAAGATGAATGCTTAAATTTTTTGATACCTGGAGTCAAAATCAACAAAAGTTTCTAGACCTTTGATTTATAGTATGGAAATTATAACAGATTTTATTCTCTTTGCATTTACTTATTTCATTTAACAAATATTGATTGAATGCCTATTGATTACTATTTGCTAGGTGCTGTTCAGGATGCTTGGGCATACCTGAATAGATAAAATAGGCAAAAACCCTGTCCTCTCATGTCCTAAGGGATTTATGTGTGTGCCGTAGCATAGCCTTTCCCTGACCCCAGATCAGATGAGCCTCAAGATACATACTTATATTCTTCTAGCACTTGCAACACTATAATCAAGTAATTGTTTATGGAATGACTCAGTTTCCCCTCCCCTCCCTTTAGTAAAAGCTCTTTGAGAGCAGAGACTGTGTCTGTTCTGTTCACCAACAACTCTCCAGTGATGGCACCATGCCTAGCACTTAGTAGATGCTCAGTAAAGTTTAGTGAATGAATATTTACTTTGTCTGCACACACTGTGTACCTGTGTGCACATGTATGTGAGTTTGTTCATGGCAAATAGATGGGGAAACAGTGGAAACAGTGGCTGACTTTATTTTTCTGGGCTCCAAAATCACTGCAGATGGTGACTGCAGCCATGAAATTAAAAGATGCTTGCTCCTTGCAAGGAAAGTTATGACCAACCTAGATAGCATATTCAAAAGCAGAGATATTACTTTGCCAACAAAGGTCCATCTAGTCAAGGCTGTGGCTTTTCCTGTGCTTTTCACATGTATGCATGTGAAAGTTGGACTATAAAGAAAGCTGAGTGCCCGAAGAATTGATGCTTTTGAACTGTGGTGTTGGAGAAGACTCTTGAGAGTCCCTTGGACTGCAAGGAGATCCAACCAGTCCATCCTAAAGGAGATCAGTCCTGGGTGTTCACTGGAAGGACTGATGTTGAAGCTGAAACCAATAGTTTGGCCACCTGATGCAAAGAGCTGACTCATTTGAAAAGACCCTGATGCTGGGAAAGATTGAGGGCAGGAGGAGAAGGGGATGAAAGAGGATGAGATGGTTGGATGGCGTCACCAACTCAATGGACATGGGTTTGGGTGGACTCCGGGAGTTGGTGATGGGCAGAGAGGCCTGGTGTGCTGCGGTTCATGGGGTCGCAAAGAGTCGGACACGACTGAGCGACTGAAGTGAACTGAACTGAGAAAGAAAGGCATGACGTGTTCTCAGGCAGAAACTGTTGCTGAGGGAAGGACATGTAGTGACAGAACGAAGCGTACAAGGAGACTTTTTTAGTGTCTGCAAGAAGAGTTTATTAGGAAGAAGCTTGGGTGATTGGAGATGTTCCTAAAAATCTATCTGGATAGATGATATGGTCATTGAACTAAAAATAAACCTTGGAGAATGAGGATTAGGACATTAAAAGGGTCAGCCCTACATAAAACTGGTTTATACCTGAAAGAGCTGAAACAAAAAAGGTTAAAACCACACACACCAAATTTATAGATATGGTAAAATTATATCTACTCGGCTGCTACTGCTAAGTCACATCTACTCTAGGACTCTGCATTTTCTCTAGTAGCAGTTACTGTGATGATAATTGTAATGATTTGTATGATTATTTGTTTATCATATCTCCTCCCTTTATGGCACAGTGTCTGCTGTTCTTTTCTCTGTTCCCAGATAGGACAGAGTCTGGAACAAGAATTGGCAAATTTGTGGCCAGTTTCCTATTTTTGTATAACTCACGAGTTAATGGTTTTTGCATTTTTACATGGTTGAAAAAGAACAGTGTTTCATGACACACTGAAATTATATGAAATTTAAATTTTGGTGTCCATAAATAACATTTTATTGGCACAAAGCCACAGTCATTGATTTACATATTGTGTGGGTTGCTTTTGTGCTACAGTGGCAGAGTTGAGTGGTTTTGACAGAGACACATGGTTCACAAAGCTTAAAATATTTACTACCTGGCCCTTTAAGAAAATGTTTGCTGACCCTTGATGTGGAATTTAGAAGAAACTTCATAACATTTGATAAATGAATGAATAAGCTAAATCAGTACCTACTATGTGTCAGATAGTTTTATAGTTTGTCTTGTTTAATACACTTTAAATAAGAGGAAAATGCCTTTGTTTAACAAATAAGGAAACTCAGGCTCAGGGGGATTAAGCAGTCTGCTCATCCAGAGAGCACAGAGTCAAGAACTGAACCCAGATCTAACTCCAAATTCCATGCCCTTTTTCACATTTGCCTATATACTACACTTCTCTAATACGTAGGTGTTTTTAATCTGTGATTTGAATGTACCCTTCCACCCTTGTAGAAAGATGAGGACTTTCACTGTGTTCTCATTGTTGCTTAAATAGTACCTTTAAAGGCAGCCCTTACCTCCCTGTGCCCCATCTTTGTCCTGGCACAAGCATAGGATATGCACTTATGGAGTTATTTAAGGGATTCTCCTAGTAAAAGAATCAACAAAGCAAACAAATAAAGCCTATTCACAGCCATACAATTCTGAGACAGTTTTGAGGAAGGAGAAGGAGCTCAGGCTCTCTTGAAGGTCCTGCAGAGGAGTTTTCTGCTCATTCCCAGACATGGTTCTGTGCACATGCCAAGACAGCCCCTTCTGAAATTACTAGTGCTTGCCTTTTGGTCTGTTTATCAAGACCTTCTCAGTTTCACTCTTTGGCAATGAAATTACCTCATTTCTGGATTTGAGTATGGACATTTATGCTGAAGGAATTTGCAGTTTATTTATCAAGACATTAAAAAAATCTCACTTGTTTAAATTAGGGTAGTGCATTCGCTTACCTTAGAAAATGACTTCAGCCTAACTTTAGCCTATCTGATTCAATTATCATCATTCTTTGAAGGCTCAGATTTTATCATCCCCTCAGGAAACCTAATGTAAAATTTTAAGATAGATAGAAAAAAATAGAAAAGGGGTGAAGTTCACCAAATGGAGACACAGGTCCTTTAATAAGGTTCTGCTTACTACTTATAAAAATACAATAAAGGAAATTAAGGAAGGCCTAAAGATGGACTTGGTCTATGGACTGTAGCTGGCTTTTGTAAATAAAATTTCACGAGTATGGTCACATCTGTTTGCCTGTTGCCAATGGCTGCTTTCATGCTATAGTGGCAAAGACTTTATGGTCCACAAAGTCTAGAACACTGACTATATGTGCCTGTAAGAAAACTGCAGATCTCTGGAAATGGGGATATAAGAAAAATTAGAAGGGGACTTCCCTGGTGGTCCAGTGGTTAAGAA
Source organism: Budorcas taxicolor (assembly GCF_023091745.1). Taxonomy (NCBI): domain Eukaryota; kingdom Metazoa; phylum Chordata; class Mammalia; order Artiodactyla; family Bovidae; genus Budorcas; species Budorcas taxicolor. The sequence continues at coordinate 81,458,616 of NC_068916.1, forward strand.
TCTGCCTTCCCATGCAGGGGACAGGGGTTCAGTCCCTGGTTGGGAAACTAAGATCCCACATGCCCCATAGAGCAACTAAGCCTGTGTGCCATAACTATAGAGCCCGCATGCTGCAACAACAAAAAGATTCCACATGCTGCAACAAAAGAGTCCATATGCCACAACTAAGACTCAATGCAGCCAAATAAATAAGTGTTAAAAAAGAAAAAAAACTTAGAAGAACTAGGATCATTTAACTAGGATCAGATAAATCTGAAGACAGTAAATTGGTTCATATTTTTGAGAGGATATTACATAAAAGATGACCGTTGTTTCTTTATTTTCTGAAAGGGTAAACCCAGTGGAAACTGATTTATCCTGTAGCATAAGGGAGAATTTTGGAGTTCTGAAGTTAAAACTCAGCATGGCTTATATGGCAAGACTTACACATTGGTGGTTACATGTGTGGTCAGAAGTTTATTTCTTTTTGGCACCTCAAATTTCACTATTAAGGATTCCTTTTGAGGACTTTCCTGGTGGTCCAGTGGCCAAGACTCCTCACTCCCAATGCAGAAGGTCCAGTTTCAATCCCTGGTGAGGGAACTAGATCCCATATGACGCTACTAAGAGTTGGAATGCCACCACTAATGATTCCGCATGCCAAAACTAAGACCTGGTACAGCCAAATAAATAAATTAAAAAAAAAAGAATTCCTTTTGATTAATGTTATCAGTTACAAATCCACTGCTGAATGTAATAATTGATAAAGGAGTATCATACTAAACCATCAATGGCCATTGATACTGTAGCAAATCAATCCCATCCCAGCAGAAGTTTGGGAGTGGAGCCCAAGAGTACAAATTTTAACATCCCCTACCTTCCCACCCCTACCCCAAATCTCATCATCTTTGCAGAGTGAAGGAGCCCTGGGCTTGAAGCCTGGGGGCTTAGGTTTGTGCTCTGGCTAATTTCTTACTTGATGGGTGACTTTGGACCTTCCTATAGAGCCGAGGAACAAGTGACATAATGTATACAAATGTTCTTAGAAAAATTGTGAACCATTATAACTGAGGCTGGCATTAGGTAACATGCAAAGGGTAAGCCTGAATAGAAACACCTTCGGCTGACTCTGAAACTCAGAATACTAGGTAAAAAGTCTTTTCCTCTTCCTTTAACTAGTCATGATTTCCATAAGGAATTTTTGGTTTTCATATCCCTTATTCTGCTAATTCTTTTGCATTTAACTACTCAGAAATCTTAAAAAGTAGAGGAACCTGAGTTTTCCTTTTAAAAGTCCTCTGAGTCCTTATTTTTTCCTAGGAAAATAATGCTTTTTATATATTGTTCTGACGTAAGGACAAATCATCATTGACATACACTCAGTTCAGTTACTTCAGTCGCTCAGTTGTGTCCGACTCTTTGCGACCCCATGAATTGCAGCACACCAGGCCTCCCTGTCCATTACCATCTCCCAGAGTTCACTCAAACTCATGTCCATCGAGTCAGTGATGTCATCCAGCCATCTCATCCTCTGTCGTCCCCTTCTCCTCCTGCCCCAATCCCTCCTAGCATCAGTCTTTTCCAGTGAGTCAACTCTTCGCATGAGGTGGCCAAAGTACTGGAGTTTCAGCTTTAGCATCATTCCTTCCAAAGAAATCCCAGGGCTGATCTCCTTCAGAATGGACTGGTTGGATCTCCTTGCAGTCCAAGGGACTCTCAAGAGTCTTCTCCAACACCACAGTTCAAAAGCATCAGTTCTTTGGCGCTCAGCTTTCTTCACAGTCCAACTCTCATATCCATACATGACCACTGGAAAAACCATAGCCTTGACTAGATGGACCTTTGTTGGCAAAGTAATATCTCTGCTTTTGAATATGCTCTCTAGGTTGGTCATAACTTTCCTTCCAAGGAGTAAGCGTCTTTTAATTTCATGTCTGCAGTCACCATCTGCAGTGATTTTGGAGCCTAAAAAAATAAAGTCCGACACTGTTTCCACTGTTTCCCCATCTATTTGCCATGAAGTGATGGGATCAGATGCCATGATCTTCGTTTTCTGAATGTTGAGCTTTAAGCCAACTTTTTCGCTCTGCTCTTTCACTTTGATCAGGAGGCTTTTAGCTCCTCTTCCCTTCCTGCCATACATTAGGTGTCACTAAACATTATTACTGTTCCCTCCTGCCATGGAACCTGTGTTCTCTGCCAGGAATCTCACAGACAGCCTCCTCTGCAGTGCACCTCGCACTCAGCCTTTTTGCTAGCTGCCCAGCTCTGAGTTCAAGCTGTCTTCCTGTCTCCTGCACAGTCTTAAAGGAACCAGGGCCTTCGAAGCATAACACAACCAGCTGTAAACATCCAGAAAACTGCCAGATGTGCTTTTGCGGATTTCTGTGTCCTCCACCTCCTTCCTTGCCCTTGAGCATGCCAGGCTGCGTCGGATTTAATCCCACACAGGAGACAGATTCTTTCTCTCAGTGGGAACCCACATTGGCCATGTGGATGCTAATTCACTCCCCTCTGATGGAGCTGGGAGAGCAGAGAATGGCACCTCTTTTTTTTCCCAAGGAGTAGTGATAATATTACTGGGGGGGGGGGGGGGGGGGGGCACCTCACTGAGGTACTATTCTTGGAATCAGCTAGACACTCCACTTTGTTGTTTCAGTGTCACCCCGGATGCTGTTAGACACTTGTCTGCCTGGTGGTGAACTCTCTCTTATGTACTGGATACAACATTTACAGTTGCTAAAAGAATGCCATTGCTTGCAGAGTTCTTGTGACAGTCATGCACTCAAAAGCCACAGAGATCATGAAAAAAAAGTCATTCTAGGAGTACAAATTGTGAAAAACCACCCCACTGTAAAATAATGAGCATGTGAGACAAACAGAAAAAGGAGGGAGGGGCTACTTGCTCAGAGTCCCACGTAGGTTATTTTTATAGTAATTCATTTAAAATGTTTTAATAATTAAAACTCTTTCTTAAGGAATTGATTTTTCAATGATTGGTCCAAAGGCTTTGCCAGTCTTTATCACTTCTAAAAATATTAAAAGGATGTTGGTTCAGGAAAATCAAGAAAAGTTTGTAACATAGTCCATCTTTCCATTGTGATTAAATGGTTATATGTCCTCTTGTGGATGCAGCTAAAGACGGTCCTGAACCAGTCCTGTACCTTTGTCACTCTTTGGCTTCTTGGCTGTGATTCTGGCCCATAACTGCTAGGTTTGAATTAAGATCCTGACTGGTGGAAGATAAACAAATAGAATCTCATTTCCTCAAGGGACATTATGAATAAAGCTCATTACTTATGTTTGCTCAGTAATAGTAATAGAGATTTCTAGTGATAGAAAAAAAAGTTTTTCTTTTTTCCCTTCCATTACTTTTCCCTGTAGGCTAAATAAAGATATGGATCTCATTTCCTAAGCCCAGTACTCTATTTGGGTTTGCTTTAAATAAAATATCTATGAAGTGTCTTCAGCATGATCACTATTTAATGAGATTTAGTTGTAAAGCTTAATTCATATCAGATTTTCTAAATGAGAGATCACTGTCAACTTATTGTTAATTGAATTCAATAAAATCAAGGTTTCTATAATTAATGTGAACCACTTAATCTTTTAGCTCCTTGAATGAATGTGATTTTCTAAATACAGGTATCTTCTCATTTAATGAAATAGCAACATTGTGAGGAAAATAAATGTACATGTGACTCCTTTTTCTGTTAACTCAATATCAAATTAAATATACCCCAATCTTCTTTAAAATATAACAAAATAAAAGTAAAAAATATTAGGAAACATACTCAAAATATTAATAGTAATCCGATGGCATCACCGACTCAATGGACATGAGTCCATCAACTCTGGGAGTTGATGATGGACAGGGAGGCCTGGTGTGCTGCAGTCTGCGGGTTCGCAAAGAGTCGGACACTACTGAGCGACTGAACTGAACTGAATCCAATGACATCTAGAACATCAGTCTAAATTGAATATATAACAGTTAAAAAGTGGCATTCTCCAGTACAAAGAGCGGTTATTTCAGGGTCAGTAGATATGGGTCATTGGCCTGCCTCTGCCTCTAATTATCTAGGGACATTGGGTAAACCATCAGTCTTTTGGAGGCTTCTTGTTTGGATCAGCAAGGTGAGTGTTGTGCCAGATGGAATGATTGAAGTTCCTTTCCCTATGATTCTGTACACTGTGATTCTGTGTGTTCTCTGATTCTGTACACTGTAACATAGTAGCAGAAACTATTGTTCCCTTAAAACGTTTTTTTTTTTGAGAATTAAAAATATTCAAAAAAGTAGACTAAAAGGTATAAATAACACCTGTGGACCCATCAGTCAACCCCAATAATCATCACTCCATGACCAACCATGCCCCTTCCACATCTACATCCTCTGACACGCCTCCTGTGTAATTGTAAGGCCAGTTCCAGACATCAGCCTCTCTTTATCAACATAATCCCTCTGCCATCTGTACTGTTAGCTCTGAGGTCTTAGATATTGTATTTTGTCTTTAACGAATCTCAAACTGTCTTGCTATGTTTTTCCTTTTTAGTTTTTCATTGAAATTGTAAGATACAGATTCATAGGCAGTAGTAAAAAATAATCAGAAATTTCCCATGTACCCTTAACCTAGTTTACCCCAGTGGCAACATCTTGCAAAATTGTAGTATAATATCACAACCAGGGTACCAGCATCAATACAATCCACTGATTTATTCGGATTGTCCCATTTTACTTATGCCGATCTGTGTGTGTGTGGATGGGTGTGTATGGAGGTGTGGTGTGTGTGTTTGTGTATGCAGCTGTATCGTGCATGTAGGTTCACCTGTCCATCACCATAATTGATACAGAACAGTCTCTCATCACAAGGTCTCCTCATGCTGCCCTTTTGTAAACATAGCCACCTCCTTCTGCCCACTCCCCTCAAGACTAATCCGTTCTTTGTTCTTAATTTCTAAAATTTTGTCATTTCAAAAATGTTATATAAATGGAATCATACCGTCTGTAATCTTTTTGGATTGGCTTTTATCACTTCGTAATTCCTGAGAGATTCACTCAGGTGGTTGTGTGTATCAGCAATTTGTTCTTTTCATTGCTGAGCAGTATAGGATGATATGCCACAATTTGTTTAACTACGACCTGCTGAGGGACATCTGAACTGTCTCAAGTTTTTGGCTGTTCTGAATAGAACTACTATGAATATTCGTGTGCATGTTTTTCATTTCTCTGGGATGAATGCCCAAGAGTGTAATTGGTGGATTGTATGGTAATTAGACGTTTAGTTTTAGAAGAAACTGCCATATGGTTTTCCAGAGAGGCTGTACCATTTTATATACTCCAAGCAGCAATGTATGAATGATCTAGTTTCTCTGCATCTTCACCAACATTTGAAGATGTCACTGCTTGTTATTTTATCTATTTTGATAGATGTGTAGTGGTATCTTACTGTAGTTTTAATTTGTATTTCCCTGATGGATAATGATATTGAGCATCTTTTTATATGCCTGTTTACCATTTGTGTATCAACTTTGGTGATCTTCTGCATTTTTAGTCCTCCATTTACTTCTTTTCTGACTTTAGTGTCAAGGTAAGCTTGCTGGTGAATCACCTGTGATGTTTGTTATACTTATATAGGAGGGAACAGAGCTGCTACAGATGAAGAATTGCTTACCAGGGTTGTCATCTCTGTGTTAGAGTCTCTAGGAATACAAAGATGAATGAGACAAGAACCTTGGTCTTAAAGTTTTAAAACCATCTGGCACTTTGCGAGAGGGAAACAGAAAATATGTAGAAGTCTGAGATTTCCAAATTGCACGATTTCATGAGATGATATTTGCATGGGCATCATAAAGGTGACCACGAACGGATGGAAAGATCCTAGCAGAAACAGGCCAAGAGTTCAGTTCATTTCCTATGAGTTAAGGATGTGAAAACTTTGTAGCCGATAGATGGCTGCCCAGGGCAAGGTGCTGGGTGAGAGCAGCGCTCCCAGTTGGAAGACAGGCACTCAGCTGCCAGTGGGATAGTGGCTGGAGTGAAACTTCTAATTGGCTCTTTAGGAAGCTTTTTCTACCCCCTCTCTCTTATTTCTTCAGCCTCCAAACTGTTCCAGAGAATCTGAATCTATGTCTAATTGAGCACCAGCTACAAGCACCTGGTGTCAACACCAACACATACATGAGTGCTTAATTTCAGTTTGGGTAGAGGACAGTCCAGTTAACAAGACTGGGAGCTGACTGTGGCTCAGATCATGAACTCCTTATTGCCAAATTCAGACTTAAATTGAAGAAAGTAGGGAAAATCAATAGATCATTCAGGTATGACCTAAATCAAATCCTTTATGATTATATAGTGCAAGTGAGAAATAGATTCAAGGCATTAGATTTGACAGACAGGGTGCCTGAAGAACTATGGATGGAGGTTCATGACATTGTACAGGAGGCAGGGATCAAGACCATCCCCAGGAAAAAGAAATGTAAAAAGGCAAAATGCCTGTCTGAGGAGGCCTTACAAATAGCTGTGAAAAGAAAAGAAGTGAAAGATAAAGGAGAAAAGAAAGGATATACCCATTTGAATGCAGAGTTCCAAAGAATAATAGCAAGGAGAGATAAGAAAGCCTTCCTCAGTGATCAATGCAAAGAAATAGAGGAAAACAATAGAATGGGAAAGACTAGAGATCTCTTCAAGAAAAGCAGAGGTACCAAGGGAGCATTTCATGCAAAGATGGGCTCAATAAAGGACAGAAATGGTATGGACCTAACAGAAGCAGAAGATATTAAGAAGAGGTGGCAAGAATACACAGAAGAACTGTACAAAAATGATCTCCACGACCCAGATAACCACGATGGTGTGATCATTCACCTAGAGCCAGACATCCTGGAATGTGAAGTCAAGTGGGCCTTAGGAAGCATCACTATGAACAAAGCTAGTGGAGGTGATGGAATTCCAGTTGAGCTATTTCAAATCCTAAGAGATGATGCTGTGAAAGTGCTGCACTCAATATGCCAGCAAATTTGGAAAACTCAGCAGTGGCCACAGGACTGGAAAAGGTCAGTTTTCATTCCAATCCCAAAGAAAGGTGATGCCAAAGAGTGCTCAAACTACCACACAATTGCACTCTTCTCTCACAGCTAGCAAAGTAATGCTCAAAATTCTCCAAGCCAGGCTTCAACAGTTCATGAGCCCTGAAGTTCCAGATGTTCAAGGTGGATTTAGAAAAGGCAGAGAAACCAGAGATCAAATTGCCAACATTGAATCATTGAAAAAGCAAGAGAGTTCCAGAAAAACGTGTATTTCTGCTTTATTGACTATGCCAAAACCTTTGACTATGTCGATTACAACAAACTGTGGAACATTCTTAAAGAGATGGGAATACCAGATCACCTGACCTGCCTCTTGTATGCAGGTCAGGAAGCAATAGTTAGAACTGGACATGGAACAAGAGACTGGTTCCAAATAGGAAAAGGAGTACATCAAGGCTGTGTATTGTCACCCTGCTTATTTAACTTATATGCAGAGTATATCATGAGAAAAGCTGGGCTGGAAGAAGCACAAGCTGGAATCAAGATTGCTGGGAGAATTATCAATAACCTCACATTTGCAGATGACACCACCTTTATGGCAGAAAAAGTTGGCTTAAAGCTCAACATTCAGAAAACTAAGATCATGGCATCCGGTCCCATCACTTCATGGCAAATAGATGGGGAAGCAATGGAAACAGTGACAGACTTTATTTCTGGGGCTCCCAAATCACTGCAGATAGTGACTGCAGCTGTGAAATTAAAAGACGCTTGCTCCTTGGAAGAAAAGTTATGACCAACCCAGATAGCATATTAAAAAGCAGAGACAGTACTTTGCCAACACATGTCCATCTAGTCAAAGGTATGGTTTTTCCAGTAGTCATGTATGGATGTGAGAGTTGGACTATAAAGAAAGCTGAGCACTGAAGAATTGATGCTTTTGAAGTGTGGTGTTGGAGAAGACTCTTGAGAGTCCCTTTTATTGCAAGGAGATCCTACCAGTCCATCCTAAAGGAGATCAGTCCTGAATATTCATTGGAAGGACTGATGTTGAAGCTGAAACTCCAGTACTTTGGCTACCTGATGCAAAGAACTGACTCGTTGGAAAAAACTCTGATGCTGGGAAAAATTGAGGGCAGGAGGAGAAGGGGACGACAGAGGATGAGATGGTTGGATGGCATCACCGACTCGATGGACATGAGTTTGAGTGAACTCTGGGAATTGGTGATGGACAGGGAGGCCTAGCATGCTGCAGTCCATGGGGTCACAGAGTCGGATATGACTGAATTGAACTGAACTGAACTGAAAGGACAGTCTTGCCAGGAATTTTATCCTCCCTAGCAATACTGAGTCTTGGTCAACCTATATCTGCAGTTTTATGCAGAAGTCATTAATGACCCAACTCAGTATTTACTTACAAACTGGACAATGATGGTCTAAGAAGAGAAATAGCTCAATAGAGAAGAATAGAGAATAAAGACACACATACACACAAATCTAATTTATGGTAAAAGTGTATTAAAATCAATGGGAGGAAGATGGATTATTGGAAATCATCTGGGAAAAATTCTTTACACCTTACAGAAAAACAAAATTTGTATGGTTTAGTGATTAAACACATTAGTTTAAAAACATGTGTACGTGAGAGAGAGAGACATAGTGAGTGTGTAGAATAAACAAGTTTAACATTTGTATAATTTTTAAGGATGAGATGGGACATAGCACAAATCCGTCTAATGAAGACAGATTACTTAGAAGCTGCAAATAGAAAATGTACAGCTTTGACTACATGAAAGTAAATTATACATACAAGGAACAAAGTTAAAAGAAAACTGAGTGAAAGCATTTTATGCACATACGTATCAGACATATATTTGCACACTTGTGTATTTCTGCAGCACAGAGGTATATATATTTCTGGTAATATGTTATTTCTAATATACAAAGAGTTTATATAATTCAGTAAGAACAATGGAAATCAAATATCTGAAAAATAGGAAAGGGATAAGAACAGGTACATCACAGAAGAATATAAATTACTCATAAATACATGAGTAGATGTTCACTTTCATTAGTAATCAAGAAACTAGAAACTAAAACAAAAAACTGATATTTAAAAATTCATCAAATAAGCAAAAACCAAAAATAAATAATCTACAGGATTTATAGGAATTGGGAAAAGACATTCTTTTACATTTTTGCTGGGAATATAGATTGATACATCCTTTTTCTGAGGACGAATTGACAGTATCTGTTGAAATTTAAGATGCATGTACCCTCTCATACATTTATGTTACCTTTAGGAATCTGCACCATAGAAAAATAGAGGTGTATAAAAATATATGTGCTAAGATATTCACTGCAGCATTAGTTGTAGTAGCAGAAAATTATAATTGAGCTAAAATATCTAGCAGTATGGAAATGTTTAAAAAAGCAAAAAACTATGGTCATATAATGCGATATAAAAGAAGCAGCAAAATCTACAGCACTGACATGGCAGCACGTGGACGTATGTTCATGAGTGAACAAATCAAGGAACATGCATATATACCATGATTTAATTGGGGATGCAAAGGTGGGGTATAGGTGGATGTAGTATGTGCGTATATGTGTTTGCACATCAAAAAATAAAAACAGTCTGGAAAAATACACAATGACCTTCTGAAAATAATTACAAATCTGAGGTACTAAAGTGCTGGGATGAGGGGAATTTCAATTTTTTGCTAATGTACTTGTGCAATGTTTGCAGTTATTTTTAGCTATAATGATTTTATAATGTTAAGAAAGAATAAAAAAGAAAAGAAATTATAAATGCTAAACAACTCAATCTTTGAGCAAAAAGAATGAATTTTGGCTGAAAGAATTGCTTTAAAAGAAGATGTATTCATCTTTACCTAATGAAATTTAAATAAACAAACAGGAAAAACCTCTTTCTTGCTACTGTATTAATTTTCTGTATCTGGAATATTTATTTCAGTGGTTTCTTTTCAGTTACTTAATTCATTGTGTTTAATTGATAGTGTTTACTAGAGTTTAGTGAAAAACTATTTTGTAAATATCTTCAGTTGTGATTTATCTAGTGTAATATCTCCCCCAGTGAATTGACTGTGAGTAGGGAATTAGTAAAGCAGATAAGAGATCTGGAGAGTAGTCTCTGGCTTTACTTATCTCCACAGGAAACCTTATTTCATGTTGATAAAGTTTGAAATCTTTCCTGTTGCTCTTTTGAATTGTTCATTGTTGTTACCACTTTAATGAAAGGTAGAAATGAGTCAAACCAACCTGCTTCTTCTGTTCTACTAAAAATTAATGTCAAAGAAAATTCTTCAGCCCGTTAAATAAGTGAATGTGGATGGAATCAGATTCTGACTCAACATGTCCAATTAATTGCTTCCAAACGTTAAGATACAATATCAACAAACCCTACACATAATAATAATAAAAAAATCAATTTGTAGAGAATGATTAGGTGAGAAGTGAACTAGCTAGAACCATCTTTGCTTACAAAACCCTGTTTATGTTGACATTGATATTTGCCATCTACTCTATTATAAATCAAGATTTTTTGTAGAAATGTACCAAAGATGGCACGATAATAAAGAAAACAGATTCATCTCAGGTTTTGAAATGTACCTAACAAACTCAACCTCTTGCAAAATAACTTTTTTATTCAAAATGGAACTGGGAATTGTTCAGCACACAATGAATCATCTTTTGGCAAGTACAATAGAATCTTTAGGGACATTTCACAGTCTCTTGCTCAATTGTTAGGATGTTTTTAGCTTTCACAGGTAGGGAAGAAGGTAGCTTGTATAGCTATCATCTTGTTGCTAAAATTGTACAGTAAAGATTTGTCAGAGTTGCTGTTGCAATAGATCTTTTCACTTTTTTCCCCTCTTCCTGTTTCTTTACTCAGAGCTGCTTTGTCTCTCGAAAACAATCTGGAATTACTTAATGCTAATGTTTTCTGGTTTTACTATTTACCCAGGACTCAAATGTTAAACATTAATGTGGGAAACTCCCTTTTCCTTACCTCATAGTCCTATATTTATTTAACTGTTATTTTGCATGAAGAAAACTTCAGCTTTCTCTTTGTGTGTGTTAATGTGCTTCTTTTTATTGACAGCCACATTCTGTTTTTGTATTTGCTTTTTTTCAGGAGGCTGTAGATCCCCCCCTGGATGATTTTGAGGTAACTGAGACCACCACGGCAGCCGAAGTGATTAAATATGAGTATCATGTCTTATATTCCTGCAGCTACCAAGTGCCTGTGCTTTACTTTAGGGCAAGCTTTTTAGGTAAGACCATGTTGGAAGCTAAATGTAAATTCATAACATTTACATATAAGGCAGAAAGCAGATTTGGAAAATTATTCTTGAGAGGAAAAAAAAAAGAGTTAAAAATAAGAAAACTGTGGGTGAGGTAAGGTTTTACCAGTAAATTTTCTCATGCTTTAGAAAGAATATCAAGACTTTAGAGTGAATGATATCATCTCAGCCCTAAGTCTGATCTGCAGATTCTTGGCCTCCTGCCCAGCGTTGACTAAGCCCCCTGGCCCTTTTTCTTTTCTTTACTTTAAACAAGTAGGAACAACTTAAAGCTACAATGTTTATTTACTTCTAACTTTACAGTGAAAATTTCTTTCAATCTCAAATGATCCCATTAACTCAAAAGTCCCCATGCCTCCTTCCCCAACACTAATTATTATTTTAGGAACTGTTTATCAGTCCATTTAAGCTATGTTTAAAAATAGCACTAACATTTCCTTCGGCCATCTATACATCTCCAGTGCCTCAGCTTCCTGCAGTGTTACTCAGCTCATCCCCCTTGCCAAGAAGGTGGAACACCCTGTCTCCTCTGAGGTCTTGGCTAATAAAGCTTATTTAATCAGCGGCCACATGAAGTCCTCACCCTGCAGCACAGCCAGGGCTCCCCACTTCATGTCCTCTGACTAAACCAGGTCAGCATTTTGAGGCCTCTCCACCCTGCGCTCAGAAGTCAAGAGGAACCACCTCCCCAGCCCACCCCTACCCCATTTCTCTTTTTCTCTCTGGACTTATCAGCAGTATTTTGCATTTTGAACAGCCTTCTAACCTTTTCTGGATAGCTAAGACATCTGAATTTAGCCAGTGATATTTTATTTTTAATTAAAAAGTAGCTTAAGCTGCTTTGAATGTGTATTTGGTAGATTTAATCACTTGCTGCCTTATATTGTTTAATGGTCTCTAATTTTGCAGTGTTGGCGGTTTAACAAGCACTTAGGATTTAAAACACAAGAACAAATTCTCATAGACTCCCTGGTGAGAAGATTTTAATCTGAGGTGCAGCTCCTAAGAACTGACAATTTGGGGTAAATTTTCAACATGGGACATGGGGAATTAAGGACACTGAGTTTACTAATTCACAAACTCTTGCTGCAGATTAATCCATATGATTATTATAGGCCTTTAAAATACTCACTTTATTGTGATTCTACTTGGTTTGGAGCCCAGAGGTTAAAGGAAGCTTCTTGTCAGTGAGCTGTGTTATACTGAAAAATAGAAGGGGTTACATTTATTTACTGGAGGGGAGAAAAATGTCCTTCTCGGTTTTGGTTTGCAAGGACTCTACCCAGTAGCTTCTGGATTCATGTCGAGGCTGCAGGTAAAGGAAACAGGATACCACTTCTTCAATACTGTACTTTCATGTAATTAGTATTCACCATAAGCAGTTAATCACCAGAGAAGAGCTCCCAGAGACAAAACAAGTTGTTTAGCTTGTCAGCGTTAGGGAATCGGAGGTGTTGAAACATGACTGCTTCTAGCTGGAAGTGAGTCTTGCTGAGGCTGGTGGATGAGCTCATACTTGTGCTTTGCTCTTATGTGCCAACAGCTCCCCTTACAGTACAGCACAGTAATTGTTCCTGCAAGTTCAATTATATTTTAATGAAATTTGTATACTTTCTAAGATCTTTTCTTCATGGTGGTTTTCTGTTTCTTAAAAAAAAACACACAAAATAACTAGCCTTTTTTGATTCTATTTATATATTTTAAGATGCTCTCTGTTTATGCTTTTATAAAGGAAACACAAACAAGTGATTTACTTTGTGTAGAAGCATTTCTTATTCTCCACCCTCCCCATTCTGTGTTGTATAGAATTAGCGTTAGGAATTTTTAAATTCCAGAATTCACTTAGTGATTTTTCAGGTGCATTAGAATATCAGATTTAATATTTGCAAAGCATACTGAGTGTTTTCTTGTGGAGAAACATGAAAAATGGTTCTTTCCTTTATCAGAGTCTGATAATTTCTTTTCCTTTCTCTACCTAACTTAACCTAACAGGTGTTCTGAAAATGTATTATCCTTTACTCTGGAGTCATAATTTTTCCTTTTTTCCCCTCAGTCCATTCCCTGTTCATATGTTATGTGGTTACTCTGGCCTTTCATCTGTTAAACAAATCTCTGTTAGTGTGGTGAATTGAATTCCTAACATCTTCTTATTATTCCAGGTCCAGATTTTTCTTTGTCTCATTCTAAGAGAATTCCGACCTAGAAACAGGATGGCTATAAAATTTCTTGTTCAGGGGTCTTTTTTTGTTATTGTTGCTTCAAAAATAGTTCACTCAGCCTTGTTTTTGACAGGTATTTAGAATTTTTTTTTTTTTTTTTTTTTTGCATTTGAGTCTTAGTAAAAATTAGTTTCTCTGCTTTGCTCTGAATTTTATTCTAGTACCTTTTTTTTTTTTTTGGTAAAGCAAGTAGTAATTCCTATTTAAATTGATATTGCCTTTTCTTTTATCAACTAGCTTAGATGTAAGAGGAAATCTTTATTCTGTTTCTTAAAGTACAACTACATTGGACTGTGATCACCTCTTACTCCTTGATATGTCCAGCGTCTGCCAGGCCAACTATTGCCTAAGACTCAGCTGACATGCCATTTGTTGTTATCACCCCTGTGTCATATTATATCACATTATATCATATATCACATGTTGCATGATATCAGAAAATTATTTGTTTACTTGTTCCCTGTAAAATGATAATCTAGAAGGGAGGAGGTTAAGGTAAAAAGAGAGAGAAAGGCAATTAATAGTGAGTACTTCAGCCTACAGAGTGATAAGCTTTACTCATAGATGTGTGTGGGTGTGTAATACTTATATGACATATATATTCTTTGTCTTACTCATTTTAATGCCCATAGTATTAACTGTGGCACAATGTCAGCAACTATTTATTGAATGAAGCTAGAGGAGGAATTTCTAACCATTTCTGCATACAGTTCAAAGATGGAAACCTCGAAACCTTATGATGGTGTCTTATTTGAACTTTTCTGATGAGTTATATGCTGCTACTGCTGCTAAGTCACTTCAGTCGTGTCCGACTCTGTGCGACCCCATAGACGGCAGCCCACCAGGCTCCCCCGTCCCTGGAATTCTCCAGGTAAGAACACTGGAGTGGGTTGCCATTTCTTTCTCCAATGCATGAAAGTGAAAAGTAAAAGTGAAGTCGCTCAGTCGTGTCCGACTCTTAGCAACCCCATGGACTGCGGCCCACTAGGCTCCTCCATCCATGGGATTTTCCAGGCAAGAGTGCTGGAGTGGGGTGCCATTGCCTTCTCCAGATGAGTTATATGGAAGGGAGTAATTCTTTTGTCTCCAGGAAACTCAGAACCCAAGCCATCTCTATATCTTTACTCTTTAGTTTGTTGCTTCCTAGAGACTGCAGGAATGGTTGGCTAAGGAAAGTGAAAAGTCCTGAGGACTCAAAGCTGAGCATTTCTGCTAGCTGGGGAGCTGTTCTGCTTCTGTAAACACATATTTGCGTTGGATCCCTGAAGGCATATAGCCAAGGTGGTGCAAAATTCTGTTTCTGGGCACCTCTCGTTTCTACTACTTGGGCTTATAGGAGCTCAGTTGCTGAGGGTTTGATTAATTTAAGAGAGAAAATGTCCTTCCCAGTGCTTTTTTTTCCCTATCCACTCTTGCCATTTTAGGTTTGGGAGAGGTGGTGGGGCACGCTTAATACCATTTGCTCCCCAGCAGTGGGTGAGAGGTCATTGCACTTCTCTCAGGCATTGATACTAATAAATAGCCTACCCTAAAATGGTGCTTTATTGACTATGAAGTCCATTCTCACAAAGCACTGATATCTTCAAGTGGCTGTTTTTCTCCTCCAACTATTTTTAAAGCACACTGTGTTAAAGAATTATTTGTATTGTGCAAAAGGCTTCTAAGTACTGTTCATCATTCCAACACCTTTTTATGTCCCTGTTTTCCCTTTGTGGGGGCTTGGCTTTGGTAAGAAGTTGATAGCAAGTGTTAGAAATGTGTTGTAAATCTTGCGCATATACATAATAGCTTTGGGCTTCACCAGACTCCTAAGCTTACCTAGTTTTCCCTTTCATTACAACTACAGATTTCTATATTTATTTCAGCTTGAATTCTGATTAATTTCTTCCCGTCTCTCTTCTTTTCCTTTGTTTTCAATCTCTATTGAGAAGTAGACCAAGTGGTTCTTCTCATTTTCAGAATATTTATTTCTTTGGTGCTGACGTATGAGTTCTTCTTGGGAACCATTCTGACATATTTCTTTAATTAGTTAGAAGGGCAGCTTTTGAATAGGGAAGGAAACATTTCTTCCATTCAGCAACTGAATGTCTGTTCTTTCTCAGGATCTGTTTTATTATTGGTCTAGGGAGTAAGAGTAGAGAATTAAAAATGTAACCCAGATATTTCATATAGAAAATTTATCCACTTGTTATATGCCTAAACTATGTTCAAATAGTCAAAGAATAATTCACTCTTAAAAGCAGCATAACCAAACCAAGGTAAAGGCCAGCTCAAAAGAATAATGAAAAGATTGGAATTAGAGCAGTGTTTACATCATCAGGGAGGAGGAAGAAGAGGTTTGTCCCTGGTGTGGAACGAGAGGGAGTCTTTGGACTGTGTACAAGAAAATAACAGGAAAACAGGAAAGATGAGGGTTGGAGGAAGCTGGAGAATAAAAATAAAATATCCATAGCTCTGATCAACAGTTTTCAAGGAAACCGTACAGACTGGCTTTTCTGAAGAGGCTGGGAAAAGTACTAGGGAAAGGGAGGTGGATGAGTGCCAAGCTGTAGGGCTGGAAAGCATGGCCTGTTTGGGGAATAGTGAGAAGCTGGTTTGAGGAAAATCTCTACTTCAAACTGTGCAAGATGGTTGGAAAGATATGTTAAGGTCACATTATGGAAGAGATGATGGGATGGATTTGGAGGATATGAGAAAGAAATGAAGTGAGAAGTGAAATGAGAAGTGAAAGAGATTGAGCAAAAGTGAATGAGATCAAGGGAGGGATTTTGTAGAACAGAACTATGACTGAGTAAAACAGAAAGAATTAACGAAGGATGAGAAGAAATTATGAAGAATGAAATTTTGGGAAAAGGAATTTTTACTTTTTTAGTGTTATTGTTGCAGATTTTTTTAAAGAAAAATTTAAATCATCTCTTAGAGAAAATGAACTGGAAAGAACATATTTTCAGGAAAAAAATTACCATTCCAGTAGAGTGAGAATTAAGGCTGCTTGTTAAACAGAAAAGATAGGTAGATTAGAGAAATTAAGGCAAAAATGATTCCAGGTCATCACCATCATGAGCAGAAAGTAGAATATGACTTGGCAGATTTAGAGTCTTATTTGATTATAGAGAATTTTTAAGAATGTTCATAATTATGCAATGGAACATGACTTTTAGTGCATTAAAAAGAGATTCTAGGGGTTGAAATGAAATTTGAAGAGCAAACAATGAAAGTTATTTTTCTTAAATGCAAATAAAAATAAATTATTTAATATAAATTATTTAATATTAATTTAAATTAATATAAATATATTCAAACTGAAAAGATTAAATGACAGAGGGAATTTAATGAGGATTGTTTGTTGAACCAGGTAAATGTTTGAAACATTATGGGGATTTAAAGTATAAGTAGGATGCTGGGGTAAAACACATGATGGGAATAGAATCCCACTGAAAAATCAGGTCTGATTTTAAAACATATTAAAGAAAGGTGAAACAAAACTACAAGGACACCTAATTTGCTAAAAGGTTTATTCTAACCTATGTTAGTGCAAAGCATCATGTACACAAAGTTAACAGATTTTATGTGGATTCAGAGGCCTGGAAGAAGACATGAAAAGGCAGGTAAATTTATTTTCTTACCTGTAAAAGGCTATACTTCAGCTTTCCTGAACAAATAAATGTGTTGTGTCCCATAATGTCTTCTGTCTACTTACTCTTGATAAGACAAGCCCTGTTTGAAACATCCATTAAAGTGTACAGGAGTGCCTTCTGTGTGCACAACATAAAAATTCATTAGTCTATTTAAAAAATATGCTGAGGAAAATGGCTGCCTAACTGGAAATAGTGTACTGGTTTTCTCCTCCTTTAAAGTTGTCAAAGCAGAGTTCTTCAAGTGCATACATTAGGTGCTCTGCCGAGAAGGTGGAGACTGTGTTCTCCATGGGAAGGAGATCAAGCTGGATGGGTTGTCAAGGTGCTGCTACCGGTGTTAACTGGTCCATTTTCTGGGGGGTTCTGAGATTTGAGAGAGCCAGGAGTCCAAAATGCTGAGTACTGGTATGCCAGAGCAAGAGGTTAAAATCAAAACCTCAGAACACTTTGGATAGGATTGAAAGTAGAGTGTTTTCTGCTTTAGAACCAACAGACCTAATGTAGATATGCATCTGGTGATATGGTCTTCAGAGTTCTGATGAATAGTAATATCTCACAGTTGGTGTCTCGGGTATCTTGTAGACCCAGTGTTGCTTCCCTTGGGACGTTTTCTGAAAACAGTGATTCCTCAAGAAAGTCTTGTGTCCTCAAGAAAGTCTTGTGTGTACTTCTTCTAGGTTAAGTGTTTAACTTAATTTAAATGAGAGGTTATAATATCATCTGCATTAATGTAAGTTCTTAACATAGAATGTGAACAGTTCAGTTCAGTTCAGTGGCTCAGTCCTGACCAACTCTTTGCAACCCCATGAACTGCAGCACGCCAGGCCTCCCTGTCCATCACCAACTCTTGGAGGTTACTCAGACTCACGTCCATCAAGTCCGTGATGCCATCCAGCCATCTCATCCTCTGTCATCCCCTTCTTCTCCTGCCCCCAATCCCTCCCAGCATCAGAGTCTTTTCCAATGAGTCAACTCTTCACATGAGGTGGCCAAAGTACTGAGGTTTCAGCTTCAGCATCATTCCTACCAAAGAAATCCCAGGGTTGATCTCCTTCAGAATGGACTGGTTGGATCTCCTTGCAGTCCAAGGGACTCTCAAGAGTCTTCTCCAACACCACAGTTCAAAAGCATTAGTTCTTTGGCGCTCAGCTTTCTTCACAGTCCAACTCTCACATCCATACATGACTACTGGAAAAACCATAGCCTTGACTAGACAGACCTTTGTTGGCAAAGTAATGTCTCTGCTTTTGAATATGAGCAGTTTAAGGTGACCCCAAATTACTCTTCTATTGTGCTGTTGGGCATATTCCTCATAAGAATGGATTGTAACATACATGAACTTTCTCATGTAACTGAAAGATGTCTTACATTCATTTTCCATGTGAAATTACTAGACAAATGTATGACATTTAGAACACTGGGGCTAAAAAATGATAAATATTAAGCAATACTTATATAAATCACTTATCTGGACTATATTAGTTAAGTATACTTAGTTGCAATTAACTGCCCCTGACCGTGATAAGCAGAAAAAAATTTACTGGAAGGGTAAATCATAGAGTCAACTGAAGGCACAAGTAACAAGATGAGGGAATGTCTACCTCTCTTTGGTTTAGTGGTACAGAATGGGATTCTGCCTACTGCTTATTTTGGAATTTATCTCCCAAATAGGAACTATGTTTGGATGGTGAAAAATCAAATTTCCACTATATCTTCATCTACTTAATACTATAGATTTATATGAGAAGTATTTTATTGATGACTTTTTAATCATCAATCTTTATTCTTAGTAATAATTGTGGTAAATTGCTCTAGAAATAATGTTGAACATCCATCTATCCAAGCATTGGAAAATATTTATGCATAAGACAAGAAAATGTTTCTGGAATGCAGAGATGAATAAAGGAATCAGGGATGATTTATGCCCTCAAGGAGCTTACAGTCTACTGAGGGAAACAAGACAAATTTGAAATTTACTGTAACAAGTTGAATATGTTAACGGCCATAAGAGAGGTAAAAAGAAAATTGTCACCAGGCATAGAATAGGTTAGTGGTTGAAAGAAGCTGGATGGGAGGTGGGAGAAATGAGAACATGTTGGTTAAAGGTTAATACAGATTTTCAGATATAAGATGAATAAGTTCTGGGGATCTAATGAGGAGCATGATGACCATAGTTAACAATACTGTATTTTATACTTGAGAATTACTGAGAGAGTAGATTTGAAATGTTCTAACTACACACATACACACAAATTTTAAATATGTGAGAGGATGGATGTGGTAACTAACTTTATTGTGGTAACCATTTTCCAAAATATACATGTATCAAGTCATCACGTTACAAATCTTAAACTTACACAATGCTGTGTATCCATTATAGCCAATAAAGATGGGGAGAAAGTTGCCATCATGGCTCAGAGGGCAGAGATTATCTTGAGCTGGATGATCAGATGAAGCCCTGGCCGGAGTGATGCGGGAAAGGGCAAGCCTGGCCTATTAAAAAATCTAGGAAAGGCAAAATTCTAGATAGTCTTAGGTTAAGCAATGCTGGTAGTGACTACTAATGACGACAAAAACAATACCACAGCTAAAATATGTGTGTACCACTTTATAGTTTACAAAGAGCCCCTGGTACAGGACCAAGTGGAGGGTCTGGAGCTGCTTGGTTCTGATTCCTCACTCTGCTTCTTACTGTGTGATTTTGTGGGAGTTATTGAACTTTTTTTTTGTTTCCTTTTTTTTCACCATCTAGAAAAATTTGAGATAATAATACCTATTTTATAGAGTTTTGAGGTTTGTGAGCTAATATATAAAGTGGGGCTTGGCATGTAGTACCTTTCAGTAATGCCAGCTGAGTTCTGTATCTTAATCTTTACAATAACAGTGTAATATAGGAGCTGCTAGTACCCTGATGTGTAGACAGGCAAACTGAGTGCTCAGAGAGGTTAGATGGTTTATTTATTCTAGAGTACATATAAAATTATGGAGTTAAGATTCAAACTCTTTAGCTCCCCACTCCCAACTTTACTGCACAAAGCAGCACCAAAATTTAAGTAACATTGAAGAGAAGTTGCCAAAATCTATAGTTTTTTGAATTTTCATTCAGATTTCTTGAGACTAATAAAGACTCAGAATGTAAAAAGTGGATGTAGGAATAAATAAAAATTACAGAATTAGCCAGCACAGTAGCTGATAAGAATGTACATGAACAATTAACACTCATTTCATATCACAATGTAATTTTCTCACTGAAGCAAAAATGAATTTTCTCCTTTGATGGAGCATCATCTCTGCCTTACTGTGGAGAATGACATGAATTTTTATAGCCTTCAAAGCCTTGTTGAAGACAATATATTGAATAATGACAAATTTCATTGTGAAAAATCCACCATTTCCATTTTATTTCTACTGACCACATTCAGAACATTTTTCCTAAATTTACTCTAAATAATTTATACTCTCTCTAATGTTCTTTTTGGAGTTATGAAATTTTAGTGAAAGCATGCATCACAGGATAAAGGTGACTTCAGCATGCTTGAACTAGAGTTAGGTAGTGATAATGAAATATCTCATGATGTTATTTGATTCATGAAAATAATAGCCCTGAGAAATTCAATTTAGAAAGCTTCAGATTTTGAGTAATATATAGATTACTTGACATGTAGGTTATTATTCAATTGAGAGATTTTAAATGAAAATATTAAATTAAACGCTACTGGCAGTTGCTAAAGATTGTACTTTTTAATTATTCTGTTTTTCATCCAAAGTCTCTTCCTTTTTTATCATTGACATTTTAGGTTGCTGACAGAATATTCCTTTAGCTCAAATGTGTAATATCATTCTGGATGATAGAGGCACATAGTAGGCACTCAATAAACAATTGTTAAATAAATGACCTTAATTTACCATGCTCACTTTGTAGGTTGCTGCTGAAATTATTTTGGCTTCTACTTCAGTTTTTCAAGTATGCAAGGGATTTTACTGAGCTTCTCAGCTCAGTGTGATTAATGAGATTTCTAAGCATGTTGAAATTGGTGCTATCGAATATCTTGGGTCTGAAACTAGGGAGTTGTTGATTGAGTATGCTTATGTCTCCTCTGACTGAGGCCAGATAGAAAAAATAGGCCCTCTAAACAGGGCTTAAAGTTCTTGATTGAAGATAACTTCAACTGAACATGAAGGCACATAATAATGTGTTTCATGAGTTTAACCAAGTATTTGTTTATGTCCACATTTTAATTTTAAATTAAAGTTTTAGGTCTTCAGTTTTCATAAATAGGCAGATGGATCTAAAATCACAAAATTATTCATGTTTCTGCCATATTTAAGGTCTATTTTTATGATGTGATTTAAAAAATGTATTTGATTATCTCATTTCAGTGATTTTGGTGGGATTTCTGAAGGCTCCATTTTGGTTGTGGAATAATTAGAGCCACAGTCATATTAGAATATATTATTCATGTCAGTTGCATATGTCATGGCTTTGAAGATATTGCTAATCAGGTCAAATTTTTATTTTTGAGTAAAAGATCACCAAACTAATTTGTGTATGTCTTTGATCATGAAGGTGTGAGCTATGACTAGGAGAACTGATGATGAAGGCCTAGGGAAAAGAATCCACGTCATACTTCATTAAATCATTATTGTCATATCTGTATGTGAGAGACACAGCCATATTATCAGACCTTCTATAGTGTAAATGGTCAGCAGAAACTGGAAAGATTGACATTCTTGTTAAAGCAGCTTGCACAAGCATTCATTTGATCATTGATACATGTACTTTAAAACATTTTTATAAACACATTGGAGAATGCAGTCACATTTATTCACTTAAAAAAACACCGTTTCCTTCACAGCAAGCAGGTAGCATTCTTATAACCATACGTAAAGGAGTATGATGCATCTTTTGATGTTTTGAACTTATTTTTTTATTCCTTGTAATTGTCTGTTATTCTAAGTTGACCAGATCATTTTTTTTCTCCCAACTCTTTTTATTTCTAATTGGAGAATAATTGCTTTACAGTGTTGTGTTGGTTTGTACTGTATAACCACATGAATCAGCTCTAAATATACATATATCCCTTCCCGTGGGAAGGGGACGAGATCATTTTTTAATTCCTGTATTTAAGGTGTTAAATTTTCTCTCTAAATTAGGTGTTGCCTGAAAACTTATGACACCCTCAAATTCTAGCATCAAATCTGGTGAAAATATTCTATAACATTTGTTTTGGGTCTCTCCACAATGTTGCTAGGCTGCTGATTTTTGCCTTTTGCATGAATGTTTCCAGCAGAATATGCAAGTTTTTGACAGTGGTAATTTCCAAACCATTTACCCCATCCTTAGATTGTTGGCTGAAATATTTTGAGAAATAAAATTGAGATCATTACTGATTATCAGAATTTATTTTTCAATTTTAAAATTAAAACAAATTATTAAGGGCAAAAAAGAAAGAAAGAAAAACCTTGTACTAGGGTGAAACAAGAAAGGTGTAGTTAGAGGCTGAAAAGTGAGAATCTGTAATGCCTGTGATTGACTGTTTTTTCATGGTTTGCTGCTCCTTCTAAGTTATGATCGCTACAGGCAGCTCACAACACATAGCTATTGGCTACTTTCTCACTGTACTCTTCTAAGACTGTCTTATATAATATAATACAGTCAGAGGAGTGACAACCATCACCATTGTTGTATTCTATTGATTAGAAGCAAGTCACAGGTCCCACCTGCACTCAGGTGGAGTGATTAACAGATTTTAAACCCAGCATTCTTCTGTGGGTCTGCAAAGCCTTTCCCTGTTTCAGTGGAAATAAAGTTAAGGAAAGTATTCTCTTATTTATCATTTATTCAGTAAATATAAAACATTTGCAGTGTGTGAGTGAGACTTAGAACTGCACAGCAGCACTGCGGTGGTGAAAGGACAAAGGCAGTCTTTACCCTCAGAGACAGCATGGAATAGCAGGAAGAGCACGGAATTGTGAGTCCTGAGATTCCAGCCCTGGGGTAGTTATGAACTGGCTCCATAATTTTGGTAGATGTATATTTCCTGAGACCTTATATCTAAAATTAGTAATTATACCAGCTGTAACATTTTATTATTCTATAACTGAATCTTTTAACTTTGACATCTGAAAATTATTTTAAAAGCATGTCAGCTTTTAATAATTTGATTATTTGGTTTTCTATTTGACACTGACATACCTAAGATGCTGTTTCCCTAGCATCAGTACACATACACACACACACACACACACACACACACGTGCATATTTTGAAGATGTGCAGGGCTTAAGATTAAAGTTTGGCCCTTCTCTGTAAATGTGTTCAGACAACAATATAACACAGATACAGAAGGCAGCTTGTTTTAAACTTGTAGCTAAACATGACATTCAAATGTTAATTGGATGAATAAATCTTGTTCATTTTACAGACATGGAAATGTCAATGGAATAAAACTATTTATCACAAGATAATGGTCTCCTGCTGCCAGATAAATGCCAAGATGAAGATACTTATTGAAAATGTATCAAAATATTCTATTGCTATTTATTGAAAATAAAGGTTGAGGAAAAGTTCAACTTTTCAGGTCAAACATGAGAAATGCTCTGTCTATGGTATTAGTATATTGCTGTCTTAAACACAATGTGCATGGTATAGAAACATGAGAAAACTCTTAAGAAATAATGGTCTATAAATGAATCTTTTAGCTCTAAGCTATGAGAATTACTGGAATGGTGCAATGGGGGCTAGGAGGAGATACCTAACATACTGAATTGTTATGTGCCTGACACAGTCCTGGTGTGTTCACTGACGTAAGCCATTCACAAGGATAGAATTTGAGAAGGATTACTATCCTCATTTTCAGGTAAAGTTAAAAGCAAAAGAGTAAATTAACTATACTTCAGTTAGAAAATAACTTGTAGTCACATAGAGAATTAAGTGCCAACACCAGGATTCAAACTCAGCATGGACTTCAGATCTCCTGCTCTTCCCCTACACCCCACATCTGTACTTATGCCTCTAAGTCTGAATGCAATACCTTTTGATTTGGAGGGCTTTTGAGTAGATTATTTCTCCAAGTTGTATCGTACCTAATGACCAAATACTTCTTTGGATCTAATAGGCTGATGAGTTTTCTTTAAATGATATTGTCTACTTGTTTAAAGAAAAGAGCACACCCCTAATTCTTGAGGACTCGATTGACTCTAAATGAGCCAAGTAGCACACTAAATTCTGAAGGTTCCCTGGTAGCTCAGATGGTAACGAATCAACGTACAATGCAGGAGATGGCGGTTCAATTCCTGGGTTGGAAAGACCCCCTGGAGAAGGATAGGTTACCCCACTCCAGTATTCTTGGGCTTCTCTGGTGGCTTGGTCTGTAAAGAATCTACCCAC
This sequence comes from Budorcas taxicolor, assembly GCF_023091745.1. Classification (NCBI taxonomy): domain Eukaryota; kingdom Metazoa; phylum Chordata; class Mammalia; order Artiodactyla; family Bovidae; genus Budorcas; species Budorcas taxicolor. Next base: position 81,483,188 of record NC_068916.1, read on the forward strand.
ATTGTGGGAGACCTGAGTTCGATCCCTGGGTTGGGAAGATCCCCTGGAGGAGGGCATGGCAACCCACTCCAGTGTTCTGTCCTGGAGAATCCTTATGCACAGAGGAGCCTTGTGGGCTGCAGTCCATGGGGTCACAAAGAGTTGGACATGACTGAGCAACTAAGCACAACACGGCGATAAATTCTAATGTTAAGACCACCTTCTTTTCAGCGGTGTGATTTTATCGTAATTCCTTCTTTCCGCTTTCTTTTCTGAACCTAGATATCTATTTCTCCACTTTACTTGTGTCATACCGTTCTTCGTAAAATACATTATTTGGGTGATTATGAATATAGGTGAATAACTGAAGTTGCTTAAACAAAGAAAAGGAGGATTGTTCACTAAAGATTTTACTGATTTCTTCATGGCAAGTCCTTCTCAAGTCCCTCCACCCCTAACAGACAGTGGGTGTTAATGTCTCCCTCCTCTGGACTTTCATAGAACTGCAGTTTTCCTCTGGCTATGACCAATCTACCAATCAATACAAAATACTGATTTTAGTATCAATATTTACTGATATATACTTGTCCTAGTTTCCCTACTCGGGAAACACTCCTTACTAGGAGAAATTATGTGCTTTCCTTCTATTCCTCATGGTACCCAACAGAGTGGTTTGAACATTACAGACATTCAGTCAACAGGAGGGTGAAGGAAGCACATGGATGGTCTGATTTAAGGAATAAAGGAAGTATGAAGACTTCAGAGGTATCCATAGTACACCCTTGTGAATATGTGAGTCTGTCTACCTGGTCCTTTGCTGATGCTTCTGTTTATCAGTTTTCTCTAAAACACATTTGGATCTTATTTATTTTGTAAAATTCCTACAGGCAATAAGTGAGCAGATAATTTTACTGCTCGATGGATGGAGAGAAGTTTGATTATTTAAATTTCCCTCTGGAAGAAAATAGTAATTCATACAGTACTCTTTTGATATATAAACAGTATGTATACTAAGTAAAGGTTTTTTAAAAAGTTATAATATTCTTTCAGTAGTTTTAGACAGACATTAAGCACCACCGTGTCCAATCAATTACTAACTGGCAGTCTTTACTTTCACAGATGGAAGACCTTTAGCTCTGAAGGACATCTGGGAAGGAGTTCATGAGTGCTATAAGATGAGATTGCTGCAGGGACCATGGGACACTATTACTCAACAGGTTAGAGAATGTTTTCATTTTTATATGTGATTCCTTCCCTCTGCGCATCTTTTCTTCTAGCTTTGTCTCTCTTCTTCTTTTTTTTTTTCTATTTCATTCCTCTACTTTCTTATAGATTTCAGTTCAAAGACACTTTCCTTTAAAACATCTTACCAGACCCAGGCTTGGTTTAGCTTCTCTGTATAAGCCCTCATAGCACCCTGTAATTTTCCTTCATAGTACATGTTAAAAATTTAAATTATGTATTTGGATTTTTTAAATTAATTTTTTCCATTATACTGTGTGTACTCTTGTGGCTAGACCTTTTTTTTTTCTCTCCATTGTATAACCAGCACCAGCGCAGTACTTATCATACAGTAGATTTTCAATAAAAATTTATTAAGTGAGAACAGAAACAAAGTTGGCATATACACCAAGAAATGGATGAGTTAGTGTGTGTCACCTCTTACTGCTTCAGAGTTTTACTCGTAGGTGCATTTGCAGGAAAAAAAAATTACTTTTGATGAATAATACGTTTGCAATAGTGATTTTAAAAAGTTGCAAAAATAGATCTGCAAAAGTAGATATAAAAAGTATATTTGCAAAAGTAGAGAAAATAAGTTTGTTAATCATGTAAGTCATTATTACTGCCTTGCTAAAATCAGCAACTAATTATTTTAGAGATTTTCAAAAAATATTCATTACCTTGCAACCAATCATGGTCTCTTTTTTACTTATATCAAAAATCTTATTTTCTCCCAGCCTCTGTGAAGCTTAATCAAAGCTTCCTTTAAAAATGGCTTTATCAGCCATTAGAATTTTTATGCCCTCTTATGTGTTTGATCATAATGACAGTTTACCTCCCAATCAACTTAAGAATCCTTAGCATCTCATATGTAGTTCTCTGACAATGATTGCAAATGACCATTTCTTATGTTTTAATTGAGGAAAAAACGAGTTTTAAATATATGAGTCACACACCACCACACCTCCCCCCACCCCCTGCTCAAAATTAATCCTTTTTTTCTGTTCCTACCATTACCTTCCTGGTTTGCACCCTGTTGCCTCACCTGGAACAACTAGTAAAACCTACCTTTGGTCTTCTGCTCCTTTCCTCCCTGCCCCTTCCCTTTAGTCGTGTTTTCCTAACCATGCAGCAAGCCTGCAGTAGCTGTCCAAGGGGCTATGGTGTGTGGTCTAAATGCCTTGCCTGGGTTCCAGGGCTGCCAATCCCTGGGTCCCGCTGGCCCTTGCCAGCTTATCTCCTCCTCCCCCACACTACACAGTCTCAGCTCCTGCCATACATGGCTGTTCACTTCCCCAAACCCATGCTATACAGTGTGTTCTTGGAATTCTCTCCAGTTTAATGCTTTCTCTGTTGCCTTTGTTCTCTCTATATTTCCCCCTCCTTCTTTCACATGTCCGTTTCTCAGAAACCACTTCAGCTTACAAAAATGGTCCCTTTTAAATCCCAGTTCTGTAGACCAGAAATCAGTGGTTGCTATGAGGATAATGTAATGAGATATATAAGCAAATCCATCAGAAAGGTTTTTGGCAAGAGCCTTTTATTTTATGCAAAGTGTTTTAGACTAACCTTTAAGTATGTCAAGGTGAGTGCTAAGTGATTCAACTTCCAGTGTCTTGTCAGTGACCACAAACTGTCCAAAAATATAAACTGTAGAGTCAGAATCCACAGGCCCTGGAAAATGCTTGGTTTTGAGAGTCAAAGAAGACAGCAAAGGATAGAGGAAGGGAGCATCCAAAAATATATATGTATTTAACTGCAGTGCCTTTTTTGTCTGCTTCTTCTTAATTATGTTTTATATTATGCACCTGAGCCCAAATCTTATGGTTTTCCTTTTTATGTCTCTAGCAGCCCTATCATTAATCTCCTCAGTGCAAACCAAAGCACAATTCTGGATGGTCTGTGTCATTTTGGGCTTTAATTTCACATGTCTCTGTTCTGACTTGTGACATATAAATAAGATTTTTGAACTCAACCATATTTTCTTAATTTCCTAATATGATGTTGTCGAGAGATTTTGTTCCACTGATTGGATACCTAAGTTGCTAACCCAATCACATGACCCAATCTGTATATTGATAGTTTTAAATGGAATTGACTAGTATCTTTTATTAATAGTTTACAGGCATTTAAGCATGATACAGACTGCCTGTTAGCTGACTCTTTTTCCTACTTAGCAGAGTATGGTAGTAATGATCAGATCCTATCACAATAAGAATTACCATCTTAATACCAAGTATGAGGCCCACTTATTGGGAGGGATATTTGATACATCCAAATGGTAATCTAAGTATAACATTTAGGTGTTCCTTTGGAATGTGTCTTATTGGGATTGATCTTGTGGACAGGTATTCCCACTTTTGATAACGCACTTTATTTAGGCTTTAGAATTGCTCATCACAGTGTATCTCCAGGCACTGAAGACCTAGCAAGGGAAACTTATTTGTTGCCATTGTACTAACTTGATATTTGAAACTCATTATGAATATTCACTTTGGAGGTCTTAGTTTTTAATCCCAGTTTAGCTAATGGGTTGCTGTTTATGTGCTGTTCTTTGCCTGAGATCTTTGAGAGAGTGTGTCCTCATTTTTGTAAGGCCCCATATGGAGAAAAAATAGGGTGTCCTCAGTGCTGTGAGGGGGAGGGTGTGGTACAGCACTGGGGAAGAGTGAGCTGATAGGATATTGGTGGCACCAAATAGTAGACACCATTTTGCAGAATTATACTAAAGAACCATTAGCTTGCAGACTGAACATAGTAATAATATCCTGTCCTCCAGAGTGGCTTAAAAACAAAAGCAGTCTTTGCATAATATAACATGCATTTCACTTCATTTTCAGGCTTGATTGTGCTCATATAGTTTGTTGCTCTTCATCTTCAGTAATCACACTTCTGTTCCCTCAGCATTTGTCTTGATGATAAGGACCTATTCATGTCAGTTATGAACTCTCTCTTTTGAAGACAAGCCACTCATGAATCTCATACATTTGATTATGGTGATTACTTACCTGCTTTTGTCCAACATCATAGACTACCTATTATCTCAACCTTGCAGCCTAATAAAGAATTTCTAGAAGAAAGTGAACAGGTGCCTAGCTTGGATCTGCCTAAATTGGTACAGTGACTGTCACAATAATGATCACTGGAAGGTGTGGGCACTGTGTTTTAGGTAAAGAACTCCTATAATCTTGGCAGAGGCTAAAAGCAAAAGACAAGAAATCATACTTCTAGTTTTACTTGAAGATATGTATATTTGTATATGTGAGTGTGTAGTGATCAGATAAGTAATTTTTCTTACTGTCTTCTTTTTAAAATTTTTTTATTATGGGAAATTATAAATATAATACATATGGGAATTTGTATAATATGGGAATATGTACAATATCTATAATATGGGAAATTATAAACATAATACAAAAATAGAGATAATAGTGTAGTGTAGTGGTCCTCAGCCTTTTTGGCACCAGGAAAGACAACCACTCACTTGCTGTGCAGATCAGTTCCTAACAGACCATGTACAGGTACTGGGGGTTTGGGACCCCTGGTATAGTACACTTACAAACTAATGACCAATCTTATTATTTTGGTATCTCACCTGATCTAATTTTTTTGGTAGCAAATTCTAGACATATTATCTCATCCATAATCATTTAAGTATGTATGTTTAGAAGATAAGGGCTCCCCACAAATGTTTATAGCAGCTTTATTCATAAGAGCCCAAATGGAAACAACTCTGAAGTTCTTTAGGAGGTGCATGGTTAAACAAATAATGGTACATCCTTACCGCAGATACTACTCAGTAATTCAAAGTAACCAATAACCTGAATGAATCGCCAGAGAATTATTGAGTGCAAAAAGTCAATTCCCAAAGATTGGCTGGTAAATGATTCCATTTAGCTAACATTTTTGAGATGAGAAAATTATAGGTAGGAGAATAGACTGCAGTTTTCAGAGGTTATGGGTAGGAGGAAAGTGGGTGTGGTTATAAAAGGCAAGGAGGGAATCAGGTGGCAATAGGAATGTTCTGTATCTGACTGTATCAATGTCAGTATCATGGTTGTGATAATGTAGGTTTGTTTTGCAACATATTCCCATTGAGGGAACTGAGTAAAGGGTATGAGCAATCTCTTTGTATCATTTCTTACAACTGCATGTGAATCCACATTTATCTCAAAAAAGTTTATTTAAAAAAGGTAAGAATTCTTTAAAAGAATAACCACAATTCTATTATCACAACTAAAGTTGTTAATAATTTCTTAATATCATTAAATAAGCAAATGTTTGAATGGCACTAGCCCTTCTCCATGGAGGTTTTCTTCCTTTCAGAATGTTTATCTAGGTGCTATATCAGGCAGAGTGGATTTAACTTTGGGTACCACCACTTATGAGCTATCTGACCTTGCGCAAATAACAAAAACTCTTCATGTCTTATCTTTCCATTAAAATTAATGGCAGCATCTACATAGAGTTGGTGCGAAGAGTAAGAGAAAGGGTTGTATACAAAACTCAACCTGTGTCATCTCCTTTCAAATATATAGTTTCTAACACCTGAACTGTGTGCTTTAGATTTGGAAAACTAGGAATTTTGCGGTACTTTATTTTCTGATTATTTATGCCTGGGGAAGTCTGTCCAAGTGCGAGTAAATGAATGGGATTGGATGGATAGAATTGGGAAGAAACTCGATGCTTATTTTCCCATGTGATTTCATACATGGGAGAACTGTGAGAGAACCGGCCTAGAAGTCTTGAGTACACATTCTGCATGCCCCAAATACCACTAATTTCACTTAGAAGATTTTAGCATGTCTGAAACATGCAAAGGTATGATAATTTTAGTGAATTTTCATTATATTTCCATGATAAATCTCTCAGGGTAAACACACACACAGCAAAAAATCTGAAACTGCTTAGGTACCTTTTGGTGAATAGATTGCTTTTGACTCTCAGTGATGCAGGAAGTCACTGGTTAAGGATTCTTAAATAATGAAGCTTGATATGTTGCCTGGTGATTTATAATGATGGTTGATAAACTGATGATTTAATTGTGCTTCCTCTAGTAATAATCTTAAGTGCTCGAGTGAAGTTCCAGTGATTGGCTTTCTTCTGAACTCAGTCTCCCTAGAGTCTTTAGGCATCTCTTTTACACAACATCCTATAACTGACTTTTAACTGTTCTATTTTAAATAATACAAATCAATTAAAACACACAGCTGTTTAACAAAACTTCTCAGTGTTGGTATAGGTCTCGGTGGGTATTTCCTGATGGCTCATAATGACATCAATTTAGTGCACCTGGTAGGATCGGTGTGCACTGGAAGCGGCTTAATTCTTAAATGACAAGAAAATTAAGAAGCCTTTATGGATTGCTGCTGCTGCTGCTGCTGCTTCAGAATCACTGCCAGCTTCATTGCTGGCTCTTTCATGGTGGAGCTTCACTGAAATGGGACCTCAGACATCATGTGATTGTTTTCTCTGTAATTTGCTGCTAATTTGTTGATTCTGAGTTTCTCGGTATTTATTTTGGACATTAATTCATCACCTTAGTGGGTAGATTTATAATCCCACAGTAATTACATCTATCTTGCAGACTTTTCTGTAGAAACCCTCCAGTGTTTTAATAGCACTCAGTAATTCTACCACACTCCCCTGTCTTAGGAGAATGAAATATACTTCATCGTTAATATGACCCTCTCTTTGGTATCCTAGGGTAGTGATGATAGTGCTTTTTTGTTTGTCTCTGTTGGTAGTTATTTTTAGATTGTCAATCTATACCTGCATTGTGTCTTTAATGTTTATTGAATGTTGATGCTGTGGAGTCCATACATCATCAGAGTACTTCATTCTCCATATTCATTTTATTTTATTTTATCAATTCAGAAATATCCTTGTCTCTCACACTCTATTGTGCTTTTCTTATTTGGGGTAAAAAACACGTTTTTGGAAGTTTTATTTGTTTCTAAGTCTTTCCTTACATTTAGACGTATATGAAAGTTCTTTCTCTTTAGATATTTAGTCATTATCTTTGACTAAAAAAAAATTTAATAAAAAATTTCTTGACTTTACACCCTGAAATGTTTTAGGAAATCTTCGTACTGAATGCTGTTTAGGCATTTGTATGAGATTACTTTCTCATCCAGCTTTTGATTATTAATTTCTAAAATGTTTTGTTTTGTTTCATTTCGATGAGAGTTCAAGATATATAGTTAAACAAGGAATGTATTTCTTACAAGTAGCCAACTTATTCTTTTATATTTGGGTCTTATTTCTTTAAATTGAATTTGATTTCAGTAGACAATAAAAACGAGACTGGTTAGGGTAATGTTCTTTGTTATATGTATATCTCACTGAGCTGAGTATTGCTTAGCTTTTTACCATCAAAGTTGCACTTTTGACTTAGCACATGCCTTGAATTTATATGAGAGCTTACTTTAAAGAATTTTCCAGCATTTCATTGATCTTAAAACTTTTATTCCTAAAAAAGAAGCAGCTTATAAATGTGAAAATAACATACCATTTAAAATATTTAATAATTAATTTTAATATTACTCATCTTAGCACATTTCATTTTGATAATTACCTGTCATCAATTTTTAATTTTTAATAAACATCTTAGTTCCAAAACTTCAAGTTTGAGGAATATTTATATTCTCATTTCCAGTTTTTGAGTGATTAGAGGTTATTGGTGGGTGGGCAGTAAAGCAGCAGCTAGAAGCAGGTAGAGAAGCCTGGGAGGTGGGAAGGCAGGCACAGGACCCAGAGAGGATGGAAGATGGACTCTGCAGACAACTTAGCCAGATTCCTGTGAGGGTACTGGGCTTCCCAGGTGGCGCTAGTGGTAATGAACCTGCCTGCCAATGCAGGGGAGGCACAGGTTCTATCCCTGGGTTGAAAAGATCCCCTGGAGAAGGAAATGGCAATCCACTCCAGTATTCTTGCCTGGAGGATCCCCAATGGACAGAGGAACCTGGTAGGCTATAGTCCATGGGGTCCCAAAGAGATGGACATGACTAAAGTGACTGAGTGCAAGCACAAGAAAGATGCTGTTTGTTTTCTGTTATTTTTGGCACAATGGTCGCTACACATGCATACTCTATAATGCAATTATTCCACCTTTTAAAAACTTCTATTTCCCACCCACTTAGCCTTTTCTTTTTACCTGTTGTGTTCCTGGTTCTTTTCCATGTTAGCTGTTAAATTTCCCGTATTACATTTGCAGTCTATACTTTGTAGTTTAAATTTTGGCAAATAGAGATAATACAAAATATATAAAGCATGTTTGCAAGTCATTACAATTATTTTATTGCATGCTCATGTTATTCTTTCAGTATATCATTGCTACTTCCCTTTGTCCAGTCTGAATTTCAAAAATATTTAAAGTCATGTATATACATATACTCAACTGTAAGATTAATACATGTACTGTAAAGATTAAAGAAAGTGAGTAAGAACTAAGTGGTAGAGAGGGAAAGACAATTTTACAGAAAACCTAGGCTAAGGGACATATGGGAACTTTCTAGAACAACAAATAACAAAAATAGAGAACACCAATTAAATATGTTGCTTTCATTCTGTTATGAAATTAACATTTACCAAGAAAAACAAGCCTTTTTCTTATATTAAATTTTAGGAAGATAATTTTACAAATATGAAAAAAATTATCTCCTTTATAGATACTGCTTAAGCCACCTTTAAGAGGAGGGGAGGGAGTACTGATGAGTTGTGTGGGAGAGTTACAGTAATGTTCTGCATGTGTGTAGATTTATACTGCAAAGGTCCTTATTAGCAGCTTGCTGTTCAGATTCAACCTGTAGATGTATTTTGAGTGCTTGGAAAGCTTTATGAATTTGAAAGCATTTGGACTAGGTATGTGCTCTATAGTTAAACATGATCACTTTCTTTTCCCTTTGCCTGATATCCTGTTTCACTTAATTTGCCCACCTGTCTTCTAAAGGCATTTAGGTTTGCTTGTTCCAATATTGGTACAAGATACAAAGAAAGAGTTTAGAGATTCTGTATGTATGAATCTCAATACATATCTTGGACTATCTTCAAGTAAAAGTGCTATCATATGAGTGTAAGATTTTTTAATAATTTATTTTTTCTGTTTAAAAAAGTTTTATATGCTGATCATTTTAAATAAAATATGGAATAGCGTAAGAAAAAAATAATAATTGCTCAGTCTCAAACATTATAAATTACCACTGTTCACCTTCCAGTGTATAGCTTTCTAGAAATATTGTTTATTTTTTCATATAATTATATATAATGTATATTCACACATGTATATATAATATATGCTGCTGCCGCTGCTAAGTTGCTTCAGTCATGTCCAACTCTGTGCGATCCCACAGATGGAAGCCAACCAGACTGCGCCATCCCTGGGATTCTCCAGGCAAGAGTACTGGAGTGGGCTGCCATTTCCTTCTCTAGTGCATGAAAGTGAAAAGTGAAAGTGAAGTCGCTCAGCCGTGTCCAACTCTTAGCGGCCCCATGGAATGCATGCAGCCTACCAGGCTCCGCCACCCATGTTATTTTCCAGGCAAGAGTACTGGAGTGGGCTGCCATTGCCTTCTCCGATATATAATATATAAATATACACAAATGCATATGAGATCACACCTGTTTTTTAAATTTATGTCACAGATATCTTTTCATACCAATATTTAAATACATCTAAATTTTCCTTCTAATAACTGCATAGAATTTCAATATAAGGCAATACCATAATTGCTTTAATGTTGTCAACCTTAAGTTCTTTTTGCAACTGTTTGTATTATAGAAGTGAAGTGAAGTCACTCAGTCGTGTCTGACTCTTTGCGACCCCGTGGACTGTAGCCCGCCAGGCTCCTCTGTCCATGGGATTCTCCAGGCAAGAATACTGGAGTGGGTTACCATTTCCTTCTCCAGGGTATCTTCCCGACCCAGGGATCGAACCCGGGTTTCCCGCATTGGAGGCAGATGCTTTAACCTCTGAGCCACCAGGGAAGCCCTTGTTTGTATTATAAACAGGTTCTAAATTAACATTCTTATCCATACCATTTATGCAGTTGTAAGATCATTTCCTTGGAATAAATTCTTAGAAGTGGAATTGGTGAATCAATAAGCATTCACTTTTAAAGATTTTGTTAGATAATTCCCAAGTCAGTCTCATAAGAACTGTACTAACTCCTGTTACCAGCAGGATATTAGAGAACCGTTCCCTGAGTGCTGGCTGACATTGGACATAATTGTTCTTTTTAACGTGTTACGATCTGATGTCCATCAGGCTACATATTGGAGCCATGTATCTGTCAATCAATGCCAAGGTTACAGATGAATGAAATGTAGGTTTTTCTTGCAGTTGATTGGGCACATACATTTTAGACATCGAGGAAGTATAGTCAGGATTAAAGGGTCTACTTTGCATCCTTTCCAAGCCCAAACCATGTTTCTGCTGTGCAGAGGTGCCTGGAGGAGTACCTGCCTGCAGGGCTCAGGCTTTGCTTTGTAAAGCTTCATCACTTGCACCAATGATGGAGCAGAATCCATGGAAGCACTAAGTCCTGCTCCTTTAAGCCTGGAAGATAGGCTCTTGGATGGCAAGATTTTTGTGAGTTGAAATTATCAGTCATCCCCCTCACCCAAATAACAAGACACAAGTGGAATATTTGACTGAATAAAATGGTATCGTAGCAGGCCTGCCAGGATGAAGTAACTATTAATACACTTCCCTCCAGACAACAAACAATAAAAGGGTTAGCATTTTGAATGCTTTCAAAATACTATCCATTTAAGTCCTGAGGAACATCTCCTAAAACTGACACATTTGGTTTTGGCACAGTCGTGCTTGAGCTGTTCCTCCTGGCAGTAATTGGCTGTGAGATCAATATATTCTTTAAGTAGAACCAGGTCATCACCATATAAATGGGTGGTTGTCTTTCTGTTTGCTGTCACAGGAAATCAAGTACTCACTTCTAAAAGCTCTATGAAATTGAAAATGAATTTAAAAGTATGGGGACATGATTGCAATTCTACTATATAACCTTTTAAGCTGAGAATTTATCTTGTCCACATATTTTTCAGTACAATAGGTAACACTTAGGGAACATTACCCAAGTGCCAGGTACTCTTTAAATACATTTATTATTTCACTTAATCTTCTGAACATCCATATTAGGTTCATTTTATTTTACACATTTTACAGAAGGGGAAATCAAGGGACAAGGACATCAGATAAGATGCTAAAGGTTAAACATCTGTTAAGTGACAGGACCAGAAATTGAACTCACCTTCATGAACTCATGACTTTGAGAGCTCTGTCATTAGCCACTATGCTTTAACCCTCCTGTAAAGTTTATCTTAGTCTCAAGATGTTATCATATAGATTTAATCCATTTGTGCATCATGGACCTCATTGAGAATCTGATGAAAAATCTGGGACCTTTCCCTAGACACACAAAATTTTGCAACCATGTTAAAGAAGAACAATCTTTAGAATTTGTAGTGACTGTTTAGTTCAGTCACGCAATCATGTCTGACTTTTTGCAACCCCATGGACTGCAGTATGCCAGGCTTCCCTGTCCACACCCATTCCCGGAGCTTGCTCAAACTCATGTCCATCAAGTCAGTGGTACATCCAACCATCTCATCCTCTGTTGTCCCCTTCTCCTACTGCCTTCAGTCTTTCCCAGAATCAGGGTCTTTTCCAGTGAGTCAGTTCTTTGCATCAGATGGCCAAAGTATTGGAGTTTCAGCTTCAGCATCAGTCCTTCCAATGAATAGTCAGGACTGATTTCCTTTAGGATGGACTGGTTTAACCTCCTTGCAGTCCAAGGGACTCTGATGAGTCTTCTCCAACACCAGCAGTTCAAAAGCATCAGTTTTTCGGCACTCAGCTTTCTTTAGAGTCCAACTCTCACTACTGGAAAAACTATAGCTTTGACCAGATGGACCTTTGGTGGCAAAATAATGTCTCTGCTTTTTAATATACTGTCTAGGTTGGTCATAGCTTTTCTTCCAAGGAAAAGTGGCTTTTAATATCATGGCTGCAGTCACCATCTGCAGTGATTTTGGAGCCCCCCAAAATAAAATCTCTCACTGTTTCCATGTTTCCCCATCTATTTGCCATGAACTGATGGGACTGGATCCCATGATCTTAGTTTTCTGAATGTTGAGTTTGTAGGATTATAACTCAACATCCATTCTACCCTCCTTCTCTTGTTCCCTTTATGTACTGCAGACATTGGAGAATTAAAATATAATTCTCCATCTCCCTCTTGGAGAGAGGTCTGAATTTGATTAGGTTCATCATATTGGTTGCATCTGTACAGGGATTTCAGAGGTAGAAGCGTTGGAGGCTGTACTGTGTTGGAAGCACTGTGGGTCTTGAGGGTTGTCTGTGTGACTGTAGTGTCCAGTCACTAGCTTTGAATGTGTCAAGAGGCAGTGGATGTGGCAACTGTTTTGCTGGTGTGAATTGTAGCTGGTGTGGCATTACCATGGAGGAGGTGGAGTAGAAGCAAGTTCTAATCATGGGAGTTGGAGGTATGATTCCAAAATGGCAGATTCCTGATCTGAAAAGACGCGTTATATCATTTGGTCTCTAGTTCTCCAGGATGGCTTTGGGAATTGTTTCTAGAAAGTCATCTAGAATTTGTTGATTCATCTCTTCTAATGAGGGCTTCAGTCTGACAAAGGAGGCTCTGTTTTTTTGCAACTAATCTTGACGGATACAATATTATATAGCTACACCTAAAAATAGTGTTTTCAGCAGGGTGGAAGTTTGGTTCTGAAGACAGAATCATTTGGGTTCTTACTCAAGTTCTACTTATATGACCAGAGGCAAATTATTTGATGTTTCACCTTTCTCTTTCACAAAATGGGAAATTATTTCTATATGGGGACTGCTATAAGGAGGACCCCATTAGGTTGTTATGAGAATTATGTGAGTTAATGCCTGTGATGTGCCTAGCATGATGTTTGACACATAGTTGGTACTAAGAATATGCACTCTTGCCGGGAGCCAGCGTGAGGAATCCTGCAACTCAGGGCTTCAGTTAACTGTCTCCTGAATATAAAAAGAAGGTCTCGGTTTAAACCCCTTTGATGGCTTTCTACCTTACCTAACTGGTCTGCCTGGACTTTTGCAGCCTGTGAATTGTTTACGGCCCCCAACTGTGAGAGGCATGAAGCTTAGAGCATCTTAGAGATACAGAGCCTTTTCTAAAAAGCTAAAAATTGTATTGGTGATGGGTTTCACTGTTGAGTCAATGACTGCTGCCAGGCCTCCATATTCTTTATCGTTTAGGCACCTGGAGGATATTAATCAATGTAATTGGGATATAGGAAAAGGAATATAGTAGTTTTGATGTTAGCAACACTAGACTTTTGAGTTAATTACTTTTCTCTTTGTTATAAATCACTGTACTTCTTTCATTGTTATAAATTGTTGTGTCCTTGCTATGTAAGAATGTAACTTTATTTAGTGGTTTCTGAGAGTGGCACCAGACTTTGGGAAGAACAACACTGTTAAGGCAAATAAGTCTTCTGGTTGACAAACCCTTATCAGAAAAGGGCCGTAAAATGTTAATTGGCCTTCTGGCCAGAAGGTGATGTAAATCACCTAAGACTTATATATACAGCTAGGTATGCAGAGAGAAAGCCTGGTCTTGATAAGAGTCAGGGCTGCTGATGCTGCATAATTTTGTATTATCCATTGATCTCTATGTAACATCAAAAGTATATAAGGCCTTTCCGGACAATAGAGGAGGGCCAGTCACTGGACTGGTTTCCCCTGTGTCTTTTCTTACTCTATTTTCTGGCTGAATTCCCATCTGGGGCGTGGAGGCTCGCAATGTCTACTTACTTGTCCTGGCTTTTAGGATCCACGCGAGAGGGAGCCCAAGGCGAGGCACCCCCCCCCCCCCCCCCCCCCCCCGCCGCTATTCAAGAGGACGCCGGTGGCCTAACGTAGATGGTGCAAGTTCCTTGTCTTGGAACTTGATTGGTTTTCCACGTAAACCAAGTTATTCAGCATCTTTTTTCCAACTAAATTTTCCTACTACACTATTTCTTCCTAATCTCTCTTTATATTTCTAAATAAATAAGTTTTTCCTCACCACGCCGTCCCCTCTTCGAATTACCCTGGATCCACCGGGGCTGGACCCCGGCACACTCTTATTATCATTAATCCATAAATACTGTGAAAAGGAAAAGCAGTGGGCATAATTTGGGTTTTGGATAAAATACAGCACTGCAGTGGTCAATAGAATGATTGTTGAGCTTCAGGTTTCCTGCCACAGTACACTCACAGGCTCAAACTGATTGTTTATTGAAGAGGAAGCTGGTAGAGAGTACTTAGGGGTCATATTCGCTTAGTTAACTAGTTTTGTAGTTGTCATTCAAATAGCATTCAAAAAATCCTGGTGGTGAATTGCCTTCCTCAGGAGAGACCTTCAGCTTTAGATGGCTATTTCAGTGTGCTGTTTTTTTGCATGATGGGGTTAGCAGAGCACGGGAGGGATGTCCCAAAGCTATAAAGAGCAGAAGTAGCCCATCTGGGCCTGTGACAATCCATCTGCAGTGCTTCTCCCAAGCCATGCCATGAGCATCTCCCGAAGCCATGCCACGAGCATTGCGTGCTACAAGCTGTAGTTGTTATTGTGCTTGTGGCTAAACCTACAGCTTCCCATTGAGATACAGAAATGTCTTAGCATGTCTTACAATACATCTAGAGTTGAGTTTTTAAAGAATTTTTTACAGTAATGCTGGGAATAAGTGTTTTTAAAATTTGTTACATATAAGAAAGTGAAGTGGATATTAAGGCTTATTTTCTAGTAGCATCAAAGGGTAAGGAAACATAATTCAGATATGATTTGTTCAATTATAGTGAATAGCCAACAAGGCTAACTAAATTTTAAAAATAAAAGAAATGTTCTTCAGTTTATGGGCAAAATATCTTCAGGAATTTTGCACTGTTTGTGCAGTAAAGTCTGGTTCATTAAATCACTACAATATCCCCAGCGTTGTACCAGTAATTGTGATAGAGCCGAGGTAGTACAGGGTATTGTACTTGACTAGAAAAGCTTGTATTATATACTGAAAAGAAAATGGTAATATACATGGATGCTGTGAGGTAAACCACTTGCTGGTTAAAGAGTTTAAATTGAATACATGTCTAAGTAGCTTCCTGTAATCAATAAGCTCCTTTCTGCCAGACTTTTGCCCCATCCCACCCCCACTCCACCCCTCTAACCTTATTCAAGTAGACTTTAACAGCCAAGAATGCAGTGGCCTGTCCCTTATACGCTCACATGGCAGTGCAGGCAAGTTTTTCAAACTTAGACTTGTTAATATACAGCCAGTGGGGAACTCCACATAAGGACAGCCAATCAATGTTTTAGACCTCAGAAGGTTGCATATATAACCTGTTTAAAGGTTTCTAAAGCCTTCCCCTTCCACTGTGACTTGAAGGTGATCATTGCAAACAGCTGTTAAAGGAGAACATATGTGTAAGAGTCCTGTAAAATCCATCTCCTATGTAGGAATAATTAGCAAATTGCAATTATTTTCCATATTTTATTTGAATTTCTTCTCAGGCATGTTTGACATCAAGGTCACCACCAGAAAAGGCTAAGTGATCAATAGTGCTGGTCTCTTGAATATGTGAATGATGTTTCCTCTTGGACTTTGATTTAGGAAATTTAAGTTATTACTGTGACACAAGTTTGGCTGTTGTTTTCCCCATTGATCAAAATGGCCACCCCTGGAGGTGTGGACCATATGGAGACAGTCTTCTCAAAACAGGTCTTTCTTCTACCGATGAAGCTTTAATCAAATCATTATCATTTTGTATATTCTAATCTCCTAAAAGTATGATGTCAGCTAATTTGGGTTTTCACACAGTGTTCAGGGAAGCCCCACGTGTGAATTGGGGTATCTTGAGGCTATTCTGTGTGTGTTAGGATGTATATGAGGGTGTGAGGGGGATGAGGGGATGTATTTGGGAGAATCCAAATAAGGTAGATGAGTCTTTGGAGCTCTGCACATCACTTCAGTCAAAGCACCTTCACTTTCTTCTGTTTTTTTTTTTTTTCGATTTCTTGTAAGGTTTTATTTGCAAAAAGTGTTCTGCTGCTTTAAAATGTTTTAAAACGTCTGAGCTAGAGGACATATTTCCAAGATATAATTCAAAAGACTGTCAAGTTAAAGCTATATAACTAACAGTGCTTTGTTCCCTGACAAGGGGAATTTTAGACATGTCAAGTCTATCTTTTGAGAGAGTTGAATCAGGAATATATAAGTCCATATTGTTTCCAGCAGGTTACTCAGAAAAAGATCCTTTTGGTCTTAACTGAGATCAGTGTGGCCAGGCTTACCTTTGCATCTGCTAAAGTTATTTTGTGAAGCGGCTGAATAAAAATAGTTCTTAGAGCCCACAGCCTTGGATATGACAGTTCATCCTGTCAAACTGAGGCAACTTCTAACAACTCACCATATGGTCCAGAAAGAAGGTGATCAGGATATTTGAATTGAGCTCTCCATCTTGGCACTTCCTAGGAGACAGACTTTTGGCCCTCTGGGTATTTTATGGAGATCCTTTATAATCAGAAAATGTAGCCCGTTAACTTTGGAAACTAAGGATCTTAAGTTTCTATAGCTGCCAATAGTATCTCCCTGGCTAACTCAACCTATCTGTATTTTAGGTAAAGCTCACCAATCTGTATACACACCAAAATGGTTCAGGGGAAACATCCGGGACACCGCTTCTCCCTTGCTTGCGTGCAGTCTGCTTTTTCCCTTCTCTCATTCATGCCTGGCCAAACTCTTCAGCCAGAATCAGAGGTTTTCCAAACCAGTCTAAGGACAGCAATGACTTTCCAGGTGATAGTTTGGAAATCTTGGGTGCCCCTTATGTTTATCTGTCTATATCTAGTGAGAAAATTTTGTGTGATTTGTGTGCCCATACTAAGTTCTTGGGGCTTCCCAGGTGGTTTAGTGGTAAAGAATCTGCCTGCCAGTGCAGGAGACACAAGAGAAATGGGTTTGATCCCTAAGTCAGGAAGATCCCCTGGAGAAGGAAATGGCAACCTGCCCCAGTATTCCTGCCTGGAAAATTCCATGGACAGAGGAGCCTGGCAGGCTATCGTCCATGGAGTTGCAAAGAGTCAGACATCACTGAGCAGCTGAGCACATGCACGCACACCAGATTCACATTTAGGGGTTCAGGGGACTGACCTCAGCTAAGTCAAGTGCCCTGAGGATTCTTGCCAAGGGCTGATGTTTAACGAGAAGTAAAATTCATTTCCTATTGAATGAATGTTCTCGCTAGGTCCTGGTTACCGCACAGTATTACATGCCTTGTCCATGAGAAGGAGAAACCCTCACATATTTTGGAGTGAAAATATGAGGAAAATTGGGAGACAGGGAGAGACTGGGCCTGAGGAAGGTTGATTAAGGGGATTCAGCTGGTAATGAAGTATATTTCCCTTGGGATTTTCATTTAATTCACCTGCCCAATTCTAGCTGCAATTTGTAGACACTCTAAGTAATATCAGATCAATATAAGTGAGCAAAAAGGAACCAGATTTGCAATTAATAACCAATATAGAAGCTAGGATAAAGATGCATTTTTTTCTACATGTTTTCTGTAGTTTTGACATCAACTTAGAAGTCACTCCCAAGAGCAAAGATTTCACAAGCTGAATTCCTGGTCTAAGAGGTTATTCCTCTCCCAGTTTTCAACATTCTAAGGACAGGCAGCTATTGTATTTTAATTGGAAAAATCCCCAGAGGGAAACAGTACTAGAATAGTTTCTTGGGATTTGGGGACCTGCTTGAAACTTTAATTGCTGTTTTGTTTGACTTTTCACATTGACTTTTCTGAAGACCAAACACCCTGATTCCATCTGTGGAAGTATTACTTAATGGTTCATATATCACTGATTTTTAACATCCTGTAAGGAACATGCTATACCCTAAATGTTTTCAGGTACATGGGCACATTCTGTTCACACTATGTTAT
This sequence comes from Budorcas taxicolor, assembly GCF_023091745.1. NCBI lineage: Eukaryota > Metazoa > Chordata > Mammalia > Artiodactyla > Bovidae > Budorcas > Budorcas taxicolor. The sequence goes on from NC_068916.1 coordinate 81,501,390, forward strand.
GTAATTAGTTTTCCCCTAGTTTTTCTTGCACGTGTTTCAGTTCAAAGCAGGCAGGTTCCTCTAATCATTCATTTTAGCTGCAGAAATTCTTCATTTCTAAATGTTAATATTTATTTCTTCTTATAGAGAAGTCTGGTTTAAATTTTCAAGTTTTAGGTGGAATTAATAGATGACTTCTATTATTATGAAAGAAAACAAAGTAAGAAATCTCCAAGTGAAACAAAAATAGTTTCACTGATATTAAAAAAAACATTTTTTCCTGAATATTTACTGACTTTTCTCAAACAATGAAAACTACATGGGAGAATTTGTGCGAGATTGTCTCTGACTTTTCTGTTTTAATTAATAAATTTCCTACCTCTTGATAAGTAGAATGTAAGTTATTAAGTTACATTGAAAATACATAGCATGTATATCAAGAAAGAAACAACTTAAAGGTTGAATCTGCCCCTTTTACAAGTTATATGCCTTAAGTCAAGTTACATAAAAATCACTTTGCCTACTGTAATATAGCAACACCAACTTTCTTTTGGGTAGTATTTATCTGATAAACTTTTCTCTGCCCTTTATTCATCTTTCTCTGTTGTTCTTGATATATAGAACATTTAAAAACTTATGTACATATGGAAACTTGCTGTATGATGTGAGGAGCTCAAATCTGGTGCTCTGTGACAACCTAGAGGGGTGGGATGGGGTGGGTGGGAGGTTTAAGAAGCAGGGGACATACATATACCTATGGCTGATTTATGTTGCTATATGGCAGAAATCAACAATATTGTAAATATATTACCCTCCAATTAAAAATAAATACATTTTAAAATGTATTATCTTCATTACCTCCACCATAGTTTGGCCTCAGGTCAAACAACAGGGAGGAAACACAGCCCTGCCCATCAACATAAAATTGGATTAAATATTTACTGGTGGCTCAGAAAAGCATATGCCTACAATGCGGGAGACCTGGGTTTGATCCCTGGGTCAGGAAGATCCCCTGGAGAAGGAAATGGCAACCCATTCCAGTACTCTTGCCTGGAAAAGTCCATGGATGGACGAACCTGGTGGGCTACAGTCCATGGGGTCACAATGAGTCAGACACGACTGAGCGACTTCACTTCACTTCACTTCTTCATTTACTGAGCATGGCCCCACCCATCAGAACAAGACCCAGTTTAACCCTCAGTCAGTCATCAGGAAGCTTCCATAAGCCTCTTATCCTTATCCCTCAGAGGGCAGACAGAATGAAAACCAAAATCAGAAAACTAACCAAACTGACCACATGGACTGCAGCCTTGTCTAACTCAATGAAACTATGAGCCATGCCATGTAGGGCCACCCAAGATGGATGGGTCACAGTGGAAACTTCTGACAAAATGTGCTCCACTGGGGAAGGGAATGGCAAACCAGTATTCTCGCTTTGAGAACCCCATGAACAGCATGAAAAGGCAAAAAGATAAGACACTGAAAGATGAACTCCCCAGGTTGGTAGGTGCCCAATATACTACTGGAGATTAGTGGAGAAATAACTCCAGAAAGAATGAAGAGATGGAACCAAAGCAAAACCAACACCCAGTTGTGGATGTGACTGGTGATGGAAGTAAAGTCCGATGCTGTAAAGAGCAATATTGCATAGAAACCTGGAATGTTAGGTCCATGAATCAAGGCAAATTGGAAGTGGTCAAACAGGAGATGGCAAGAGTGAATGTCGACATTATTTGAATCAGTAAACTAAAATGGACTGGAATGGGTGAATTTAACTCAGATGACCATTGTATCTACTACTGTGGACAAGAATCCCTAGAAGAAATGGAGTAGCCATCATAGTCAACAGAAGAGTCTGAAATGCAGTACTTGAATGCAATCTGAAAAACTACAGAATGATCTCTTTTGTTTCCAAGGCAAATCACTCAATATCACAGTAATCCAAGTCTATGCCCCGACCAGTAATGCTGAAGAAGCTGAAGTTGAACAGTTCTATGAAGACCTACAAGACCTTCTAGAACAAATACCCAAAAAAGGTGTCCTTTTCATTATATGGGACTGCAATGCAAAAGTAGGAAGTCAGAGATACCTAGAGAAATAGGCAAATTTGGCCTTGGAGTACAAAATGAAACAGGTCAAAGGCCAACAGAGTTTTGCCAAGAGAATGCACTGGTCATAGCAAACACTTTCTTCCAACAACACAAAGAAGACTCTACACATGGACTCACCAGATGGTCAATACCAAAATCAGATTGATTATATTCTTTGCAGCCAAAGATTGAAGCTCTATACAGTCCGCAAAAATAAGACTGGGAGCTGACTGTGGCTCAGATCATGAACTCCTTATTGCCAAATTCAGACTTAAATTGAAGAAAGGAGGGAAAATGATGAGACCATTCGGGTGTGACCTAAATCAAATCCCTTACGATTATACAGTGGAAGTGACAAATAGATAAAAGGGATTAGATCTGATAGAGTGCCTGAAGAACTGTGGACAGAGGTTCATGACATTGTACAGGAGGCAGGGATCAAGACCATCCCCAAGAAAAGGAAATGTAAAAAGGCAAAATGGTTGTCTGAGGAGTCCTTACAAATAGCTGAGAAAAGAAGAGAAGCTAAAGGTGAAGGAGAAAAGGAACAATGTACCCATTTGAATGCAGAGTTCCAAAGAATAGCAAGGAGAAATAAGAAAGCCTTCTTCAGTGATCAATGCAAAGAAATAGAGGAAAACAATGGAATGAGAAAGACTAGAGATCTCTTCAAGAAAATTAGAGATATGAAGGAAACATTTCATGCAAAGATGGGCACAATAAAGGACAGAAATATCTTCTAACAGAAGCAGAAGGTATTAAGAAGAGGTGGCAAGAATACACAGAAGAACTGTACAAAAAAGATCTTCATGATTCAGATAACCACGATGGTGTGATCACTAATCTAAAGCCAACATCCTGGAATATGAAGTCAAGTGGGCCTTAGGAAGCAATACTATGAACAAAGCTAGTGGAGGTGATGGAATTCCAGTTGAGCTATTTCAAATCCTAAAAGATGATACTTTGAAAGGGCTACACTCAATATGCCAGCAAATTTGGAAACTCAGCAGCAGCCACAGGACTGGAAAAGGTCAGTTTTCGTTCCAATCCCAAAGAAAGGCAATGCCAAAGAATGTTCAGATTACTGTACAGTTGCACTCATCTCACATGCTAGCAGCTCAAAATTCTCCAAGCCATGCTTCAACAGTACATGAACCATGAATTTCCTGGTGTTCAAGCTGGATTTAGAAAAGTCAGAGGAACCAGAGATCAAATTGCCAACATCTGCTGGATCATCGAAAAACCAAGACAGTTCCAGAAAAATGCCTACTTTTGCTTTATTAACTACCCTAAAGCCTTTGACTGTATCGATCACAACAAACTGTGGAAAAATCTGAAAGAGATGGGAATACCAGACCACCTGACCTGTCTCTTGAGAAATCTGTATGCAGGTCAGGAAGCAACAGTTAGAACTGGACATGGAACAACAGAGTCATTCCAAATTGGTAAAGGAGTATGTCAAGGCTGTATATTATTACCTTGCTTAAATTCCAGGCTGGATGAATCACAAGCTGGAATCAAGATTACCGAGAGAAATATCAGGAACCTCAGATATGCAGCTGACACCACCCTTATGGCAGAAAGTGAAGAGGAATTAAAGAGCCTCTTGATGAAAGTGAAAGAGGAGAGTGAAAATGGAGGCTTAAAACTCATCATTCAGAAAACTAAGATCATGGCATCTGGTCCCATCACGTCATGGCAAATAGATGGGGAAACAATAGAAACGATGACAGACTTTATATTGGGGGGCTCCAAAATCACTGCAGATGGTGACTGCAGCCATGAAATTAAAAGAATCTTGCTCCTTGAAAGGAAACCTATGACAAACCTAGACAGCATATTAAAAAGCAGAGACATTACTTTGCCAACTAAGGTCCGTCTAGTCAAAGCTATGGTTTTTCGAGTAATTATGTATGGATGTGAGAATTGAACTATATAGAAAGCTGAGCACCGAAGAATTGATGCTTTTGAACTGTGGTGTTGGAGAAGGCTCTTGAGAGTCTCTTGGACTTCAAGGAGATCAAACCAGCCCGTCCTAAAGGAAATCAGTCCTGAATATTCATTGGAAGGACTGATGTTGAAGCTGAAACTCCGGTACTTTGGCCACCTGATGCGAAGAGCTGACTCATTTGAAAAGACCCTGATGCTGGGAAAGATTGAAGGCAGGAGGAGAATGGGATGAGAGGGGATGAGATGGTTGGATGGCATCACCAACACAATAGAAAATGAGTTTGAGCAAGCTAGGAGTTGGCAATGGACAGGAAAGCCTGGCATGCTGCAGTCTATGGTGTCGCAGAGTTGGACACAACTGAGTGGCTGAACTGAATTGAACATTTAAAAAATTATGTACAGTAAAATTCGCTTTTTTTTTCTCTGTGTGGTTCTGTGGAATTTGAGAAATATATGGAGATACATAACTCACTATGATCAAGATGCACAGCAGCTCCTTTACCACTGCCCCAGATTCCCCAGTGCAGCCACTTGTACTCAATCCTTTCTCCTGCCCCAGCCCTTGTTTTTGGTGCCTGTGTTTTCCTTTTCTAGATATTGTACATGGATTTTACTATATACAGTATTTGGAGTGTTAAGTCTGGCTTCCTTCACTTACCACAACGCATTTGAATTCATCCATGTTGCTGTATATCAATAGTTTACTTTTTATTGCTGAGTAGCATTCCATTATATAAATGCACAACATTTTCTTTATTTCTTTTCCACTTGGAGACTCTTTGAGTTGTTTCCACTTTTTGTTGGTTAGAAATAATACCCTGTTATAAAATTCTTTAGCATGGAAATAGTTTAAAATTCATTGACATGTTTTTTGGGTTGATATAAGTTTTATTTCTCTTGGGTAAATACTTAGAAAAACACCAGACTGTTTTCCAAAAATGTTTGAGCCACTTTGTGTTTCAGCAGTTTCTGAGAGTTCCATTTGTTCCACATCCTCACAAGCATTTGGCGTTGTCAGTTTTTAAATTTATTTTAACCATACATATTAGTGTATCATAGTATCTCAGTGTGGTTTTATTTTGCATTTACTTAATGACCAGCTATGTTCATATCTTTTAATGTGCTTTTTTGGGCTTACTATATTTTCTTTGGTTAAATGTCTTTTATTTTGCCCCCCCCCCTTTTTTTTTTGGTTAGATGCTTTATATTCTTTTTGTTGGGTTTTAAGGGTTCTTTATATATTCTAGATACAAGTCCTTTACTGGATATGTGATATACAATATGTGCTCCCAGTGTATGACTTCTCTTTTTATTCTTTTGAAAGTATTTTTCACAGAGCAAAAGCTTTAAAATTGTACAAAATCCAATTTATCAAAAAACATTTTTATTATGCTATACTTTTAGTATTATCAAATAACTGCCAAAGCCAAGGTCACAAAGATTTTTTTATAGACATTTTATACTTGCATCTATGATCCGTTTTGAGTTAATTTTTATGTAAAGTGTAAGGTGTGAGGTATGAGTTCAGGTTGATTTTATATTTTACATGTGGATGTCCATTTGGTCCAGCACAGTTGGTTGAAAAGACTAATCTTTCTTGATGGAGTTGCCTTATATCTTTTTTCAAAAATTAAATTGGCCATATATGAGTGGATCTATTTTTAGACTCTCTTTTTTGTTACATTTATCTATTTTCTCTTCTTTCACTAATACCACACTGTTGTGCTTATTATAGCTTTATATTAAGTCGTGAAGCTTTATATTAAGTCAAAATCTCAGCCTTGCTGTTTTTTGACAAAATTGTGTCAGCTATTCCTCTGCCTCACAGTCTTTCCTAGGCTGGTTTAGACCTGTCCTGGATATGCACTCAGTGAGCCTGGGGTTTCTATTTGTGTACAGAATGCTGCTGCTGCTGCTGCTAAGTCACTTCAGTCGTGTCCGGCTCTGTGCGACCGCATAGACGGCAGCCCAGCAGGCTCCCCCATCCTGGGATTCTCCAGGCAAGAACACTGGAATGGGTTGCCATTTCCTTCTCCAATGCATGAAAGTGAAAAGTAAAAGTGAAGTTTCTCAGTCGTGTCCAACTCTTTGCAACCCCATGGACTACAGCCCACCAGGCTCCTCTGCCCATGGGATTTTCCAGGCAAGAATACTGGAGTGGGTTGTGTACAGAATGAGGGACCCCATTTCTCCAGCTCTCTACAGTTTCTCCCACATGCTCTGGACCTCAAAGACTTCTTTCCCTGGTCTTCTGGCTAGAAAGAGAGGGTTTCTCTTGGAATTTTAACTTCTTGCTCTGCATGTAGTTTCATATTACTAGGACTACCTTTCAGACAAAACAGCAGAAGAAAAGAAAGAAGGGGGAAAAATAATCCAGATAGTCCCCCGTATCTTCAGACCACAGTGTCTCCCTTTCCCAGTTCCTCTGGCCAGAAACATGGGTGTTTTGTTGTTGTTGTTGTTGTTGTTGTTTTGTTTGTTTCAAAGTTTTAGGCTGTCCATGACGGTGGACACGGCAGGTCCATGACTGGGGCCATCCATCCTTGTGGCAGGACTGTGAGAGAAGAAAGAGGGTAAGAAAAAAAGTCACACAGATTTTCCCTACCCTCTTCAACTCACAGGGACCCTTTTCTTAGCTGTCTGGCTAGTGTTTTTGTGGCCTGCACTCTTTGCGCACCACCACACTGGGCCACCCCTGGGTCAAAGCCAGGAGATATGAGAGGAAAAGCCAGGGAGCTTACTCCCCTAGAAGTTCTTCTTCAAGTTTTGGCTTCTCTCCCCAACCTGCTACTACTGTTAACTTTTCAGAGTCCTAGAGTAGTTTCTTTTAAAAATTTTGTTTTTTTGGCTTTAGTCAAATGGAGAGATTGGCTGTAGTGGGCTTACTCCATCTTGGCTGGCACCAGAAGTAGAGAGTCCTTATGTTTAAGTGCTATTTATATATTCTTCTCATACTGCTGTACTTTAAAAATCCAGTCTATAATTTTTTTCTTTAAACCAGCAAGTTTAATCTGTTTACTTTTATTGTGATGACTGATATGGTTCATTTTTTTCCTATATCTTATTTGTGCTTCTGTTTGTCTTTCTTTTTGTTTTCCTCATATAGTATTCTTCTCATTTTAAAGAGTAATGTAACTTTTAGAAGATTCCTAATTTTAAACTCTAAAATGGAGATAAAGGGCTTTAACTAGAGTATTAGAGATTAATAAGATAAAATATTTAACATATCTAACACAGGCCCAGGTACAGTAAACATAACTTAATAATATTACCTGTTATGTGTTCAGTAACAGAGAAAATATAAATTACTGTTCTTCATGGAACTCTACTCAGTGTTATATGGCAGCCTGGCTGCGAGGGGAGTTTAGGAGAGAATGGATACATATATATGTGTATGTATATGTATCCCTTTTCTGTTTACCTGAAACTATCACAACGTTGTTAATTGGCTATTCCCCAATACAAAATTAAAAGTTAAAAAAAAAAATTCCTGCTCTTATGAGCTTACATCTAGTAGGGGAGACACCAATAAACAAAATAAATAGTAAACTACATAGTCTGATAGAAAATGAAAATTGCTATGGAAAAAATAAAGCAGGGAAGGGGTTAGGGCGAACAGTGGGAGGGTAGAGTTGGCAGCTAGGAACTGGCAATTTCATTCCCTTCAGTATGAGAAATAGTACTGCTTTATTCTTTGCACATTTCATCTACATAGCATTTTGTATGTCATTTTGCATGGCAAGTTAATATCTCTATTTTGTTTTTATTCTCATTCATAGATTCAACAAATGTAGGCCCGATTTGTGCTAAACTCTGGGGTTCAATGAAGAGCAAAACTAGACCTGGCATCCCTGTGAAGTCTTCAGGGCTTTTTCTACATTATTTTCATATTAGGTGAAGTCAATGATGCAAATGTCTTTATCTTTCATAATATTTCTTGAATTATGCTATATCACAGGATGCTTTAGTAATTGATAGGCATGGTCCCTATTCTCATGAATTTTACAGTATTTAGTGGGAAGACAAATCTTTAAGCAAAGAGTTGCAGCTTACTCTGGCTGTAGTGTGGAGAAGACTGGAATGGAGCAAGACTGAAGGCAGGAGACCAATTAGGAAAAGAACACAAGAGGATGGCCTGGATTGAGGGGGGGGCGGTTGAGGTATGGGAGATAAAAAATGATTCTAGAGATAAAAAGGAAGTTTTATTTTAGGAAGTGGAATTGACAACGTTGGGGAAATTGGGTATGGATGATGCTAGTCATAGAGAAGGGATGGGATGAATTCAGTTTTCAAGATCCTAAAAGTTTAAAGATCACACAAGATATCCAGGTGTCATGTCTCTGAATCTCATGAGAACACATCAGGAATATAAATGTGGATTTGGAAATTGTCAGCAATAAATAGTAATTGAAGCCATGGGAATAGATGAGGTCACACAGCCTAATGTAAAAATCAAAAACCAAAAATGGCCTAAGAGAGAATTTTGAAGTATGTCATCATTTAAGAGAACAGTAGAAGACACCTATGTAAGGCAGTGGGAAAGGGTGGCCAGAAGTGTAGGAGGATCTCAGGAAATTCTGAGGCCCTAGAGCCTAGAGGGGAATGGCTTTCAGCTCTGTGAGCTAGTCGTGTTCAGAGAAACCAGATGAGAAGAGACTGAAATGAGCCCACTGGGTTCAGCAATGTGGTCATTTGTACTTGCGATGAGTAAAAAGATTATTATCAGTTGATACCTGAGTGGGGAGATGGGGAAGTAGACAGAGTTAATAATTCTTTCATTAATTGGCAGAGAAAGATAGGATGATTATTGGAAAGGAAAATGAAAGGGAAAGAGGGGTTTACTTTTCATTGTAGTTGATTTGTTTGTTTTTAAGATGGAAAGGACTTGAGTGTTTTAAAAACCCGTAGGAAACAGCCAACAGAGAGACAATATAGACGAGAGAGAATTTAGAGAGCAAAGTTCCGGAAAACGTGGGGACGATGGAGGGACAAAGATGGTTCTTCCTTTTAACAAAAGTAGAGAACAAGATATGGTTATGGATTCAGATGTATTTTTAGTTTGGCAAGAAAAGGATATTTTATGGTTTTTACATTTTCTATAACATTGGAAGCACATTCATCTGTTGACAGGGATTTCAGAGCTTTAGAAAGAAGGGAGATTTGACTTCCTTCCATGTGGATGGAAAAGTAGACTAGAGAAAAAGGACAAAGAGGAGGCATGGAGGGTCTACTTGAGGTATGCCAAGTTATATAATCTTCCCAGACTGTGCTTGACAACTCGGATGAAAGTGCAAAGTAGAGTCATCCAGAATTGGGATTTTGCCAGATGTTAAAATAGGCAGTAGATAAGGTTGAGAATTTGGGTAAGCATGTGATTGAAGTGACATAGAATAGAGTCTAAGTTTAGTAAAGAAAAGAGGATGTGAGCTCATAGAAAATGTGGAGAGGTTCCTATGAGATCAAAGAAACTGAAATCTTGGGGATCTTCTAAGAGATCTGAAAAGATAGGATATTTTGGTCTGAGACTGGTTTTAGAGGAAGAATGACTCTTGGTGTTGATAAATCCCTCAGTGTGGCTGCTGGAGTGCTTAGCTAAAGTAGAAGACAAGAAAGAAGTCAGAGGGTTGCATGAATCATCCATATGGACATAAAGTCACTTTGGATGATGGCAGGACTTGAAGTAGAAGGAAAGACTGTGAATCAAATGCTAAACACTTAGGCTACATCAAGAAATGATGGCAATGAGAAGGGGAACAAATATAGGACAAACATTTAGGAACAGATAGAATATTCTGATGATAAAAAATTTGAGACAGTGGAGAAATTTTGAATTTTGTGGATATTTGATGGTATATAGAAATCGCTATTAATTTTTTAAGATGTCATAATATCATCATTAATTTTTAGAGATATATGCTGAAATATTTTGGGCTTCCCCAGTGGCTCAGTGGTAAAGAATCTACCTGCCAATGCAGGAGATGTGGTTTGTATCCCTGGATTGGGAAGATCTCCTGGAGAAGGAAAGGACAACTCACTCCAGGATTCTTGCCTGGGAAATCACATGGACATAGGAGCCTGGTGGGCTACCATCCATGGGATCACAAAAGAGTCGGACATGACTTAGCGACTAAACAACGATAACCGAAATATTTATGCAAGACGTGAAAGAGGGTCCGAGATTAACTTCAAAATATTCCAGGTGTAGGGGACAGGGAGTGTTGAGTAGGTGGAGGTATAGATGAATCAGTATTGTACAGGGTTTATAACTGTTGAATCTAGGTAATGGTTATCAAAGTTTCCATTCATGATGCTCTCTGCTCTGTACATCTTTTTGTGTTAGAATTTTCCATAAAGTTTTTCTCCATAAAAATATCAAATCTACAAACAAGACCAAAGCTTCCTAAAACAAAGCAAACAAGCCCAAACACATTCCATCACCCTCATAGTATTTAAAGGCACAAACAAAACTCCAAGAGATAATTCTATATAAATTGTTTATAGATTTAAAATTACAAGAAATGCACCTTATTTTTGTAGTCTTTATTTTGCTAGTAAAATTGGTATTCCCCTTGTTTATACACTTCAAAATTTCACAGAATTCATTTATATCCTCTTGAAACTTCCTTTTCTGGCTTATTTCTTGCTATTTTTTTCTGTACTTATAAAAGTTCTTTTGACATGAATAACTCTGGTACTTTGAACATTTAAATGATTTGCTTTTCCTTCATTCAGTGACCCAGGATATGGTTAATGAAATGTATGTCAGATAATAAACATATAAGAACAAGAAAAAAAATAACAGCAATGGGGAAGAGGTAGAAGGTATTAGAACCCAATGGCATGTATAATATCACAGGAGCTGATTTTCTAAAAATATTTTCTTATTGAAGTATAACAAACATTCACAAGCATACACAAATCAGATGTATACAGATCATTAACAATAATATAGTGGTTCTGCCTGTGTAGCCACCATTCAACCGAGAAATATATTCTAAAATCTCAGCAGCGCCCACCTCATACTTGCTCGCAATCACTTTCTTTTCCTCCTCCATAAATGAAGCTGTTGTCTATGTTCTCAAACTTTACATTAGTTTTGCCTGTCTTTTGAACTTTATATACATAGAACCATATACTATGTATTTTATTCTTTAAATTCTGGTTACTTAAGCAAAATGTTTTTAAGATTCACTGATGTTGTTGCACATACCAGAGGTTTATTAATTTGCATTGCTATGTAGTAGAGTATTTCATTGTATGACTATATTACAATTTACAGTATTTATCTTTCTACTGTTGGTGGGCATATGGGTGCCCACCTCATGATCATGTCTTTTGATACATATACATATGCATTTCTCTTGGGTGTATACTAAGGATAAAATTGCTGGATCATGAGGTATGAATATGTTCAACTTTAGTAGGTTATACCAATTTTCTAAAACTGTTGAATCAGCATAGACTCCCATCAACAGCATAGGGATTTCAATTCCTCTGTATTGTGACTGCTATTTGAAACTATCAGTCTTTTTAAATTTTAATCATTCTGGTGGATGTGTTTTGGTATTTCACTGTGGTTTGAATTTGATTTTCCTGATGATTAATGAGCTTAAAGCGTTCTTTTATGAAGTATCAATTTAGGTCTATTGCCATTTTTTCCATTGGGTTGCCTGTCTTTTTCTTACTGATTTGTAGGAGTTTGTAATATATTTGAGGTATGACTCCCTTGGTGGACATATGTATAGCAAATAACTTCTCATACATAGTAGCCTGACTTTGGATTTCCTTACTGGTATCTTTTTATAACCAGACAGTTTTAGTTTTCTAATGTAATCTAATTTATGAATCTTCTCCTCTATACTTTTTGTGTGCTGTTTGAGAAAATTATCTACCCCCAAGTCATGATGATAGTCTATGTCTAGTGCTGTCCAATAACTTTTTGCACGCGTGCTTTGTCGCTTCAGTCGTGTCCACAACTCTCTGTGACCCTATGGACCATGGCCTGCCAGGATCCTCTGTCCATGGGATTCTCCAGGCAAGAACACTGGAGTGGGTTGCCATTTCCTTCTCCAAATCTGACCTGAGACAAGCCAAACCAAGATGTAAATGTTTACATCTGTACTGTCCAGTGCAATAGTCAGTAGCCACATGTTTCTACCGAGCCCTAGAAATGTGACTGGTGTGATTCAGGAAATAGATTTTAAATTTTATTTGACTTTAATAAATTTAAATAGCTTTTTAGCATTATTAATTGGGCTCTTGGGCAGCTTTTTAATCTAGATGCTTTATTATTTTAATTTTCAGATTATTTTGGTGAGCCACTGGGAATTGGGTTTTGCTTATGGTATTAGGTATGAATCAAATTTCATCTTTTTCTGTATGAATATCCAAAAGGAACTGCATCATTTGTCAAAAAATCATTCTTTCTGCACTGCTCTGTCATCTTGGTTACTTGTTAAGTTTCTGAATATGCATAGTCTGTTTCTGGATTTTTTGTTGATGTTGTTCCATTCACTTGTCTTTCACTTTGTGCTGATACCATACTAACTTCATTACTGTGGATTTATGTTAAATATTGATATCCAGTAGAGAAAGTTGTCTAATTTCATTCTTTTTCTTAACTACACTAAACTCATTTAATTTCCATTTAAACTCATAAGCAGCTTGTCAATTTCCACAAAATCATTCTGGGATTTTGGTACTAAATTGGATCTAGAGATTAATTTGAAGAGAACAGAAAATTTTATAATATTTACTCTTCCTATTCATGAATATGGTTTATCTCTCCATTATTAGTTTAAAATTTTTCTTTAATATTATTTTATAGCATTCCGTTTATCAATCTGGCATAGCTTCTTGCTTTGTCTAAGGCCTCTAGTACATTGTTGAATAGAAGTGGTGATATAAGTATCTCATTCCCAATTTCAGAGGAAAACCTTTCAATATTGTAAATGCAAGGATTGCATTAGGTTTTATTGTAGGTATTCTTTATCTGATTGAGGAAGTTTTCTCCTATTTCTAGTTTTCTCAGTGTTTTTGAAATGTTGATATTTTTAATCAAATTCTTTTCTGCATTTTTTGAGGTGATCAAATTATTTTTCTCTTTTATTCTTTAGTATAATAAGTTATGGGCTTTCTCAATGGCTCAGTGGGTAAAGAATCTGCCTGCAATGCAAGAGAGATAGGTTCGATCCTTGTGTCAGGTAGATCCCTCGAGAAGGAAATGGCAACCCACTCCAGTATTCTTGCCTGAAAAATCCCATGGGCAGAGGAACCTGGTGGGCTACAGTCCATGGGGTCACAAAGAGTCAGACATGACTGATCAACTAAACACACATTGTAAATTACACTGATTGATTTTCAAGTGTTAAATCAATCTTACATCCCTGGGGGTAGGCAGGAAATCCAACTTGGTTGTAATACACTGTCCTTCTAATATGTTTCTGGATTCATTATTATTAATATTTGTCTAAGAACATTTTCACTCATATTCATAAAAGAAATTGATCTGTAGTTTTTCTTATAATATCCTTGTCAGTTTTAGATATCGAGCATATGTTATCCTCTTAAAATGTTTTGGAAAGGGATCTTACTTTCTGCTCTGTTGAGGAGTTTATGTTATGTTGGTGTTATTTTTTCTTTAAATGTTTGGGAGAATTAATCAGTAAAGCCATCCAGGTCTGGGGTTTTCTTCATGGTAAACTTTTTAATAATCGATCTGATTTTTTAATAACAGGATACCATCAGCTCATTGTGGCTTCCTTGAAGGTCATCTTTGTTTTATCCTGGATATTTCCAGGATTAACTTCCTGGTTTTTAACTACTATATATCTATATGTTATACTCTGTATGTGTATCTTCCTTGAAATTTATGTTTCCTTTTGAATCAGTGGCTTGATGTTTTTCATTGGTCTTTAAATTTCTTGGCCATCTCTTCTGCCCTAAGGTCTCTATTATCTCTTGTGATTCCAATTACAAGTGTTTAGACCTCCTGAACTCTGTTTGTCTCCAAGGCAAATCATTCAATATTACAGTTATCCAAGTCTATGCGCCAACCAGTAATGATGAAGAAGCTGAAGTTGAACGGTTTTATGAAGACCTACAAGACCTTTTAGAACTAACACCCAAAAAGATGTCCTTTTCATTCTAGGGGACTGGAATGCAAAAGTAGGAAGTCAACAAACACCTGGAGTAACAGGCAAATTTGGCCTTGGAATGCTGAATGAAGCAGGGCAAAGACTAATAGAGTTTTGCCAAGAAAATGCACTGGTCATAGCAAACACCCTCTTCCAACAACACAAGAGAAGACTCTACACATGGACATCACCAGATGGTCAACACCGAAATCAGATTGATTATATTCTCTGCAGCCAAAGATGGAGAAGTTCTATACAGTCAACAAAAACAAGACCGGAAGCTGACTGTGGCTCAGATCATGAACTCCTTATTGCCAAATTCAGACTTAAATTGAAGAAAGTAGGGAAAACCGCTAGACCATTCAGGTATGACCTAAATCAAATCCTTTATGATTATACAGTGGAAGTGAAAAACAGATTTAAGGGCCTAGATCTGATAGATAGAGTGCCTGATGAACTATGGAATGAAGTTCGTGACATTGTACAGGAGACAGGGATCAAGACCATCCCCATGGAAAAGAAATGCAAAAAAGCAAAATAGCTGTCTGGGGAGGCCTTACAAATAGCTGTGAAGAGAAGAGAGGCAAAAAGCAAAGGAGAAAAGGAAAGATATAGGCATCTAAATGCAGAGTTCTAAAGAATAGCAAGAAGAGATAAGAAAGCCTTCTTCAGTGATCAATGCAAAGAAATAGAAGAAAACAACAGATTGGGAAAGACTAGAGATCTCTTCAAGAAAATTAGAGATACCAAGGGAACATTTCATGCAAAGATGGGCTCGATAAAGGACAGAAATGGTCTGGACCTAACAGAAGCAGAAGATATTAAAAAGAGGTGGCAAGAATACACAGAAGAACTGTACAAAAAAGATCTTCACGACCCAGATACCAGACATCTTGGAATGTGAAGTCAAGTGGGCTTTAGAAAGCATCACTACGAACAAAGCTAGAGGAAGTGATGGAATTCCAATTGAGCTGTTTCAAATCCTGAAAGATGATGCTGTGAAAGTGCTGCACTCAATATGCCAGCAAATTTGGAAAACTCAGCAGTGGCCACAGGACTGGAAAAGGTCAGTTTTCATTCCAATTCCAAAGAAAGGCAATGCCAAAGAATGCTCAAACTACTGCACAATTGCACTCATCTCACATGCTAGTAAAGTAATGCTCAAGATTTTCCAAGCCAGGCTTCAACAATACGTGAACCGTGAACTCCCTGACGTTCAAGCTGGTTTAAGAAAAGGCAGAGGAACCAGAGATCAAATTGCCAACATCCGCTGGATCATGGAAAAAGCAAGAGAGTTCCAGAAAAACATCTATTTCTGCTTTATTGACTATGCCAAAGCCTTTGAGTGTGTGGATCACAATAAACTGTGGAAAAATCTGAAAGAGATGGGAATACCAGACCACCTGACCTGCCTCTTGAGAAATCTGTATGCAGGTCAGGAAGCAACAGTTAGAACTGGACATGGAACAACAGACTGGTTCCAAATAGGAAAAGGAGTACGTCAAGGCTGTATATTGTCACCCTGCTTATTTAACTTATATGCAGAGTACATCATGAGAAACGCTGGGCTGGAAGAAACACAAGCTGGAATCAAGATTGCCAGGAGAAATATCAATAACCTCAGATATGCAGATGACACCACCCCTAAGCAGAAAGTGAAGAGGAGCTAAAAAGCCTCTGGATGAAAGTGAAAGAGGAGAGCGAAAAAGTTGGCCTAAAACTCAACATTCAGAAAACGAAGATCATGGCATCCAGTCCATCACTTCATGGGAAATAGATGGGGAAACAGGGGAAACAGTGTCAGACTATTTTGGGGGGCTCCAGAATCACTGCAGATGGTGATTGCAGCCATGAAATTAAAAGACGCTTACTCCTTGGTAGAAAAGTTATGATCAACCTAGATAGCATATTCAAAAGCAGAGACATTACTTTGCCGACTAAGGTCCATCTAGTCAGGCTATGGTTTTTCCTGTGCTCATGTATGGATGTGAGAGTTGGACTGTGAAGAAAGCTGAGCACCAAAGAACTGATGCTTTTGAAGTGTGGTGCTGGAGAAGACTCTTGAGAGTCCCTTGGACTGCAAGGAGATCCAACCAGTCCGTTCTGAAGGAGATCAACCCTGGGATTTCTTTGGAGGGAATGATGCTAAAGCTGAAACTCCAGTACTTTGGCCACCTCATGCGAAGAGTTGACTCATTGGAAAAGACTCTGATGCTGGGAGGGATTGGGGGTAGGAGGAGAACGGGACGACTGAGGATGAGATGGCTGGATGGCATCACGGACTCGATGGACGTGAGTCTGGGTGAACTCTGGGCGATGATTATGGACAGGGAGGTCTGGCGTGCTGCGATTCATGGGGTCGCAAAGAGTTGGACACGACTGAGCGACTGAACTGAACTGAGACCTCCTCATCATGTCTCATATTTGGTAGGCTGTTTCCCTCCCCACCTTTGTTTCTCTGTGCTTCTTTCTGGACTTTTTTCCCTCTGACCTGTCTTCCAGTTTCATCTATGTAAGTCTGCTCTGAAAGCCTTTCATTGAATTCTTAATTTGAGTTATAGTATTTTCAGATCTAGCATTTTAATTTGATTCATTAAAAAAACTCAGTTCCCTACCAAAATGTTCAAGCTTGTCTTAAATGCATTAACAGAAGTCTAAAGACAATATCTGCTAATTCCTGGTTCATGTGGGTTGTTTCTATTGTCTGTTTTTTCCCTTGGGTTTTTGTCAAGTCTTTTCATTTATGTATTTAATAGTTTCTTTTTATTAGGAGCCAGACGTTGTGCATATAAAAAATTTACAGGGGTAATTTAAGTCTCTGTGAAATGTTATTTTTCTCCAGAGAGGATTTATTTCTTCTTCAGGCAGGACACTAGCAATTTCAGGCTCACATTGATCCTGCTAAGGATTGAGATATTTTGAAGCTGGGTTTTAGTTGCTATATGGGCTGATCTGTTTTCAATATCCTTACTTTTGAAGTATAGTCCTTCCAAATCTTTCAAAATCTTTATGTGCTCACCGGAGCCCCTCTTCCTTGATAGATCCTGACCTTTCAGAATCAGCAGTTACAAAGGAAAAGGCAACTCCAAATGCTAGGCTCTCTTCGCTGAGCTTCCTTCTTCTCCAGATTCTTTGTCCTACAATCCCATCTTTTTGTAAATCTTTGATGCCTTCAAATGGATATTGCTAAACTTCTTTCCATGTTGCCTAGTTCCTAGTAGGAACCTTACTGGACACAGAACTCATCTCAACTGGGGCTTTTGAAGAAGGTTGAGGGGAGGAAACTGTTTGGAGTTGACAGTAGGGAAGGATCACGCCTGTTCTACTTCTAGGTGCTGAGTATCTATTTGAGAGGGCTGCAAGGGCAAGAGACCTCAGAGGTTGTCAGATTTTAGTCAGGGCAAAAGTTACGCTGAGGGGAGGCTAAAGAAGTTGGAGAGTTTGGAGGAGGGGAGGGTTAATATAAAAGTGTTTTTTGTTGTTGTTGTTGTTTTACTTTAGGATAGGTTGGTTGAACTAGATGACATCTAAGTTTCCATGTAATTTGAAATTCTAGGATTCTATTAAATGAGTTTGGCTTCCATTTAGGTTAATTTAGAAGTTTAATTAGAACTTAAAAATTCTCCTATAGAGATAAGGAGGCTTATCATCATAAAGAAAACTTCCAAGTTTTAATTTGAGCATGGTAATTCCCAGTTGTAAACTGCTGAACTAGCTTCTTTCCGTAGTGTGCAATGGGATTGTAAAATCTGAAGTCCAAAGGGAACCAGTTGCAATATTAACTGCTAGAAATTTACTATTCTATGGATCATTGTGTAGTATACATTTATGGAAACATCCTCATTTCTTTTCATCTTATACTGCATTATGATTTCGTTGTTTCTTGTGTATAGTGTACAGGTTCTGGATGGTTTTTTGTTCAAGATGGAAGTGTCTCCACTCACCTAACCTCTCCTGGGTCCTCATACTGATTCTTTGATCCTTCCTCTCCCCTCACTCTGTTTACCACTGTTCCCTCCATGGCATGCTTTACACTGTGCTCTCTAGAATTTCTCTTCCTTGGGGGCAAAAGCTTCCAACATTCTCAGCCTTTCCACTGAACATTCCTTTCAGCTATTTTGCTTAACTAAATATTGGCTGTCTCAAGAGGATCCTGCTTCTCCTGCAGCCTTCTCTTTCCTGGATATCTTAGACTGTCTTTTTAGCTCATGACTCCTTTATCCTTGTGTGAAATCTCCAGCTCCTTTCAGGTCAGGGATGATGCCATCTAGCCTCTTGATTGCTCTGATGTGCAACTTCCTACGACTCCCCCTCGTTCACATACTCCTGCTCAAGCAGTCTCTCGACTTGACTGAGTCCTTTAGTCCAGTCACCTCTCCACTTCTTACTGTTACCACCACTACACCTTAGAATTCTCACATCTCTCCAGATCCAGTGTAGGTTCCATGGCTCAAGTCAGTAGTCATGCTCCTTCAAGCTTTTTATTATTTTGTATCTCTCTCACATTGTGCCCACATCTCTGTGGGAAAACTCACACAAGCACATTGCCAAGGCTCACTTCAAATTGATGACCCCAAATCTCAAAAGGAGAATGGAGAACAGCCACCCCTCTAGTAAATCCCATTCCTCAAGGGCACTGTTTCACACCTTTTCCTCTCACAGCTCAGCTCCTCTTCTCCACTCTGACCTCACGGTGAGAATATAGATCAGGAGAGAGTCCCCTCATCTTCTCAGCCTCAGTGCCTGAGCCTACTGACACCTGTACCCACACCCCCTGCCTTAACTCCTATCACCATGGGATAAGTGGACCTGCCTCTTCCCAACACTAACCCCTACCTGGGTCCTAAACCTTCTGCCTTCTCAAGGATGTGACTCCTGCAGTAAAGCCCTTTTCCTCTGTCATCATCATGTACCCCTGCCACAGGGTCCTTCCCATTGCTGTACCAGTATCTTTGTTTTCACCTATCTTGAGAAACTTTCTCTTCAAAGATTATGAACAGGCAATTCAAAGATAGGCACACACAAGCATGTTAAATATTTGAAAAGATGCTCACACCCACTGACAAAGAGTAAAGTAAATTAAAACTATACTGAAAGGACATTCTTAACCTACCATATTAGCAGAGATATAAAAATTTGAAAACATAATAATAAGAAGAGTATGGGGGAAAGGGTTTTTTCACACTGTGAAAAGTGGAAGCAAATAGGTACTACCTCAGTGAAGGCTGGGGCTTTCCTGGTGGCTCAGATGGTAAAGAATCTGCCTGCAATGCAGGAAACCTGGGTTCGATCCCTGGGTTGGAAAGATACCCTGGAGAAGGGAATGCCCACACCCTCCTGTATTCTTGCCTGGAGAATTCCAGGGACAGAAGAGCCTGGTGGGCTACAGTCCATGGGGTTGCAAAGATCAGACACGACTGAACAACTAACACTTTCACACTTTTCAGTGGAGATCAATCTGACAACATCTAAAAAAATTACCAAATGCATATGCCCTTTGACCAACAGCCCCACTTCTGGAGCTCATTCTATGTTAGACCTAAAAACGTTAGAGCACTTCCAGGACTTTTTGGACTTTCTGGGTCTCCATTCTCTTCCTAAGTTGGTTCTACCTAGTTCCATGTCTTTAAGTACCATTTATACACCAGTGACTCTAAAGTCAGACCTTTGACTCAGAGACTCCTGTGCACTCCAGACTAGCTCATTTCAATAACCTCTACATAATAGTTTGATGGTATCTCACATTTAAGATGGGTCAAAAAGGATTGGTTTTTCCTCCTCCCTAAATCCACTCCACATTTCACCAAACCTTTTTAACTTCAAGCAATGATTTCACTACCCTCCCTGTTTCTCAGGCTAAGAAAACCAGTGTGCATGCATGCTCAGTCACTAGTTGTGTCTGACTCTGCACCCCATGCACTGTAGCCCATCAGGCTCCTCTGTCCATGGGATTTTCCAGGCAAGAATACTGGAGTGGGTTGCCATTTCCTTCTCCAAGAAAACCAACAACATATTTGATTTCAGTTAACCCTGCACTTCTGGCCCCTATTTCTTGACTTTATTCCATTTTTTAACTTCCTTTTTGGAGAAGGGAATGGCAACCCACTCCAGTGTTCTTGTCTGGAGAATCCCTTGGACAGAAGAGCCTGGGAGGCTACAGTCCATGGAGTTCCAAGAGTCGGACACGACTTAGCGACTAAACCACCAACTTCTTTTAAGTTGAAGATATTAACTTTGCTTCTCACTCTTCCAATTTCTGTTTTAAACTTCATTCTTGGACTTGAGACAGATTACCATTTTCCAGGCTGAGAGTTTGGTTTCTCCTGTCCATGGCCCCGGCTTCTCATCTCTCCCTGCCTTGGCTGCGTCCACCTACCTATCCCTGTCCAACCTGGTAACCTTCTTTCCTCTGGCCACCTCCTTGCTTCAGGTCTTTGGCGAAAACTCAGAGGATACCAACCAGAGTCTTAAGTGACTGATACGGAAAACTTAGAATGCCAATGTATTAATTTATAAATATGTGTTGTAATTGCCATGTGAATGGGAAAGCTAGTGTCAGCTAATAAGCACTGAAGAGGATTATCGGAGGCCACCTTCTAATAAGAATAATATCTAATGAGCCTGGAACCTCAGCAAAGGAGAGTTAGATGATTTTAAAAGTAACGTCTAGCCTCGTGTGGCCAATTGCACCGTGCATGTTTCTGCCAGCTATACTAGTCACTTTGTCATCTGGTCTAATAAGATGTAGGATTGTGAGAATAGAGTCTGTATCTTTCATTATCACCATTAAATCCAATATCTAACCCATAGATGGATATGCCCAGAATTTCCTATTCTGGTTGGTGCTATACGAGCACTGCCAAACTTTGCTCTCTGTTTTCCATTTTCCCCTGATCCTTGCTAATTCTCTGTCTTCTGTTGATACAGTCTTTCTGGATCATTCAGATGAGAGTTGTGCTTTCTCCACTTTGGGCCTTAGATACTGTTTTTTAAGGTATGTGTGCCTGCTCAGTCATGTCCGACTGTTTTTGACCCTATGAACTATAGCCCTCCAGGCTCCTCTGTCCATGGGATTAACCCAGCAAGAATACTGGAGTGGGTTGCTATTTCCTTCTCCTGGGGATCTTCCCAACCCAGGAATTGAACCCATGTCTCCTGCAGCTCCTGCATTGACAGGGATATTCTTTGCCACTGAGCCACCTGGGAAGCCCTATTTTTTAAGGTAACTTTTGTACAAATTTAATTCCAAACATTTAGGATTGATTTTATGAGTTTAATTATGAGTTTCTGCCTCACTGTCACCTCAACTACACATTGGCCTAATTGTGCATCAGAAGCTGGAAACATAAGATATCTGTTCATATCCATGGATTTCCACCTAGTAATCTTTGAACACTGCTTCATGATCCACAGATATTTAAATATGAATGCCTTATGATATTTCTAAAAATGTAACTAATCTTCAAAAATACTGATTTACCACCAAAAAGAATGTGTCACAAAATCTGAAGGCATTGAGAATATAGTTGACTTTTTTGATTAGTAAAACTAGAACAACAAAAAATAAGGTATGATAATGAGCTAAATGTATGATATTTTGTAAGCTTGATAAAGATAATTTGGTAGAAGCAGATGAAGACTACTAATTTACAGAAGATTTGCAGTTGCATTGTTGTTGCAACAATTATAATTGGGTTCCAATTATAATTATTATGATTAGACTAATGAGATACATTTTTTAATATGAAAAAAATTTATTCAGGAGTTGTTCTCACCCTTCATGTGTAAAGAATCTGAGTAATAAAGCATCACTATCTACATATGCCAGTGCTGTGTTGTATAAGAAGATATCAGCCCCTTGGAGCTGAGGTAACTGCTCAGACCAGGCTATAGCTTACCTAAAGCCTTCTGCAGGCAAGTGTATCTCTCAAGGTGGAGGGGCTCCCTCATCAGATGGCAGTCAACACCGTCAAAGTCCCTGCAGGGAACCAAATGCAAACTAGCAGCCAAGGAAGTGTACACAGGACCATCTTCCTCTGTTCCAGAGGACGAGGACCATGTGTGTTTCATTCTCCACAGCATTCCCAATACCTAGCCAAGTGCCTGGTACATTAGAGGCTCTTACAGTTTTTTTTTGTTGTTCATTGCAGTATAACAGATTATCCCAAAATATAGTGGCTTAAAACATTTGTTACCTTCCATTTTCTGTGGGCCAGGATAACAGCATGGTTTCTCTAGGTCCTCTGGTCCTGAATCTGTCCCTGGGCTGCCGTGGTTCCAAGACTCGACTAAGAAAGATCTACTCTGTAGCTCACTCACGTGATAGTTGGCAGGACTGTTTCTCACAGGCTGTTGGATGGAGGCCTCCCTCTTATCCTTGCCACATGGGTCTCTCCATAGAGAATCTTACAATATGGCAGCTTGCTCCATCAGAGCTAAGAGATGAAAGGGCAAGAGAAGAACTAAAACTATAGAGGTTGGAACCTTTTGTAGCCTGTTCATGGAGATGATAGTCCCTCACTTTGGCCACAAGCCATTTATTAGAAACAAGTGACTATATCCAGCCCACATGCAGGGAGAGGGGACTACACAAGGGAATGGATACCAGGAGATAAGGATTATTGAGCTATAGAAGGCTGCCTACCAGACCCTGAGTTTTTTAAATGAGAATATTCTCAGGAAAAGAATATTAATTTTCACTTATCTTTTTAAAAAAATTGAACTAAATATGCTATATTTATTCAGGAACATTCATTTTTTTCCTGAAACAAAAAACAAAGTTTAATACCATTAAGTAGAGTACCTATATTGACCATATTTTAAAAGTATTTCCAGATTGTTACATTGTAATAAATAATGACCTTCTGAGAATTCAAAGACCCAAATACAAGGGAGTGTATTGCAGCAGGCTTAATCAATGTTTAGTGATGATGGAATGTAAAATCGAAAAGCCAAGGATAGAAATCAAATTGCCTTTCTGCAGAAAGATCCTCAACAATTGAAAAACTGCTCTATAAAACTCAAGAACAGCTTGATGATTTAGAAAATAGAAACTGCAGAAATATTCTGTAGATCCTAGTTATGTCCCCACTGCTTATTAGCTTGTCTGTTTGAGAGCAAAGAGGAAAGGCGACCAAAAGAGATTCAAATTAGTGAATTTTGCTCTGGCCCTGAGCCACGCTGGCTTAAGACTATTAATGCTAAGTATACCCTGGACTAAAAATAAATCTTCTGCCCTTTTATTTTCAAGTAACTTTCTTCATATCCACCAGAACACAGACACATATTAGAAATCTATATCCAGACTTAGTTGATGGACTCTTTAATGAATGGAGTTTGATGTTCTGATATGATAAAAATTATTCATTATAGCCACAGTAATGTTATTGTTTTAAAATAACATAATCAAATTAGTCACCTCAGCAACTTGTACGACTTCAAGAATGCTAATTGGATATGTATAGAATAATAGATCAATGACAGACTGGCAACACTTCAGCAAAAGCCACTTCTAGATACTTAACCTATGACCAGGAAATGTCTTAGCCTACTAATAGATTATTCTAAAATGTCTAGCCAATAAAACTCATACTATTAAGAGTTTCCATTAGATTTATTTCATTATATTTATTTATTTTCTTACAACTATAAAAATGAAGATGGTACCAGCAACTACATTCTCTTTTTATTTGAAATCCATCTCACAGAAGCAAAATGCATAACCCTTCAACAAGAATGGTTAGATCTGGAGTTAAATTGTAACAGTCATGGGCTTCGCAGTTAGACAGGCATCAATCTCTGCCTGTTTCCCTGATAGCTGTGTGACCTTGAGTAAGTTACCTAGCTTCCCTGGAAACTCACTGTCTTCCAATATAAAATGGGAGAAATGATCATGATGATTATGGTGATGATGATAATGATCACAGCTAACGAGTTAAGTGCTTGTTCTGTACCAGGCATTGTTATTTTATATGCATTAGTTCATTCACCCTCATCGTAACCCTATGGGGTATAAATGCAGTTCTTATTCCATCCATGTCTTGTCATACACATATATATGAATTCTTTCCATCTTTCCATTACATGGTGATTTTACCATTTTCAATGTTTCTGCCCTTAATCCAGAACTATAATCACAGATTTTGCATAGACTCTAACTCTCTTCTAGTGAAAGAGGGAAATTCCTTGTGGAAGTTTATAGTCCAACATGTTATTAGGGGCTGTTTTTGCTTTCTGTACCATGGTGGTTCTCTTCTGCTACAGGTTCTCAATGCTTTTCTCTTCATTCCTGATACTGTTTATTAACTGACTTCTTTTGTGTGAATAACTTTGAATTCATGTGTCTTATTTTCACCTTTGGAGCACATGTGCATGTGTACAGAATGACCGTTGCTATTATAGCTTGCTTGTATTAAAGAAGTTCAGTTGTTTTCTATATTCAGAAGGGAATAGTGGAGAAAGACCCATTAATTACAGGAATATGTCAGTTTCCTCCATCTCCTATTTACTATCCAGATCTGGGGCTTTTATACATGAATCCAGAGTCTGTGCTTTTTCTAATATGTAGTTAACAATCTGACTGACACGTTCTTTATAGTACCACAATAATTCCATCCATTACATCACTTAATTTATGGGAGTGCTAACACCAAAATCGATAAACATTATTTCTGAAATGTCAAGAGTGTTAATGGTGTGATTAAAAAAGAAAAAGATTCTAAAAATCTCTCTGCACAGAATCCTTTGATATACTGTTGTTGAGGCGTACCTACCCAAAGCTGCGATATGGAAGACTTAAATCATTAAGACTCTGTCAACTTTAAAAATGTGTGTGAGAAGCTATTTTTAGCCACACGAATCTCTTGTGCCATATTGTGGAATTCTGTTAGCAGAGAAAGGGAGAGACTATATGTCTCAGAGAAGATTGTCTCAGGTTGTTTTGAGACATATCAACAGTTGCTAAGGAACCGTCGCTAATGCTTCTGGGAAATTCTGTAATATTTCACTTAGAAATTGGGAGAAATTTTTATAGAGCAAAGCTTCTTAGACAAGGAAAGCATATGAAGGGTAATATTAGGGAAGAGCTTCAAACTGGAAAAAAGTATTTTAAAGTTTCCTAGAAGATTGAGTTTAAATGGGGTTTCTCAGCACCATATAATCACCTCTTACAGAATCCTGGAAGCTTTCATTTACATCTGATTTTAGAACAAGTAGCATTTTAAAATCTGGTCACATTTCAGTTTATTTTCCATGATTGATGTTTTAAAATGGAGATTAGCACTTCTTTTCACACAGAGAATTAATTAGCATGCCAGGGTGGTGGTTCCACTGATTCCTCTTTTACTAAAAGGCTATATTAATAGTAAGCATTTAATAGGCACTGACTGTTTACTGGGTTCTGCAGAGACACAGTCTTGGCATGAAATAGTTTTAAAACCCAAAGAGTCCTCTCTGATTAGCTCTGGCATTGTTGATAGTGAAGAGACTTTCAGCAGCCACTTTCACAGAGGCTTATGTTGCTGGAGGAGTCAGGCTAGCAGCCTAACAATCAGCTCAGTGCACCATCCCACTGAGAACTGTTGGCCTAGTCACTTGCCACATCTCAGCATGCTATTATCTGTGGTCTGCCTAGCCACAGAGAGATGGTTTGCTTCATACAGGAGCATTACTTTTAGACAAGCTGACTTTAACTGTACTGTTTGGTTTACATGCTTTATTACTTCTGGACTTATTAGAATCTAAAGAATTTCTGTCATGACAGAAATGAAGCAATAATTCATTTTTTTCCTTTTCTCTCATTCATTCACAAACATTAAATGAACACCTATTATAAGCAAGGAGCTATGGTTAGTGTTGGGGTTCAGTTCAGTTCAGTCGCTCAGTCATGTCTGACTCTTTGCAACCCCATGAATCACAGCACGCCAGGCCTCCCTGTCCATCACCATCTCCCGGAGTTCATTCAGACTCACGTCCATCGAGTCCATGATGCCATCCAACCATCTCATCCTTGGTCGTCCCTTTCTCCTCCTGCCCCCAATCCCTCCCAGCATCAGAGTCTTTTCCAATGAGTCAACTCTTTGCATGAGGTGGCCAAAGTACTGGAGTTTCAGCTTTAGCATCATTCCCTCCAAAGAAATCCCAGGGTTGATCTCCTTCAGAACGGACTGGTTGGATCTCCTTGCAGTCCAAGGGACTCTCAAGAGTCTTCTCCAACACCACACTTCAAAAGCATCAGTTCTTCGGTGCTCAGCCTTCTTCACAGTCCAACTCTCACATCCATACATGACCACAGGAAAAACCATAGCCTTGACTAGACGGACCTTAGTCAGCAAAGTAATGTCTCTGCTTTTGAATATACTATCTAGGTTGGTCATAACTTTTCTTCCAAGGAGTAAGCATCTTTTAATTTCATGGCTGCAGTCACCATCTGCAGTGATTTTGGAGCCCCCCCAAAATAAAAGTCTGACACTGTTTGTACTGTTAGGACACATTTAATACACTGTCCTTGTCTTCAAAGTACTTATATTCTGTCGAGGAGAAAATTCTACAAACAAGCAATTGCAAAACAATAGGATAAGAGTCACCTGAAGAGTGTAAGGAGCTGGGGAAGAAATGAGTGCAGTTTTTCTGCCTGGGCCAAGTCTCATAGATGGAGTTAAATAGGAGTATGTTCGTCATACACACAGGGAAGGGGGCAAGAGGGAGCGAGCAGTGTACACAGGGTCCCACAGGCATTAACAGGAAACAGGCTTCCATCAACCCTTGATGCTGGTGCCTGGGACCCCATGAGTGGATTAAAAACAGAGCAGGACAGTGCACAGGGGCCCTCCCATCGAAGCCTTGTTCTTTCAACACGTTAAACCCTCCATTTTTTTTGGTTAGAAGACTACTGCAGTGGGTCAATAATAAAAGGGATGGAGGAGAATGTGTGAAGGTGGGAAGGAAATAATATTAGAGAGAAATAATAGGAGAGAAAATATATGACTTGGTGAAGGGTTGAGGGTGGGAGTGCAGGTTGAGGAGATAAATACATGATCCGACCTTCCCCCAGCACACAGACAACTTCCTCCTGTCATATTCTCCATCTTTCTACAGCCCTCTCCGTGCTCCATGCTGCTTCATTACTCCAGGCCTCTGCTTCCGTGGTTCTCTCTCTGGAACACTTTCCCACCTGGCCTAGTGATCCTCTCAGAGCTAGCATGGCCTGTCCTTTTGATGCCCCTGCATTTCTCTATTTAGGCTACCACCTGGAAACTGTTCAAAGAGATACCTCTCCTATTTAAGTACAGCCTCTTCCACAGTAGGGGCTATGGTTTATTTTTATTTGTGTAACATGCATAAGCAGGATATAACTTTTGTGTAAACAAGAGCTTAAAAATGTTCACTGATGTACACCCGTGGCTGATTCATGTCAATGTATGGCAAAAACCGCCACAATATTGTAAAGTAATTAGACTCCAATTAAAATAAATTAATTAATTAAAAAAATAAACTTTCACTAATGTGAACTGGTCTGATAGAGTTTTACTTTAAACTACTGTGTATATTTTTTGCCTTCAGATTGCAGATCAGATGCCAAGTGCAGTAATAATTTAGAAGCACCCAGGTGTCAGATAATCACAGGGACAGGGCAACCCAGGCAACATGTCTTGGTGTTGCCATTTGTGTTATGTCTGTTCACTCTGAGGTTCTTCTAACATCCAGAGAAGGCAAAAGTCAGCAGCATCAGGCCCTTTGGCTGGACTCAGAATCCACAATCTAGAGCTGGTTCAAGAACTTGTGCTGGCAGTGTAAGATATAGGCATGCAAAAATGTAGATACAAACAAATAAAATTAATGCTAGCAGCAAAACAAATGCTAAGTATCCAATGAATGATTCAGACTGTTGTGTGCTAGAGGACTGTTGAGGAGATGCAGAAGGCCAATAGCCCTTGAGTATGCAGTCAGCAAATTCAGCATAGTGCTGAATCTTAAGCCCTAACTTTGCACGCCAATCAGAATATTCACCAAAGAAATGTTTTGCTAGTCTTTTAGTGTATCTGTTAGCAGAGAAGCTTATATCAGAGTTGCCTTAAAGGTCATGCTTGAAGTAGGCCAAAATGTGACATTGAATAGTACTTTTCTTTCTACATTAGAAAGCCGAAGCTATCAGAGAACACTGTTATTGTTTAACTAGTACCCTCTCTCCAGGTTTACAGAAAGTGTCACAGTGTTCTTGATGATTCTGTACTTGTTTTAGCTGAATCCATCTAGTCAGACAAATCACTGGCCATCACAAAATCCATAATACAAACAATGGCATGGAGCATGTTTTGTTGCAAAGGTAAAATTTCCTTGGATGTATGGAGGAAAACTCAGAATTATTAATACTAGACACCTACCCTAAGATCAACCCATTGAATACCACATACAGTTGACCCTTGAATGACACAGGGTTAATTTACACATAACTTACAGTGGGCCCTCTGCGTCTACAGCTGCTCCACATCCATGGGTTCAGCCAACCATGAACCACGTAATAGTGTTTATTGTTGAAAAGTATCCACATGTAAATGGACCCTGCAATTCACACCCACATTGTTCAAGAGTCAACTGCATATGGAGTCATGATAAATCTCTGAGACTATTTTTCTTCTGATGTGGCAAGACAGAATATAGTTAGTAATGCCTCAACATCCCAATTTAAGACTAGAACTAAACAGAGTTCTTATCACAGGGAAAAATTATTTTGTTTTTGCTTCTTATTAACCAAATTTATTATGGCAATCATTTCACAATATATGGAAGTCTAGTCATTACACCTTAAACTTATACAGAGCCATATATCACTTATATCTCATTAAAATTGGGGGAAAAAGAATGCAAGAAAATAAATGATAAACAGTATAACATACTGATGAAGACTATTTGACTTACGGGACTTCCTTGGTACAGTAGATAAAAATCCACCGGCCAATGCAGGGGACACAGGTTCAATCCCTGGTCCAGGAAGATCCCACATGATGAAAAGCAATGAAGTCTATGCTCCACAGCTACTGACCCCTTGCTCTAAAACCCATGAGCCACAGCTACTGAAACCCTTGTGCTGCAGTCACTGAAGCCCATGTGCCTCGAGCCCATGCTCCCCAACAAGAGAAGCCACCGCAATGAGAAGCCTGTGCACTGCAACCGAGAGTAGCTCCCACTTGCTGCAACTAGAGAAAGCCTGCACACAGCAATGGAGACCCAGCACAACCAAAAGTCAGTTAATTAATGAAAAGAAAAGTGGTGTTTAAAAAACAATTGATTCAGTGCCAAAGTGCTTAAGTTTTTCAAAATTAGTTGTGAAACCTGGACCTAGGTAATGATTCTCTCTGTGCCTTAGTTTCCGCATCAGTAAAATGGTGACAGTAGTAGTGCATACTTCATGGAGATGTTGCATGGATCAAATAAAGTAATAAGTATAAAATGTTTAGAATAGATTGTAGCACATAGAATACCATCACACAATAAATATTAGCTATTATTGTTATTAATGATTTTATCTCAAGTTGCTGCTAAGCATAATCTCTCTCAATTCATTCAACAAATTCAAAATTAACATTACTATGTGGCGGCTGCTGCTGCTGCTGCTAAGTCGCTTCAGTCGTGTCCGACTCTGTGCGACCCCATAGACGGCAACACAGCAGGCTCCCCCGTCCCTGGGATTCTCCAGGCAAGAACACTGATTTCCACAAAGTGATAATCACTGCCTGATGACCCACCCCACCCTGACTGTTGGAAATCATTTCACAATATATGGAAGTCTAGTCATTACACCTTAAACTTATACAGAGCCATATGTCACTTATATCATTAAATTGTCACTTATATCTCATTAAAAGCCACTATGTGGCTAGTATGGGACATAATCTCAGATAACAAATACCACTATACTTATATAGAAATAAATTCACATTATTTTACCATCCAACAGTCAGGGTGGGGTGGGTCATCAGGCAGTGATTATCACTTTGTGGAAATCTGTCACTGGGATAAATAGCAACCCATGTGGAGACTGCCCTAGGCTCTAGGAGGCAGGTGTTCTTCAGAATTTCAGAGCACTTCAACTGTGGGTTGCATAGGAATGGGTGGAACTGGACATGCCAGGGTAACAATCAGGACACATTGTTCTTTCAGGCTTCTAAGAAAACACATATCATGCTTAAGAAATGTCGCCTCATGTCTGATACAGTCAAAAGAATAGCATTACAATTTGTATGCCACCTACTTGATTTTAACGAGGCATTTAAGTATTATAAGCATGTTGGTAAGTTAGAAGATTCTATGAAAACAGTCTGTGGGGAAAGTTTATAAGCCACATTTGTTTACTCTGCTATGAAATGATGCTGAGAGTTATAGATGCAGACAGAGATAGCGAATGCATTTACAGTGACTAATAGCACCAAAGAAGGCTACACACATATACCATTACTGTCTGCTTTTTTTTTTAATGTGTTTTTTGTTCGTTTGTTTTAAGATGCCCTTTGTTGCCTTCAAAGATTTTGATTCATGTATTAACATGAAGGTTAGGTCAGATAGTTCAGTTCAGTTCAGTTCAGTTCAGTCATTCAGTCATGTCCGACTCTTTGTGACCCCATGAATCGCAGCACACCAGACCTCCCTGTCCATCACCAACTCCCGGAGTTCACTCAGACTCATGCCATCGAGTCAGTGATGCCATCCAGCCATCTCATCCTCTGCCGTCCCCTTCTCCTCCTGCCCCCAATCCCTCCCAGCATCAGAGTCTTTTCCAATGAGTCAACTCTTTGCATGAGGTGGCCAAAGTACTGGAGTTTCAGCTTTAGCATCATTCCTTCCAAAGAACACCCAGGGCTGATCTCCTTCAGAATGGACTGGTTGGATCTCCTTGCAGTCCAGGGGACTCTCAAGAGTCTTCTCCAACACCACAGTTCAAAAGCATCAATCCATCTAATCTATGCATATGTAGATGGCAAAAGCAAACTATTATTTGGAATATAAGCAACCTTATTACATATTGTCTGCATGCCAATGACTGCACACAGGTGTCTCACCGTCAGAATGATGAATAACAGTAGTTGGGTTGGTTTGCTAAGTTGTGTATCACTTTGGTCATGTTTTCAATCCCGAAGGAGAGAAAGACTCTGAAATTTCTCTGGATCACCCTTGAAAGTTAGAGATACTTTTCATCATCTCAGTGGTATCATCTTTTGCAATCAATCAGCAATAACCACCAAATAGAGATTTAGTGGTGGTGTGTGTCAAAGGCACAGTGATAGACAGCATTGTTTGGGAAAGAAAAATCAATAGCATGGTCTTCTTTACCACAGATGGGGCGATAATGCACAGAATTAATCAATAATAATAAGTTATATAGTAAGATAACTCTTAAGAGGTGCTACAAGCAGTATATGAAAAAGTGCCAGATCACTGATAGAGATATAGAAGAAAGTTTGTTCATTGTGAGCTGAAATGGTTCTGAAAAGACTTCTTGAAAAAAAGAGAGATAGAGATGGAGGTGGAGTTCAAGATGGGGAGAGAGAGGAGAGAGAGATGAAGGATTGTTCTAGGTAGGGAATACCAGCACAGACAAAAGGAAACATAAGGTATACTGAGAGCAGAAAGCAAACCCAACTAATGACAGTATAAACTGCCTGAAGAGCCAGGTTACCAAAACTAGGGATTGCATACATTTGATAATATGTAGTAGCAGGCCAGGGTGTAAGAAGACACGGGATAACTGGGTACCTGGAAGATGTATAGCAGAAGGACCTTTGTTGTCTTGCTTTGCTGTTTATTTAGGGCTTAGAATATTCACTGGGATGTGGTGGGCGCTCAGTGAAGGCTTCACTCTTGTCTGTGATTAGGGTACCCTGATAGAAGATAAGCCTAGAAAAACAGTTTGATGCCAGTTTGCAGGGAAACTGAATAGAGAGAGGACCATGCATTCAAACTTTGCTATATAGGTTTGGATTTTTTTTTTTTTTTTTTTTACCTAAGGGTCACAAATCCCCAGGCTTCAGGATATATCATAGGCAAAAGCCTGTGCATTATTCTACGGTCTCTAGCTCTTATTGGATATTGTAGGACATTCATTCCCCCCTCCAAATTAAGCTTCCCTTAATAAGTAATGGGTAGTAAGGAATGATTTTGTGCAAGTGTGATATAAAATTGTTAACTGGGATGATGACTCAGGTATCTGTGCAGGGTGAGGGATAAACCAGAGAGACGGGAGCAGAGGACACCAGCAGGAAGCTGTGGCAGGTTGGAGGGGAAGAGGTGTCTGTGGGCTGAAGTGTCTGTCAGGTGTCTGTCAGCCCCATGAGGGGTACTGACAGTCTTCGAGGAGGTAGAGGGGAGAGGAGATGTTTTAAAGGACAGCTGTGCTTTGGGGAATACTGATGAAACATTTGTGGAGAAGCTGGGGAAATGGGAGGTAGTGAAGTTCAAATCAGTTTCCAAAGAAATCAATCAATTAACATTTATTTATTCAAGCCTCTTGAGTCTTTACCATGTTGATGTAAGGCTTTCGTGTAAGAACTCTATTCCTGTCACAATGAGAGCTTAGACTTTCCTTGCAAGGCCTAATTGGAAAGATGTGAAAAATAAGGACAGTAGTGAATCATGAACTGCCAACTCATCTGAATGCTGAAATTCAGATAGTTTCTTTCTGAATTATCTGATTTGACATTCCAGTCAAATTCATGGAAGCTGAAATGTCTTCAAATATTTTGGATACCTCTATTGTTGCAGGCATTTAGTTAACCAGTTGAATAACTAAGCCCTTTCGCTCTCTTAATGTCACAGACTCCAAAGTCAAGAGACTTCAACTTTTATAGGTGTAGACGGAGGAGCCTGGTATGCTACAGTCCATGGAGTCATGAAGAGTCAGCCACGACTGAGTGACTTCACTTTCACTTTTCACTTTTATGCATTGGAGAAGGAAATGGCAACCCACTCCAGTGTTCTTGCCTGGAGAATCCCAGGGACAGAGGAGGCTGGTGGGCTGCTGTCTATGGGGTCGCACAGAGTCGGACACGACTGAAGCGACTTAGCAGCAGCAGCAGCAGCAGAAATAGACAAGTCCCTTGTTGTCTCAGTTCAAATTATTTTGGGTTGATCATATTTAATGAGAGAATATTAGAATTATGAAAAATAACACATTCCAGCTGACCATACAGTAAAACAAACAAAAATTGTACCTTACCCTGAGATAATATGAAGGCCTTAGGGGAAGGTTCATATTTGATCTTGATCACCTGAGTCAGTAAGGAAAATAAACCTCCTGGGCTCTAAGTTAATTCCCACCCAACTGTTTGTAGTTCAGCACATCTGGGAGGCAGAGTTCAAGAGACACTGTCTTCAAAGATGAAAGCACTTTTGCTTTCCATGCAGATTTCAAGTCAATTCAGCTGCCATAAGTAGTCTCAAAACCAAAGTACCTTGGTTCCATTATCTGATATGGCTGTGGCTGAGCCACTCGTCAGGGTCTCTGCTGCCTTCTCCTATGCTGAAGCCATTCTCAGTTGGGTGCCTTCTGTGCTGATTTTCACACAGCAGATATGTTAAGGAGCATCTCCGAGCCTACCGGGTGATTGGATGGCTCTTTGGCGGTCTCTGGTGGTAGATATTAGATATGCTTCTAGAGGGAAAAGCACACTATTTGGCTTCCTTTGAGCAAATGCAAAAAAAAAAACATTTGAAAGGATCTGCTAAAATTCTCTGGTGTGAACTTAAGTCTGAACTCTAACTTCTACGTATAACTCAGAAGGATCACTATATTGTTGATATATGGAGTTACCTAATTCAGTCAGTTCAGTCACTCAGTCATGTCCTGCTCTTTGCTACCCCATGGACTGCAGCATGCCAGGCTTCCCTGTCCATCACCAACTCTCAGAGCTTGCTCAAACTCATGTCCATTGAGTCACTGATGCCATCCAACCATCTCATCCTCTGTCATCCCCTTCTCCTCCTGCCTTCAATCTTTCCCAGCATCAGGGTCTTTTCCAATGAGTCAGTTCTTCACATTATCTAATTGGTGTTTAACTCTGTCTCTGTCCATCTCTTTCTCTCTCCACCAAAACCTCACATTTCGCCAGTGGTTCTTCTAACAGGCAGATCCTAAGATGTGCCTGTGTATATGTCTGTGGGTATATGCAGTTGTGCTGCTAATTTTTGTGATTACCACATCTTCATAGATATGAGCATTAAAGTTCTTAATATCACAGTTACAAGTATCTATTTGGTGACTTGCTGCCTTGTATCAGTAAATGAATTGGATATGCTGAGCTGTTATAGCAAAGAGAGCTGGTATGTGATCCTCAAAACATACATTTCCACACTGCATGCTACTAGGTACATGAAGGTTCTTTTCATTTTTTTTCTTTTTACTTCTTGGTAGAGCGTGTATAATCAGCGACATAAACATCATCCATTAGTCAGTTGAGCCTTCCCTGAAGTATTAGTATTCTAAATAATCCTATTACCAAAGCATTATTTTGATACTTTATTAAAAGTCCTATGGCTCTAGCATTGCTATACTCAAACACAGCTTTATGCAATTAGGATTATAATGGAAACTTTATTACAATGATATATAACTTGTATCATCCTAATAAAAGTTCCTGTACATAGCAATGCTTTAATAATGTTGTTTCTGTAACAGTGATTCCTTAGTAATGGAGCTTCTCTCATGGCAACTTCATTATTAGGAAATGATTTCAGTAATAGAAATGCAAATAAAGATTTTGAGAGGAGCATTTGATGCATGGCTCTATTACTGACCTGCTATCTTTTCATGCATTACATCTAATCATTATAAACCTATCATGTGGGTTATAGTTATGCTTATTACTCTCCTATAACATTTTAGCATTTGTGTCCTTCCAAATTATGAAAATTAACTGCCATTTTAAAATAAAATTCAAGGGTTAAAATAAGTTAAATTTTAATTAAATTTTGTTTCAAAGGCATTCCAAATGTTTCACAAAACCTTCTCTAATTTTTATTGTGTCAGAGATTGGGTGGGCCAACCGCATTCAAACTGGAGTATATGTACCCCTGAGTGGATGTGAAGTCATCCCAAAGTATATGTGGGTATACAGGAATTAATTTCCAGATCTTCTACTTCCATATGTACGCTCATAAAATTCATCTGCCTGAAAGCTCCTTTGGAGATTTTCCTCCCCTACCTCCCCCTTTTGCCTTTCTTCCGCTGTGAATGACAGAGGCATACAGCACACCCCATCCTTTACCACGGGTATGTTGCCATGGGCATTGGGTCTCCAGGACCCAATCCATATTTTTAAGAGTCAGGAACACCGAATTATGGTCAAGTGCCTGGACTGTAGAACCAGGGAGCATTATGGATACAGGCTCTGAGACCTTGAGGAGTCTAAGTTTTTTCAACCTCAGCTTCTACATCTATTAAATGGGATAATAATAATAAGGGTATTGTGAGAATTAAGTAAATTCAAACACATTTTTTAAAAAAGTATGACCTATAGTACAAACTGATGCTATTAACCTATGATTTCGAAAAACATTTCACTTTATATGTTTATTTATCAAATTTTATAATATTTTGCTTTGCTCAACTGAGTGCTACTAATAATTATAATGACAATTCAATCATACATTTTAGTTAATACCTAGAGCAAAATGGTCACAGGAAATTTTGGAAAATAAACTCCTTTCTCTCTGTTTTTTTTCCTTTCTATTTTTTGTTTACAAGAATGTGATCAATAAAAAGCTTTTAACCATAAAGTATACATTAGGATAAAGTTCTTTGAGTGAAGCAGAATGGAGATGAATTCAAGGAGAAAAATATAAAATATCCATTTGTTCATATATTTTTTAAATGAATGATGATAGGAATCGTCAATAACACTGGGGCATTTATTTTTGATTGAGTGCTTTTAGGAGAGTGACAATTGTATTATTTAACATTGAATGCTTAAGTAAAATAGTATGTTTTTAAAATTGTTCATATTTAAAATACACCAGAAATTATATCCTTTGCAACTATTCAATGAAAAATTTTAGAGGACAGCTTTGTGCCTTGGGGTTTGTAGATATATATATTTAAAATGTAGGTGTGTGCAAGCAAAAACATCAGTCACTGGAATAAAACACTATAAATCAGAGTAATGGTGTAAGTGAAAGTAGAGAGATAAAATTACCTTTACAATTTATGTTTTCTGAATACTAGATATTAAGAACATAGGTTTAAAATATGATAACATCATCCTAATCAAGTTTGGAAAGTAAAATTCTAGAATTTTGATACTCTTTTGGTAGAAATTCAGTTTTTGTGTAGACCGGTTTGGCTGAGTATCTCTGGTGCTTCACAGTAGGTCAGTGTGGAGATTGCACATTTGTGCTCCCAGGTTGATTAGTAATGCCTAGGAGAGAGCCCCTGCCTTGGAAGGGGGAGCTGGGTTTGTCATTTGATCTACTTACGGAAGGTGCTCTGTCAGACTGGATCCTGTTGAGGCAGAAATGGGGAGGCTGTACTGTTGGATGGAGGCTCCGTGAATTTTACTTCATGCTGGAAAAGGGAACTCTTCCTGCTTCTGGAGGAGTACCAGCTAGGACAGGAAAGAATGAATGGCCCCCTCATGAGGAACTTGCTACACATGGGCTGTTTCCTATGTAAAAAAAATTAAGTGTTGAAGAAATGGTGTATGCCTTCAGGTGTGCGTACTTTCAATTATATTTGTATCAATTTGATGTGCACAGTTTTAGTTTTCATTCTTACTTCATGCCATGCCGCAAAATGAAAGTTTTAGATGCCATTTTCTTCCTGGGCAAGCTTCATGTCATCATGTTCATAGTTGTAACCATAATGAATGTACAATTTTGTGTGCTGGTTTTCTCACTTAACATTATCTTCCAGACCCTTGCCAAGGAAAGTAGAACTCTTAGAAGAGTGATATGATAATACTGTAGCCATATTTATACCAATTGGCACAGAATCTGAGGAGAGCATAAGGTTTAGTTAATGTGATTTCTGCTGGCCTATTTTCATGACCCTCTGAGACCCAAGTACCAACTTGCTGGAAACTCAGTTCGGATAATGCAAGCCCGCTCTGGTAGCTCAGGCGTTGGCACACCACTCCTCAAAAGCTGCTGACCCTCCCTCAGCCAATTTGGAAAAGCATCATCCAGGGACATGATGTGTTTACAAACCTTCAAGAGAGTTACCCAACCCCATTCTGAGCCCTAAGTCTTCTTCCATATGCTCTCCTGAATCAAGTCAGTAATTCCCAAAGGCTGCATCCTATGGCCAAGTCAGAAGTGGCATAAAGCCTAAGCTGATTGCTTCAAGTCTTTGTAGCATCTGTGATGTTTTTGTGAAATATTTCAAAGGATGGTCTAATTTGTAACATTGGGACAGTGCTACTTGAAACAGTGAGGAAGTAGTGGCGCAGTGTGTACTGGTGGAAATATTAATTAGTTTAATCATTTTGGAGGGAAATGTGATAATACAGATCAATAGCCATGTAAATATCCCCACTGTTTTTACTCCTTCCTGAAATTTTATTTTACGCACATACATGCATATAATTTATAACAATATAAACCTGGAAAATAATCTAAATGTCTCACAGTGGAATATCTATTATGATATATTAGTCAGATGGAATGTTTTATAGCTAAAAGTGGTTATGAGGATTATGCAAAATATAGGAATATATTTCATTGTATGAAATAATGTTAAGAGGTAAAGGGAAAATTGAATCATAAAGTTATATATTCACTGTATACATAACTTTGAATGATAGAATGGTGGGTAGGTAGATATCAATGAAATTGAGAAGAAATCAACCTTTAAGAGGAAGGAAAAGAAGGAGTTGAAGATGACCTAGTCTGAAGCAGTCATGAGATTTATTGACTTTGCTGGTCTGAAAGACCATGGGGAGGAAATAATGGTGAGCTCAGTGCTCAGTCTTTAAAACCAGATTCACTTCTGAGTTCATGTGGAAAGTGTGTGTGTTTCCTGGTACCAATTTTCTTTTTCAATTTTAGACTCTTTTTTGGGGGTCCTAGACTTTATTGTCTAGAAAATACAGAGCTAGATCCAAACTATAAAAATTAGTTTTTAAGATTCTGACAAGTTACTATGGATAAATGTTTGATCAAGAAATTGGACTAGAGTGTAATTTTTTTTATCTTAACATTATTAAGTTGCTTATGTTTTTAATATAAAAAATCTTTAATCTTTACTATGAAAAACTGCCATTCTTGCCCATATGTTTCATTTTTTCCTCTTTCTTACCTATGTTTGCAAAAGACCAGGATATAGTTATTGCCTGAAAAAAAATCTATGATTATATTTTTATATTGAAGAGTATGATTTCGTAATACTGTATTTATTTGTAATACTGTAGTCTGTTAGTAGCATTTTTCTGTTACCTGGTTGCAAATGGTAGTCTAAAAAGTGGGAGAAATTTCTCATTGTAGCTAAATTAACATTTTTCATTATTAGATGAGTAACAGGTTTTTTAATGGGTTTATCACATCTCTTAGGAATTTTCTTTCATATATCACTTCTAAAGAGAAAAACTGATTCTAACGTAAATCACTCTCTGCTTCAAGTGTCTGCTTCTGGGAATAAATGAGTATTTTTATTATGAAAACTGGGTAAGAATCATGAAGGAAATAACTGTTACCTATGAATGGGGGTACTTTTGATAGAAGTTTATACTGATTATATAAAGAGAAGCACTGTGGTATTTTAAAAATCCTTCTTAAAGATTAATCTGTATGTTTTTGTTGCTTTAAAATTTTGACATCACCCTAAAAAATAATTCTGCTAATAGATTGTTATTTTATTTTGCTCTAAAAACATCTTTCTATGTGATATTTGCCAGACATTAATATCTAGTTATCAATAAATTAGGCTGTTTTGTGAGTTTGTTCTTGAAAATCCTTGACTTTTCTGATTGCTGAATCACCACTTTATTATAACCTCAACATCGTCTAAAGTGGTGTCACTGTTTTAGTGAGTATCCCAGAAATAAACTTAGTAAGCCCCAAATTGTCACTGTTATATAATGTAGTGGGGGAGGGGGAATTAATGCTTGGAAAGCACAGGCTCCTGATTGTTTTCCTTTAAGACAAAAATAGAACAAATGTAATGCCTGCAAGCTGTTTGATGCTCAAGTGCTGCATTTAGTCTTAGCAGGCTTGGCATTGGTAGGGAAAGGCTAAGTTCTATTCTTGAGTCTGGACATGAGTCTTGGAGCCATAATTTCTGAGTGCTTGAGGCGTCGATAAGACACCTCTATAAGCAGATTTCTACAAAATGGGTGGAGGCTGAATGAAGGTTCTGTGTGGCCCTCCAAACACTCAGGGATTTGACTAGAGAGACAGGAGAGTGAGTGTGTCCTGTACTGCCAGTACCACCCATCGGATATCTTGAAAAATTGGTGTCTCTAACTGAACAGAACATTTTAATAAAAACATTGGTGTGGAACTTAACAAGGGTTTTTAACAGAAACTCAACGTCCTTTTTGTCTTCATTTAAATCTGCTTTATTTTTCTTTCCGTGATGCTATATAAAAATCTCATCAATATACAAAATCATTCTGAGCTCAGATTTTCTCATTTTCCCTGGATGAGAGCTATGATTAGCTTTTTTACAACTTCTTCATTAGTAATTGGCTTGTGTTTTTGTTTTTGGCTGTTGTCTCTAATAAGTTTATGTTCTATCAAAGACTTCTTTGAGGATGGTCTGAAATATGCTACTGTGTTATATTACAGAATATTACAATTTAATATTCTTTATAAAATGCAACCAACAAGTGCTATTAGGAGTAAATGTTCATTTCTTCCTTTTGATGCTGATGGCTGGGGTGGGTTGTTCAGTCTTATCATCATGCCTGACCTAGTTGTGCAGCCGTTCCTGTTTAATTAATAGGCATTTACATAAGCTCTTTTTTTCCCCCAGCAAGCTTTATAATGGTCGTGTTGGTTATCTCCTTTCACCCTGTGAAGTATCAGCAGTGCTATTTCCATTTACATATCAAAATACAGACAGATTAAATTATGTACAACAAATTGATAACTGAATAAGTTTGAGAACTCAGAGTTCTGGCATATTAATGGTGTTGCTTAAAGCAACAACTCATATAGATTCTATAAATATATTAAAACTTTACTCTGTAATCCAGGGGTTGTAGTTGAGGCTGTTAGCGGCCTAAGGAGGGAGCCCTTTGTAGATTTATGCAGGGGTAGGAGTTTTCGTTTCTGGAATCCCTTTGGAGCCATGAAAGGAAAGGTTTTGTTAGTAGAGGAGATGGTGTCTGAGGACTATTGCTCTGATGTCTGTAATTTTTAATAAAAATTCTAGGAAGCCTAGTGGCTTCTGTGTAACATATGAATTTGATGAACTGTCCTTTTTTTTTAAATCCACCTTCCCAGACACCATTAGAATTTTATTCCAAATTAACTGGTCACAAAGTATCAACAGGTGCAGCTAGAACAAAGCATAGCTTGGGGACCTTTCTTGAGTACTTGGGCAAGACTTTCATTTCTTTCCACATTTTTTTTTTAATATTTTCTGTCTTTCTAACTGTATCTTCATGCGCTTAATAGGGTTAGAAGTGTGTACTAGGATATATCTTCTTAACCCCCTTTTCCCTGTCTCTTCAAGGTTTAAGAGAGGATTGAACCTCAAACCTTGCTTCTTTGTCTTGTGTCAGTGTTGATTACTTCCAGTAAATACTTCAGAATTTAAAGGGATTGCCTCAATCATTTAACAACACATCAAACAAACAAACAAGCAAACAAAAACAAATGAAAAACCCAAGCAAACAACAACAAAAAATAATAGGCATTGTTTTCTTCAACTTACCAAACTTATTAGTTTTATTCAAAAGATGGTAGGTAGTCTGTGTGCCTCTCACTTCATTCCCTTCACATTACACTGAGAGTAGCCTCTTTCTGTCTCTAGTTCTGTGGCCACACTCTTCCCCTGCTCCAAGTCCTCTTGGATGCTCCAAGCCCATCCTCTAGGGTCTGTACCAGGTTAAACAGCACATCTTCAGGAAATCTCTGCCACTCGTTTCTCCTTCATCAGAAGTGAGCTTTTCTTTCTCGGAGTTCCCATATTCCTGGGTTTGTGCCTTTTAAATGTTGTATTATAGTGTGATTTCTGTGATCCTTGAATTAGATGTCCTAACGCAGCATGGAGAGAAATGAGGAGAAGAGATGGCCTGTTTCATTTGACTCAAGGTCCCTCTCAGTCACGAAAATGTATACATCTTGTATTCAGCTTGGTGTTTCCCATTGCAGAGCATTCAACACAGCATTATAGATGTTGCACAACTACAGTAAGCATTAGATCTGCAGGGTGAAAATAGTATTAATAGTGATACTATCTCGTGATTCCTGGAGTCCATGACTTTCATTCCATGTGGGGTCTCAGGCCTGGCCGCCTCTGTGTAATCGTTTTCCTTTAGTTTACTGATGAGCTCCTTGCTGGCCTCAGGCAATTACCCGCCTTTCTGAGGACACCCTCCATCCTACAATGGGGGCATTTCATTCTATGCCAATGCCACTGTGACTGCCTACACAGTTTTCTGTGGAGTAGGAAGCCTCCCCAGCCTCCTTTCAAAATGATGGGGGGAAAATAAATCTCTCCACAAAAGGTGCCCCTCTTACCAGTTTTTCTTTTTCCGGGTCACAAGTCCTGTTATCCATCTCCCATCATTAGACCAGATGACACTGCTGTTCTCTCTGGGGATCTGCTTTTCCATTCTGTTTAGAAATCCTAAAGGAAGGGAAGTGAGTAGTGACAAACTTGTTTTATCTTTGGAACTCTGCCCTAAATCTGGGACTTTCAGTCCTGGGTATGTAACAGAACCTCAAGGACTGAGATAATAGAATGTTGTTTTATATCTTTCTAGTACTTCAAACTAAATATAAACTCTGTGAGAGCAGATTTTGCTTCTGTCTCAAGTATGCTTATGTTTCCAGTGCCTAGAATAGTGCCTGGTACGTAGAACAGCTCTATAAATATTTGTTGAATAAATGAGTGGGTGGACGGATAGATAGATAGACAAGGGTTTAGCATGGTGTCTTACCGACAATAGGTATTCAGTGATGTTTATTGAATGCATGGGCAAAAATTGCATGAAGTAATAAAGGAGTGAGTTAAGTAGAATGGCATGATCTTACTATATATTTTAGCAGTATTTGATCTGCTTCTGAGCCTGAGTAACAAACTTAGGGGAATAAGGTGGTATGGCAGAGGGTAGGCTAATTCACAGAACTAAAATATGTATCTTGCATCAGTTTTTAAAAAATGACAATAAAGGATATTATTTTTATGTAGATTTTAGAATATATTGAATAGTTGACTGAAGTTTTTTATGTAGAGAGTTATCCTAACCATACCCTCAAACTCTTTCCTTTGTTCTTAGATACATTTTGGAGGAAATATTTCAGAAAACAGATATTGAAGTTCTTATCTGAGGACCCTTGTAAGTGTACAGGAGGTGTTTCCCTGGTTTTGTGCCGAGGAGAGAGAATGTCCCAGTCTCTTTCATGTTCCCACAGAGTCATAGGGGTCATTGGTGGTTCCTGCACAAATATTCT
The DNA here is from genome assembly GCF_023091745.1 of Budorcas taxicolor. Lineage (NCBI taxonomy): Eukaryota > Metazoa > Chordata > Mammalia > Artiodactyla > Bovidae > Budorcas > Budorcas taxicolor. The sequence goes on from NC_068916.1 coordinate 81,544,150, forward strand.
CCTTTATGGAACAGGCTGCATGTGCCATTATCAGCTTACTTTGGCACAAGAGGATGTCTTTGTTTATGCAGTAGTTCTACAAGTAATTGTTGAGTGACCACCAGACTAAAGGCACTGTCCTGGATGCTGAGGTTAAAATAGTAATAAGAATATTTCTTCTGCCCTCAAGAAATTAGAGGAGGATTCCTGTAAACAGTCAATTTCCTGTATAAGACAGTGTGGAATTAAGCAGTAGACTTGGGCATGGGTGCAGTGGGAACACAGAGGGAGGATACCTGATTCAGGGTTGGGGAAAAGAAAGCTGAGATCTATAGGGAAGCAAAGGGCATTAGTAGGTAAGAGAGAAAGGAGGGCTGTTCCAGGCAGAGACAAGTCAAAGCCCTGGAGGTAAGAAAAAGAATTTTCTTTGGCAAACAGCAAGTAGTTTCATGATAAACTATACATAGATATAGGTAAGTATCTGGTTTTCTAAGTCTAAAGAAGATTTTTTAAGCATAAAAATGATGAAGGAAATAGCAGGAGAAAAATTATTTATTTAATTATTTAATATTACATTTCATATCTAAATTATCATGAACAAAATTTAACAACAAATAGCAATCTGGAAATAAAAAATATTTTGAATATTCAGCAACTTCTAGAAGATCAGGGGTGATCTGTTTATATACCATTGTGTTACTAATATTTGACCCAGGGCTCACTATGATTGTTGAATGAATGGAAAGAATCAATATCTTCAAAAGATACTAAAGAAGTAATATAAATGAATAAGAAAAACCAAACAAATTATATGAAGGGCAGAGTGAAAGAGGAGAGTGAAAAAGTTGGCTTAAGCTCAACATCCAGAAAACTAAGATCATGGCATCCGGTCCTATCACTTCATGGCAAATAGATGGGGAAACAGGGGAAACAGTGGCTGACTTTATTTTTCTGGGCTCCAAAATCACTGAAGACAGTGATTGCAGCCATGAAATTAAAAGACACTTACTCCTTGGAAGAAAAGTTATGACCAACCTAGACAGCATATTCAAAAGCAGAGGCATTACTTTGCCAACAAAGGTCCATCTAGTCAAGGCTATGGTTTTTCCAGTAGCCATGTATGGATGTGAGAGTTGGACTGTGAAGAAAGCTGAGCACCGAAGAATTGATGCTTTTAAACTGTGGTGTTGGAGAAGACTCTTGAGAGTCCCTTGGACTGCAAGGAGATTCAACCAGTCCATCCTAAAGGAGATCAGTCCTGGGTGTTCATTGGAAGGACTGATGTTGAAGCTGAAACTGCAATACTTTGGCCACCTGATGCGAAGAGCTGACTCATTTGAAAAGACCCTGATGCTGGGAAAGATTGAGGGCAGGAGGAGAAGGGGACAACAGAGGATGAGATGGTTGGGTGGCGTCACCAACTCAATGGACATGGGTTTGGGTGGACTCCGGGAGTCTGTGATGGACGGGGAGGCCTGACGTGCTGCGGTTCATGGGGTCACAAGAGTTGGACATGACTGAGTGACTGAACTGAACTGAACTGAATAAAAATAAATGATGAAAGTAGTAAAACAGAAGACAAAAAAACTTGGAGAAGATCAGCAAAAGACACATATGACAGGGATTTGATTTTAAATTTTAAAAATAGATATTTAAAGAGGTGGACTGTAGAGGATTGAATCTAGGGGCAATCCTTGACACTAGCTCTGATCAGTGGGATGAGAGGGTGCTATGTATGGCCATGCACTTTGGATGCTCACTTGGATGACTGTAAGGCATAATCTCTTGGAACTAGTTCTCCACAGTGGCAGTACTAAGGCCTGTCTCAAAAAAGATCCCCTGGAGAAGGAAATGGAAACCCACTCCAATATTCTTCTTACCTGGAGTATCCCATGGATGGAGGAGCCTGGTAGGCTACAGCAAAGAGTCAGACACAACTGAGCAAATTCACTTTCAGTTTTCACTTTCAAAGAGTTACTGGGAAAGGTGACCCTGCAAAGCTCTTAGCACAGTACCTGATAATGTAGACACTCAATGGCCATTTTCCCAGCCTCCAGGGGAAGGAACGGGGAGATACCCTTCTTTATTTCTAAGGAATGTACCCAGAGTGAAAGGCAAATTTGATCAGTCTGGAATATGAAACTAGATGAAAGCTTAGCACGTGAAATTATATTTGTGATGTCCTAGAGAGCCAAGAAAATTAAGAAATGAACCAAGTAACTCATCATATTTATTAGATGTAAGAATGAAGGTGCAGTATTATCATTTCCTTGTGATAGTTGTATCTAATAGTTCTGAAACCAATTCACAGTATTCATGTCAGACTTATTTTATGAGACATTTAACCATTGCTAAATTAAATTTCCTAAGAGAATGTGCCACTATAACTTCTCTGGAGTTTCAGAGATAGAAATCTGACCCATCATTTCTATTTTCACGAAAACCATTTAACAGAACTTTGTTCCAGTAGAAGTGTTTATTGAGTTGTAAGCCTAACACAGTTCATTGGCTGCATGCATTTCCACACTGACATTTTTCTCAGTGCAGATTTGCATCAGTTCATTAGTACTGACAGCAGATGGTAGCACTTTCACACAAATTTACCTTCTGAATTGATCTAAGAAATGTCACTAAAAAGATCCTGACAGTTTTGATGTTCTTCCATTTCTGAAAATGGTATGTTAAACAAATAAGGTGTAGGATTTTAGATTTTCTTGAACTCCAACACATAATTCCTAAACCAACTAAAGATGCTTTCATCTCTGATTCTGGCTGTCTGAAGGAGAAAGTAGAAAATGCAGATAATCTTTCCTGATAGCATAAGCCTTAAAAAAATCACTATTGCAGAAAAATGGGTTTTGAAGAATATTATCTAGATTGTCCACACTGATCAAATGCCTCAAATTATTTGTAAATTCTCTACCTTACTTTGTCTGAATTCAAAATTGCTTGGCTAGCAGGATCAGCTCATTGACTGTTACTGAAAAATAGTATTAGCTTAAGTCACAAGGCAAACTTTAAATTCTTTCACTTCTGCCGCATTAAGATATCCAGAAGATTAACTACATTTTAAAATTACAGATCTTTTGCCTTTTAGTTAGGATTAAATCATTATATAAATTATCACACAAGAAGACTTAATATTTGCTAAGTGAATGAATGAGGGAATATATAAATCCTAATCATATCGAGGAAACTATTTTCTACATTATATACCTATTATTATATTCCTAATAACTCAAAGCCTTGTAGTATTCAGTAGTATTATGTATATAAACAAGGATTTATTTTGAGTATTTTAAAATTAATTTTCCATCTGCATTTGAAAAGTAATTAGTGATTTGGTTAATTTACCAAAAGAGAAGCTGATTTGAGAAAGCATTGGGTGTTAACTGTAAATTGTTTAACCACATAATTAAATATAGTACTTTTAACATGTTGCTAGAAGAGTGGTCATGATTAATAATATACTTCAATGATTTATTTATCAACAAAAAGGACCTTTTTGCTTCTGTTGTTGTTGTTCAGTTGCTAACTCATGTCTGACTTTTTGTGACCCCGTGAACTGCAACACACCAGGCTTCCCTGTCCTTCACTGTCTCCCTGAGTTTGCTCAAACTCATGTCCATTGAGTCAGTGATGCCATCCAACTATCTCATCCTCTGTCGCCCCCTTCTCTTATTCTCGATCTTTTCCAGCATCAGGGTCTTTTCCAGTGACTTGGCTCTTCAAATCAGGTGGCCAAAGTATTGGAGCTTCAGCTTCAGCACCAGTGCTTCCAGTGAATATTCACAATTGATTTCCTTTATGGCTGACTAGTTTGATCTCCTTGCTGTCCAAGGGACTCTCAAGAGTGGTGCTTTCTGACTGCACCACAGTTCGAAAGCATCAGTTCTTTGCACTGAGCCTTCTTTTGGGTTCTAAATGCTCTCAAAAACAATACCCTTCTAACATCCTAACACTAGAAATATAAGTTAATACGGACTTAATCTGGCTAAAATAATAGTGATTTCATTCAATATAGTTCTATTCCCTCCCTTCCTTTGTGCTATTATTGTTACATATACTACATCTATATATGTTATAAACCCAACGCTACAGTATTATAATTCTTACTTATATAATCCTGTCTATTAAAGTAACTAAGAGAAGAAAAAATACTTAGCTCATCTTTTATATTTACCATTTATGATGCTTTTTATTTTTTCCTGTGGATTTCAGTTATCCTCTGGTATTATTGCCTGAAGAACTTCCTTTAGTATAAGGTAAGTGAATTAGCAAGGGATTCTCTCAGTCTGTTCCTTTGGAATATATTTATATTACCTTCATTTTTTTAAAGGACAGTTTTGCTGAATATGGAAATCTTGATTGACAGGTCTAGGGTTTTTCCCCCTAAGACTTTGAATATGTCTTTCTGCTGCTGTCTGGACTGATGAGAAACCAGCCATTACTATATTTTTATTTCTCTTTATATGATGAATTATTACTTTCTTGCTACTTTTAAGATTTCCTCTTATCTTTGGCTTTCAGCCATTTAACTAATATGTCTAGGTGTGGATTTCTGTGTTTCTACTTAGGGTTTGCTGGTCTGCTTGTATCTGTAGATTAAATGTTTTTCATCAAAGTTAAGAACTTTTCAGCTAGTGTTTCTTCAAATATTCTCCTTGCCTCTTTCTCCTTTCCTTTTCAGACTCCTACTTCAGGTTTGTTGGTATGCTTGGTATTGTCCCACAGATCTCTGAGGATTTGTTCTTTCATCTTCATTTTTTTCTTTCAAATTGTAGAATTTCTATTAATATATCTTCAAATTCATTAATTCTTTTTATTGCCATTTCATATCTACTGTTGAGCCATCTAGTGAGTTTTTTATATCTCTATTATACTTTACAACTCCAAAATTTTATGTGGTTATTTTTATAGTTTGTGTTCTTTGATTGAGAATTACTTATGTGCAGTCATTATTATAATTTTTTCCTTTTAACTCTGAACATGGTTTTCTTTAGTTCTTCATACATGTTTTAATAGCTGCTTTGAATTTTTTTAAATCCAATAATCAGGCCCACTCAGAGTCAGTTTTTATTAAAGGACTTTTTCTTCTTAGTGTGGATCTGTTTTGATTCTTTGATGTCTCATAAATTTCTCTGAGGGCTTCCCTGATAGCTCAGCAGGACATTTTAGATAATACAGAATAGCAATTCTGGATTCCATTATTTTTCTCTGAGGGTTGCCTTTTTGTTGTTGTTGCTGTTATTTTTGTCTGGTTGTTTTAGTAACTTTCATAGATTTTTTCTTCCGAATTTGCCTACTCTGTAAATGTGGCCATTGATGTCTCTATTTTGTCTTTCATTCTTAATGTTCATGTTCTTGCCTGGTTTCATGAGGTCACCAGCTTGGTCTGCTTACCTTCGTTAGCCAGTGATCAGACAGAGGTTGTCCTTATATACCTCAAGCCTACAAGGTTTCCCTCATTTATTCATGGCCGTGTATGTGGGCTGGGAGCCCATCCAAATTTCGTTGACGTTCAAGTCATCATTAGCTTTTACTTTTCATCAGGCCTTCTTGTATCTCCCTTGCACATATGCAAGTCAGCCCTGCTGGCAGCTCTGCTATTGGTTCTCTAGTCACTGGCTCCACTCCCACAAAACCTCCCTGTTGATGGAGCCAGGTGGGGGGTGGAGCTGGTATGGGAGTATTTCTAGGCAAGAAGGTTGCAGACTGTCTCTGTGTCTAACTTAACGTTCTAGCAGCTTCTCATGAATTTAAAAAGCTATCAAAATTTTTATTTGCCTTTGGTTAATTTTCACATCCCAGAAATGATTGTTTTTTGACAATTTTGTCCTGTTTTATACCTGTTTTTCAAGGAGATTTGTTGACCTCTATGTCATCCTGCTCTAGTTAGAAGTCCACTACTATTGTTATTTATTAATAAAACTTTTCTCAAAAGATTACAAAATATCCCTTTTTATAATTCCTGACAAGATCAAACATCTCCTTACCTGACTTTTTCAAACCAAAGCATCTTACCAAAACAATATACTTTTTATTTTTAAAATGCTATTTAAACATTTTATTTTTAAAAACAGTCATCATTTAAATATATTTTGTCTAATTATACAAGTTCTTAATTATAGTAAAAGACAAAGTATTTCTTAGGTGGTCAAACCTGCATTAACAAACTATCCAGGCTGTTCTAAAAACCCTTCTAAGGCATAAAGTGAAAGTATTAGTCACTTAGTCATGTCCAACTCTTTGCTACCCCAGAGACTTATCCCACCAGGCTCCTCTGTCTATGGAATTCTCCAGGTCATAATACTGGGGTGGGTAGCCATTCCCTTCTCTGGGGGATCTTCTCCACCCAGGGATCAAACCCAGGTCTCCTACATTGCAGCCAGATTCTTTACCATCTGTGCTACCAGGAAGCAGCAAAGCATGAAAGTCCCTATTATTTAAAAAGGTGTTTTGCACAAGCATTACTATGCATTTTATCAGCATATAACCTTAAATACTAATGTAACTGTTTTATGTGAGGAAAAATGAATATTAAAATGTTATAGATTACTGAAGTGTTTTTGAAGTGTCTGAGCTATTATTTTAATTTAAATTCATTTAAATTATTTTCCATTAATTTGTCCTATCAATATATTGATAATTCTAGTGACTATATATACCACTGGGCTTCCCTGGTGGCTCAGATTGTAAAGAATCTGCCTATAATTCAGGAGACCTGGGTTCGATCCCTGGGTCAGGAAGATCCCCTGGAGAAGGGAATGGCAACCCACTGCAGTATTCTTGCCTGGAGAATTCCATGGGTAGAGGAGACTGGCAGGCTGCAGTCCATGAGGTCGCAAAGAGTTGGACACAACTGAGCAACTAACACATTAATATATTGATAATTATATATACATAGACTTTTTACTAATTCAGACTTTTCCTATCCTTGGTTATAATTAGTTATCATATGTTTCTAAACATTTAGATACTAGTCAGTGATGTTTTAACTATGCTGTGTAACTACATAGGAACTTTTTATTTTTAGATATTGAAATTGGACTTTGTTGTAGGGTATTATAAAAACATACTTGAGTCATATCATGGATGTCTAGGTGTTGTTATTCTTATCTATTTAAATATCAATAAATTGAGTAGTAATAGTCAACTAAGTGCTTATTTTATGTTAGGCACTATTTTGAATGGTTTTCTGGCATTTTTTCCATTGAAGGATCACAGTCAATCTATGAGGTATATGCTGTCATTAGTCCCAGTAATCAGATAAGGAAACAGAGATATGAAATGATTAGGTGGTTTGCCTTAGCTCAATTTTTAACTACAGATCCCAAGCCTGCTCTTATCTACTTGCTATGTGGAATGAGCAATAGATGTGGTTCAAGTCCAGGTCTTTACTAAGCAGCATCTAATGAGCAGAGCTGCAAGGTGACACAGGCCAACATCTGCTTAGAAAATGACCCTCTGAACTTTAACTGTTTCTGTATCTCTTGGAAATGTCTTATACACTGATATGGTTATTCTTTGGAGATCTTATAAAGGTTAGGCCACAGACCTATTATAAGGGAGAGGCAAGGTCTTGTCTATGTGATGAAGCCATGATTCATGAGAGTTTCCAGCTCCTCAAGGAGATTGAACCATGAATGGTTAAGATTTTTGGAGGACACTCTTGCATAGTAATTGTGAGTGCTTCCATCCACCATGCAGGCCAGAAAGGGAGAGCCCAGCCAAGATCTCTTCCTAGTGTCCCCCATGCTTCAAATGCACCTGTGAAAGTGAAAATCACTCAGTCGTGTCTGACTCTTTGCGACCACGTGGACTATATAGTCCGTGGAATTCTCCAGGTCAGATTACTGGAGTGGGTACCTTTTCCTTCTCCAGGGGATCTTCCCAACCCAGGGATCAAACCCAGGTCTCCCACATTGTGGGCAGATTCTTTACCAGCTGAGCCACAAGGGAAGCCCAAGAATACTGGAGTGGGTAGCCTATTCCTTCTCCAATGGATCTTCCCGACCCAGGAATCGAACCAGGGTCTCCTGCATTGCAGGCGGATTCTTTACCAACTGAGCTATCAGGGAAGCCCTCAGATGGGCCTGAGAGCCCCAGTATTATAACACTCTGATCTTTTAGAGCCCTGTTGTTCTGTGTATTTGTTACGCTTTCAGTATTCCCAGGCTTTCAGTAGAGTCTTGTTTGACTAGTCCATTCTACCTCAGCTACATGAAGCTTGGGCTCAAGTGTTTAAAGTTGGAGAGTTCCCCCATGGAGTGGCCATGATAATCAAGGGCTACCAAGTGGGGAATGCATCCTGGAGTAGCGGAGACTGCATGATCAAGCTGACTCTCTGCTTTATGAGTGTTCCATGCAGCGCTATCCTGGAGGTCTAGGTTTCATTTTATTAAAGAAGGTAAACGTGTCTTCACAGATTTGGTTACAGCTCTTCATTTCTTCCATTGGTTACTATACAAGTAATCCAAGAAGAATTTAGACTAAATTTAGCCTTTTAAATCCTAGCTCTATAAACAGCAATTATTTTTAGTTCAGAATAATTCTAAAATTCTTTTGCATTTCCTCTGCACGTTTCCTGTACTGATTTCCCTTTATGGTCTCTGAATTTGTCCAGTTTCTATGCACAGTTGGATTTTTCTTGCCATCCTGATCTCTGTTTAAAGATCACCTCTTCAGTAAGGCCTTCCCTTTCACCAAATCCGAATTATTACCACCAAAGTTGTATTACCTTGCTTTGTTTTATTCATAGCATATATTATTATCTGGATTATCCTCTTTACTTATTTGTTCTATGTGTTTACTGGCTATCTCCTGCACTGGAATGTAAGTTCCATGGGGTGAGGGACTTGGTTTATCTTAGAGTGATCTCTGTAACTATTGATAGATCCAGAACTATTCCTGGCAGGTATGTAAGAGATGATCACTAGATATGTGATGAATTAATAAATATTAGTTTAAGGCCAGTAAGGGGAGCCAGAATCAAATTGGACATGAGGACTTGGTGATAAGCATAACATATCTGGGCTGTGGTCACAGTGTCAGGTTAGAAACAGGAATGAGGGGTAGGAGAGAGCAGGAGAGTGGGGGCTTGAGCTCTGTGTGTAAATCAGGACCCTGGGCAGAGATATCTGGAGGTGGCCCCTTTAAGGAGACATACTCGTACTCCAGCCTACTTGCAATGAATAACTCAGCCCTGCCACACACACACACTCATCTCTCCACACCCAAGGTCACCCGTACATGTACCTCCTATTTATTGTGGATAGGTGTGTTCACTTGTGCACAGACATAGTGGAGGATGTAAGGTGTAATTCTTCCCATGGACAGCTCTGAGTTCAACTTCTCCTCGGACTGGCTGAGGAGAGAAGCAGCCAGGGGAAGAAGCCAGGCAGCCCTCAGTCCAAATCCAGCCTACGGGCTTGTTTTATTTGGCCCGCACCATATTTTTAACAAATGGTGCCAATATTTAAATTTAGGAGGTTTTACATAAAAATCTGGATGTCTAGGTTATTTTGACAAGTGGGAAGACCTGGCACAGCAAGCGTGCATTCCACCTGGCACAAATGGCCGGAGCAGAGTAGCAAGGACAAGCTTGGCTGGGCACACTCTCCAGGTCCACGTGGCCCTTGTCACTTGCTGGTGCATTTCGCTGCCTTTCCCCTTCACGTCGCCTGCCTGGTCTTCATAGGTGGTTGTCTTAGTCTGTTTGGGCTGCTATAGCAAAATATCACATATCGGGTAGTTAATATACAACAATTCTCGAGGCTGATCTCAACCTGAGACCAGGTTGAGATCTCCAGCCCTCTATCATCAGGCCCTTTTCCAGCTTGCAGATTGCTCACTGTGTGCTTACATGGCAGAAGAGGATAGGCTAGCCCTCTGAAGCCTCTTTTATAAGGGCCTTGATCTCATCTTGAGGGCTCTTGACCCTCACTTGCATGACCTAAGCACTTCCCAAAGGCCCTACCTCCTCCTACCATTGCACATTAGGGTTTCAACATATGAATCTGTGGGACCCAAACATTCAGGTCATAACAGTATTGGAATTTGTGGTCTCTGGCATAATGGCTAATGCACAATGTAAGCAACTGATAAATTTATCAACAAAAACTGTTTTCAGGTTGGTCAAATTTATGCATAGATCACTCACCACATAGCAACCATCTTGGGATCCCCATTGCTTACCACATGATGTCTACATCCCTAGTCTACTAGCAGTCCGACCTGTATCCTATATCCAATCATTCTCTTATAAAGGCAGTGGGGTTCTGCCTTATGGACTTGGAACTCATAGAAACAGCTCCATAAGCTTGGGAGAGACAAAAGGAGAGACATAGATAAGCAGAGAGACTAAGGGAAAGAGAGAGACAGACAAGAGCAGTACAATTTAAATGAAAGTGTTAGTTGCTCAGTTGTGTCCGACTCTTTGAGACCCCATGGATCGTAGCCCACTAGGCTCCTTTGTCCATGGGGTTTCCTAGGCAAGAATACTGGAGTGGGTTGCCATTCCCTTCTCCAGAGGATCTTCCCAACCCAGAGATCGAACCTGGGTCTCCTGCATTGTAGGCAGATTCTTTACCATCTGAGCCACCAGGGAAGCCTACAGTTTAAATAGTGCCAGTCATTCCCCTCTTCCACCCTGTCCTTTACCCTGTCTACTCACTGGTCATGTGCCTGGATGCAGTTAGGCCTGAAAGAATTAACATGTTGACAAAATTTATGTAAGAAAATATGTGAGGACTTCCCTGGTGGTCCCATGGTAAGAATATGCCTGCCAATTCAGGGGACATGGGTTTGATCTCTAGTACAGGAAGATTCTACATGTTGTGGGGCAGCTAAGCCTGTGTGCCACAACTACTGAAGCCTGCGAGGTCTCAAGACTGTTCCACAAGAGAAGCCTGCAGTGACAAGCCTGCGCACTGAGATGAAGATTAGCCCCCACTTGCTGCAACTAGAGAAAGACTGCGTGCAGCAATGAAGACTCAGTGCACTCAAAATACTCATTTAGAAAAGGAAGGAAAATATGCAAATAATTTTGCTTCCCTTACCACTGACTGTTGCTGAAGCTGAAACTCCAATACTTTGGCCACCTGATGCAAAGAACTGACTCATTTGAAAAGACCCTGATGCTGGGAAAGATTGAAGGTGGGAGGAGAAGGGGACGACAGAGGATGAGATGGTTGGATGGCATCACTGACTCAATGGATATGAGTCTGAGTAAACTCTGGGAGTTGGGGATGGACAGGGAGGCCTGGCGTGCTGCAGTACATGGGGTCACAAAGAGTCGAACATGACTGAGTGACTGAACTGAACTGAACCATTGACAAACAGGTGAATGAAATGCATTGTTCAAATGGTCAGACTTGAGTTAAAGCTGAAGAATAATTATAGGCCAAAGGAAACACCAGCTAAAGAACGAGATAAAATGTATCTGCAGTTTGTATTGAGTGCCCTCCTCTATCAGTAAATAATTTCTTCTCACAAACCTTTTTCTCATGTTTGCATTATGAATTATATTTTAAACTAGGAATCAATCTATATCTTAATTTAATAATTTGAAATTTATTTTTTAATAATTTGAAATTTAAAACAAACTTTTATCTTAAAGGAGTAGACCTGAGTATGGATTTTAACTTTTTCAAAGTAATTCACGCCAGCAATTCTGGGCCAACTCTGATTCTTCCAGGAGCATCCGATACTTGGACAACCCTTTTTTGTACTTCATCCCTGCAAGACGAGTGAATTCATGACTCCTGTGTTAAAGAATTCTCAAAAAATCAATAGGTAAGAAATACCATCAAGACACATTGGCTTCAGTCTTATTTTAAAAGTATAAATCCTTTTATGTGATTCTAAAAGCTAAACTAAAAAAGAAATATTCTTTGTAATAATAATAATGGCTAACATTTATTGAATTTTTTTACTGTGTTCTAGGCATTGTTCTAAGTATTTCAGATATATTAACGCACTGGATTTCTATAACACCCCTGTGAGCTAAGTACTATTATTTTACCTGGTTTACAGAGGAGGAGGCTAATGCACAGAGGGCCTAAATAACCAAGGTCACATATCTTGTTGAGTGGTGGAACCTGGGGCGTGAACCCAGGCACTCTTGCCTCCGAGCCACACTCTTCACCACTGCACTCTGCTACCTTAGCTAATGCTGTCAGCTGGGTCAAACTGGAATCATTGAGGAAAGTCAGGAGCATCAGTGCCTTGACCCTCCCTCCCTTAAGCTGCTTTAGTGGGGGCTCCTCAGCCTCTTTGGCCCCCAAGTCCCTGTCAAGCAACAGATTGGCATTTGGAAATGCTGAGATTCCAAGTGACCAGCACACATCTTTGAAGAAAGCCTAATTTCTCTGATTGTTGGTAAATGATTTTCTACTACTCAAACGACCACAGTGGAAACAGTTTTCTGTGTTTCACTTACTTCCCAGGAATGTCAACTACATCACGTCGTGGCTGAGCATGGTAGGGCCAGCTGTCGGGCTGAATCTTCCTCTGAGTTACGCCACAGCAGCCTCTCAAGAGGAAGGCAATGTCAGTGGACAAGGTAAAAAGAGAAGCCTGCACTCCACGTTTCCTGTTGCAGAGATCCTGGGTATCTTTTGCATTTGGCTGTGTCCCCCCTGCTGGCCCCAGCATTTTTTAAGTCTGCTTTCACCTCTGACAGGACACTGATTTGTCTGTTTAGTTTTCCAGACAACCAGCGTCCACTCATTTAGGAAGCTCTTGCCTTTCCTGTAGTAACACTCACCCAACCACAGAGCTGAGTGGTTTTATTTTAGAATTGATATTCTTGAAACAAGTCTTTACTGCTCAGTTAACCTTCTTTCATTTTCTTGGCTTTTGTCTTGTTCTTCAGATTCTTCTATTGAGCGAAAAAGCTTAGAACACTGAGAGTTTATGTGGCCGGCCCTGGTTTTAATGGGGCCAGTATGGTATGAGATTTCAGCTCACCGAGATTCTGACGTGGATTTTTTTCCCCTTGGAGGTAAATGTCTGCAGCAACTGATATGCTCTACGTTTAGAAGAAACACGGCAAAGACACAAATTACTAAAAATAGCAAAAAAGAGCTCTAGCCTGGTAACAGAAACGATGACATCATCAGGGCACTTCCAGGTTCTTCTCTCATGTCTCTGAGGCTCGTTCTCTTGATCTTTGATTTGAGAATAACAAGATACCTCACAAGGTCGCTGTGAGAAACACATGAGAGCCTCAGTGTGTGAGAAAGTATGGGAAAGTATTAAGCAAATATTCATTAAATGGTCACCTTTCTTATACTTGATTGTCATTCACTAGTCTGTCAATAAGTTTAATAGTAAGGTATTAAGATGAACCATGGAAAGTTTGGTTTGGGGTTGCTGTTTCGTTTTTCATTTTAACTTGCTAAGGTCTTAAACCAAGAGAAGAACATAATCACCTCTTCAGAGCAACTAGATTAGTGCCTGTCAGTGAGGGACGCACTTTAGAGTCATTTGAGGATCTTTCTCAACTATAGGCACTGGCCACCTGCTGGAACTGCCTGTCCAGGTGATTCTGAGGTACCTGCTCCTAAAGAAGTTCTGCTCTGGATGTAACTTTTGAGCTGCATTTATTTATATTGTTTTGGTCTCCCAGTAGGCCTTTTCCAGTTCTGTGCACATAATTGGACTTCAAGCTAGACTTACTTCCTAACACTGCCCAGGTCTCACCCAAGAAACTGGCTAGCAAGGCATCTAGGAGGCACCTGGAAAGGCAGCCCACTTGCAGGGAGCAGTTAGCATGACGGGATTATCTGCTGGCGAATCACAGAGGGCCCTGCCATCCCTGTTATTCTCTAGGTTAAGGGCTGCACTCTCAGGCAGGGAGCAGAAGTAGAGAAGGGGTTAATTCAAATTGCTGGAAAAGCTAGAAGTAAATTTTAAAATGCTGAGCTGCACATATTCATGCTGGTATGAGAGCCTGCTTACATGCTTGCTGGGCATTTTGGTATTTACCACTTAACATCTTTTCAACTTCTGCAAGGGATTTTTCCTCCCCACTCTCCCTAATGTAAACACAGATTTCTTAGCAAGTCATTTCTCAAGCCATGTCATTTCTGGGATTAAAAAAAAAAATGTAATAATGTGTCATGTGGATGATGTACTCATCTGGAAATATTAGTTGTCCTTTGTGAACAGATTCTGAGGTGATAGTAGTCTGTCAGCTTGGGAGCAGTGTGTAGTTTCTTTTTTTTTTTTAATTTAAAATGTTTTTTCTCTGATTGATAAAGATCTGAAAATTCATCACTGGTAGAAAAAAGTTCTGAAGAGCTCCTCTAAGGTTGTGGAGACCACCCTCCTCAGTTAGGTCCTTCTCCTCAAGCAGTTCTATTTCTTTTCAGAATTTTTTTCACTTAAACTTTTAATTTTTGGTTGATAAAAATTTCCTTTTTTAAAAGAATGCAGTAAAATAACAGACTGTTATCCCAACAGTCATAAAATTAGAAAAATGTTTTGTCAAAGTAACAGTTCTTTCTCTGTAATATGAGAATTTTTTCCCTAAGGGCTTCCTGTCCAGCTAATATGAAGGCAGAGCTCCTTCAGTCAGCAACAAGACTGGTTACAGCTGCTGCAAGCCAGTCTCCTAAACTCTACTTCTGTGTGATCTTAGTAAACCCCTTTCACCTCTCTGATCCTCACATTCTTCATCTGCACCATGAGGAAGCTCAGCCATGTGACTTGTGAGGCCCACCCAACTCTTGGGTCTGTGAAACTGGGAGAATTCTAGAGAGCTGAATGGTGAGGTTGGTTTGCTACTAGCTGCATTGCTTAAGCTAATTTTCTTAATCTCTTTTAGTCTGTTACCACTTCTTTTTTAAAGTCCATAGTATCAACCCCACTCACCTAACAAGGGCACAGAGATCAAAATGGTAAGTATGTCTAATGTTCTTTGTAACCAACACAGTGCCTTGTGGAGTCATGTGAAGAGGGGATAATCAGCCTATTGAGGCATCATACCTGCTCCCTCCCACCTCAGTTCTGGCCTGACTCCTTCCCAGGCATGTGATCAGGCATGCCTTCTCTGCCCATAGCCTATCTGACCATTACTTATGCTGGTTCCCACCTGGAAGTGCTTCCTTCCCCATATTTCTACCCGATTCTCAACCTGCTCCATGTGATTCACTCTACAAAACCATCTCTGACCCCACAAGCCCCCACTGGGGGACTTCCTCCTTTGCTATCACTGTACTTAGTCACAGAAGCATGTAACTGTCTCCTTTTCACTCTGATTTGATGGAGAGTGGCTAACTTACTGAGCCAGTTTTGGGGGGTATGTTGTACAATGGCATGCACAGAAGAGTTGCTATCTGCCCTGTAAGTGATCCAGGGCCTGCTGTCAGTCTGGGGACCCGAGTAGGTGGGGTTTTTCTTTGAGTGACCATTGAAGGGCAAGAGGCTGTGCTGATTATCAGGTACTAGCCTACAAGCTACAGATTACAAAAAAAAAAGAAACTACCACGCTGCATCCAAAATGTGTAAGGTAAAGAGGAAAAAAAAATCAGAAGTGGGTTTTTGCATCCATTTCTCCCTGGATAGGTATAGTTTTTCTTAATACTCTCAGTGTATTAGGAAATGGAGAGCTGCTAGCTTTTACATAATTCAGAGAGTTGATACTCCAGTGAGTTGGAGTTTTGGGGGGATTGAAATTTCAGAGTAAGAATATGCAGATATTTGCTTGGGCAGATACTTACTGAGTTCCTCTTACGTGCTGAGCCCTAGGCTAGGTGGCAGGGTAGCAGATGGAGAGCCTTGACTTGGCTCATACAAATGCCCAGTCCAGTGGGGAAGACAAACAAGAGGAAGACACAGGGATGGCAGGACGTGTGCTGTGGCAGAGGCGTGGAAAGCAAGCATCAGGAAGATTCACAGAAAAAGAATATGAGTAGAGTTGTGAAAAACTTACTATTTAGCCAGGTCAAGAATGGAAGAAAGAAAGACCTTGAAGGTACGTGTGGGGAAGTGGTAAAGAGAGACCTGGCAAGCAGGACTGGGGCCAGGTCTGGAGGAGCCTTTATTGACACCGATGATTTGTATTTGGCCTGAGAACCACAAAGAGCTGCTGAGGGAGTTCAAGTAGAGCAGTTAAAGTAATCACATTTGTATTTTAAAAAGAACTTGTATTTTTAAAATGACTAATCACACGTACGCTTTGTCCGATTTTTCACCAGCAGGTACTGGCCCACAGACTTTAGAAGATATCAGAGTGTGGAAAGGGCTAGGAATATGTCAAGGATGATCTTTGATTTTTGCCTAACACCTTTCAAAGCAAAACCTGCCAGTATCCTGAAGAGTTTGAGTTCTGACTTACTGTGTTACTGGGGGCAAGTCACTGCACCTCTCGGAGCCTCTGCTTCCTAACATATTAAATGGAAAGAAGGGTATTAGATCAAGTAAAACCAGTTTATTGGTTTATGACCAGTATTTTTTATGAAACAGAATATCTCAAGGAAAAGCAGTCCCTGTGTTTCCTTTACCGTCACAATGCTATCAGACTCACAGCACATCTGGCACTAGATGTGGGTTTTCCACACATCGGACACATCTGCAACACCACCTAGGTGTTCTCCAGTTCAGTTCAGTTCTCATAGCGTCTGCCTTAGGTTAGTAACGGCTCCTCCAGGTTAAATGCTCAGTCCCACAAAACTGCCCCGCTTGAGACACTTGCAGGTCCCAGATTGTCATCCATATTTCTAACTGGGCAGCTGTAAGTCAGGGTTCCCATGACTTCCTCCTTGGGATTCAGTAATTTGCTGTAATGACTCACAGTGCTCAGGGAAACACTTGTGCTTATCAGTTTGTTATATAACAAAACAGGATAAAGGATATAGATGAAGAGCTGCTCAGGTGAGGCCCAGCAGGATTCCAAGGGTAGAATTCCTGTCCCCGTGGAGCTGGGGTGCACCACCCTCTTGCCATATATAGATGTGTTCACCAACCTGGAAGCTCTTTGAACCATGAACTTTTGGCATTTTTTTGGAGGCTACATAAGCATGATCAATCATTAACTCCACTTCTAGCCCTTCTCCCTTTCCCAGATGATGGAGGGTGGGGCTGAAAGTTCCAAGCTTTTAATTATGGCTTGGTCTTCCTGGTAATCAGGAAGCTCCCTTCCTGAAGCTATTCAACCAAGAGTCAACCATTAGCACAAAGCCACTCCTATCACCTAGGAAATTCCAAGGCATTTAGGAGCTCTGTGTCAGGAACTGGGGCAGAGACCAAATATTGGGACAAAAGATGCTCTTCAAGCTTTTACCACTTGGGAGATTTCAAGAATTTTTGGAGATCTGTCCCAGGATCCTGGGGGCAGAGACTAATATATATTTTCTATTATTTCACAAATACATGGAGAAAAAGTACATTGCACACAGTGAGGGTATCATTGTTTTGTGAAACTTTGATTTCAACTAGATGCTAGAAAATCTGTGCTTGTGTGTGTGTGTGTGTGTGTGTGTGTGTGCGCGCGCACGCGCGCTGATTTTGATGTAAATGTAGCTGTAACTCCAGGGAGCAGACTGAAGATTTTATTTGAAACTTTGTGGACAAATAAGCTCCCTTCTAATTATAAGACCTCTGCTTCCCTTCTTATACTGCTGACCTGTAAGTTGCTAAAAGTTGTTTTAGAAGGTATAGTAAATACTAACTATTAGCTTGCCCATGGCACTGTGCTATGATGCCATGGGCACTACTTTGATATGCACATAGGTTCCTGAAGGGTCCCTTATAGATTTTTATAGGATTTGTCTGTAAAAGTGCTTTCACATTTTTAAATCTTAAATTTCATAGTGTGTTCTTTAAAGCAGTTCTGTAAAGCTCTTGTGTTTTTAATCTGACTTTTGTGTTGTCACTTTCATGCATTGGAGAAGGAAATGGCACCCCACTCCAGTGTTCTTGCCTGGAGAATTCCAGGGACGGGGGAGCCTGGTGAGCTGCCATCTATGGGGTCCGACATGACTGAAGCGACTTAGCAGTTTGTGTTGTCAATAGCGACATCTAGTGATAAAAGAGCCCTATTGCAAATACCTTGTATTCTAGACAGAGCTGAAAAATGATTTGAGAGATCACCAAGTCCCATTTTGTAAATTACTAACGCAAACTAGAAACGCACTTGTATTTGTACATTCATATAAACTTTACATGAAAATAAATAAAACCTGTGGCTAGGTGGTGATTTCTTGGGTTACTTTAAAGCTTTTCAAATACCCAGAGGTCTCATAGTTACAACTATGAGGCAGAAATTTAAGCAGGCTTAACAGAAAATCATAGTTCAGTATATTACAGTGTTTGGTGCATTGGTATTTACATGTGCCTGCCAGATATTCAGGGTTTAGTATGGTGGTGGTGGTTGTTTAGTCCTGATGGGATTTCCCAGGCAAGAACACGGGAGTGGGTTGCCATTTCCTTCTCCAGGGAATGTTGCCAACCGAGGGATCGAACCCACAGCTTCTGCCACATCTCCTGCATTGTCATGGGATTCCTTACCCCTGAGCCACTGGAGAAGCCCTAGTATGGTGCATGCGTGCTAAGTCACTTTACGTCTGACTCTTTGCACCCCTATAGACTGTAGCCCACCGGGCTCCTCTGTCCATGGGGATTCTCCAGGCAAGAATACTCGAGTGGGTTGCCATTTCCTACTCCAGGGGAATCTTCCCAACCCAGGGATCGAACCACGTCTCCTGCATTGCAGGCAGGTTCTTTACCACCTGAGCCCATCAGGAAAGCCCATAGTACTCAATAAATATTTGTGGAATGGTTGTCTATGTGGGTGATCACTGTGCCCGGGGGAAGCTTCCCATGGCCTCCTGTGTGCAGACGCTGAGGACTGGATCTGCTTTGCTCCTGGGAACTACTACCCACTCTATCCTTTGAGGTTTCTTTCCCTTGTTACCAGCAGCAGAGTGGGATGAGGTTTTTGCAGCCCTTTCCTTCAGCAGATTCAGAGAGATTCAGAGAGCAGATTCTACCCAAGCCCTTTCCTGAATGTTTTATCTTGTTTTTGTTTTTTTAAAACAAATTCACTCCTTGGGGCGGGTGTCGCAAGGCATGTGGGATCTTAGCTCCCCAATCAGGGATTGAACCCGCACTCCCTGCATTGGAAGGTGAAGTCTTAACTGCTGGGCCACTCAAGAAGTCCCCCTTTCCTGCATATTGATAGGGAGATGGTTAAATAAAATGTGATAGTGTACAGTGGGGCTTCTCAGGTGGCACTAGGGGTAAAGAACCCGCCTGCCAACACAGGAGATGTAAGAGACACAGGTTCAATCCTGGATCAGGAATATCCCCTGGAGGAGAGCATGGCAACCCAGTATCCTTGCCTGGAGAATTCCACGGGCAGGAGAGCCTGGCAGGCCACAGTCCATCGAGTCCTAAAGAGGAGCCTGGCAGGCTACAATCCATAGGGTCCCAAAGAGTTGGACACAACTGAGCGACTTAGCACACACACACAGTTTACAGTAGTTAAGTAGAGTGAATTCATCTCCATGTATCAAAATAGGCAATTTCCATGGATTGTTGCGTTAAAACAGAAGACGAAAACTAGACGCTAACTAGGCATATGCAACTTAACACTATATCAAAAGTACACTAACACCACACATGTTCTGTAGTACATATACAGTCTGTGTATCTAAAAACATTAAAATGGTCTAGAAGGACACACACCAAACTTGTAAGAGGGGTACCTCAGAGGTCTGGAGAGTGGGAACTTGGATTGGAAATGATCAAAGAAGACCTGGGCTCTTTTTGTATTGCAGTGGACACTTATGTATCCAGAGAATGCAAAACTAAACATTCATGAAAAAAAAAATTTTAGTTTTTATGGATAATTTGGAAGTTGCAGAAAAATTTGAAGGAGAAAATTTAAAACATACTTGTGTTTATCACCCAGGGATATTACAATTAAAATATTGAAATATTTTCTTGCACTAAACATATTTAGTTATCATTCTGTATATGGTTTTATATCCAGATTTCTCCCACTTATCGTTTCATGTGCAGCATTTTCCCCATGTCATTTAATGTTCTTTGAAAAAAACAAATGACTAGCATTTCTTTCATATCAAAATATGACAAATAATTTTAGGGCTTTTAGGTTGTTCCTTATTCTTCACTGTTTATTTAAATTGCGTTCATTGAGTACTTATTTCCTGAATGGTCAGGACCTCTGCTAGGGTTACAGTGTTCAGTAGGGCATCCCAAGCTTCCCCTCCCCTCCAGAGCTTCCAAATGTAAGGAACATATGTGTGTAGAAATAGCTGCTCATATTGTTTCTTTGGGTTACACTGTTACTAAGGGAATGAAGGGACCAAAAAGTGTGGAATGTCTTAAGGTTTTTGATTCACGTTGTTACTCTGTTTTACCAGTAAAGTGAAAGTGAAGTGGCTCAGTCTTGTCTGACTCTTTTTGACCCCATGGACTGTAGCCTACCAGGCAAGAAATTCCTCCATCCTTGGAATTTTCGAGGCAAGAATACTGGAGTGGTTGCTGTTTCTTCTCCAGGGGATCTTCCTGATCCAGGGATTGAACCCAGGTCTTCTGCATTGCAGGCGGACGCTTTACCTTCTGAGTGGTAGGGAAGCCTAATAAGGCTATACCAATTTACATTCCCCAAAGCAGTCTGTGTTTTACCATTTCCTAAAATCTTTGAAAACGATTTTAGTTTACTGTGCTTTTTATTGTTGAACCGATCATTTTTCTCAACTAGCCTTGCTATGCGTGGATTCTCAGCTTTGTTTCTTCCTGATGTATCCTGTGTTTCTCAGCGCTGCCAGGGTTAGTTTCCCACTTCTGTACTGTCCATGTGATTGTTCCACATCTTCATTTTGCCCCTGTCAGAGCTGACTGTACTGGCTCTAGTACAACCAGAGAGTGCAGCAATTAAACAGTTAAGATGCGTATGTGATTTTAAAAAAATTTATTATGGGAAATTTCATCCATACCCAAAAGTAAAGAAGGTATTACAATGAATTTTAACATACCTATCAATCAGAATCAGCAATTACTGAGATTTGCCCTATTTGCTTCATTTAACCCTTTAAAAAAATTTTATATTTGCTCAAATATTTTAAAGCAAACACAGATGTTGTGTCAATTTTTTTTTTTAACTGCACATTTTTTATTTGATCTGTCAAGTTTTACGTCAGTCTTAGGTGCCGAAGTGCCTTTGGGTTTTTGGTCCTCTGCTTTTATTCCAGGGGTCTTCTTTTTTTTCTTTTGGTCATGCTGTATGGCACATAGGATCTTAGTTAACTTGACCAGGTATCGAACCCAGGCCCCCCGAATTGGCAGTGCAGAGTCTTAACCACTGGAACATCAGGTAAGTCCTAATACTCTCTGATTCTACATTTACCAGTGACATTGAGTAACCTTCATTTAAAATGACTCACTGCTCCCTGCTTACATTAGCTGATGCCATCAGAGCTAATATGAAATGTGCAGGTCGCAGGGCGTGCAGCCTGGGTCGTGCATCCACAGATCCTCCCCATACTGGGGACATTCCATAAATCATGTAAGACCACAGGCAACCTCTCACAACTGTTCTCAGCTGTGAGTAAACTGAAAATTACGTAACAATTGCTATAAAGCTTAAACAGTAGTTGGTTTCTTGGGAATAAACCACTTCAAAAATCTGAAAAAGTGTATAGACCTCCTTTTCAGAAAAATATTTATTTGTGGGTGTATATGTATATGTATGCATACACACATGTACATATTTATATCAGAAAATTCTGCATACAGCTTCAGGAGATTTCTAGATCCTCTGAAATCTAATCCAAGATCAAGAATCTTGGTCAATAAATGTCATTCACAATTGCTTTCTTCTGTTACACACACACACACACACACACACACACACACACCCCTGTGTTATGTCATGGGCAGGAAGAAGGGTAATGTGACAAGGAGGAAAAAACTACCTAATTATAAACATAAGAAAATGTGTAAAATATAGAATGAACACAGTCAACTATTGTATATACTGGAACTGAAATTCTAAGGAAATACTTGAAATCTGTTGCGAACCAAAGGAGAGGCAGTGTGGTCCAATTTACCTGCAAACTCACACAAAAACAGAATACCAGAAGCTGTCAGGCTACATAGAAACAACAGCCTCAGTTGCTCATCGTGTCTGACTCTTTGTGACCCCATGGACTGTAGCCCGCCAGGCTCCTTTGTCCATGGATTTTCCAGGCAAGAATTGGGTTGCCTGCAGTGGGCTGCCATTTCCTTCTCCAGAGATGACAAATCTTCTCATAAACTGGATAAACAAATTCACAAAGCTGTGGAGGGGGAGAAAGATGGGACAAAACATCTATTTCACATCATTTCCAAAGCAGGTGTTAATGGACAAAATGTGTTTCAACAAGAAAGATTTCCCTCAACGGTTCTCACGTGTGATTGGCATAAAAAAATATTACTTAGAATGTGGCTCACTCTCCCACTACTGTACAGTTTTAAACATTTGCTGGTTGATAAAGAGGTACAGAAGCATTATATTTATCAGCAGCTAGACTCAACTGAAAAAATGGGTATGCTCAGTGTGTCCTACACTTTTAACCCAGCTAGGTAATATGACCCATTGTTCTGCCGCCAGTTAACGCCAGTGAAAGAGGTTTAGAAAGCTAAACAAATGAAAACTCCTACACTGTGAGTAGATCAGACAATTCGTAGGAATCTGTGGAGGAAGCTGGCACTTCTGACTGGAGGGTCTATCTGAAGAGCGATCTGGGGCCACAGTTTTGTCCTCTCCCTCCTACAGGAGGAGCTCTCCTTAGCGTCCGAATTGCTCTTTGAAAGCTTCAGGTCCTCTGGGAAGCAGGGGAGGTCAGTGACGCTCGACAGGCCTGGCTCAAGCTCTAAGGGCTGTGTGGGTGTGGCTTCCTCATTTTGAAGACACACACCGCACACTGAAGGCTTAAGTGACAGTCTGAATGAAATGGCAACTGTTCGTGTGCTTATTTGGAAATACTGGTTATCTGTCACTCCTGGAAAAAAGTGAAAGTGTTACTGGGTTCCTTCAAATGATCACTGTAAAAATTATTTTCCCCATGAGACAATGTATGCTAAAAACATTTAATTGTTAGATGCTTTAATATTTTGCTTGAAAACTCCTGTGGTGACATTACCATGACAATACGCTTTTAAAAGTCCACTTCTTTTCCTCACATACTAATAAACATAATGTCATTTTACCAAATAATGTGGATAGAAATTGTGCTAGAAACTAAGAATGCTTAGTACAACCTGCCAAGTCTATCCATCCCCTCAAGTATAATATCATAAGAATTATGAGTTAATACTTGCAAGATCCATTTAAACAGATTTTATAGGTTTGAATAAAGATTATACATGTAGCTGTTAGTGAATTTTATTATAATATGGTAATTTATGATCTTAGTCTCTTTTCTCAACTTTATGTAAAACCAATAAAGAAATGTTAGCTTTGACAACCTTGAAACAGAATCCAAGAATGTTACCCACAGCGTGATTAACCTTGAATGAAACACAGAAAATTCATATATAGACACACATTCAAATTTTCATAGCCGTCAATTTAGAACTGTCTCTCAGCTCTATCAAAAAATAAAAGGAAAAAAAAAAACGTATGTTTCAAGTATTATTTCCCTAATACAGTTTAAATTTTTTTTGAAGACCATCAGTAACTGGTATTTCAACATTTCCATATAAACACAGTTTATATGGAAATATAAGACCACAAACTGTCTCTCAACTCTATCAAAAAGTAAAAGGAAAAAAACTTATGTTTCAAGTATTATTTCCCTAATACAGTTTAAATTTTGTTTGAAGACTACCAGTTGAAACTGGTGTTTCAACATTTCCATATAAACACACGTAGTATGACACAGTTGCCAGTTGTGTCATACTATCCCCTTCCTTTCATAAGGTATACAACAAAAACTCAAATACCCGGTATACATTTATTCCACAATTTGCTAAGCAGCCACATGTAAGGTAGTCTTTATTATTTTGCTATGAGGTGCATCTCCAATAGGAACATCTTAAAGGATAGACTGTTTCTGGTTTCAACTATGCTGATTACTTGGACAAAATGTTTCAAAAATACTTAAAAGCTATCTTTTTTGGGCTTCTGACTTAAGAGGTGGCTGAAATACAGCAGTGGTATCCCCATAAGTGAGGAAAGCACCCTTGGCTTCATAAAGAATGCTTCACAGCTTGTCAATAAGACAAGTTTTCCTAGAAAACTGTAAAGATTGTTTCCCAGAAGACCAAGGGTATTTGTACAGTCTAACAAATGCCTTAGGGACTCTGATGTCCTGGATTTGGGAACCACAGGATTACATGGTCTCCAGATTCTTTTTCCATTAACAATTTCTGATTTGTTTGGAGTTTGCTAAGCAAATATAAGGGGTAACAAAAGTTAAATAATTACTTATTCACAATTTTTAAACCTTTTAATTTGTAACTAAGAATCACAAGAAGTTGCAAAAAGAATAGTTTGTATACTTCACCCAAATTCGGCTTAATAGCATATTTGATAACCAAGGGTATATTTTCAAAACCAGTAAAACTGACATTCAGTTCAGTTCAGTTCAGTCACTCAGTCGTGTCCGACTCTTTGCAACCCCATGAATCGCAGCACGCCAGGCCTCCCTGTCCATCACCATCTCCCGGAGTTCACTCAGACTCGCGTCCATTGATTCAGTGATGCCACCCAGCCATCTCATCCTCTGTCGTCCCCTTCTCCTCCTGCCCCCAATCCCTCCCAGCATCAGAGTCTTTTCCAATGAGTCAACTCCTTGCATGAGGTGGCCAAAGTACTGGAGTTTTAGCTTTAGCATCAGTCCTTCCGAAGAAATCCCAGGGCTGATCTCCTTCAGAATGGACTGGTTGGATCTCCTTGCAGTCCGAGGGACTCTCAAGAGTCTTCTCCAACACCACACTTCAAAAGCATCAATTCTTCGGCTCTCAAGCCTTCTTCACAGTCCAACTCTCACATCCATACATGACTACTGGAAAAACCATAGCCTTGACTAGACGGACCTTAGTCGGCAACGTAATGTCTCTGCTTTTGAATATGCTATCTAGGTTGGTCATAACTTTTCTTCCAAGGAGTAAGCGTCTTTTAATTTCATGGCTGCAGTCACCATCTGCAGTGATTTTGGAGCCCAAGAAAATAAAAGTCTGACACTGTTTCCACTGTTTCTCCATCTATTTCCCATGAAGTGATGGGACCAGATGCCATGATCTTCGTTTTCTGAATGTTGAGCTTTAAGCTAACTTTTTCACTCTCCTCTTTTACTTCCATCAAGAGGCTTTCTAGTTCCTCTTCACTTTCTGCCATAAGGGTGGTGTCATCTGCATATCTGAGGTTATTGATATTTCTCCCAGCAATCTTGATTCCAGCTTGTTTCTTCCAGTCCAGCGTTTCTCATGATGTACTCTGCATAGAAGTTAAATAAGCAGGGTGACAATATACAGCCTTGACGTACTCCTTTTCCTATTTAGAACCAGTCTGTTGTTCCATGTCCAGTTCTAACTTGCTTCCTGGCCTGCATATGGATTTCTCAAGAGGCAGGTCAGGTGGTCTGGTGACATTACAATAGTCTTAACTACAGAACTTAACTTGCATTTCATCCATTTTTATATATACTTTTGGGGGACTATGAAATTCCATCCCAAGTATTGATTTGTGGGAACACCTCCACAATCAGGACACAGAGCTGTTCCATCAACACACACACACATTGCCTTCTGCCACCCTTTATAGTTTGACTCTACCCCCATCATTCATCCATGGCAACCACCCATATCTTCTTTATTGCTGTAATTTTGTCATTTCAAGAAGTTTATATCAATGAAATGATACAAGATGTATGTAACCCTTTGAGACTGGCTTTTTGTACTTAGCATACCACTATATTCAAAGAAGTTGTTGCATGTGACATGTCTTATGACTGAGTAGCATTCATTTATGGATATAACCAGTTTATTTGTGCACTGAAGGGCTTAGTATTTAGTATTTGGCTATCACAAATACAGTTGCCACGAACATGTGTGCACAAGATTTGTGTGGGCAGACATTTCATTTCTATGTAATAACTACCCAGGAGTGCAATTGCTGGATCCTAGTTATATGTTAACTTTATACAATTTCAGAGTCCTACCAACAATCCAGTTGCTCACCAGTCCTTGGTATTTTTTTTACTTTAGACATTTGATACTTGTATTCTGATATCTCATATTTTTAATTTGCATTTTCTAGTGGCAGATGATATTAATCATCTTTTCATGTGCTTGTCATCTCTTCAGTGAAGTGTTTGTTCATTCACCCATTTTGCAATAGGGTTGTTTTCTTACTTTGAGATTAGCAAGTTCTTCATATATTTTGGATACAAGTCTTTCATTGGGTATATGATTTGCAAATATTTTTTCCCAGGCTATAGTTTCTTTTCATCCTTTTAACAAGGTATTTCACAGAACAAAATATTTTAATTTTGATGAAGACCAAATTATGCTTTCTTCTTCTGGAATGTGCTTTTGGTATAATGTTGTACAACTCTTCACCTAAGTCTGTCATGAAACTGTTCTGCCTTCTAAAGTCTTTATAGCTTTCTTATATTCAGATATATGATCCATTTTGAGTTAATTTTTGTATAAGGTGGGAAATTTAGGTTTAAGTCCACTTTCTTGCTAATCAAAGCCCACCACCCATATACTGAAAATATCTGTCCACCACTAAAGTGCTTTTGTATCTCTCAAAAATCAGTTGGTCATACCTGTATAAGCCTACTCAGTCTTCTAGTTTACTGATCTGTCTGTCCCTCCTCCAATATCAAACTCTCTTGAGTTCTGTAGCTACAAACTAAGTCTTAAAATCAGTTTGTGATTCCTTCATCTTTATTCATTTTCCATGATGTTTTAGCTAGTCCAGTGCCTTTACATATAAATTTTAGAATTAACTTTTCTCCCAAGGGCTTCCCTGGTAGCTCAGCTGGTAAAGAAGCTACTTGCAATGCAGGAGACCCGGTTTGGTTCCTGGGTCAGGAAGATCTGCTGGAAAAAAGGAAATGCTACCCATTCCAGTATTCTGGCCTGGAGAATTCCATGGACTGTATAGTCCATGGAGCCACCAAGAGCTGCTGGGATTATTTAAAATATGCACCCAAGGTTAGTGCCTCATTTCTCTCCTTACAGGAGGGTCAGGTTCAAGAGGATCCAAGAATGAAGGGGCTTTGATCACAAGGTGCTGGAGGACTAAGGGGTGGGATGGTGGGACTACACAGGAGGCAAAGAGAACTCACATCAGGATCAAACATTTGGGTGTGAGGCACCTGTGTGGATTTATGGGTCAGTCAGTTGTCACAGGACAGGGCATCCTGGGGCACCCAGGAGACAAGCACGAGCCTTCATTGCAGGGTGTCTTAACTCCATCCAGCCTTGTTCATCTTGACTTCTCAGGGCTGTGTGAACTAGATGCTGGAGGAGGTGTTCCTCTAGGCCCTCATCCCGACTCCTCCACATTTCTGCACACCCACTCGAGTAGAGCTTCCTGCTGGCAGAGCCACACCCTCCTACGTATTCCTAGGACTGAGCCCCGGGGTGAAACCACACAGCCCTCCACAGCCTCCTTACTCTAGGTGAGTGAGGCCCAGGAGCTTCTGCTTTGGATCAGTTACACCCATCCAGAAGCATTTGGTCAGCTTTTGGGAATGGTTTTTAACCAGTGACTGCAATTGGAGGCGCTACAAAGAGCTGGCATGGCAATCATGAACTGTGTTAGTCACTCAGTCATATCCAACCCCATGGACTGTTGCCCACCAGGATCCTGGGTTGCCATTCCCTTCTCCTTCTGACCCAAGGATGGAACCCTGGTCTCCTGAATTGCAGGCAGACCAAATTAACATGTACATCTTATGTTAATTTCAATTAAAAAATGCCCTGTCTCTACTGTTTTTCATTTCAATCCCAAAGAAAGGCAATGCCAAAGAATGTTCAAACTGCTGCACAACTGCACTCATCTCACACGCTAGCAAAGTAATGCTTAAAATTCTCCAAGCCAGGCTTCAACAGTACATGAACCATGAACTTCCAGATGTTTAAGCTGGATGTAGAAAAGGCAGAGGAACCAGAGATCAAATTGCCAACATCCCGTTGGATCATCAAAAAATCAAGAGTTCCAGAAAAACAACTACTTCTGCTTTATTTACTATGCCAAAGCCTTTGTGTGGATCACAACAAATTGTGGAAAATTCTTCAAGAGATGGGAATACCAAACCACCTTACCTGCCTCCTGAGAAATATGTATGCAGGTCAACCAAGTTAGAACTGGACGTGGAACAACAGACTGATTCCAAATCGGGAATGGAGTATGTCAAGGCTGTATACTGGCACCTTGCTTATTAACTTATATGCAGAGTACATCATGCAAAATGCTGGGCTGAAGTACAAGCTGGAATCTAGATTGCCAGGGAGAAATATCTATAACCTCAGATACGCAAATGACACCACCCTTATGGCAGAAAGTGAAAAAGAACTGAAGAGCCTCTTGAAAGTTGAGGAGAGTGAAAAAGTAGGCTTAAAACTCAACATTCAGAAAACTAAGATCATGACATCCAGTCCCATCACTTCATGGCAAACAGATGGGGAAACAACAGAGACTTTTTCAAGGGAGGCTCCAACATCACTGCAGATGGTGACTGCAGCCATGAAATTAAAAGATGCTTGCTCCTTGGAAGGAAAGTTAGACCTGGGTTCGATCCCTGGGTCAGGAAGATCCTCTGGAGAAGGAAATGGCAACCCACTGCAGTATCTTTGCCCAGAAAATGCCATGGACAGAGGAGCCCAGTATGCTACAGTCCATGGGGTCACAAAGAGTTGGACACGACTGAGCCATCTCACTTTCACACAGCGTATTAAAAAGCAGACATTACTTTGCAACAAAGGTCTGTCTAGTCAAAGCTACGGTTTTTCCAGTAGTCCTGTAGGGATGTGAGAGTTGGACTATAAAGAAAGCTGAGCACTGAAGAATTGACGCTTTTGAAGTGTGGTGTTGGAGAAGATTCTTGAACGTTCCTTGGACTGCAGGGCTATCCAATCAGTCAATCCTAAAGGACACCGGTCTTGAATATTCATTGGAAGGACTGATGCTGGAGCTGAAACTCCAATACTTGTGGCCACCTGAGAGGAAGAACTGACTCATTGGAAAAGACCCCTGATGCTGGGCAAGGCAGAAGAGGATGACAGAGGATGAGATGGTTGGATGGGAAGTTTTGAGTAAGCTCCAGGAGTTGGTGATGGACAGGGAGGCCTGGCGTGCTGCATTCCGCAGGGTTGCAGAGTCAGACCGGTCTGAGCAACTGAACTGAACCCTCGTGGAAAGATATAATCACACAGTTGTGACAAATATAAGCACAAATGTGAAATGTGAATTTGGAATCAGTGCTTTGTGGTGGGAGTAGTAGGCAACCTACCAGGTGCTTCCTGAAGATGGATGGGAAATCCAGGTTTGAGAAAGTGAGAGGTCAGTGATGTTAAGCAGGCAGAAAACACAACAAGGTCTCCTATGCCACAGTAAGGATTTTCTGTTCTTGATCTAAAGATAGAAAGCCTAAAATCTCCATTTTCCAAATATCCTGAAAGTTGCTCAGCTGTGTCTGACTCTTTATGACCCCATGGACTATACCAGTCCATGGAATTCTCTAGGCAAGAAAACTGGAGTGGGTAGCCTTTCTCTTCTCCAGGGTATCTTCCCAACCCAGGTCTCCCATATTGCACGTGGATTCTTTACCAGCTGAGCCACAAGGGAAGCCCAAATATCCAAAACATAACCTAACACTAGACTTTGATCAGAAAGCAAATTAACTCATACCTGATGTTGCCGAAAGCAGTTCAGACCATAGATTTTGTAAGGCTAGTAAGTTTTAGATATAATATATCATTTCTTCCTATGGTAATTTTGAAAGCAATCTGTGGGCAGGGGATCCCTATGTACCCAACTAATATCTAAGCTTCAATTATCAAAATGTAAGCCATCTAGACCATTTCTACCTAGACACTTCCATTAGTGTGCCTCAAAGTAAATCTCAAGGTCAAAAATCTACTTTAGTGACAAGCTCAAGACACATAAAACCTAGACCATAACTGGTCTCCCTTACTTTTCCCCTTTGCCTTAATTTGCTTGGCATACACTTTCATTAACACCTACCTACTACATCGTGTTAATGCCTAAGTTTTGCTACTGTAAACTCAATTACAACAGGTTGATGGCCTTTAGGTAAAATGAAATCACTAAAAGCAGAGTAACCTGAGCAGAGCATATACAATATTGGATCCCTACAGAGGCAGATCCAAGAATATGTTTCTCAAGATTTCAAAATGATTCCTACTAGAAACTCTTTTGAGTTTTCTCAACATACTGTACATTTATTTCAGCTTTAACTAATATGGTTTACTCCACGGAGAAAAAATTTTATGAATCCCATTTACTCTAGAAATAGACAGTTTTCCTTGGGTGAGGAAAACAGGACACAACATATTTTTGGTATAGGAAAATTTATTACTATCGTGCTTTCATCATCAAAATTTATGATCTTGGTCTTTCCTTCTTGCCTTTGTATAAAGCCAAAAGAGAGACATTGGCTACTTTGACAACCTTAAAGCGGACTCCAGGAATGTCACCAACAGCATGACCTTTGCGACCAAATCCAGCAACCAGAACTTCATCATTTTCCTGGAATAAAAAACCAACAGTTTACTTCTGGTGTAAGTGGCAATCACCCAAAACACCCATCCATCCTATAAACAACTGGGGGAAACTCCCCTAAAAATAGAAGATAACTAAAACACTCACCTCAATAAAATTCAAGCAACCATCATTGGGTACAAAAGCAGTGATTTTTTTGCCATTCTTGATTAGTTGAACCCTGACACACTTCCTGATAGCAGAATTTGGCTGTTTGGCTTCAACTCCTCTGAAACATAAACAGCGTAAGAGTGACTTGGCTTTCTGAAAAGGGACACGTTTTACTTCATGAAGTATAAAGCTTATTAGAAACTGTAGTATTCCTACCTTTTCAACATAACCTTAAAACCCTAACTTACAGCTAAGTTTTTCTTTAGTCTTAAATTCATCAGACTAACATCAGGGCAAACTTACGGCCTCTCTACAGCAATAAAACATGAACCAAGAACTAGAGCTAGAAATAATGGATTCAAATCCTCATTCAATTTGATGGGGCTACACAAAGTTATCCTTTTGTAAAGTCAAAAAACAGTTGTGTGTTGGCAAATCCATGTGGCTCAATCTTAGCTGTATAACATTAGGCAAGTAACTTCTCTCCATGTTTTGTCAAGCAGAAACTTGCGGAATGCCAAGATGAAGCAGTTGATGGGCGCAAACTGCTTAAAAGTTCCACACACATTAAGCTCTCACAATGTCCCTTGTTTATGGTTACTTTCTCTCCTCCGATGTCACCCCAATTCCTCTAAAGTAGTATTAAACGCTTAAAAATCTTCCGAGCTTACCTAACGTTCCAAAAAACGTGGACACACAAAAACCTAGAAGTTACATCAAACTTTAAGTGCATTTATCCCGAGTTACCATACTAAAACTAAAACCATGAAGGAACCAACAATGGTCTTTCACTTACACTTTTTCCAGCACAATTCCCTTGGCGTGAGAAGCGCCGCCAAAAGGGTTGGCCTTCAGGGCTGTGCCCAAATGGGCTTTCTTGTACTGCTTATCATGCCACTTCTGGTCTCGTCGGTGGCTACGGAGCTTCCTGGCAGTACGAAGACCGCGACACTTGCCTAAAAATCACAATCACCTTAGATTCCGCAGTAAAATCACCCACGGTTTTTTACTTTTTCACATTATCTCACGTATTAGCCTCACCTAGACTACCGGCTGGCAGGCTCTGACATCACACCTTGGCCCAGGGGCCAAACCACAAAGGTCCCCTTGAATCAACTAAGACGTGGAAACAAGTGCTCCAACCGCTACACTCTCTCAAAAGGACGAAGCCCCGCGCCATCGCTCGGGGGAAGCTGCGGCGCTCTGGCTTCCCTCTTAACTCCGGCTCCGCGACGCCCAGGCCCCTTCCCGCCGGGCCATGTGGCGACAGCAGCGGCGCTCCCCCGGCGCTCCTCACCGGCCCTTCCCATGGCTCTCCCTCACCGCTCTGTTTCCTATCTTCCCGCCGGTCCCCGAAACCCCAAGTTGCACGTGCAGGCCACTCTGCCCAGCAGAGGAGACAACTCACCCATCCTGCCGGCGCCACGGGCCTGAGCGAAAGAGAGA
Organism: Budorcas taxicolor; assembly: GCF_023091745.1. Lineage (NCBI taxonomy): Eukaryota > Metazoa > Chordata > Mammalia > Artiodactyla > Bovidae > Budorcas > Budorcas taxicolor. The sequence continues at coordinate 81,576,443 of NC_068916.1, forward strand.
GGAAGTGCAGGAAGGAGCCACAAGCCCCCGCGAGCAAATCCCGCCCAGCCGAGGGCCCTTGAGGCTGTCTGCGCCGCGCCTGATCCCGGCTGCCGCCCCTCGGTAGAAAGCGACAAGCCAGCACCACTTTCCAGAATCTGCGTCTTATCTAATTTGTGTGCGATTCGGGGATATCTAATGTTCGCTGTGATTTGTTTCTTTTTATGCGAATACCGCGGACGGAAGGAACCACGACTACCAATCCCAGAAGCCTTTGCATGAGCCCGGCGCCCGGCGCAGGCGCTCTGAGCAAACGCGCGGGGCGGGCTCTGAGGCGCTGAGTGAGAGGCCCAGGGCGACTGCGTGTGGTGGGGTGGCCACCTTGTGCTTGTAGTTCGGAAAATTAGGCCTCAGAAGATCCTGAACTCCTACTTACAAGAAGCACAGTAAATTGAAAAACATTTAGTAAAGCAAGGTGACCTAGTATTTAAAAGCTTACTCTAGTGAGAGACCGAACTCCCAAAGCTGCTGTTTTATTTGTGGAACCTTGATTCTTTCAGTGAACTCAGCTTGTCCTGCAGAGTGAAATAGATACAAAAGTTTTCTGGAGCCTTTCATATTCTGAGATGGCCCACATTCTGTGGAGTGTGTTTCTTTCTAAATAAATCCACTTCTTACCATAAGAAAGAAAGAAAAGAAAGCTCTGTGGGATGTTGGTTCATGTCACAACTCTTTATAAAAATGTCTTAGATCCTGCCTGCTGTTCCAGGCACTCCAAAATAAAGGTTTCTGCTCTTAGAAAGTTTATATTCTAGGTATGAGAGGACAAAATATAAGTGTCAGTTCAGTTCAGTTTAGTCGCTCAGTCGTGTCCGACTCTTTGTGACCTCATGAATCACAGCATGCCAGGCCTCCCTGTCCATCACCAACTCCCGGAGTTCACTCAAACTCATGTCTATCGAGTTGGTGATGCCATCCAGCTATCTCATCCTCTGTCGTCCCTTTCTCCTCCTGTACTTAAACATAAAAAGATACTTTTACATATTGATAAGTACTATGGAGAAAATGCACCTGGTTCAGTGATTGATGTGGGGAGGCAGCTGGCTGCTCTGGGTAGGGGATGTTAGAAGTTGTCTCTGGAGATTACATTTGAGCTGAGATGCTGAAGAAAGACAGCCATCTAAATAGGTATATGGGTAAAGTCTTCTAAGAAGAGGGATCCTCTCTAAGTATAGAATGAGGCTGGGACTTTTTAAGAGCTGAAGGATCAAGGAAGGCATAGCTGAGTGCTTGAAGAGTAGTATGGCAATAGGTGAGGTCTGAGAGTGCACAGGGACATGTGGAGCCTGTAGACCATGGTAAAGACTGTTTACTCTTCCTGTGATTGGATACCTTTGAAAAGTTTTCAGCAGGGGAGTAACAAGATAGGGTTTATATTTTTGTGGGTTCACTCTGGCTGTTGTGAGGAGAAACAAACTAAGAGATGAATCTGTGAGGCCAGTTGAGAGAGTGTTACCCTACTTCAGCTGGGAGATAATGCATGTCTCGGTCCAAGGTGGTAAAAAGTGGTGAGATTAGATTTATAGTTTGATGGTGGAGCCAACAAGATTTGCTCAGGACTGTAGGCTGTGAGGTGGCGCTAGTGGTAAAGAACCAACCTCCCAAAGCAGGAGGCATAAGAGACCTGGGTTCGATCCCTGGGTTGGGAATATCCCCTGGAGGAGGGCACGGCAACCCACTCCAGTATTCTTGCCTGGAGAATCCTATGGACAGAGGAGGCTGACAGGCTATAGTCCATAGGGTCTCAAAAAGTTGAATAAGAACTAGCATGCAAGCATGCATGTAGGCTGTGAGAAAGGAGTTACTTATGATTTGCATTCTGAGCAATTGAATGATTTGTGTTATTTACTGTGTGGGAAATACTGGGAAAGGAGTACATTTAGAAGGTGATATTAAGGGTGCTGAGTTTTCCAAATTTGCTGGCATATTGAGTGCAGCACTTTCACAGCATCATCTTTCAGGATTTGAAACAGCTCAACTGGAATTCCATCACCTCCACTAGCTTTGTTTGTAGTGATGTTTCCCAAGGCCCACTTGACTTCACATTCCAGGATGTTTGGCTCTAGATTAGTGATCACACCATCATGATTATCTGGGTCATGAAGATCTTTTTTGTCCAGTTCTTCTGTGTATTCTTGCCACCTCTTCTTAATATCTTCTGCTTCTGTTAGGTCCAGACCACTTCTGTCCTTTATTGAGCCCGTCAGCAGTGGCCACAGGACTGGAAAAGGTCAGTTTTCATTCCAATCCCTAAGAAAGGCAATGCCAAAGAATGCTCAAACTACCGCACAATTGCACTCATCTCACATGCTAGTAAAGTAATGCTCAAAATTCTCCAAGCCAGGCTTCAGCAATACGTGAACTGTGAACTTCCAGATGTTCAAGCTGGTTTTAGAAAAGGCAGAGGAACCAGAGATCAAATTGCCAACATCTGCTGGATCATGGAAAAAGCAAGAGAGTTCCAGAAAAACATCTATTTCTAGCTTTATTGACTATGCCAAAGCCTTTGACTGTGTGGATCACAATAAACTGTGGAAAATTCTGAGAGATGGGAATACCAGACCACCTGACCTGCCTCTTGAGAAATCTGTATGCAGGTCAGGAAGCAACAGTTAGAACTGGACATGGAACAACAGACTGGTTCCAAATAGGAAAAGGAGTACATCAAGGCTGTATATTGTCACCCTGCTTATTTAACTTCTATGCAGAGTACATCATGAGAAACGCTGGACTGGAAGAAACTAGAGCTGGAATCAAGATTGCCGGGAGAAACATCAATAACCTCAGATATGCAGATGACACCACCCTTATGACAGAAAGTGAAGAGGAACTAAAAAGCCTCCTGATGAAAGTGAAAGAGGAGAGTGAAAAAGTTGGCCTAAAGCTCAACATTCAGAAAATGAAGATCATGGAATCTGGTCCCATCACTCCATGGGAAATAGATGGGGAAGCAGTGGAAACAGTGTCAGACTTAATTTCTGGGGGCTCCAAAATCACTGCAGATGGTGACTGCAGCCATGAAATTAAAAGACGCTTACTCCTTGGAAGAAAAGTTATGACCAACCTAGATAGCATATTCAAAAGCAGAGACATTACGTTGCCGACTAAGGTCCGTCTAGTCAAGGCTATGGTTTTTCCAGTAGTCATGTATGGATGTGAGAGTTGGACTGTGAAGAAGGCTGAGAGCCGAAGAATTGATGCTTTTGAAGTGTGGTGTTGGAGAAGACTCTTGAGAGTCCCTCGGACTGCAAGGAGATCCAACCAGTCCATTCTGAAGGAGATCAACCCTGGGATTTCTTCGAAAGGACTGATGCTAAAGCTAAAACTCCAGTACTTTGGCCACCTCATGCGAAGAGTTGACTCATTGGAAAAGACTCTGATGCTGGGAGGGATTGGGGGCAGGAGAAGAAGGGGACGACCGAGGATGAGATGGCTGGATGGCATCACGGACTCGATGAACGTGAGTCTGAGTGAACTCCGGGAGATGGTGATGGACAGGGAGGCCTGGAGTGCTGCGATTCATGGGGTCGCAAAGAGTCGGACATGACTGAGCGACTGAACTGAACTGAACTGAATGGGCTTCTCAGGTGGTGCTAGAGGTAAAGAACCTGCCTGACAATGAAGGATATGTAAGAGACAAGGGTTCCATCCTTGGGTCTGGAAGATCCCCTCATGGCAACCCACTCCAGTATTCTTGCCTGGAGAATCACATGGACAGAGAAGCCTGGCAGGCTGCATTCTACAGGGTTGCACAGAGTCAGACACAACTGAAGTGACTTAGCATGCATGCAAGTAAGATAGAGGAGTGTTAGTACTGAAGTTGATAACTTGACTAATGAATAGAATACAGAGTCCAGCAAAAGACTCCTATAGAAGGAGTATAGAATGTTATTAAGTGACAGAATTAGATGTCAGATCAGTGTGTAAAAGAAGAATTGTCAAACAGATGGAGTTGCACAAAAAGTGGTTACTCAGATTAAATTGAGTCACCATTTCAGGCTAAAAACAAAAATCAGTTCCAGGCTGATTGAGGCCCTGTATGTCAACAGTAAAACTTAAAAATTCTGAGTAGAAAACAAAGGTGTGTATCTCCATGAACTTAAGAAAGTAAAATATTTCTAAATAAGAAGAATGATAAATTTGACCATATTAAGAAACTTGTTAAAAAAAATACACCCGAAAGAAAGAAAAAGACAAGCTACAACCTGAGTTGATAATCACAAGAAGTGTTCATGTAAAGTTGGGATAGATTGTTTATTAAAAGTTGAGTAATACATCCTGTAAAATCATCTGGGCTGGGTGCTTTCTTTGTGGAAAGGTTATAAAGACCTTAAATATCTTTTAAATTAAATCTAATTTAAACTAAATCTCTAGTTACAGAATGATTCAGAGAACCATGATTTCTTCTTGAGTCAGATTTGTTTGGTAAGTCATTTTTTAAAATTTGTCTATTTTATCTAAGTTTTCAAAATTATTACATAAGTTGTTATGACATTCTATTATGCATGAATATATGTGTTATAAATACTTGGAAGTTGTTTTAACAGTGAGTGTAAAATGCTATATAGTACTATACAGGTTATCTCTTTTCAAGTGAGTTTTGGTAATGTGCACATTTCAAAGTATTTGTCCATGTTATCTAAGTTGTCAAATGTATGGGCATAAAGTTGTTTGTAGTATTCCTTTATAATCTTTTTAATATTCATCGATTTATAATGATGTCTCATCTCCCATTCCTGATATTGATAATCTGCATCTTCTTTCTCTCTTTTTTTTTTTTTTTGGTCTTTTTTTAAATTCTAATTTTACAATAGCCACCCTCTGTTCAGTCAGTTCAGTTGCTTAATCGTGTCTGACTCTTTGTGACTCCATGGATTGCAGCACACCAAGCTTCCCTGCCCATCACCAACTCCTGGAGCTTGTTCAAACTCATGTCCATCAAGTTGGTGATGCCATCCAACCATCTCACCCTCTGTCGTCCCCTTCTCCTCCAGCCTTCAATCTTTCCCAGCATCAGGATCTTTTCCAGTGAGTCAGTTAGTCACATTGGGTGGCCAAAGTATTGGAGTTTGAGGTTCAGCATCAGTCCTTCCAATGACTATTCAGAACTGATTTCCTCTAGGTTTGACTGGTTTGATCTCCTTGCTGTCCAGGGGACTCTCAAGAGTCTTCTCTAACACCACAGTTCAAAAGCTTTAATTCTTCGGTGCTCAGCTTTCCTTATGGTCCAACTCTCACATTCATTCATGACTACTGGAAAAATCACAGCTTTGACTAGACAAACCTTTGTCGAGAAAGTAATATTTCTGCTTTTTAATATGCTGTCTAGGTTTGTCATAGCCTTTCTTCCAAGGAGCAAGCATCTTTTAATTTCATTCCTGCAGTCACCATCTGCAGTGATTTTGGAGCCCAAGAAAATAGTCTCTCACTGTTTACATTGTTTCCCCATCTGTCTGCCTGGAAGTAATGGGACCGGGTGCCATGATCTTTGGGTTTTGAATGTTGAGTTTTAAGCCAACTTTTTCACTCTCCTCTTTCACTTTCATCAAGAGGCTCTTTAGTTTCTCTTCGTTTTCTGCCATAAAAGTGGTATCATCTGCATATCTGAGGTTATTGATATTTCTCCCAGAAATCTTGATTCCAGCATGTGCTTCATCCAGTCCAGCATTTTGCATGATATACTCTGCATACAATTTAAATAAGCAAGGTGACAATATACAGCCTTGACGTACTCCTTTCCCAATTTGGAACCAGCCCGTTGTTCCATGTCCAGTTCTGTTGCTTCTTAACCTGCATACAGATTTCTCAAGGGGCAGGTAAGATGGTCTGGTATTCCCATTTCTTGAAGAATTTTCCAGTGTGTTGTGATCCACAAAGTCAAAGGCTTTGGCATAGTCAAAGAAACAGAAGTGGATATTTTTTTCTGGAATTCTCTTGCTTTTTCAGTGATCCAGAGGATGTGGCAATTTGATTTCTGGTTCCTCTGCCTTTTCTAAATCCAGCTTGAACATCTGAAAGTTCTCAGTTCATGTACTGTTGAAGTCTGGCTTGGAGAATTATGAGCATTACATTGCTAGCGTGTGTGTGTGTGTGTGTGTGTGTGTGTGTGTGTGTGTGTGTGTTAGTTGTTCAGTCATGCCCAACTCTTTGCGACCCTGTGAACTGCAGCTTGCCAGGCTCCTCTCTCCACGGGATTTTCCAGGCAAGGATGCTGGAGTGGGTTGCATTTTCCTTCCCTAGCGTGTGAGATGAGTGTATTTGTGCAGTAGTCTGAATATTCTTTCGCATTGCCTTTCTTTGGAATTGGAATGAAAACTGACCTTTTCCAGTCCTGTGGCCACTGCTGTTTTCCAAATTCACTGGTATACTGAGTGCAACACTTTCATAGCATCATCTTTTATGTTTTGAAATAGCTCAACTGGAATTCCATCACCTCCACTAGGTTTGTTCATAGTGATGCTTCCTAAGGCCCACTTGACTTCACACTCCAGAATGTCTGACTCTAGTTGAGTGATAACACCATTTTGGTTATCTGGGTCATTAAAATCTTTTTTGTATAGCTCTTCTGTATAGTCTTGCCACCTCTTCTTAATATCTTCTGCTTCTGTGAAATCCATATTGTTTCTGTCCTTTATTGTGCCCATCTTTGTGTGAAATGTTCCCTTGGTATCTCTAATTTTCTCGAAGTTTTTACATTTTTTAAAAAGTATACTTTTCTTTTTTTTTTTTTGCCACGTGGCATGTGGGATCTTACTTCCCCAACCAGAGATGAACCTGCACCTCCTTCACTGAAAGTGTGGAGTCTTAAGCACTGGACTGCCAGGGAAGTCCTCTCTTTTTCTCTTGGTCACTTCGAAGTTTAGTAATCTTCTTGATCTACTCCAAGAATCAGCTTTTGCTTTCACTGATATTCTCTATTGTTTCTCTGTCTTCATTTTCATTGATTTCTGGTCTTATCTTTTCTTATTTAATTTTTTCTGCTTGTTTTGGAGTTAAAGGGAAGTTTCTGTTATTGATTTGAGATCTTTGTTCTTTTTTAATATATATAGTGGTATGACTGTCCTTCTAACTATTACTTGAGTTTTGGTATGTTATATTTTAGTTTTAATTCATTTTAAAACATTTGCTAATTTCTCTTTTGATTTCCCTTCTCACCTATGGATTATTTAGAATTGTATTATTTAATTTCCAAATATTTGGATAACTTCTAAATATCTATGTTATTTAGTTCTAATTTAGTGTCATTATGGTCTAAGAATATCCTTTTTTGATTGCAGTATTTTAAAAATTTGTTGAAGTTTGCCTTATGGCCCAGATTTAGTCACTCTCAGTGAATTCTCCTTGTACACTTGAAAAGAAAGTATATTTGCTGAGGAAGAATGTACTATCAGTGTTAATTAGCCCCAGGTAGTTGATAGTGCTGTTCAGGTCTTCTGCATCCTATATTCAGGGTGATACTGACATTGTGTGGAGAGAGTGGAGATCATAATGGGATGTTGGGTTGTGTTTACTTTATGCAGTAGGTTTAATTATTATATTATTATATAAACAAATAAATAAAGCATGAACCAATGGTTAGGATGTGCTATGAACCAAGGATTTTGATTACTATAGCCGTGAATACAATTTTTAAAGGATTTGATTTCTGTGTTAGGAGCTTTGAATTTTTTACTTCCTAATAAAGAACTTCTTATGTAATTTGGAGCCTGAAAGGAAACAGAATTTCCTTTGACTTTGGGCCCTAAATTTTCTAAAAGGGTACTCAAACAAGAATCAGCTTGAGGAACTGGAAGAAAAGAAATCTGTCCTGGCTAAAGGGTAGTGAACTAGCCACAAAACTGAGGAAGGTGAAGTTCAAGGGGTGGGCAGGACCAGCTCATGTCCAACCTGTAGGCCAAGATAAGAGTCTGGGTTTTATTCTGAGTGTGATGAGAAGCCATTGGAGGCCACAGGTGAAAGACTGACAAGAATATGATGTGCATAGCTAAGGTGGGGCACCACAGAGGGACGAGAGAGACTTGATTTGGGGTTATATCATGTTGGAAAGAGCAAAATCATTGACATCATCATCATCACTACCACCACCAGCACCACGATGGTCTCTAAGGCATACTAAGTACTGTTTAGGTGCCAGGCTTAGAATTTCACATGCATAATTTCTTTTAACCCACACAATAACTCCTATGTGGTAGAAGTTATTTATTTTACCATTTAAATTGAGACTTAAAGAAGTTAACTTTCTTAACCAGAATATGTTTGTTGGTTTCCAGGTTAGTTATAAGACACAATTTTGATTTTTAAGGAGCTAAGGAAAAAATCTGATGAATGTAAATATGGCATAGAATTGATGGGAAATAATTTTCTAGCCAGCAAAACTGGCTAGAAAAGAAGGGGTATAGTTCTTAAGGTTAAAGTATTCTTATTATAGTTTGTAACCCTATGTCCATGGGTTACTAAAGGTATGTAAAAACCAGTAGACACTTTGTCACAAAAGATCCTATTTGGTAGTTCTAAAAATGTTGAGGGCATGGAGGAAGGAAGGAGAACACGTTTTTCTCTTTCCTAGTATTTCCTCCAATAGAAGGAGTTAAATTAGTGTAATATCTCTGCCATTTACTCATTCCATGCCAGGTGAGGAGAAGTGACATCTCTCTTCAAGTGGTAAGTTTAGAAAAAACAGTTTAGACGTGTTCAGCTTTTTCTGTTTTCCTTTTTGGAACCTAACCTGCCCATGGAACACACATTTCCTCCTGTTTCTTCTGGGGCAGTCCTCTCTTCCCTGTGAAAAACCGGTACTACCGTGATAGGCTGCCATGTCTGTCTTCTGCAAGGAGGGGTTCAGTTACAATCTATTTTGCTCCTTCACTAAGCTTGTCCTCCAATCTGGCCTTTCATAGTAAGAAAGGTGGTATTTGACCCTCTACTTGTCTAACATCTTGTTTTGGTGGTTTAGTCACTAAGTTGTGTCTGACTCTTGTGACCCCATGGACTTGGGAATATAGCCCACCAAGCTCCTCTATCCATGGGATTTTCCAGGCAAGAATACTGGAGTGGGTTGCCATTTCTTTCTCCAGGGGATCTTCCCAACCCAGGGGTCGAACCCAGGTCTCCTGCATTGCAGGCAGATTGTTTACTGACTGAGCCACCGGGGAAGCCAAACTCTTGTTTAATTTCTCAGTTATTAATAGTTTAGCACTCAGGTGGGGCAGGGTTTCCCTGATGGCTCAGTGGGTAAGGAATCCACCTGCAGTGCAGGAGGCACACAAAACATGGGTTCAGCCCCTGGGTGGGGAAGATCCCTTGGAGAAAGAAATGGCGACCAACTCCAGTATTCTTGCCTGGAAAATTCCATTGACAGAGGAGCCTAGCAAGTTACAGCCCAGGGGGTCTCAAAGAATGTGACATGACTGAGCACAAGGCACGGGTGGGGCAGAAGAGTATTATTATTTGACTTCTCTCAGAGCCTCCTACCCCAACTAGAAAGAAAAATTGATCTTCATAAATTAGATCAGTTGATGGGGAGACTTAAGTCAAGGGTGATGCTGATTCTTTGTACTGTATGAAATAGAAGTTAACTTTTGGGGAAGAATGACTAAGGGTTTTAATAATGTTAACAATTGATATTGGAGCTTTTAGAATGGTTAGAAGTTATTCCTAGTGCTTTAGCTATGACAATTGAGGCATTAGTTGCTATCAAATGTGACAAGATAAAATAACAGCTTTAAGTGGGCAAGAAGAAGCAGGAAAGGTGAGACAGATGCTTACATGATCCGTATAGCTACTAATGATGAATATAGAATGCTTCATTTTTCCTGATTAAATTATTAAACCCACGTTTTCCTTTATCCAAAATTAATGAGATTTCTTATCCTCTCATTCTAGCTACTTTTTGGTATAGTTGTTATTTCTTCTCATATCTATTCTGTGGAACTAAAGACATAGTGTATTGCCATGTAGTCTTACTAATATGCAAGGGTGATCTTTAAAATCTTGTTATTTAGTTAAACCTCTGTGTAGGATCTAGGAGGAATTGACAATGCTGTTCTTTGATGCCCTTTTAAAATTCCTGGAAGGGAGTTATCATTTTAATATGCATATTAAAAGTTATTCTCCAGGTGTTCTCTAACTTGGCTGAAAACCAAACAAAAGAAAATAGACCTCTATTTCAGCAGGGACCTTTGAGTTATAAGAAATGAAAGATAATTTTTCTCACTAGGAAAAGAAAGATGATTTTCTTCACTCAGTGGGATGTTAAGTTTTAGAATCTCATTCCCTGGAGAGGTTTAAGAACCTGTAGATGACTCTTAACCAGATCTGTGCTGTCTGAGTTCAGTAGGGACCAGATGATCTTTGTGATGGAAAATGGCCAGGGTCACTCTTTTGCCTTTGCATTCTGTAGTAAAATGAAGATTCACCAAGACTACTTCTAGGTGATTTAAATGTAAGAATATTATACTATAAAAATGTAAACTTTTATAAAAGTGTGTAAAATTTTGAGCATTTTATTCCTAACATTTTATTGTTTAAAGGACTTTAAATAAGGCAAAGCAAGATTTTTTCCCCATAGATTGGAAAAA